>NC_064827.1:17523634-18158634 GCF_024166365.1 Elephas maximus indicus | reverse complement strand
TTTCAAGATGGCAGGAGCATAGAACTCACTGCCTACTTTCGTTTCTTTCCATTAGCTTCAGGGTTTGTTGTTATTAATGTTTCCTTTGTTTTAACTGTAGGTTTTATTTCTGTTAAAGTGAACAGTGTGTCAAGCGGCTTATAACTTACTGAGTTCTGCCATTCATTGGTTGACCAGACAGAAGTTCAAGCATCAGATGGGTGATTGGACTAAGTGACCTTTTTAGAGTCTCTCCCTCTAACTCTAAATTTCTGTTTCTGTGATTCTTGTGAAACAAGATTAAAAGTAAATGTTACGAAGATCAGGCACTGATGCCACATTTCCCTTTCTATTCACGGAGGGTTGCCCCACTCAGACGCTCCTTCAGGCTTTGGTCCAATCTTTTCTATTGGTATTCTATAACTGGGAAGTGCGGACACAGAGACTCAGAAACCATAATTAGGGTAGTTAATGAACAGTGAAATGCTGCCTCCCCATGTATTAAGAACAGTTAGGGTACTGCATTAGGGAAGGTAGGAGAATTTAGCCCTCCCTCCCCCCTACCCGCCCTAGTGATTAATTGACCTCCACATCCTCAGTTGAAACTGGAGGAGGTGGATATTGCTGTGCAAATGGGCATTGATTTCCATTTTTGCTCCTTTTCTCTTCCTTCTGCATTGATCCTTTTTGTCATAGCTCAGGGGATTCTCCCATTATTGTACAAAACAATCCTTCATAAAATTCTGTGAGTTTGAATCCTGTGTCAGAAGGTTACCATTGTGGAGTTATATTTAAAGATTCTGGAATCTCAGTCTTAGAATTTCGTCCATCCTGTCGAGAAGACATTTTCAGGATGAGTAAGTGACTTGGCCAAAGTCACACAGTGAGTTATCACCTAAAAATATGCTACCCTGACATTTTCTGGGTTAACCCCTTGCCGTCAGGTTTATTCCAACTCCCATGGACCTTATAGGAAAGAGTAGAACTACCCATAGGGTTTCCAAGGCTGTAATCTTTATGGAAGTAGACTGCTACATCTTTCTCCTGTGGAGCAGCCGGTGGGTTCGAACTGAGGACCCTTTCATTTAGCAGCCAGGCATTTAATCACTGCGCCACCAGCATTCTGTAAATAAAAACAAGATACCAATTTAAGTGAAAAAAAAATTTTTTTAATGGGGGTTGGGAGGGAACTGTAGTAATAAGTCTTAAAGTCCAGTTAACTTGAAACATCAAAGAGATGTTTTTGCTTTCTACATGAGATCGCAGATTATAAACATGACTAGAAATTTGAGTAGCTATTAAGGATTGTGGTAAAAGAAGTGATTCTTTTAAAGAAAGTTGTTTTAGGCAGAAAAAAAATTTGTGTGATATACTTTACATATTTTTCTTTATCATTTTTAAATTGAGATAATTTGCATACTATAAAATTTACCCTTTTAAGGTATACAATTCAGTCCATACGCTTTATATTTTAAGTGGGCGTGTTGTAAAAAATCAAGAACACTAGTAGACTTTTTTTCTTGCCTTTGGTAATGATTTGTGTTTCTTTTGTTTGCATTGCTTTTAAACACCGGGTGGAGCAAGCCAAGGAATCTCTGAGTGGCACAAAGGCTTAAGCGTGCAGCTACTTAACCAAAAGATTCGTTTGTAGTTCCAACCGACTTAGAAGGTCCTCGGTAGAAAGGCCTGGCAGTCTGTTTCTGAAGGTCACAGCCTTGAAAATCCTATGAGCATAGTTCTACCCTGCAACACATGGGGTCGCCATAAATCAGAATCAGTGCTATGGAGCTGGTTTGGTTGGTTTTGGTTTGGAGAGAGCTAACGGCACCGTGGTGTTATTCAGAAATGCCAGAGTCAGAGTCTGGGGTGAGCTCCGGCTTGAGGATGAGACCAATGTTGAGGTGAGACAGGGCTTGTCACTGTTTACGTAGCTCGGTTGATTTGACATTGCTGTGCTTGAATTCATGATACTGCAAGTGCGAAGTTTCCATTGTTTTATTTGCATGTCTTCCACCAGAATCGAAGCTCTCTCAGGGCAGGGAATGTGTCTTGTTTTTCATACTGTCCCTGTGACTCGCACAGTAAACCTTTCTAGAATGAATATATGCATGTGTTTAACAAATGAAGTAAGAACATGGTTTGCTTTTTGCATCTCCCTCTTCCCAAGCATAGTCACAAGTTGGACATCATTTATCAAGTCACCAACAAAGATGCTTCATTAGGTTAGAATAGTATTGTGCTGCAGCCGAGGTTCTTTAGGGACAGAAAACAGCAACTTCACTGGCAAAAGTCCTCTATGTAAGCGGAGCATCTGCCCTTGGCTTCCCTTGGTGGACCTCCCTTGCGCAATGTATTATCAAGGACATTGCAGGTGACCAATCTCCCTTACGGTGATTCTCTGTGCAGAGAAGGAAGTCATCCCCAGTCTGAAATGAAGCAATAGAAGAATGCTGATTGCAAAACTCCCTTTTCCAACTCGCTCAGCATCTGTAAAAAAAAAAAAAAAAAAGATCTGGAGTATTTATGTCTCAAGGCCAACTCTGGGAGAAAAATCATCTTTCCCCAAAGCTAAAAATCTGCCAGAGATTTTCACAATGACTAACAGTTTCAGTATTTATCTCTCTGCAGTTTGATCATAAAAATATTTGCATGAAAAGAACATCTTTGTTTCCTTAAGACTTCATCTGCTCTTGCTACTCATTTGCTCTTGAAAAGGGATATAATCTTTTGTTTTTGATCTATAATCATTCTCACAGCCACCCATTGTGATGCCACAGACCAAAGATTGTAATTTTCGTTAAGGAATAAACAAATGAACTCGGAGAAACAAAGCGGCTCTTTTCTTCCACATTTTCCTGAGAACAGTGGAGGAGCAATTCTGAAAATATTATCTACCTCTAAAAGGTTTCCGAGAAGATTAATACCCCTTTCTTCAAAGGTCTGTTGCCCTTTCCAGCTTTATATTCAGTTCATTTCATGCAACAGACATTTTCAGAGTGCTTACTATGTGCTAGGTACTTTACAAGACTCTGGGAGTGCAATGATGAGTAATGTATAACCTTTGCTCTTTAATTCTAATGGTTCCTTCAGTTTGGGGCCAGACTTAGGACCAAAGCCACAATAATTGGAAATTGTCAGGATTCCAATATCATGGAGCTATGATTTTTTACTCCAGTGTAATAGGACTTGGGTTTTTGTCTGGATGTGTTCTGTTTATCATATGAGGGTAGCAGGATTTGATTTGCTAACATTCAGTAAATTCAGAGACGTATGCATCCAATAGGCCATTACAGTGCTAGCAACTATCTAAAATCTATTCTTTAATGTTTGATTCATTTGTGAATTTCTTCGAATGAGAAATAAATGCCTTAAACTCTTAGGTTTTTGGACCCATTTTAGGGGAAACTCATATTTCTCTTTTTCAGACTCTATTGCTTGGATATATGTTAAATAAGATTAAGGAACAGCATTTGTTCTTTATTGTTTCTCTGGCAGGGCTTTCTAATGTTTCTCTAAGCTGTGGGAGCGGTTATCAAGCACAAATGTGTTGTAATTTCAACCCAGATGCTTCTAACTGGATGAAATGTATGCCTCCAGAAAGAAATACGGATGTTTGACCTACCATATAGATCTTTTCCTGTTCTTCCTTTATTGTAGATCATTGGTTAAGGTGGTTGTTGTGGATGCAGTCAAGTCAATTTTTGACTCATAGCGACTGCATGTGGCAGGGTAGAACTGCCCCATAAGGTTTTCTTGGCTGTAATCTTTGTGGAAGCAGATCACCTGGTCTTTCTGCCACGGAGCCAGTAGGTAGGTTCAAACTGCCAGCCTTTCACTTAGTAGCCAAATTCTTAACAATCATGTCACTGTGGTTCCTCATAGGTTAGGGTAACCTCCTTTATTTCAATATTGGTAAAAGAGGATTCACCTGTTAGAACATATACTTTGTGTTTGTTACTTTGCCCATATTGTAATGTTTAACACTATTTAGCCTCTTTATAATTTTCTTTGCTATCCTGTTAAATTATCAAAGCTTACCCTCAAATTGGAGTAAATAAGACTTATTCTGTGTAGTAAAAATCAGAACCTATGACCAAATATTTTTTCTTAATAAAGGATGGGTGTTTGAAGTGAAGTCAAATATAATTATATGTCATTTCCAGAATAAAATTCTATTTACATTTATAGAATAGTTTGATTGAAAAGACTTAATTTTGAAAAAGAGAATCATTTTTGTCATAGTATTAGCTGTAAATAGGCAAGTACATATCTCTCGGGAAGGGTACGTCTATTCAAATTTTTTTCCACATTGGATCTAAAAAGAGGCATTTTTATTGTCCCAACACACTCTCCCTGGGCCTCATTCAATTTGTGCAGCTTTAGTGGACTCTAAGTCGGAATTGACTCGACAGCACTGGGTTTGGTTTGGTTTTTTGGTAATGGACTCTAGCTTGGCCAGTGGGTTATTTTCAGCCTTGATATTATAAACTGCTGTAGAGTCAACGAATGTACAGCCATCAGAATGGATAGTGAAGGTGATCTGAAGAATATATCCGTCAAAAACTTCGTATACATTTTAAGAATCAACACTACAAGTCAAGGAGTGAAAGTGTAATTACAAAAGAAATGAGAACCCCAATTTCAAAAGACTTTCAAGGAAATTGAGTCAAAACCTGAAATTGTTAAAATATTGAAATATACTTTAAAAAACACCTGCATGTTCACCTAACAAACATTTGTGAGACTTCTATGTGCCAGCCACCGGGGATCTTGTAAAGTGACACCACAGACACCATCCAGAGAGGAGCCACAAATTTATCTAATAACTTAAAGAATAGATATGAAATCAAACAGTGACAAGGGTTCTGAAGTTGTACAAGGACGTTCAAATATAGGGATCCAGGAAAGGCTGGAATCCCTGAGTGGTGCAAATGGTTAATGCCTTTAGCTGCTAGCTACAAACTTGGAGGTTCAAGTGCACCCAGAGGCATCTCAGAAGAAAGACATGGCTATCTATTTCCAAAACATCAGCCACTGAAAACTCTGTGGAACACAGTTCTACTCTGACACACATGAGGTCGCCGTGAGGCGGGGTCAACTCAGTGGCAACTGGTGGTTTAAGGGAAGGTTACCTAGGGAAGCCCCATTTGAGCCAAGCCCTGAATGATGAAGAGATACAACCCAGGGGAGAAAGGGAGCAGTGCAGGCAAAGCAACGTCCTTAACTCCAAACCTTTGCTTTTGTACGGCACTGATTCTCCAGTGACCTGAAAGCAGGTGGGCCCCTTGCTTACTCCAGATTCAGATACCTAAGCCAACTAATAAATGGAGCATCTAGGACCAAGTTCACCTTTTTGGCTCCCTTTCCAATACTGCATGGGATTAACATGCCAAAGCAGAAAGTTCTATATTTGCTGCTATCTTATGGTTGCAAAGGCAATATGTGATAGTAGGGAAATTTGATCAGAAAGGTTCAAACAAGAAAATTAAAATCACCTGGGGCCCCCACCATCTAGAAATGACCAGTGAAAAAAGTTTGTGTGTTTCTTTAGAGAATTTCTACAGATGGATGGATGGGTAATAATAGATATTTAAAAAAAAAAAAAAAAAACCTGCCTGGGGCTATTCATTTTCTAGAGTACAGAGATATATAGTAGACAAATGTTTCCCTTCTAGAACTTAGAATAGATTTGGGAAAATCTGGAATTTAAACAGCTTTAAAAGAAGAAATGCTAAAAGGCTCTACGTGGCCAGTTGTCAAATGGGTAGTCTACACTGTAACTCATGGCGGAAGGGCACATGTGGAAGAGCGTAGAGGAGACCTGTAGGCTAGAGTGGATTGGAAAATGAGATTTCAGCTGGACCTCGAAAGATGGCTGTTGCTGTATGCATGCCTTCGAGTCAATTTCAGCTCACAGCAATTGTATGGGACAGAATAGAACTTTATGGGGGAGCAGACCGCTAGGTCTCTTCTCCCACAGAGCTGCTGTATGTTCTGACTGCCAGTCTTTTGGTTAACAGCCAGACACTTAACCATTGTACCACCAGGGCTCCTGAAAAACAGGTGAGGTTTAGAAAAACAAAAAGGATAAGAAAGTGCTCTCCAGGCAAGAGGTAATTCCAATGAGAAGAAGTCAGAATTGAGGACCTTTGGCATAGACAAGGAGGTAATGTTGGTTCAGTGGTAGAATTGTTGCCTTCTATGCAGGAGAACCAGGTTTTACTCTTGGCCAACGTACTTCATGTGTAGCCACTACCTGTCTGTCAGCATGTTGCCATTGATGCTGAACAGATTTCAGCAGAGCTTCCAGCCTAAGATGGAATAAAAGAAAGGTCTACAGATCTACTTTAGCAAATCAGCCAGTGAAAACCCCCATGGGTCACAATGGTCCAATCTATAACCAACCTTGGGAATGGCACAGAACTGCATAGCATTTTATTCCATTGTGCCTGGGATCACCATGAGTTGGGGCCAACTTGACTGCAGCTAGCAACAACCACATAAACAGAGAAGACGGAGAGCTGAGGACTGGAATTTAGGATCATTCACAAGGACTGATTACAGTCAATTCAGCATTTATATTGAGGCGATGTTCACACTGATGAGCACGACATGGCAAACCCTGACTTTAAAGAACTTGTAAGACATTACAGGACACGGCACAATATAAAATAATTATGAGACAGATATAGAAACACAGCATTACAGACATTTGAAAATGAATCTCTTAAAGTAATTCAGTAAACTATTTCAAAGAGAACTCCAGCTTGTCTTTGAAGTTTCAGTGTTCACTCGCCTATGTTTTTACATGACAGTTCCTGTTTCGACTTTTGTCTTTGCACACATAACATGACAACAATTGTGAGCTTTCCATTTTTGTTTTTTTAATATCTACTGCATCCCCTTAGTATAAATGTCTTCTATTTTTTAACTGGCAACTGTCTCTCTCACAATAGTTAAGAGAATACTTGAGATAAAAATGGTAATATAGTTTGACGACTGCCATAGTTTTTTTGTGTGTGTTCAGACTCAGTAAACTATGGTTATGGGGTGAAGCAATCCAGTTCTTTGTTAATGACAGATTTATTGAAGACGGGCTTTCAGAAGAATTCTTCTAGAAATCCTATTAAAGTGCCATCCATTAAACCATTACAACAGTCATTAAAACTGTTAGTGCAGACTTGTTATTCATGAGTTATTGGTCTCTCACCATTCTCAGTAGTTTCTGCCAATACTGCTCTCCTCTGCTCTTTACTGTTTTATGGCTGTTCAGTTCCAAGGAATGAATATAGTACATCAGCTTTCTCTTTCTGTTTGCAGAATTTGTGTGTGTGTGTGTGTGTATAGGGGAGAAGGAGCGAGAACGAGAGAAATACTAAGATTGTGTGTCTCTTTTTTTCCTAAAGATTGTAATTGTGGTTCCACTCTTTTGGATTTGATAAGAACGATGTTAAAATTTAACCATATAGAAAGATACAGCTTGTCTTTCATTATCAAAAACTTTTGAAAATAAAAAACAGTGTGTGATGAATGTATCATTAGCCAAAAACTGAGAGACATCTGGTGTTTAATGTATTTTTCTTATGAAATGAGGAACTAGTCTTTGTGATAGTTAATTTACAGCTTTAATTTATACACGTGCATTAGTGTGTAATGGTTAAGAGCTCGGACCTCAACGCCAGGCAGCCCTGATTTCACATCCCAGCTCCACTGCTTTATGGACTACCAGGGTGACTTTTGTAAAGTGTCTTCTCTCCTGTAAACCTCAGTTTCTTTATCCATAAAATGGAGATAACAACAGCCTCTGCCTCTAAATTTGCCTGAAGAATTACATGAAACTTAAGGCATGATGATGATGCAGTCCTCACCATCAACATCATCATCAAAAGCCGAAGTAGTTCAACTGGATTACGTTCCAGTACCATGCTGATGAGTTTAGAGGGAGACAGTCTCGTCTTGTGTTGGCCCTTTCAGTATTCTTTTGTGGTTATCAGTCTGCACTGAGCCTTATCTCTGCAGGAGGCCATGTAGAAGCCAGTTAAAAAACTTGCCATGAATTTTGTATTCTCCAGAAGGCTGCACCTTCTGCCTCTAACATCATAAGAGGATGTCAGATGTGCAAACATGAAAAGTGTTCTGCAACTCCCTTTTCCCCCCATTTTGGATGGTGTACATGTTCACTAGCTGAAAATCACAGCCCCTGTATTAACAGTCTCAAGTGATTGCAAAGATTCAAGTTTTTTTTTTTTAACTAATATATAAAATTATCCATGTACTGATATAGTATTTCTTCTAATCTGGTACTTTATTTGGAATAGTCTTTAATTTTACAATATAAAACTAGCTGTTTTAAAAACAAAACCAATTAGTCTTTGAAGTTAATCTTTTCGTTTCAAAAGAAATTAAATTCTAACATTCTAGATTGTGTTAGTATATTCTTGCCTTTCTGGCTGGCCTGTCACATGTAAGAGAGAAGAAAGTATACGTGCCATTTTAGGTTGTAAATACTTTCTAAGTTATGTGAGCGCCATGGGAGGAGACAGTAATGATCAACCTGTGTCTTTAATTAGAAGTCTGTATTCAGTAGGGTATATTCTTATTTCGCCTGCAAGAAGTAATGATATTAATGGCCAAGGGTTAATACATTTGGGGTATGGGATGGGATGGGAGCTCTGTTTGTTTTTTATGCATTAGGTGACAGTTTACAAGCAAATTAGTTTCCAATTTGATAGTTTGCACAAAAACTGTTTCATGTCCTTGATTGTATTCCCCACAATGTGTCTGTAACCTCCCCGTTTCTGCTCTGGATTCCCTGTTTCCATTCGTCCTGATTTTCTACCCCTTCCTGCCTTCTTATCTTTGATTTAGGGAAGATACTGCCCTTTTGATCTCCTATAATTAATTGTCCTAAGGAATACATTCCTCTTGGGTGTTATTGTTTATCTGATGAGTTTGTTTATTGTTTGGCTGCGAGTTGGTCTCCAAGAGTGGCTTCAGTTCCAGGTCAGAAGCTTATCTCAGGGGTTCCTCCAGTCTCTGTTAGACCAGTAAGTCTGGTCTTTTTTGTGAAATTTGATTTTTTATTCTGCAATTTTTTTTTCCTACTCTTTCCAGGACCCTCTGTTTTGATCCCAGTCATTTAGTAGTGGTAGCCAGACACCACCTAGTTCTTCTGGTCTCGGGGCTGTGCAGGCTGTGGTTCACGTGGTCCATCAGTCCTTTGGACTGATTGCTCCCTCAGGTCTTTGGTTTTCTTAATTCTCCTTTACTCCAGGTGGTACGAGGCCAATAGTTGTATCTCAGATGGCCACTCACGAGCTTCTAAGACTCCAGACGCTACTCACAGAAGTAGGAGGCAGAACGTTGTCTTTATACGCCATATTATACCAATCGATGTAGATGAGGATGGAGAGATTTTTAAGTGATTGTTTGGCATTTCCTGTATTTTATAAGGGTGGCGTGGGTTGGAATCGACTTGGCGGCAGTAGGGTTTTGAGGGGGGGTTGTTTTGTTTTGTTTTGTTTTCGTTTTCACAAATTGGGGAAAATCTCACTTTTTTCCATTTTATTTTGGATGTCGAATTTTTGTTTTTCTGAAGTAGAAAATAAGATTTGAAAGGCATTTACTGAATATTAATAAAAGTTTATTCAAATTTCAGTTTGGAAATACATCTGTTTTCACTCTCACATCTGAAAATAAATATAAGAAAGGAAACAAAGATTTAACAAAGAAACTTTTTATTACTAGACAAGCAAGGCAGTGTTGAAAGACTAAAATACATCTGCCTAGGAGATGCAGAGGAAAAAACTGTATTTTAATGTTAGGTTAGAAATCTCTACCTTTGGTAAAGTAGAATTAATGTTATCACTTAAAACACTCAAATAATCAGAGTTTTTAAAAACAAAAAATGATGATGTATATTCTCTATTTTAGTTATACTATTGTTAAATGTTGTTGTAATATGAAATTATAAAAACAAGCCACTTACTACTCGTCAGTTGTTTTTTCTTTTCAATCTGCTTTTGCACTGGACTTCTCTTTTTTGTTATCTGCCAGAAAAATAGATAAGGGTCCAAGTTATATACATATACATGTTCTTGGTCCTGCGCCATCTTCATGATCGTTGGTATATTTGTGTCCATTATTGGGCCTTTTGTGTGAAGATGGTACAGGATCACATAAGGTTGCCATGAGTCTGAGCCGGCCCACTAGCAACTAACTACAACAACATATATTGTTACGTAGCAATAGGAGGGCAGGATAGATTTCTTTGCCTAAAATAATACTAATTGCCTCAGTTTTATGTTTGAATGACAAAGGAGATCCACTTAGCATGAAGGAGAAAGCAGGTATTCCTGAGATACTTAAGATTGTCTTAGATCAGGGGTGCTCCCACACCAGTCAGTGGGTGGAGGCAGTAGAAGGTAAGTGGCATTCATTTAATGACATCAGGCCCTCGTACATGCTGTTTCACTTCGGTAATGCAATAGGGTCTATACAGAAGTGTCAACCTTTACAAAAAGTGGTGAGGAACTAATGCATTCTTTTTGTTAATTCTGTGCCCAGCCCTGGTGCCCTGTGATGCATGGAAAAGATAGTCTGCAGCTGTAAATTATTCTTTTTGATATTCCACATTGATTGCCTTCAGTAGAGAATTTTGTTTGTCCGTTACCTATACACAATTGCCATACTCTTTAATGTTTCTGGAAGTGCACCACCTGTTTTAAATATTAAATATCATACTGTCTAAATGATTTACGGACCAAGTAACTTCTTTTTCTGAATCATTGTAATTTCTACCAATCCTATCAACTTTATTCTGTTTATCTCTTTATAGAAAGTAATAAATTTCTAATAGTATTTACTTGCCCCAAACTTTCTAGAAATCCTGAAATTTCTTTGGCTTTTCCAGAGAGCATCAGGAATCCTACTCTGTGAATTCTTTTTGAAGAATGATTATCTGTGAAGCACTGGTCTTTATAAATGTCAACTGTAATTCTCTCCATCCCTTTCCTTCCATTCATTTTAATTTGATGTAGGAAATAAATAGCTAATAACTACAAAATTAGGATTAAAATGTATCACTACCCTCATTCCTGTGGAACATGATCTGCAGAAACTTGGAAGGCCTTTTTTCTACGAGCAGTGGTGTCCAAGAAGATAGATATCAGGCATGTTCAAAAGGAGTGTGTAGAAAGAAACCTGGAGTTATCTTCAGATCTTAATGTTATATGTTCATTTTTGAATGCTTATGTGAAAATATCTCCCAAAAATAATCTTTTCTGTGGTCTCACGCATGAAGGTACTGATGCAGTGTGAGTTCTGTGCAAATGGCATTATCCTACTGAGTTGCATGTTAACTATTTTAATAGAGGAAACCCTGGTGGCTTAGTGGCAAAGCACTACAGCTGCTAACTAAAAGGTTGGTAGTTCAGATCTACCAGGTGCTCCTTGGAAACCCTCTGGGGCAGTTCTACTCTGTCCTGTAGGATCGTTATGAGTCAGAATCAACTCGACGGCAACGGGTTTGGTTTTTGGTTTTTTACTGAGTTGAAAAATAATCTAGTATTTATTGTTGATTTGTTTTTCATCAGTTTGAACCCATTTCAGAATACATTTAGCATATTCCTGTGAGTAAGCTGTGTCCTGTTGTTTTCTTGTTGTTAGATGTTGTCAATTTTGACTCACAGTGACTACATGTAACAGAACAGAACTACCCCATAGGGTTTCTAGGCTGTAATCTTTATGGGAACAGATAGCCAGGTCTTTCTCCTGCAGTGGGTTCGAACCATCAGCCTTTCATTTTAACAGCTTAACTGTTGTGCCATCAGGGCTCCTAAAGTGCATTCTAGGTGAGATAAACTCATTCTTTGTATCAAGGTGTAATTTATAAGAAAGTGTTTATCAGATGGTTGCCTCAGATAGGTATTCATCTCACACAGCTGAATGGTTTGCACAGAATGTAGTTTATCTTTTCAATTCACCACATATTGATTCTGATAATACACATAACGAAATTGTCGCTTTAGGTAATTTTCTCCAGTATTTGTTATAGAATATGTTATCAGAATTTCTGATCAAACCATTAGACAACTTACAAATGTAGGGCAATTCTGTTACTTACTAAAAACTGGATAGAGGAAAAAAATACCCACTGTGTACAAACATAACCTGGTCGAATGCATTTTGTTGTCTTCTATGATGTGGTATATTTACAAATTCTGTACGTCTTTCTGCTCTTAAAGGTGGAGCAGGCCTGTTGTTGCTGTTAGGTGTCATTGAGTCAATATTTGACTCACAGCAGCCCCACGTGACAGAGTAAAACTGGCCCATCGGGTTTTCTAAGCTGTAGTGTTTGTGGGAGCAGATGGCCAGTCTTTCTTCCGCAGAGCCATGGGGTGGGTTTGAACAACCAACATTTTGCTTATCATCCAAGTGCTTAACCATTGCATCACTGGGGTTACATCCATTCGTTACTTAGCACTGAGAGTCTTGAAAAGTCCCTGTTTTAATCCCTCAACCTCTAAATGGGTGCCTAGACTAGAGGTGCTTTTAAAGGGCAAGGCTCAGTAAGTTTTTGATAACTAAATTGGTTAAAGGAAAAGAAGAGGAAAGAAGGTAGAAATATGACAGGGGGACATCATTAATAGAAAAGAGGAACAAACATAGAACAAGCAAATAGAGATCCAAGTGACATGACTGCCAAAGCTAGCCAGAGGCAAAGAGAGGGCTGGCTCCCTGTTCCCTGACTTCTTGACTTTGCTCATCACCATTCTTTGGACCCTGTCCTCACATTCCAGTTTCTGCCTCATCATTGCATTCGACCCCACTCCTGCTCTTCTCTTTGAAGTAAGTACTCATTATGCCAATTACAGGGCTTTGCTAATTGCACAAAATATAGCCCTTCCAGAATATGCAGCTATGGGTCGTTGTCAAATGGATATATATCCATTTACCATTTTCAAACTGAGAGAGAGAGAGAATACAAATGAATGAGGATGAAAAAAGGCTTCCCTGAAAAAATATGGTCCATGACAGTTGATGTTCTAGACCTCAGAAAGTACTTGAGCATCATTTGGGCAAACCACATCAAATGAGGACCAAATGAGCCTACTAGTGGGGAACTATGTGGAAAGACAGTATTTCTGTGGAAGTTGGAGTCATTGAAAGTTCAGTTCCCTGCAGAAATGATGGTTTACCCTGACCCATAGTTGTTTTTTTTTTATATATAGTTTAGCTAGCCAAGTAGCTGGTCTATTCCTTCTATATAATTAGATTTTTGTTAGATGTTTTAAAAACACACAAGAACAGGATGTATCTATCTTTTTTGTGGTTTCTCTTTGATGAGTTTCTAAAGGGAATATTTTGAGGTTTTTCTCTTAGTGGCAGTAGGCAAGAGTGGTGTTTTGTATACGTGAGTTGCGTGTTTTCTTTCTGGAGTCTTCAGGAACATAGTTAAAGGGTTTTGCTTTAAGATGATGACTTTGGCTTTATCAAAAAAGGTTATTCTCTTATCAGAGGTAATTTTACTCAATGACTATAAACTGATGGGCAAATTTATGAACACTCTTTTATTTGGGGTTCAGAATTATAAATACAGATCAACAGCCGACTCGATTTTTATTCAGAGCTTTCCTTGCACTGTGTTTCAAGAGAACAATGGAAAGGCAAGTGTGAAACAATTGAGAAGTATTCTCCAACTTGGCTGGAGGGGTGGCACAGCATGGTGGCCAGGCTCTCAGACTTGAAGGCCAAAATGCCTGGCCTCCAAACCTGTCTTCTCCGCTTACTGCTGTTTGACTCTGAGGAAGTTATTTAACATTTCTGTGTCTCAGTTTCCTAATCTACAAAACTATGACAATGATGGTAACTACTTCTTAGGGTCTATAGGGTGAAGAATTACTTTATCCAAAGAATTTGGTCTTTGTCCTTGGTCCCTAGAAGGTTACCTCTAAACTTTAGAATTTCCCAGTCGATGGGAGTGCCTTTGTTACTCATAAAGTCTCCAGAGTCCACCTGAGAGTTTATGTTAGTGAGGTAACTCTTGTTGGATGGGGCTGGCCTTACCAGAAAGACCCACCATGTGATACCGGTCCAACTTCCAGGGTAGGGAGACTAACTGGAGATTGAATTTAAACATGCGGGCAATGATTCAGTCATTCTTGCCTTTGTAATGAAATTCCAGTGAAAACTCTGGACACTGAAGCTCAAGTGAGGTCCCGGTTGATGGTTCACATGGATACACAGAGGAGGATAACATGTCCTTGGGGGCATAGAAGCTCTCTGTAGGGGACCCTCCCAGATATTGCCCTATGTGTCTCTTCTTTTGTGTGCTTTTTGCTGTAATAAAACTATAGTGGTAAGTATAGCACTTGCCTGAGTTCTATGAATCATTCTAATGAATTTTTGAGCCCAAGGAGGTAGTGGGAACCCCTGAATTTGTAGCCAGCGAGTCAGAAATGCAGGTGCCCTGGGGACCCTCAAAACTGGGGCTAGTGCCTGAACTCCTAGGCACACTTGACAGTGGAGGGTTGTGCCTTTAATGTGTGAGAGCTGACCTCATTCTGGGTGGTTAGATCAGAAGAAGAACTGCATTTGAAGTGGGTGTAGAGAAGACATTTAGAGTTGGTGTCAGAAGGCAGACATCTGGTAAGGTCTTTGTGAAGGTAAAATGAGTTAATATATGTAAAGCAAAATAAATGTTATGTGTTAGCTATTATCATTGGATATAAATATATAGCTTTTAATTTTGGCTTCTTATCAAGAATACAGTGTAGAACTTTGTGCAAAATTATAAATTCGTCTGTTACAGTAGCTTCATTTTTCACTCACGTATTTCAAGTTCTAGTTGATTACAAAAATTAGGACTTCCGTCTGTCGATTGATTACAAAAATTAGGACTTCCATCCGTCGAGTTAAAGAATACATACATGCAAATTATAAGAAATTGACAGGTGTTTATTTGAGGCTTACTCTTTTTTTTTTTTTTTAATTAAATTATTCCTTTGAACAACTTGGTCACCTTTTCCTTCATACAATAAAGCCATTGAGTTGAAGATCTCTTGCTGTTAGTATTGGAATGGTTCTGTCAGTGTTCATGAGAGTGTATCAGCTGCCAAGCATGCAGACAGGGAACCAGTGTAAAATGGCTGGGATCTTAGTAAAGTTTGGGTGTACATAGGGTTCACCGCAGAGCCTGATTTTTGCTGGTGTGTAGTATCTTTCAAGGGCCTTGCTGACTACATAGAGAAACAAAAGCAAATATGAAGTAAAATTCTTGTTTATGAATCCTGTGACAGTGTAATATGTAAGTTTTATATGGCTTATTTTAAACATCTGTGAATCAGCCTTTGGTTGAAAAAAGCTAGCTTGCTTTATTCCCAAATGGCAAAATTCCACTCTGAGGGGAGGCTGAAGAAGACCTGGCCAAGATTACATCTCGGTTGGGGACAGAGTTTCGGATTGAGTGCTAGGGAGGTGGAAGGATCCCACAGAAGGTTGTTTGGATGGACAGAACCAGAGGGTGGCAACGGGTTTGGTTTTTTGGTTTAGAGCTAGCAGAACTGTTCGGTGCAGTTGCATGGGGTAAAGCAGGCAGGTTCTAAGTGGCTAAAAATCTGCCTATCCAAAACAATTGGATGTGTGTGAAATTGAGTTTGGCCCCGTGAGCTTTGTATTTTGGGTGGGGGAGTGGCTAAATTGCTTCAGCTTACTATGAAGACGTAAACACCTTGAAGTCAATACACAGAGGCCTTCTTTGCCTCGTTTACATAACAGGAGCCTGGCTAAAATTTGACGCTAATGTGAAAATCAACTTCTGGATCACTGACGACCAGTGTTGCCCCTTTTCCCCGTTGACCATTTTAATCCTCCTGAAAAGCATTATAGCAAGAGAAGTCAGAGAGCAAGAGATACAGGCAAAGCAACTGTGTGTCATCAGTGGCTTTGAGAATTAGGGTCTTAGTCATCCCTGCTATCTTCGCCTCATTAACATGGATAATTGAAATTTGATTTCCCTCAGCCAGTTTTTTTTTTCCCCCTAAATATAAAAGATCTTATTATACCTCACCTCCTTTCAGTAGTTACTCTAATTTACTGAGTTTCCAGCTCTCAGCATTCTGACAAGCTCCTAAAATAATGGGCGATGCTGTGTGTTGTTAAAGGTTCAGCCAGATACATAGATACAGGCGAATGAGTGTTGTGTTCCACAAAGACAAGTCAGCATTATTTAATCACTGTTTGATCTGTATAAAACGAGTATAAATGTAAGCTACAGCCCATCTGTTTTATCATCCGTGGGAAGCCAGTCTCATTTTTAAAACTCGATTTCTTATGTAATTGCCCCAGAATGCCACAGTCTGATAAGCTGGGAAGAAATATTATTCGGACTGGCAAGAGAAAAGGAAGTCATGTTTAGGTGTGGCTCGTACCAGGGGCGTATTATCCAATAGGCTAGGTAAGCTTACTGCTTTCCTTGCTTACTAGATCATCTGCAGTGAACAACTGCATGTGGGTTTCACCACATCTCTGATTACCTGTAGTGATCTTTGATGCGGTGAAACCCATGTGAAATTTTTCGCTACGGATTAGTAAGGAAGCATAAGTAAGCCTGTGCTTACCTTGCTTATTGGGTCCTCTGCCCCTGTGAGGGAGTGTAAATTTGAAGAGGCTTGGATTCTGTAGAAGAGTGCTGTGGGGTTGGGAGAGAGACAGATGCCAGCCATAACTATAAGCAGAATCTTTAATGTAGTGAAAAAAATGTGAAATTGTTCACTACAGGGGACCTGGTAAGCAAGGTAAGCACCGTGCTTATATGTTGCCTATTGGATAGTCTGCCCCTGGTTCATATGTTGGGCTTCTTTGTTTTGCAGTAACGTTCTGGAGAGTTAAGTAGCCTTGTGGCTTAGTAATTAGCAGTGGGTAATTATCGGCTGGTGACATTGGTGGCTCAGTGGTAGAATCCTTGCCTTCCATGTGGGTTTGATTCCCAGCCAGTGTACTTCATTCGTAGTCATCACCCATCTGTCAGTAGAGGCTTGTGTGTTGCTGTGATGCTGAGCAAGTTTCAGTGGAGCTTCCAGACTAAGACAGACTAGTAACAAAGGCCTGGTGATTTACTTCTAAAAATCAGCCAGTGAAAACCCTATCGATAACAAAGATCTGATTCACGATGAATCATGGGGATGGCACAGAGTCAGGCAGCGTTTCATCTCATCATCGTGAGTGGCATCGCCATGAGTTGGGGCCAACTCCAATGCAGCTGATATCAACAGTTATCAGCTAGGCTTTAGAATCACTCGGGCCTGGGTTTGAGGACGATTTTGTGAGTCTAGCTGTGTGAGCATAGCCTTATAATTACTTACCCACCAAGTAGTCAAGTGGCTGGCACGTAGAAGACCCTCAGTGCGATTTATTGAATTAAGAACTTAATCTTTCTTTACTTCAATTTCCTACCCTGCAAAATGGAGAAAGCAACAATACCTACCTCATAACAGCTATGAAAATGCAATGGGTTACTGCCTGTAAAGCATAACAACCTGGCAGCTTTTATTATAATTATCCCGTTACTTAGGTTACTTACGGGTCTTCTTCTCAGGGACCATACTTTATGCCTAAGCGTATAAACATATGTGGCTCACAACTCAGGTTTCCATTACCATTTTTTAACCTCTTCAATGTAAGTATCAGATAAATCATGCAGAAGGCTGAGAATATGTGACAAGAGCAGAAATGGACAGGAGTTAACCATGTCTTTGAGTTTGAAAGATGCAATTCCATTACTCTAATTAGATACTGGCAATTTTATACATCTGTGGGTGATCATACTCTGAGTAAAACAAGGCCATCAGAGGGAGTAATATCTTCCAATCAAAACAGTATACATCAGTGAACTTAGTAGCTCCTTGGGATATTTTAGAGAGTGGCATCTAAGAAGCTTATGCACCCAGTAATGCTCAAGTGTAAAGTAGAATACCAGTGGTAATTATAATTTCAGGATTGCACACTTAATTACTAAGCCATATGTTAATGAGCATTAAGTGATAAGGTTTTGGTATACTGTGCGTTGTAGCTTCCATTTATTTTCTAGCTCCCATGATATAGAGGAATTATGTCATGATGTTTCTTTATGAACTTCTTTTAACAACATTTCATTCATCCATTTATTCAATCATTTAATAAGCACCCGTTGAACCATTTTTTGAGCCAGGTGTTATTGTTAGCTGTGGTGGAGGCAGCCACGACTTAAGGTGACCCCATATATAACAGGATCAGACCATCGTGATCCATGGGGTTTTCATAGGTTGATGTTTGGAATTAGATCACCAGGCCTTTCTTCTTAGTCTAGAAGCTCCAGTGATACCTGTTTAGCTTTACAGCGACACACAGACCCCCCACTGACAGACAAGTAGTGGCTAGGCTGAACTGCATTGGCCAGGAATCAAACCCGGGTCTCCTACATGGCAGGTGAGAGTTCTACAACTGAACCACCATTGCCTGGAGCCAGGACTAGTATAGGTGTAAAGACCCACTAAAGCTGCCTAGGTAGGGCTATAGCTAAGGAATTTAGAATTTAATCTGCAGTTCGCAAAGAACTAGTGGAAGGTCTTAACCAGGGGCCTAAGCTGTACAGTGTTTTAAAAAGAAGATTTGGGCAGCGGTATGAAGAATGGATTATAGTGGGGAGAGACGATACAAGGGAGACCAATCAGGAAGCAGATAATGAAGGTCTGAATTTGGGGAGTGGCAATGACATTGTAGATTTAGAACTGATTTGAGGCATTTTAAGGCAGGTCTTGGTCAGGGTGGAGCTGCTCTGTGTGGAGAAGGTCAAGGTTGACTTGAAGGCTTCCATCCTGAGCATCTGAATGTTATGACTGCCTTTAGCCCAGGGAATACTTGGAGAAGGGTACATTCCGCAGGGGCGGTGATGAGCTTCCATGGAGGGAAAAACACTAACAATATTGTTCTTTAGACTTTAAGGCATGTACAATTATTTTCCTGAATGCTGCTCAGTGATTGACTATTTTATATATAGGTTAAGAGCCAAAAAAGGTTTTATAGTCCTTATTAAATCAGAGGCAGCAATGTCTACTGCTGAGATTTTAGTGTGTTTGCAGGCTGTTCTATAGACTGTTAATAGATTGACTCTTTACACTAGTGAGTTTTACTGCCATGCTGAGCTCTGCCCCCTCTAAGAGAAAGTATATGTATCTTTAGTATTGTAATAGCTGTTGGAGATGTTTTACTTTCAAATTTTACATATACACATAAAAGCATAGATATGATACCCAGCGTCAAAAATAACTGCTAAAAAGACAATTAGTGTAATATAGTGTCCCTTTGTTCTCTTTTAGTTTCACCTGTACATAAAACTAATTTATCATTAATTATTTCTGAAAACTTCACTTTGATCATTAAAATCATGTTTATGTAAGTACTGGACTTATGTCTCCATATACCATGAAATTATAACTCTTAGAAAGGTGTCAGTATCCTATGATGGGGGGACAAAAAAGTGTTTTGATTTCCATAGCATCTCAGGAAATTAAAAAGTCCCCTACAGTTTTATGATCAAAGCCTGAATTAGTCCTCAAAATAATGGTTCTGCTTAACTGTAAAAGTGAATGTGTAAATTATTTTATATCTCTGCAATATTTGTTTTAGTTGTTGAATAATTTCAGTTGAACGGAAGTATCAAATGAAGGCATTAGAAGTCAGAAAAAATAAGTTTAAAGTAAGTTATAAAAATAAACAAAGCCTATAACATAATAAGGAGCCCTGGTGGTACAATGATCAAGCACTCAGTTGCTAACCGAGAGGTCAGTGGTTTAAACCCACCAGCAGCTCTAAGGGAGAAAAGACCTGGCCATCTGCTCCCTTCAAGATAAAAAAAAAAAAAAAACCTGTTGCCATTAAGTCGATTCCGACTCATAGCAATCCTACAGGACAGAGTAGAACTGCCCCATAGGGTTTCCAGGGAGCGGCTGTTGGATTTGAACTGACAACCTTTTGGTTAGCAGCCAAGCTTATAACCACTGTGCCACCAGGGCTCCCCCCTTGAACATTACAGCCTAGCAAATCCTATGGGGCAGTTCTGCTCTGTGGTATAGGGTCTTTATGAGTTGGCCACAACAGCAACAATGTCAACATAATAAACACATAATAATAACAGAAAACACAGTGAAAAATAGAAAAACAATTAGGCCCTGCATGCATTATTACGGAAACCCTGGTGGTGTAGTGGTTAAGAGCTACAACTGCTAACCAAAAGTTTGGCAGTTTGAATCCACCAGGCGCTCCTTGGAAACTCTACGGGGCAGCTCTACTTTGTCCTGTAGGGTCGCTGTAAATCAGAACCAACTCCACGGCAACGGGGTGGGGATGCATTATTGCTATTCTAGGGTGATTATTAGATTTAACTGACTTTACTGTTTCTTTACTATTATTTTTAATGGATCGGATGGTACAAATTGCCTTGTGTTACGGTTGTGCTATGTTATAGGGAAACAAGTGAAATCTAAGTTGCCATCAATAAGTGAACATGTAGGTGAAGAGAGAAAAGTAAAACCAGTGCCCGGGGAAGCCAGTGAAAGACCAATCACCTTAAAGACTGGGGTGACTAGTTAGGTCTAGATAGCAAAGAATAGGGAAGAGTGATCAAGATAAACAAATGTTCACAGAACTGGAAGGGATATAGAACCGAGATAACTTGTAAACTACAGCAGCAGAGAGGGAAATGGAAAAGCAAAAAATAAAAACCTACCCTTCCAATATTAACAGAACACCTCTATTGATTTTTCTTTCCCATTTGAATCAATGTTGATGACTATCGCTGTTTCTTACTATGATTCATCATTTCACGTTGTGCTGGTTCTATTAATGTTCGGCTTCACAGCCAGGGTCATCACGATGAAGTATGGCTTCAGACTTTTCTTTTTAAATCATGTTTGTTACTTGGGATAAATACCTATAATCTGGTGTAATTTAGTATTGATATTGTGTGTGTGCTGTTTTTCTTTTAAAGTCAATTGACCCTGGCCAGCAGTTCACTTGGGAACATTCAAACTTGGAAGTAAACAAACCAAAGAATAGATATGCAAATGTAATCGCATATGATCATTCCCGGGTTCTCCTATCAGCAATAGAAGGTAAGGAAATGCAGACATTATTCATTCCCTTATTTTCATTGGTTTAAGTATGTGCATGAAAATTTAGTTTTAGGGAGGTTATAAGCCATCTATGAAAACAGTTACTTAAAATTTCAGGCATAGCTCGCTCTTATTCTTTCACACATACATACTGTGCACACACACACGCACCATGCCCAAACACACCCACTCATCATGCTCAGACACACGATACCCTCGACACCATACAGCACAAGACTATACCTCCCTGCCTTCTCACATCTGCCCTAGATGGAAGACTCGGTAATGTATTTGGTATTTACTTAAACGAAGTAAATCGGTGTTGTCCGTTTTACTGATGGCTACTAATGTTTGTGAGTGACCGTGTGGTTGTTAGCAGTTGCCCATAAATTAACTGGTTACTTTTGCTTTAAGGGAGGGGGGAGGTTTGTCTGTTTTAGGTAAATCTGGATATCCACTAGGGACATCTAAAGGTTAAGAGTTGGTGACATGATGATTCATATAAATTAACCCAGTACCCAGTGCCATCGAGTCGATTCCAATTCATAGCGACCCTATAGGACAGAGTAGAACTGCCCCACAGAGTTTCCAAGGAGCGCCTGGAGGATTAGAACTGCCGACCGTCTGGTTAGCAGCTGTAGCACTTAACATTAAGCACATTGAAACTGTCCAGTGCATCTAATGGGTGGACTACTTGGTAATCCATCTGTCACAATTATACTAAGGAATGTTTTCCAGAAGGGAATGGTTGCCCCTAGAAGATGTGGGTTACTCTCCAAATATACCTTTGTCGTTGTTGAGTGCCATCAAATCCACTCTAACTCATAGCGACCCTCTCAGACAGAGTAGAACTGCCCCATAGGGTTTGCTAAGCTGTAATCTTTACAGGGGAGCTCTGGTGGCACAGTGGTTAAGAGCTAGGTTGCTAATCAAACGGTCAGCAGTTCAAATCCACCAGCTGCTCCTTGGAAACCCTATGGGGCAGTTCTGCTTTGTCCTATAGGGTGGTTATGAGTTGGAATCGACTTGGTGGTAGTAGGTTTTAATCTTTATAGGAACAGATTGCCATGTCTTTTCTCCCACAGAGCTGCTGCTGGGTTCGAACCTTTGACCTTTCTGTTAACAGCTGAGTGTTTAACCACTGTACCACCAGGGCTCCTTCAAATATACCTAAACAAACCAAACTCTTTCCTGTCCAGTAGATTCTGACTCATAGTGACCCTATAGGACAGAGTAGAACTGCCCTATAGGGTTCCCAAGACTGTAATCTTTAGGGAAGCCAACTGTCACACCTTTCTCCCTTGGAGCTGCTGGTAGGTTCAAACCACCAATTATTCAGTTAGCAACCAAACGCTTTAACCGCTACACCACCAGGGCTCCTTCAGGTTTCCCTTAAAGACTCATGAGGGTACTTAACATTCATCCTTTCCCAATAAGTCCCCCACACATAGCATATTAAAAGCAACTGGGAGCTCAAGTGCAACAGTCAGCAATTCATTAGTCTTATTGGCTACTGTGGCACAGCGGGTTGCTGTCCTTAGAAAGTGCTTTACGATGTCACTTCAGTCATTCCTTGTATCCTAATAACTAACCTGGAAACCGTCAGCTGCCACATACCACATGGGGTTCACTGTTTACCCTCTTCCAGATGTTTTAGAAAACATCAAATAATACTAGCTCCAAACCCAGTCCCTTTTAGAACCTTACAGTTGAGACATTTCCATCTCTGGTTGTTCAAGTGTCTCTCTGTTTTTTCTGATTCCAGACTCTATAATGACTACCACTTTTTCTTGTAACTCTGACAGATTCCTACCTGTCACCTCAGCATCCAAAGTGCATTTGAAAGTGAAACTCTATTCAAAAGCTTTCTCAGTACACATCTGTCTTACTGTCTTAGGCTTCTTGAGAGAAACTGAGCCAGGAAGATACATACATATGTATATACATACATATATATATTTTTTAAAAATACCATGGACTGACAAAAGAATGAACAAATATGTCTTTGGGAGAAATACAGCCAGGATGCTCTTTATACGCCAGAATGGCAAGACTTCATCTTACTTACTTAGGACATGTTATCCGGAGGGACCAGTCCCTAAAGAAGGACATCATGTAGAGGGTCAGCAAAAAGAGGAAGACCCTCAAGGAGATGGATTGACACAGTGGCTGCAACAGTGGGCTCAAACATAGCAACGATTTTGAGGATGGTACAGGACTGGACAGTGTTTTGTTGTCACTGTGAGTTAAAACTGACTCTATGGTACCTAAAAACAACAGCATAGAGAAAGAAACAGAGAAATTTAAAGAATTCATTCAAATGCCTGTGGGGGGTGCAGGCAAGCCCAAAATCTGTAGCTCAAGAGACAAGCTAGATATTCTGCAGTCTCGTGTTCCAAAATCCATAGGTCAAGCGATGGGAAAAGTGGAAGGTTCTGGCAAGATGTCTGTCTATAATCTGGAGGCAGGATACACCCTAGGGAAAACTTCACTTTTGCTTTTAAGGCTTTCAACCGATTGGTTGAGGCTCACCTACGTTATGGAAGGTCATCTGCTGTACTCAAAGCTGACTGATTTAATCACATTTACTACTTCTTAACAGCAACTAGAGTAGTGTGTGACCAAACAACTGGGCACCTTAGCCTAGCCAAGTTGATACATAAAATTAACTATCGTAGCACCCAAAGTCAGCCCATTCCTCTACTTCTAGTCTTTTGGGAAGAAAATCTATCCTTGAGCATTTGAGCAAGCTACAAAGGAAAAAGACTATACCTTCTTTCAGTCCCCTTGCTTCAAAATGGTGTTGTGTGACATGGGTATATTTTACAAAATGCTCACACGTAATTTTTCTTTTCATGTTGGAAAATGTTATAATTGCTTTTTTGAGATACTTAAAGATACTAGGTGTCCAAGAGTTAACCTTTTTGAATACTAAAAAAATAAATTGACTCCTCATCAGAGTTTCACCAATGCAGGCAGGATAGTGTCAAATAGGTACTTGCCTCCTTTTAAGCCGTTTTCAAAATGTATTTGGTATATGTGGATGAGAAGCACATAGGATTTTCATTTTATCTTTTGATTTCTAATTTTAAAATGTAAAAAATGTATGTATTTGTGTATATATATATATATATATGATTCTGGTTTCTAAAATCATCTTAGTTAATAAGAAACTAAACCAAGTCACAAGTAGGGAAGAGAAACCTTTTTTTCTGCTAGTGAAGCAATATATAGAATAAAATAAATGAAAGTAAGGTAAGAATCTCTGTCGTGATCTTGCCTGGAGAGCTTGTCAGTCTGACTTTGCTATATCGTGTGATATGGTTTCTACTCAGAATTAGGTCATTCAGTACTACCACTTCCTATACTTGACCACTTTGCCATTGTTTTTCTTAACCTATTATTTTCTACCATCTTAAAAAAAAAATTTTTTTTTTTTTAACGGTAAAGTGTGTCAAAGGACAAAGACTATACCTCCTCATACTTTTATTATGATAGTTGGAAACTACATTTCATTCCTATGCTATTTTTATGGTACAAAAGCCAAAGTACTTGAATCAAACTAAAACCTACCCTTATATAGCTCTGTGGCCACAAATACACTCTAAATCTAAAGCTGACCTAGAA
The DNA here is from genome assembly GCF_024166365.1 of Elephas maximus indicus. Lineage (NCBI taxonomy): Eukaryota > Metazoa > Chordata > Mammalia > Proboscidea > Elephantidae > Elephas > Elephas maximus. Next base: position 18,133,879 of record NC_064827.1, on the reverse strand, counting down.
ACCAAAAGTCTTTCAGTTTTAAGTGTTATGCAAAAGGTTAGAAGCATTTAATTGAAGTTTATGGGCTATGTAAGAGCTTTAGTCTAGATTACAACCGTGAATAGCACTTTATCCTGGAGTAAGCCCTAAGCAGCAGTTGTTTAAGGGGGAAGTCGATCATCTTGTATCTTAAGCACAGAAGAAGACATGCTGGCAAGTGAAGCCACAGAACCACTAACTGAGTTTTCTCCTATAAAAGGAGCTTTGATAACACAGGGCCATTTTTTTTCAAACATATTAAAATGCTAAGTGATGTCATGCACAATTTATATAAAATAGTGTGCTTGCTTTGGTTCCTCCGATAGCACTAACTTAAATGTCTTTGGTTGAGATTTTTACTTTGAGTGTCTTTGTCTTTATTCTTTTCTCAGTGTTGCTACGTACTTTCTTCATATTACTTTGCAATGATATGACAGAGCACTGGAGAACAAACTGGAAGCTTCCACAGAGATTCATATTGTCTTTATCCTTGTTTAACAGAGCAAAACTGTTACCCTACTACTGTGAAGAGATAACAGGGGAAAAAATAAGAACGATTGGGAATTGTGTCCAGGCACTAATGTGCTGACTGATCTTCTTGAAGATTGTGACACTTTTTCTAAATCACAGCCATTTTATGTATGCTGAAGAAAATGCAGAATAAATTAAAGAGAGTCTTAATTTAAAAAATGCTTTCTATTTTTAAATTATAGGGTAAGCAGTATGAAAGATACAATTGAATTTTTGACCAATTCAATTACTATTGGGTTCCCCTCCATGTGTAAGTAGTTGTTTAGGGAAAATAGAAATTTCTGGAAAAGTGATGGGATTTATTTTAATGACCTAAGATAAATATCTTCAAATAATGAGTAAATGGAAGGCAATAGTTGTATGTGCATAAACACAGTGTTTAATGATATGCTTAATCTTGTAAAATCCAGAGTTCTTAAGGAAGTATAACTTCATCAAAGAGGAAAAGAGAAACGGACAAACTGTAAGACCAAGAACAAGGAAATCAGGATTTGGGCTGTAAACTCTGTCACTAACTAGCATATGTAACTTTGACTTCTCTGAATATCAGTTTCTTCACCTGTAAGCTTTTGACTTCACTTTCGACTTCTAAGAGTCATTTCTCTGTAATTTGCATATCAATTATCCATTGTACACAATAGTGTGACAAATCAACAATATAAGTACTACTACCTGTGTTGGTTCCTGTGTTCCTGTGTTAGAGATGAGAAATTGATGTCAGAGAAGCAACTGGCCCAGATTCCCAGTTAATCTGTCAGTTTTTTGTACTGTAGGGGCTTGCGTGTTGCTGTGATGCTGGAAGCTATGCTACCGGTATTCAGATACCAGCAGGGTCACCAATGCCAGACAGGTTTCAGCTGAGCTTCCAGACTAAGACAGACTGGGAAGAAGGACCCAGCTGTCTACTTCTGAAAAGAATTAGCCAGTGAAAACCTTACCAATACCAGTGGAGCATTGTATATATATACTGCCAGAAGATGAGCCCCCCCAGGTTGGAAGGCACTCAAAAGACGGCTGGGGAAGAGCTGCCTCCTCAAAGTAGAGTCAACCTTAATGATGTGGATGGAGTCAAGGTTTCGGACACCTTCATTTGCTGATGTGGTAAGACTCAAAATGAGAGGAAACAGCTGCAAACATCCATTAATAATCGGAACGTGGAATATACAAAGTATGCATCTAGAAAAATTGGAAATCATCAAAAATGAAATGGGACACATAAACATCTGTATCCTAGGCATTAGTGAGCTGAAATGGACTGATATTGGCCATTTTGAATCAGACAGTTATATGGTCTACCATGCCAGGAATGACAACTTGAAGAGGAGTGGCATTGTATTCATCATCAAAAAGTACATTTCAAGGACTATCCTGAAGTACAACACTGCCAGTGATAGGATAACATCCATACACCTACAAGAAAGACCAGTTAATATGACTAGTATCTGAATTTACGCACCAACTGCCAAGGCCAAAGATGAAGAAATTGAAGATTTTTACCAGCTTCTGCAGTCTGAAATTGATCGAACATGCAGTAAGGATGGATGTGATTGGAATACGAAAGTTAGAGACAAAGAAGTAGTATCGGTAGTTGGAAAATATGGCCTTGGCGATAGAAATGATGCCGGAGATCGCATGATAGAATTTTGTAAGACCAAGGACATCTTCGTTGCAAATACCTTTTTCACTGACATAAGCAGTGACTATACACGTGGACCTCATCAGATGGAATACACAGGAATCAAATCAACTACATCTGTGCAAAGAGATGAAGTAAAAGTTCGATATCATCAGTCAGAACAAGGCCAGCAGCCAACTGCAGAAGAGACCATCAATTGCTCATATGCAAGTTCACGTTGAAACTGAAGAAAATTAAAACAAGCCCATGAGAGCCAAAGTATGACCTTGAGTATATCCCATCTGAATTTAGAGACCATCTCAAGAATACATTTGACTCATTGAATACTAATGACCAAAGACCAGATGAGTTGTGGAATGACATCAAGGACATCATTAAAAAGACAGAAAAGAAAGAGGAGACCAAAATGGATGTCAAAAAAGACTCTGAAACTTGCCCTTGAGCATTGAGTAGCTAAAGCAAAAGGAAGAAATGATGAAGTAAAAGAACTGAGCAGAAGATTTCAAAGGGCAACTGGAGAAGACAAAGTAGGTATTATAATGACACATGCAAAGAGCTGGAGATGGAAAACCAAAAGGGAGGAATACACTCGGCATTTCTCAAGCTGAAAGAATTGAAGAAGAAATTCAAGCCTCAAGTTGCGATAGTGAAGGATTCTATGGGGAAAATATTAAATGTCGCAGGAAGCATCAAAAGAAGATGGAAGGAGTACACAGAGTCAGTATGCCAAAAAGAATTGGTCAACGTTCAGCCATTTCAAGAGGTAGCATATGGCCAGGAACTGATGGTACTGAAGGAAGAAGTCCAAGCTGCGCTGAAAGCATTGGCAAAAAACTAAGGCTCCAGGAATTGACAGAATATCAATGGAGATGTTTCAACAAACGGATACAGCGCTGGACGTGCTCACTTGTCTATGCCAAGAAATATGGAAGACAGCTACCTGGCCAACTGATTGGAAGAGATCCATCCATGTTTATGCCTATTCCCAAGAAAGGTGATCCAACCAAATGTGGAAATTATTGAACAATATTATCAATATCACATGCAAGTAAAATGTTGCTGAAGATCATTCAAAAGCAGCTGCGGCAGTATATTGACAGGGAACTGCCAGAAATTCAGTCCAGATTATAAGAGGATATGGAATCAGGGATATCATTGCTGATGTCACATGGATCTTGGCTGAAAGCAGAGAATACAAGAAAGATGTTTACCTGTGTTTTATTGAGTAGGCAAAGGCATTCCACTGTGTGGATCATAACAAAATATGGATAACATTGAGAAGAATGGGAATTCCGGAACATTTAATTGTGCTCATGAGGAACATGTACAAAGATCAGGAGGCAGTCGTTCAAACAGAAGAAGGGGATATTGCGTGGTTTAAAGTCAGGAAAGATGTGTGTCAGGGTTGTATCCTTTCACCCTACCAATTCAGGCTGTATGCTGAGCAAATAATCTGAGAAGCTGGAGTATGTGAAGAAGATTAAGGCATCAGGATTGGAGGAAGACTCATTAAAAACCTGTATTATGCAGATGACCAGCATTGCTTGCTGAAAGTGAAGAGGACTTGAAGCACTTACTAATGAAGATCAGAGACCACAGCCTTCAGTATGGATTACATCAGCACATAAAGAAAACAAAAATCCTCAAAACTGGACCAATAAGCAACATCATGATAAATGGAGAACAACTGAAGTTGTCAAGGATTTCATTTTACTTGGATCCATAGTCAACACCCCCGGAAGCAGCAGTCAAGAAATCAAAAGATGCATTGCATTGGGTAAATCTGCTGCAAACTACCTCTTTAAAGTGTTGAAAAGCAAAGATATCACCTTGTAGACTAAGGTGCACCTGACCCAAGTCATGGTATTTTCAATCGCATCGTATGCATGTGAAAGCTGGGCAATGAATAAGAAAGACAGAAGAAGAATTGATGCCTTTGAATTGTGTTGGCGAAGCATATTGAATATACTGTGGACTGCCAAAAGAACGAACAAATCTGTCTTGGAACAAGTACAACCAGAATGCTCCTTGGAAGCAAGGATGGCAAGACTATGTCTTACATACTTCGGATATGTTGTCAGGAGAGATCAGTCCCTGGAGAAGGACATTATGCCTGGGGAAGTATAGGGTCAGCAAAATAGAGGAAGACCCTCAAGGAAATGGATTGACACAGTGGCTGCAACAGTGGACTCAAGCATAACGACAATTGTGGGCATGATGCAGGACTGGGCGGTGCTTCATTCTGCTGTATGTAAGTCGCTATGAGTTGGAAGCGAATCAAAGGCACCTTAACAGTGACTCGTAAAAATCCAGTTCATCCGATTCCTCAACCAGGGCTTTATTGGCCCACATCAGTAACACTGTTTTTCTGCTGATGACTAAGGAATTTACCAGGTATGGGAAGCCCAGCCCAGTCATATCTTTTTGTCTAAAAATCCATTTTATCATTTGGCATCAGCCTGTGGATAACATAAACGTTACGTGTTAATATTTCATTTCCTATTTTACAGCATTGCTTACCTAAGGTGGTGACACAATATGGGAAATTGTCAGTGATTCAAATGCATGATAGTCATAACATTGCAGAAGTGAGGTTAAGTGCATCTGTGCTAAATGATTCCACAGGTGATTATCTTCAGGATAGTATCAGTTAGTTGCTGCTTAATTATTGAAATGCCTAGTAACTCATAAAAGTTAGATCTAATTATTCCATTCCTAGATACTTAAGAGCTTTTTGTAAAATGTAATTTTCACTTTTACCAGTACATTAAAAAAAAAAAAAAAAAAACAGTTGGCCATCAAGTCGATTTCAACTCATGGTGACCCCAGATGTGTCAGTAGAACTGTGCTTCAAAGGATTTTCAATGGCTGTGATTTTTTGAAAGTAGATCAGCAGGTCTTTCTTCGAAGACACCTCTGGCTGTTGTTGTTAGGTGCCATCAAGTCACTTCCGACTCATAGTGACCCTATGTACAACAGAACGAAGCAGTGCCCTGTCCTGCCCCATGCTCACAGTCATTGTTATGCTTGAGCCCATTGTTGCAGCCTCTATGTCAACCCATCTCATTTAGGGTCTTCCTCTTTTTTGCTGACCCTCTACTTTATCAAAAGCTTAGACACCACCTCTAGGTGGATTCAGACTATATCAGCCTTTCAGGTAGTCGTCCAGCACCTAACCATTTGCACCACCAGGGACTCCATACTTCCATTAGTTGTATTATAACTGATATTTCACATTAAAAGCCAATTGACATGAATTTTAAAAACTATTGGCCAGATGTTAAAAAAAAAAAGACAAAATTTAAAACTTCATGTTTTGATTCAACAATGACAAGAAGTTATAATAGATATGATTACCTGGGATCCTACTCTCTGCTGGGCACATGTTTATGCTGTTCAGAACAACCCTGAAAACTAGCTATTGTTCTCCATTTTACAGATGAGGAAACCAAAACATTAAAATAATCAAGTGAGCTATTTAAGATCACTAGCTATTAGGTGGCAGACTCAAGGCTGCTGTTCTCGCCAGCAAACCACTTGGGCCTACAGCCACTTTAAGGCTATGTCTATACACTCCACTTCTCATTCAAAAATGATGCCTCTCTGTCTGAGAGGACTGTTGAGGTTTTGAAAACACACATTTTGAAGCACTTCTGTTAGAAATCTTAGAGCTAGAGGTCTTCAGTGGCATTCTGAGACTCCAGTCAAAGAACTTTTCAAAAGAATGAACCAAGTATTTCAGGACTACTTAATGGTTTTCAGGGGGTGGGGGTTGTTTGTTTGATATTATTCTTTAGAGTGTATTGGGAAGAACACGGAATAAGAAGACAGAAGTGTGGAAACTTAATCCCAGTTTTAGTAGCTGTGTGGACATGGACGTGTCACTTAATACAGTTATCATTAACTCTTTAGAGGAGCTGGATTCTTTAGAGAATTTGATGAACGTTTCAAAACCCCAGTTGAAAACAAAGGCACCTCTGCACATGATACATATGCTATTTCAGAATGCTCATGGACATCAAGTCCTTTGTACCCTGTTCTCCAACTTTAGGAAGGTGACCTGGTGGTGCAATCGTTAAGCACTTGGCCGCCAACCCAAAGGTTGGCGGTTCAAACCCATGCAGTGGCTCCATGGAAAAAGATGTGGCAGTCTGCTTCAGTAAAGATTACAGCCTGGAAAACCCTTTGGGGCAGTTCTACTCTGTGACATGGGTTTGCTATACTGTCTTATAGGGTCACTATGAGTCAGAATCTTCTGGAAGGTAGTGGGTTTGGTATTGTGGTTTTAGTGCTGGAAGCCTTTTCAATGATTTAAAAGCTACACATGCAGCAAGTAAAGGTGATTGTGATGAAGATTTTGCTGGGAGTAGGTGCTGGTTCAGTCTTTTCAAAGTGAAGACAAATTTATATAACATTAAAGGGCAAGTACTAGTTTCTATAAGGCAGTCACTTGTAACCCAGGGACTGCCTGTATTGGCTAGTATGTAACTCTGCCAACAAACCGGGTTCATTTAGTTTTATGTGTGAGAGAGTTGGAGCCCTGGTGGCACAGGGGTTAAGAGCTTGGCTACTAACCAAAATGTCGGCAGTTTGAATCCACCAGCTGCTTCTTGAAAACCTTATGGGACAGTTCTGCTCTGTCCTGTAGGGTCTCTATGAGTCAGAATCGACTTGATGCCAACGGGTTTCGTTTGGTTTGGTTTTCTAAGAGAGTTAGAAATGACTTAAGAATAAGCCACATCATGTTACATGCATTCTTTAACACTGATGCTCATTAATCTGATAAAAGAGGCTTGGTGAAATATATATATTTTTTGGTCTAGTTTGTGGGTATGAATTTAAAATTTTGAAACACAATGATATTTATTTTTTTCCAACTCTTTAACAGGTACCTCCTCAGAAGGGCTCATATGCTTCTAACGAACTTCTTTCCTATTACAGCAGCCTAGGTTATTCCTGCTTCTGAACTGCCCCATATGACCTTGGACGAGTTGCTGTGCCTCAGTTTTCTCATTTGTAAATGGGGTTAATAATAGTACCTACCTCATAGAACTCTTTGGAGGAGTAAATGAATTAATACATGTAAAGCCCTTAAACGATACTTGGCACAAAGAAAACACTAATAAATATTGGAAACTATTAAGATTATTATTAGTATATATTGAAATTCATAATAACACTAATAATACCTACCTACTCTAGATAGGTCCTTTTTTCCTCAGGTGAAATTTCTTTTGTGCACGATCTATGGAAAAATTAATAATATCCAGATGAGATAGCTGCATATATTTGGAGAGCTTTGTGAAGCAAAAGAAAATATTGGTGTTTGATAAATGGAGACCAGACCCATGATAGCATTACAGATTTCAACAGGGGGAAGAATGTGTTCTTTTAAATGGAAATTCAGAATATATCATCAGCTTTTTGATTTGCCTAATAGGAGCGATTCAAAAAAACTCAAGTGTAGATAATACAGTTGATGTTACAACAACCTGATTATTTTTGAGATGTGCAATTTAGCACCTTTAAAATGAGAAAGCAGCTCACAGGGAATTGTGACCCCTAAGATAAATCTAATTTAAAAAATAAATAAATAAAGGCAAGGAGCTGCAGATATCCCCCTGTGAAGCCGATTCACCACACTGGTACTCTCTGTTTAAGTGGTTCTTTAGCCTCTCTTCTGCAGAGTTTTCAATGGGCAAGTCTGCACTGATTCATTTAAAACAGCTGTCAGCACATGTTAACACGGTCTCTGATTTCACAGCTTACTCTTCTTGCAAAGGATCTGATTTTATTATAGGACATAACATCTAGTAACCTGATGTAATTTCAATAAATCAAACAAACAAACAAAAAAAAAACCCAGGAAAATAATACAACACATCCAACATTTTCTGGGGGAATATTTGTTGTTATTAGGTGCTGTCGAGTCAGTTCCGACTCATATCAACCCCATGTGACAGAGTAGAACTACCCCATAGGGTTTTCTAGGGTATAATCAATAAGGCAGAGGAGCCCTGGTGGCTCACTGGTGAAGCGCTCAGCCGCTAAAAGAAAGGTCTGCAGTTCAAAACCCCCAGCCACTCCACTGGAGAAAGATGTGGTAGTCTGCTTCCTTAGCCTTGGAAATCCTATGGGGCAGTTTAACTCTTGTCACCTGGGGTCACTATGAGTCATAATCAACTCGGTAGCCTTTTTTTTTTTTTTTTTTTTTGAATCTCTGAGGGAGTGATCACCAGGTCTTTTTTCCTATGGAGCCGCTGGGTGGGTTGAACTGCCAACCTTTTGGTTAGCAGCCAAGCACCTAACCATTGCACCACCAGGGCTCTTAGTTATAGTGACGATAAATTTTCCATAGGAAGCTCTAACATCAAAGAATTGGAATTATTTTTCCCAGTAAAGAATGTCCTTGATGGTTGTCATAAGCCCTTTTCCCATCAGCTGCGTGAATATGATCCCTTTCCATGTCTCTCCATTCTTCCTCCCTCTGCCTCCTTTTTCTCGCCCTTTCCCTGGTTAACCTAGATATTAACAGATAATTTGTGGCACGTGATGTTTGTTTTATTTTGCTTTTGAGATTCTATTTACGGTAATGAAGTGTGATAAACCCATTGCCAGTCCTGTCAATTCTGACTCCTAATGACCCTATAGGACAGAGTAGAACAGCCCCCTAGGGTTTTCAAGGCTGTAATCTTTACAGAAGAGACTGCCACATCGTTCTCCCTCAGAGTGGCTAGTGAGTTCGAACCACCAACCTTTTAGTTAGCAGCCAAGCACTTAACCACTGCACAATGAGGGCTTCTTGTGATGGAGTATATACCCCATAAAAATATTGTTCTGAACTCTGTGCAATTATTGGCTGAGTTCATTTTCTGACATTCAGAACGTCGGTCACTGATGTAGGCACAGCTGCTTCAGCATTTTCAACCTTTGACTTCGCAAGTTGTTTATAAGTATGACAAAGTTTAATCCTTCTTTTTCGGAGTTGTTGTTTCTTCAATACCGAAAAGCATCTGTCTTTGTGAAGAGCAGTGTACAGACAAGTGTTTACAGCTTGATTTCTCTGAAACATAAAGCTGAATGGGACTTGGCCTTTGGAAACTGGGAAGGATTTCACAGGGATCTTGCAGCCTGAGTAAAAACCACCAAGTGATTAGAGATATTTAATGGCATCTTAGGGGGTCCTTGGGTGAAACAAATGGTTAAACACTCGATTACTAGCCGAAAGGTTGGCTGTTCGAGCCCAACCAGAGGTGCCTCAGAAGACAGGCCTGGCAATCTGCTTCTGAAAATCCTATGGGGCAGTTCTATTCTGCACACACGGGTTCTCCAAGAGTCAGAATTGACTTGATAGCAACCAACAACAATGGCATCTTTCTCCTACTTGGAACCGAGCACATGGTATGGAGATCTGCTAAGATCTGTTCTTCCCCAGCTCCTACCTCAGCCTGTACCTGCTGGTATTTCCTTCCCAGAAGAGAGAGAAAGCACTTTTAATGGATGGCTGCTCACGTCATTTGTCTTCTTTACTGTGCTTCTTTTTGAGGTGCTTCCCGGGAAGCTAATCAATGAGTAAATCAGAAAGAGCTGCAAGTGCGTTTATTTTTTTTCCATTGTCTTTAGTTCAGTTACTGGAATTTTTTTTTTTCATTTTCATTTTTATTGTACTGCTATGCAGATTACTCTAATGAATCATTACTCTGAGGCTGAAGAAAAACCTGCATCATCTGTGGTGTGGTGCTGCTGTTAGGATATAGGCACAAGTTATGGATTGTCGAGCAATATTAAAATAATCATCTTTGTCCTCCATAATTTTTTTTTTAAACATATATATACAGTCTGGGACAGGGCTTTCCAGATTTGGAATTACATTTCATAAGAAGAGTATTTAGGAATGATTGGGCTTATTTCATTCCTGTTTATGACATCAATCATGAAAATAATGAATATTCTCACAGGGAATGGGATAAGGACATTATGATGATGATACTGTGTTAGTGACAACGAGACTGAGGTTCCGAGGAGTTCCTGTAGACAGAGCCCCAGTGGTCAGGTTCCACGCTTGATTCTGACCATCCCTTGCTGAATGACGCCCTAGAATAGCTGCGTTGGTAGCAATATAAACTAATTTAACCACCACTCAGTGATGTGGCTGAAAGACATGTACTGCAGGGTCCCAAGTTCTGCTTTATTTTGGGGTGGAGTGCTCCCTAACTAGGAATGAGTCCCCTCCATCAGGGCTGATATTTCCCCCAACATCTGAAGCTAATGTTGGAATGCACTTCAAGACAGTGCAATCACCCACACCCTTTCCTTTGCCCATTCTGGCAGCCCAGCCTGCTCAGCAGTGGGCATGGATGGAAAACCAAGGAGAGGAGGCCACAGAGCAGTGAGAGGCTGAAGGCTGGGCTCCCATACTCTGAATGTTATCCGTGCCTACATCGCCCTGGTGTGCCAGTGAGCTATGATGCCCACCAAGCAATGTGTGCTTGTAACAGGAATTTCATGCATCCTGCAGCAACCAGGAGCGTAATTGTCCAAAATGCAGTAACATCCAGAGGATACAGTAGCAAATAGTACACTGTGCCTTTGTAAGCAATGTGTCCTCTGGAGTATTGCAAAGAGAATCCTTCATCTTTGAGTACAGATGCTGCCGTTAAAGGGGCTTTTCTGATGCAAGTGAAGGGGAAGGTAGGCCTGTGTCCTTTGTGATTAAATACATTGCCTCCTAAAGTATTAATGGATTTTGTTTTTCTATCTTCTGGTTTTGCTTGTGTCAACAAAAAAAGCACACCTTTTTTCTACATAATGGATTGTAAAAATCTGGATCTGAGTCTCAGCCAGCAGTGGGTGGTTGTTAGTTTGGTGCTTTTGCTTGTGTTGTGTTGTGTTACGGAGTGGAGGAGGGGAGATTATGAACTAGAGAAAAAGTAACTTTCATTTTTATTTTCGGTTGGGTCTTAACTTCAACAGGTTTATAAAAAATATATATATATTTTTAATCCTAGCCTCACTTTACTAGTGCTTTATAGAATATAAAGAAGATAAACCAAAAAATGAAAAAGAAAAAGCCTGTTGCCATCGAGTCAATTCTAACTCATAGTGACCCTATCTATAGGACAGAGTAGAACTGCCCCATGGGGTTTCCAAGAAGCAACTGGTGGTTTGGAGCTGCCTACCTTTCGGGTAGCAATGGAGCCCTTAACCGCTGTACTACCAAGGCTCCAAAGGAGATAAAAATACCCGGTTTTTGATGTCACATTGAGAGTTGGACCAGAGTAGGTAAACTATCAGCTGAATATCCATGCCCAACGCAGCAGTATAGCAACAGTTTGTCTTCTGGAGCCATGAGTGGGGTTCTGCTGACCCTCTTACTCATCCTTACCTCATAAACCCCAAGGAGAACTTCTTTTCTTGAGAAGACTGCCTACTGGTCTGGTCACAATGATGACAATGATGATGACGATGATGATGATAGCTACCGTCCAGTCAGTTCCAATTCATGACAACCAATGAAACATTGCCCTGTTCTGTGCCAGCTTCACAACTGCCAGCATTTCTGTGCCAGTTGTTGAGACTGTTGTGCAAATCCGTCTCACCAAGGGTTTCCCATGCCTTCATTGGCCCTCTACTTCACCAAACATGATGTCCTCCTCCAGGGATTGATCCCTCCTGATGTCATGTCCCAAACAAGCAAGTCATACAGTGTTCTGTTGTGATGTATAAGGTTTCAATTGGCTAATTTTCGAAAGTAGATCACCAGGCCATTCTTCGTAGTCTGTCTTAGTCTGGAAGCTCCAGTGAAACCTGTCCACCATAGGTGACCCTGCTGGTATTTGAAATACTGGTGGCATAGCTTCCAGCACCACAGTAACATGCAAACCACCACAGTATGACAAATTGACAGATAGGTTGTGGCCTACTGATCTACTGACTTAATTCCCAGCATTTCTTCTTCTCCTTCTCCTCCTCCTTTTTTTTTTTTTTTTTTTTACCATGCCAGGTTCCAATTAAGATTTGAGGTGTCAGTAACACCAGAAAGTCTCACCTCAGCTTCAGAGGTAGAAGGGACAGGAATCCACTGGAAGGGCATCAGAGCTTGTCCCTACCTAATCTCAGAGACACAAAGCCTCTGTTTATCTTAAAATAACTTCCCAGGGATTTCTGAATCCAAGAAGGTTAAGAATACCAGAGAGGCGTCTTATTTTAGCACTTAAAAGAACTTGAGGGAATCAGTTAGTTCAACAGACCTTGTTTAATAGATAAGGAATCAGAGGTCTAGACAAGCTGAATAACTGGCCAGATGTCAAAGAGCAAACCACCAGTAGTCCTAGACCAGGGGACCCAGTTTCCTGGATCAGTCTTTCTAAGTTCTCAATGGGGTGATGCAAAAGTGCCCACATTCCCCTTATGATTAACTAATAAAATAATTCACAGACTATTTAGAGCTCACATTTTTCACTTAACATCAGGGCATGAGGCTTTCCTCACGTTATTAAGTACCCTTCCAACATGATAAATCTTTTCAAATGAAATTATCAGCTGACCTGAACGATCGAATCTAAAGCAGGTTGGGTGATATTTTTTAATAAAGAGTCATGTGACCCAGTGAGTCCTCTTCTAATTACCAGAAAGAAAACTTATTTTGACCCTCAATGACAACAGAGCTCAGATAGCATATTTTTGGATGTTGCAACATGCTTTCTTCAGCACTTCATCCTTATTAGTCCTCACAAATATTTTTTTCAAATAAAGCGGTTTCATGTTTCCAAGGATTTGCTTTCCTTCTGTTAATATTAGAATAATTGCAGAGACAATGTCATCAGGCCCCATCTTATTAATCCCATATTTAGATGAAGACTAAGGGTATTATCCTTGCATCTTGAACTGATGATACAGTTTCCAAAGTTTTACAGACAATTAAGAGAGAATGCAAGTCCGAAGTTCATGGCCAGTCTTATTTTTCCACTGAAAACTATTAGTAGCAATTACCAGTAAATGAAATGAGAGCCTAACACTTAATTCTTTTCTAATGGCCTTTTGCTGTGGCTCACTCTGCATGAAGCACACAGAAGCACTGTCCTACCATTCACCTACCTCAGCACAATCTCTGAGAGGCTCAAAGGCTTGAGTTTTACACCCTTACATTTTGTTTGCCCATAATACAGAGAAAGATCTACTATAAGGCATGTAGGTAATATGTTTAAGTCCACAAGAAAGAATAGTCCATTAACTAGTGGAATGTACCAGAACTCATGAATGAGGCATGTTGACTTAATACAGATTCAGAGGATCTGGCCTCAGCTGTTTCATTTGTAAAATTAGAATCATAAACAATATTGTTGGACCCGTTGACATGACTGTTAGTAATTGGTGAGGACACAGGAAAAAAATAAAGGATAAATCATGAAAATGTGTGCCCTTAGTGTAAAGGTCGCAAAGCCTTGGACTCCTAGCAAAAAGCTGGTCTTGAACCTCAGCTGCCCTTTTAGAATGAAGGCATTAAGACAGTAAGGCCAATCTGTCCTAAGATTTTGCCCACAGCGGGCTGAAAGGAGACATCCTCATCATGCTCTTACTGTTTCACTAACCCTTCTCCTGCCACCAAAAATTAAAATAAGCAACAAGCGCCTTTATTGTCATAGTCTTGGAAGAAGGTCTCCTTGACTCCAAGAAATAAAAGCAATCAGCTAATTTACAGTAATCCTATGTTCTCTCAGGACTGAGTTTTAAGTTAGAGTCCCATCCGTCATAGCCCCAGAGGGATTCAGTTAATCCTCAGACATTCTCTTGGATTAGTAGTGCACTCTGATTAGTGTTGCATTGGCAGATGCAAATCATTGTCTAGATAAGGCAGGGAATTGAAAATTAAATAAGCAAATACACATTACGCAGAGAAGGTCACCCTAAAAAGTGAAAGAATTTTATAAATCCAGCCCTGTCAGAGGAGTCCTCTCAATTAACAGCTCCTCATGAAACAGTTCATGACACCAGAACACTGTGAAAGCCAGTGTATTGCCTATGTCATAGAGTTGGTTGGACAAGCTTTCTATGAATACGGGTCACGTTGAAAACCTGGGTCTCCACTACTTGAAACAGATTGCTGTTTAATTTTGGCTTCTGATTTGGTGTTCCTGTTTTTAAAAGGGTAAGCCACCTCACCTTCTAAAAATCCTGTCTCATTCATCATTCTACAGAGTTCGTTGGTTGGGTTGGGTTGGGTTCTGTGAATAAGGCCAGGACACGTTAGATCTTAGAGTTTCGGAACAACATAGCTATCACTGATATCTCCAGATTGCAAAGGACTTGTTAGAGAAAACTTACCTGAAATGTCGTTTCACCAGAGCGCATAAAGGAGTTTGCCAAATGGAGGCTTTCATTCCAGCTACTGCTTTCTCACAGGCAACTGTAGAAATGGAAAAGGAGCCTCAACGTTATTTTCAGGACACACACATTAGCCCGATAACTGTTGTTGCTAGTTGCTGTCAAATCGATTCCAACTCATGGGACCCCACGTGTGCAGAGTTGAACTGCTCTACAGGGTTTTCAAGGCTGTGATCTTTCAAAAGCAGATTGCCAGGCCTGTCTTCCGAGGTACCTCTGGGTGGGTTCAAACCACCAACCTTTCAGTTAGTACTCAAGCACTTTACTATTTGTGCCACCTGATGAGCTCTATGAATTATTGAGCTTTTGTTTTCAATTCTCTCCTCAAAAAATCAGGTCCCAAATTTTTAAGCATTTGGTGATGCAGTATTGATTTCAGGTGCCTAGTCATCTTCGGGAACAATTTTTGTATTTTTGTCCCTGGGAAGTGCAACCATTATTCAATAGCAACTCGTCCCCTTTCGGAGATGAAAAAAGACTTTATTATTCAGGCTTGACCAATACATCAACAACAATAAAAAAATCATTACACAATAACTGACTGAAATGTACACAAGACTGTTGGATAGGTCCAGTTCCCTTCCGTTAGATAAGAATCCCATGCCCATCTTCTCCATGTCCTCACATGCATGGTTCAGACACATGTGTTACCCATGATAAGGGGGAAATGTCACAGTGCCCACTTGGTGCATTTTCTGAGTCATTAACTCAGATTTCTCCTTTCGAAATTTTCTTGAACAAAAGTTTTCTGTACATTGGCCGCTGAGTGAGACCTTAGCCAGAAGGCTTTTTATCCATGATTTAATGTCATTAACTGCTGAATTAAAATTTTTAAAGTGGACTTTTCCCGTGTTACAAGGTGGATTCGTTCTTGGCTCCAAACCCAATCCTGTGGACACTTAGAAGTGCCGGCTTCCCGGTGGCTGTAACCTGAGGATTTTATTTAAACTGTCGTTTGAATCTGCAGTAATTTGCTGTCAGGAAGGAATAGGCTCTTTATCAACAGAGGGGCTGCCAGAACCCCAGTGGCTCCTTGAGTGGCTGCTATGGATGAATCACGTCACAACCAATCTTGCATTTCAGTTCTCGCTCAAAAGGCTTTTCAGCTGGTGCCGGTCGTGTTCCATATGCATGTGTTCGTTCTGGAGTGCAGTAGTTGCCATCTGACTTTCATTACTTTTCTTTAGAGGATCAGTTTTACAACTGGAATCAGAAGAGCAGTCAAAGTAATTGCAAGTGGCAATCAATGAAATATAACAATTTTAGCTTGGCAGCATATGTTTCATTATAAGGCAAATATTCTTTTTTTTTTTTCCTTATAATTCAATGACTCATTTTTTTCCCAGGGCTAGAAGAGACCACGCAGAGGTTCTAGTGCGACCTCCCATATCACATTGATATCCCTGTAAGGTGGTTGTTCCTCTCAGTTACTGCTACCTATTGCTGTCAAGTCCTACCTGACTCATAGCGACGCTATAGGGCAGAGAAGAACTGCCCTGTAGGGTTTCCAGCACTGTTACCTTTCCAGAAGCTGACTGGACCCCTCCAGGGTTAGGCAACTTATTACCTCCCGAGGAAACCTAGTCCCTTTTTGATTATGATATTTTGAAAATGTCTTATTACATAGAGATGAAATTCATCTTTCTGTACTTATATCCTTCAGAATTGAAGACTTGATTCTGAAGTTTTTTTTCTTTTGCACTTGGTTGGCAAACAGAAGTTTAATAGTTAATACCCCGTGGAAGACAAGACTTGGTGATCTGCTCCTGTAAAGATTACTACCAAGATAACTCTATCGAACATTCTACTCTGTAACGTATGGGGTCACCATGAGTCAGAATCTCTTCAACAAGCACAAGACAACAACAACAATTACAGAGTTTCTGTTTTCTTCAGATTCTAATGGACAACTCTCATTCTCAACCCCTGCCTTTTCCATTTTCAGACTGTCATATGGAATAGTTTCCATATTCTCATATGGAATAGTTTTGATTTCCTTAATCACTCTCTCCTTAGAAACTCAAACTTGCCTATATCCATTTTAAAGGCAGCATGGTGAAAATTAAACTGGCAATCAGAATATCTGAGTTAAATTACAGCGATATCCAGAATTTCAGATTCTTGATGGAATCCAGACTTTCTGAAGCCATTGAGGCTGGATGAACCCCAGAAACTATTGCCCTGAGATAATGTTTAAACTTTAAACCTTAGACTAAGAGTATCCCCTGAAGTCTTCTTTTAGCCAAAATATAGCTTCTCTTTACTAGTAAAGTACATCTGCTTTGAGCATTGCGCTCTTTTAAAGATTATCTATTTGAGATCAAATTGACAACAGCACCTTGAAAAGTTGAATGGGAAGTTTAGGGGGCAGTGAGTTTAAGATAGTGGTGGTGGAATAATATGGAAAAGGATAGTGAGGATGGTAGCACAACTTGAAGAACTTAATCAGTATCACTGAATTGTACATGTGGAAATTGGTAAAATGGCATATCTTTGGCTGTGTATACTTTCACCAAAAAAAAATTTTTAATTACAGTTCTACCACGTATTAATTGTAGGAACTAGGGCAAATTACTTATCCTCTTAGTTATTAAGAATTGCAAAGGTGAACAAAAGAGACACGGTCTAGTGGTGGAAAAAGGTAATAAGCAAGATAACCAATATACATAGTAATTACCACCTGTGATAAGTGGTATGAAGGGCTTAGAAGGGAGTTCTGAGGCCCTAGGGTACTCAAGGTCTGCCTTTCTGTGAAGGGCCCTGGGTGCTTTCGTTGAGGAGGAGGCAGTGCGTGTTCCAGAATGTGGGATGGTGCTAAGATAAGAGAACTAGGTTTTCTAACAACTGAAGCTGGCCAGTGTGGCTAGAGTCAGAGAGGTGAGTAGAATGAGATGAGTCTGGAGAGGTGCTGAGCTTTGTACGTCATGTTGAGAGTTTGGATTTTACTTGAAATAAAATGGAAGGCCATTTGGGTTGAAGAAGAGAAGTTATAACATCTGAAATACATCTTTAAATATTGCTTTCATGCTGGTTGGAGAACAGACTTAGAAGGGCTAAAACAGAAGAGGGACAACCAATTTGGAGGCAGTTGCCCTAATCCAAGGAGAAATTCATGTGGTACGTACAACAACCGTATCAGTTTTAAACGAGAAACAATATTCTACAGAGCTTAAGTTGCAGTCATGGCAACCAGACCACCTGTGCTCAAACTTGACTCTACCAACTTGGTTATGTTTTCTTTTAATTTCCATGCACCTAAGTTTAACCCGTTGTGAAATGAAGATCATGACAGAGCTTATTTCATAGGATTGTTGTGAGGATGCGTTTATATATCAAGCACTTAAAACAGTGCCTGGCCTTAGTAAGTGCTTTCTATAAGTGTTAACATTCATTATCATTGTTATTATACAGAAAAGTGCTTTGTAGATTGCCAGTTGCACTGCACATGTGATGTACTATTGAACTGGTGGTTCTCACTACCACATTTGGGGCTCCAAACTTTCTAGCTCTTTCAACAACCCCTAAGAGCACATTCTATTTTTGAGGCAGCAGTGTCATCCTGTTGACTGATCTTGGGTTCCCCATTACCTGAATCTGCAAAGAATTTTCACTGTTATGACATGCTCCAACCTATACTGCATTTTCAAACTCAGGCATTACTTGATTTTATTGGTTTTTGAGGATGGAGAAGAGCATGGATGAGGAATACAACCACTTTGCTTATCCTCTTTGCAAACTACACTCTGCTGGTACAATGGAGAAAACAAAGTGTCAGAGAAAAGCCATTGTATGGATCATCAGTTGTGTTTTTCTTTCTTTGGTAGTCCACCTTGTCATCTTATAAAGACCCAGCACCTTGAACATTAATTTCTTTAATGTGATGGGCTTGCCAAGACATGTTTTTAATCTTTTTTGGCATGTAAGGAGGGACCAGTCCCTGAAAAAGGACATCATGCTTGGTAGAAGGTCAGCTAAAAAGAGGAGAACCCTTAGCATGATGGATTGACACAGTGGCTGCAACAATGGGCTCAAACATAGCAACGATTGTGTGGATGGTACAGGACCTGGCAGTGTTTTTGCTCTGTTGTACATAGGGTCACTATGAGATGGAACCGACTTGATGGCACCTAACAACGACAACACTAAACTAAAGATTGGCAGTTTCAACCCACCCAGCAATCTGAAAGGCCTGGCAATCTGCTTCCGTAAAGATTACAGCCAAGAAAACCCTATGGGGAAGTTCTACTCTGTAACATGTGGGGTCGCCATGAGTTGTAAACAACTGCAATGGGTTTTAATCTTGTTTAAAACATGAACTTTAATATACTGTGGGTTCTCCTAGCCACAAATCAGAGTAATAATATAACACTGCCATTCAGCCCCACTTCATGCTGCTTTCTCTTCTACGTTAACCTTGTCAAATAACCGCTCCTTGTTTTGCAGGCATCCCGGGAAGTGACTATGTGAATGCCAACTACATAGATGGCTACAGGAAACAAAATGCCTATATTGCAACACAGGGTTCACTCCCCGAAACATTTGGGGACTTTTGGAGAATGATGTGGGAGCAACGGAGTGCCACAGTTGTCATGATGACGAAACTAGAAGAACGATCCAGGGTAAGAATGAGCGTCCACCTCCTTCCCTTGGAAATCCCCTCTTGGCCGTGGATGTTGCGTATTTTATGCTGTTCAGAATTTAACGTTCTAACAGTGGTTAATTATGAATCCGTAACTCTGATAAAACCATTCCTTACAGCTCTTCTGGATCTTTCAAAGAGGAAATTCTCTCCTGATATGACGTGTATGATTTCTAAAGGAAAAAAAAAGTATTTGAGGAAGTAGACTACTGAGTTAGAGAAAATGAATGGTAGCTTTAGCATCTCAAAACAGGCTTTGGAGGGACACCACCAGTATATGTTGTTGCTGTTAGTTGCCATCGAGTCAGTTCCGACTCACAGCAACCTTATATATGACAGAACAAAACGTTTCTGGGTCCTGTGCCATCTTCATAATCATTGGTATGCTCAAGTCCATTGTTGTGGCCACTGTATATTTTGAATGTCTTCCAACCTAGAGAACTCATCTTCCAGCATTTTATCTGACAATATTCTGTTGTGACCCATAGGATTTTCATGGACTGATTTTTCAGAAGTAGGTCTTCAGGCCTTTCTTCCTAGTTGTTTTAGTCTGGAAGCTCTGCTGAAATCTGTCCACCATAGGGTGACCCTGCTGGTATTTGAAACATCAGTAGCATAGCTTCCCTGCATCACAGCAGTACGCAAGCCATCACAGTATGACATTCGGACAGATGGATGCTGGCACCAATATATACCCCCCAGTATTCTCAACTTTTTCTTCCTCACAATCCACAATGTAAAATCTAAAATTCTGTGAAAGAGGCTCTTATTCAAATGAGCGTAAGTTCAATCAGGGCAGCCCGAAAAATGATGTGGGTTAATACACAGCTTAGAAAACGCGTAAATGTGTAGAGGGCATTTTGCTAGTTTAGACTTTTCCAAGATGAATAGATTTTAATAACAGAATCATTGCTTATTATTGAAAATCAAATGATAATGTTATTCATCATATAGGTCCAGTATTATGGTGCATGGTACATTCCTTAAATGCTGTTGATTTGGAAAACTAAAACATAATAGGTAAACAGTGTGCCTTTTCCCAAGCAAATGTGCAGATAGTCTAGCCATCTAATGAAAGTCAGCCTTCAACCTTGAGAATTTAACCAGGGAGCTTCTGAAAAGTCACTGAAAACAACACATGCTCTGACTGAAGAGTGAGACACTTAGGATAAAGCTTGAAGCCACAGGCAAGAGGTCCCTTTCGTTGTGGTCACCAAAAACCAAAACCAAACCCACTGCCATCGAATCGATTCTGACTTATAGCGACCCTATAGGACAGAGTTGAACTGCTTGATGGTTTCCAAGAAGCACCCGGCAGATTCGAACTGCTGACCTCTTGGTTAGCAGCCATAGCACTTAACCACTGTGCCACCAGGGTTGTGGTCACAGTAGTCTCAAAAAGCGTGTTTAGAAGGAAGCCGAAGGGCAATTCTCCCTTAATTGTGCAGCAGTTGAGCTTATTTCAGTGTTCTTCTAAGCTAAACCCATGAGGGTGTCTTTTAGCACAGGTGTGCCTTTAAGGAGCCAGTTAAAGACTGCTCATAAAAGAAAAGCTTGGACATTGGACCAGGTAAAAAAGCCACAGCTGTGAAGAGGAGCAATCCAACAGTATGGTACACACCTGGGTTCCCATTAAAAAACTCATTGCTGTTGAGTCAATTCCGACTTGTAGTGACCCTATAGGACAGAGTAGAACTGTCCCATAGAGTTTCCAAGGAGTGCCTGGTGGATTCAAACTGCCAAACTTTTAGTTAGCAGCCATAGCTCTTAACCACTATGCCACTAGGGTTTCCATACCTGGGTTAGCAAACCTAAAAAGTAATCAGACCTTTTCAAGACATC
The DNA here is from genome assembly GCF_024166365.1 of Elephas maximus indicus. NCBI lineage: Eukaryota > Metazoa > Chordata > Mammalia > Proboscidea > Elephantidae > Elephas > Elephas maximus. The sequence continues at coordinate 18,112,829 of NC_064827.1, read as the reverse complement.
TGAATTCTGTAGAGAACTTGGACTATTGTCTGAAACGAATTTAGACCAAAGCTGTTACGACTGTGAAGATGAATACCTGTTTTCACACTTCACATACAAACCTCACTCAAAAAATGTAAAAGGATCCAGTTTTGGTTGGTAGTCAGGGTAACCCCTACATAGCAAGCGTGTTCTTTAAAAACAGCCCCCGACCCAAATGATACTTGAGTATGTTGTTACTTGCCGTGGAGTTAGGTCTGACTCATGGAGACCTCATGTATAACAGAATGAAACATTGCTTGGTACTGTGCCATCTTCATGATCGTTGGTATGTTTGAGTCTGTCGTCGTGGCAGTTCATCTCATTGACGTTTTCCTTGTTTCCACTGACACTCAACCAAACATGATACTCTTTTCTAGCCATGGGTCTTTTCTGATGACGTGTCCAAATAAGCAAGCCCAAGTTGATCTTTGAGTATACCGAAACCAAACCCAATGTCGTCGAGTCCATTCGAACATATAGCTACCCTGTAGGGTAGAGTAGAGCTGCCCCATAGGGTTTCCAAGGAGCGGCTGGCGGATTCAAACTGCTGACCTTTTGGTTAGCAGCCGAATGCTTAACCACTGTTCCACCAAGGCCCCGATCTTTGAGTATAACGGTTAATTACAGCAATGTCTAACACATGCCACCAGGGCTCCTTTAACACAGATTATATTTTATAACAGCCCTGGGAGATAAACACTACTATGAGCCTCACTTTACATATGAATAAACTAAGGCCTAGAAAATTACAGAAGGTCACCCAAGATCATTCAACTACCAAGGTCAGAGATGGGTCTTGAAGACAGACAGTCTGGCTTCAGAACATAACCATCAGCCCATACTGCCGGTGAACACGTCTGTGAGGCTGAGACAGCTGAATAGTTATATTAGAGCGTGCATATAAATCCAGCCTACCTGGGCTGTTCTGCCAGCAGATACCTGCTGGTAACAAGCAGTCATTTGCAAAAGCTGTTTTCAGAAAAACACACATTTTATCTTGACACTGCAGGCCTTCATTAAACCATGCACAGAAACTTGTTTTGGAATAACCAAATGAAATTCTGCCCCTTTTCTTCCTAATTGCTTCTAATAATAAAGTTAGTTTTAACTGGCCTCACTGCCACTGCAACATCTGATGGTAATGAGCAGTCCTTGGCGGAAGACACTGTGACTTAAATACCTACAGTTTATCTTTCTGTTGCAGGCTGCCTCCCCGCCACACCCCCCAGACAGAGGAACTTATTTGGAAGTTACTAAATGAACTTTTGCTTGCTCCCTTCATTAATTACTTTGCTCTTGCAAGTTAGCTTTCTGCTTTGTTATATGGCCTAAGGAAGCCAATTAAACTGCTGTCTTGTGATTTTTATTCTGTGGCAGTTCAGCTTGTCCCCAAACTTGTGATGACCTGTTTAAGCCAACAGGCAGCTCACCAGTCTTAGTCATTATCAGTCTGACAATATAAATGAATTGCAGTCAGCAGGGGAGTCTTCACCCTTAAGCCCAAAAGCCCTTTGTTCTCCAGTCTTGAGCACTTGGGAATAAATGACCTGGCACAGTGGAGAGGGAGTGGTGATTTGGTGATGGAATTCTGTCTCCCATGTAGGAGACCCCGGTTTGATTCCCAGCCAGTGCATCTCAAGCACAGCATCACTGGCTGTTATGATGCTGAACAGGCTTCAGTGGAGCTTCCAGACTAAGACAGACCAGGATGAAAAATCAGCTAATGAAAAGCCAGGGGATCACAATGACCTGATCCCATTGTGCATGGGGTTGCTATGTGTTGGGACAGACTCCATGGCAACTAACAACAACAGCAACAATGGAGAGATTTAACCAGTCCCTGGTGCTCGGAGTGTCTCACCTGCTCGTCCACCTCCCTCCGTATTCTGGCAGCTCACACCTTCCCTATCCAGTTGCTCCTTTGCCTGAAGTAGAAGGGAGAAAGAAGAAGCTTCCTGGATCCTCAAACTGGAGCTTGGATTGAATTTCACTGTATAAACAACATCATAAATAATGGCTAGATGTTACTGAGCTAATAGCTTCATACTTTAGGAACATTTTGGGTTCTGTGGGCTGACCTGCAGACTCAGTGAGTTCTCAATTCCCAGCAGCCGGCTTCAAAACAGACATTTGAACTAGCCTGGCCCTACTTGGGAACGGCCTGCAACCTACCTCATAAAGGGAGGTGGTCCAGGTGGTTTAACCGAAGCACCTCTCCAGGGGATGTAGCCCGAAATTCGGTTATTTAATTTAAGGCTCAGATTCTTGCAATAATATTTATAGTCTGAGTACATGAGAAAAAACGTGTGTGTGTGTGTGCGTGCACGCACATATGTGCACACTTCTGAGTGTTAGAAGTATTCGAGAGTAAATGTTGATTGGAGATTGGAGAAGAGAGAAGAAAAAGGAAGGAAAGATAGCATGATAGAGCACAAGACTTGGGGGAGGGGGCAAGGGTTCCACCTCAGAGAGAAGGGAGATAACATAGTTCCAAGTCAGGGTGCTTTGTAGTCAAAATGTCTGGGTTCTAATCCCAGCTCTAGCATTTACTGGCTATGTGACAATGAGCAAATTACATTTAAAAATTAAAAAAAGGTCTCATTTCTCCTGTTTGGGTTATTTGGAAGGGTTATTGTGGGCGTTAAGTGACGTAAGGGATGTAGCTAGGTGGCTCAGTGAATCTCAACTAATGTCAGGTAGTAGAGAGACTGGCAACTTTACCCTTTTTACCCTTTACAACATTTTTTACAACATTAGTTCCCCCTAAAACTGGCCTCCAAATGATTTGGTTGTTGTTTCCAGATGAAATGAGTTTGCTTCGCTGTGGTTGGCAGTGAATCCTGACCAACCCCCTACCTGACTAACTCTGCCTGTGGTGCCCAGTGTAGCACATCAATGCATTCTGGTCAGGGGGAGCATGTAGCTGAGAATATGGAAGTCTTTTGCACTTGCTTTCCTGAATGGAAGCCCTGGTGCAGGGAACTTGTTCACCAGTCTGCAAATAGACCGAAATAGAACTTTCTTGCTGCTGTTTTCACTGCAACGGATTATTGAAGCAATGCAATGTGAAGATAGTGAGAACATACACATGGGTACATACAGTGATGACTGTCACTAAAAGATAATATATTCTTGGCGCTGGATTTCTTTTTTGGTTCAGTTTTTCACCCCCTTCTTTTCTCCATTCTTATTTATTTTATGATACTAGGAAGTTCTCCCCCAGAACTGATCTCCTCTGTTTTCAAGCTTTTAAGCTGGTGGTTTCTCAACAAGGGCTTCTAACCTTTGGAGTCCCTGGGTGGTGCTTACCAAAAGGTTGGAGGTTTGCACCTACCCAGAAACATCTCGGAAGGAAGGGCTGGCAATCTACTGCTGAAAAATAAGCCATTGAAAACCTTATGGAGCACAGTTCTACTCTGACACATGTAGGGTCACCATGAGTTGAGGTCACCATGAGTCATAGCCAGTGCTGTAGCACTTGGCTGGTTGTCACCTTTGGTGAGTTAGAGCTCAGGTGACACACTCAGGCAAAAGGCTGCTGGGTTCCTAAGCTTGTGTAGGAAGTTTCAGTGGCCTCTTTTTAGAGGACTGACCATCCTTGGCATTTAAATGTCTAAAGAAGTCCTTAAAAGAGTGATTTATAACTTAAGACTTAAATTGGGTCATTTGAAAACATATTCTTTGATTTTCAAATGTCATCACCTCTCCCCAAAAGTGGCCCTAAAAGAATCCCAACCCTAAGAAGACAGTTTGCATGGGGTATACATTCAGTCATCAGCCATGAAGAGAAAAGTGTAAGCTGAGTGTTTCATATGATTTTTATGAGGGTATATAAAGAAATAAACAGAAATAAGGCTAAAAACTGGAGATTTGAAAGGCAAAGTATGATGGCTGCCTGAAAACACACAGATCGATATAAGGCCCTTGTTGAATGTGCTGGATATGAGATACTGTTGGTGGGTTTTATTCCACAGTTTCCATTTTTATTGCCAAACCTTCTCAAGTTCTGCATAGTTCATTGATTCTGTAGCGAGTCATTCTTGTACCCTAAAATGTGGTCTCTAATTGTTTCCATGTTTCATAACATGCCAATAAGCACATGAATTGGTCTGGGCAACCACAGGAGGGAGGAAAAAGTTTGGAAAAAATGAAGCCCTGGTAGGAAAGTAAAAGGTCCACAGCTGGGATTTCCACCTCAAGAGTGTCATTTGTGGGCGACGGGGGCACAGGGATGCCAGCCTCACTTGAAGAATTGGAGTGCCGTTGCAACTGGTCTCCGAGGTGGGATTCGCCAAGGTGTTTCCTGGACCAGGAAGCACTATTATTTAGTGGGTGATCATCCGCTCTGTTTTTTCCTTTCATCTCTCTGCTTTTGGCTTTTTGTCTTCTACTTTATCTCCCGCCTTGGGATAGACAGGCAGGGATATGTGTAAACCTCATACGTGGCAAAGTATGAGCAGCCCTGATAAGTGATAGAAACTGAAATGGCTTAAATGAGTTTAGGAGATATCTGGCATTCACTTGTCCTTGCCAGCCTGTCTTCAATCACAGCTTTATATTGGGGGGGAGCGCGGGGAACCCAGTGCCATCGAGTCGATTCTGACTCATAGTGACCCTATAGGACAGAGTAGAACTGCCCCATAGAGTTTCCAAGGAGCGCCCGGCAGATTCAAACTCCTGACCCTTTGGGTAGCAGCCATAGCATTAACCACTATGCCACCAGGTTTTAAGAGGGTTAATTCATTTAAAGAGCTATCATTGTGACTGTGGAGATCCTGGGTGGTGCAGATGTTTAACCACTGGGTTGCTAACCAAAAGGTTGGAGGTTCAAGTCCACCCAGAGATGCCTCCAAAGAAAGGCCTGGATATCTACTTCCAAAAAACCAGCCACTGAAAACCCTGTGAAGCGCAGTTCTACTCTGACACACATGGGCTGTCTGTGCGTTGGAATCAACTTGAGGGCAACTGATTTGGTTTTCTGTTTGTTTTTATTGTGGCCGTACTTACTGCTATAAATGTATAAATGTCAGGGAGGGGGGGTGAGATTTTGGCACCCAGAAAAATAGGACACAATTTGAAATATCTTCCAATGTGGGCCACAGTAGTAGTAAAAGGTGCAGAGCTACACTTTAAGAAATTCTGGACTTGCTTTCCAAACAACGTGCATCCCATTTTTTGTTCCAAAATAGAGAATCGTGTAAGCCAGTTGATGGTATCCATTGCTATCCATTGCTAGAGCAGGTCAAATGTTTGGTGCTTCATAATTTTAGGTATGTCTTAGGCCAGAAGGAGCCCTGGTGGCACAGTGCTTAAAGTGTTTGGCTGCCAGTCAAAAGGTTGGTGGTTCAAACCTCCCAACCATTCTTTGGGAGAAAGATGTAGCAGTCTGCTTCCCTAAATACTGATAGCCTTGGAAACCCTATGGGGCAATTCTGCTCTGTCCTATAGGGTTACTATGAGTCAGAATCATCTAAACGGCAGTGGGTCTTAGGCTGGAAAATGCCATTTCCACTAACTTGTGTTGTTTGTGCTAATGAATGGACGTTAGATGCCATCAAGGCCAAAGGGACTAGGGCTGGTCGTAATTGTACTGTGGGAACAGTTTAGGGACTTAGAATGCAGGAGCTTATTGTTTAGGAAGCAGGAAGTTTCTGTTTATGTTGATAGGAAATTTGGCATCAATTAAGGGTGATGGTTGTACAACATAATTAATGTGATTGATATCACTAAGTTATACATGGAAACCCTGGTAGCGTAGTGGTTAATAGCTACAGCTGCTAACCAAAAGGGTCAGTAGTTGGAATCCACCAGGCGCCTGAAAAATGTTGAAGTGGCAAATGTTGTGTGTTTTAGATATACGTATATATAAAACCCGCTGCTGTTGAGTCAGTGCCAGCTCATAGCAACCCTATATAGATAGATAGATAGATAGATAGATAGTTAGAGAGAGAGAGAGAGAGATAAAACAACAATTAAAAAAAAGCAAAGAGTGAGGGATTGGAAAGCATAAGAACATGAATTACATGTATCATATATAATTTTATGTCTTCACAATAAAACTGGAGTGTGAAAAGAATACAAGGTCCTGATACGTTGTCGGTGGATCACGGCTGACTAATGACCACCCCCTCCTCCACCTGTGTCCTGCCCAGTTCTGGAATGTCACCATAGGAAACTTCCCTCCGTACTCGCACTTGTTTCTGTGGCTAAGAGGGCAGTTCTGGGCAATAGGCAGAACAAAGGGAGGTTCTGGCCAAACATATTCTTACTCTGCTGTAAGACAAGTCTGGAGATTTGTTCGGATTCTGAGGTCCTTTTGGGTTAAAAGCTGACAAAATCCCGTTGAAGATTGTTAATGGTACTGTTGTTGTTTTCATTGTTACCGGTTTTGGAAGGCCCAGCCTTGGCCAGTGGCAGAGTCATTCTTGGCCCCTCTGGTTTGTCTAGGTTCGGTGAGTTTAATGGAGAGCAAATGCTTTCCAAATGCCAGGTCTGTGTCCTTTTCCACATAGAACTGGAAGCACTGAAGCCCTTGAACATTTAATCTCTCAAACTCCGGCCCCAAGCGCTGCCTGTCTAGGGCAACAGAAACGGCTTTTTCCTTAAGCAACTTTAAGGAACGGCAGCACAAACATTGCCTTTCGAGTCTGCATGATGTATGGGATTGTTTGGGGAGAAGTGGTAGGTACTTCATGTAAATAGGACACTGGCAACAAAAAGAATGATGCTCATGTTGGCCGCCTAAAGGATGTTTGGGTCCTTATCTAACAAGTTCCATACTCCTGGTTTTCTCTTGTCAGCAGACACAGTGTCAGATAAAAGAGAAAGAATCCCGCCAACTTCTTGCCATTTGGTAGCTTCTTTCCTTCCCATATTTTCTATCTTCTTTCCCCACCTGACCCCCTCTATTTAGAATACCAAAAGACCCTTTGCCATCAAGTGGATTTTGACTCATAGTGACCCTATAGGACAGAGTAGAACTGCCCCGTAGGGTTTCCGGGGAGCGGCTGGTGGATTTGAACTGCCGACCTTTTGGTTAGCAGCTGAGTTTGCAGCTACTTCACCTACAAATTCTGGATCAAAGCACTCCTGTTAAAGCTAATTAGAGAACAAGGGTGTAAGAAAGAGCTGGACTTCGGGGGAGATGCAGGGCTGCTCCTGGTGACTTTGTCCAAAACCCTTCTCGTTCTCCACATGCATGGGTATAGCACTCCCAGTCTGCAGGAGATCATTTCTGAGGTTCTGAGAACTGTGGATTAAACCCTACGCTGTCATGTGTTAGGAGTCCACTCCATGGTTTTGCTCCATGCTCTCTTAGCAAGGCTGATGTTCAGCTGGGATGCACCAGCATAATTGTGTTGTTGTTGTTGTTAACTGCTGTCAAGCTTTCCCCCAACTCATGGTGACCCCATGCACGACGGAACAAAATGCTGCCTCGTCCTGCACCATCCCCAGCATCAATTGCAGATAAAACCCTTATGATTCGTAGGGATTTCATTGGATGATTTTCAGAAGTAGATTGCCAGGCCTTTCTTCCTAGTCTGTCTTAGTCTGGAAGGTGAAACCTGTTCAGCATTCTAGCAGCATGCAATCTTCCACTAACCAGAGGGGTGGTGGCCGCACATGAGATCCACTGGCCAGGGATCACACCAGAGTCTCCTGCAAGGAAGGCAACAATTCCACCACTGAACCACCACTGCCCCCAGTAGAGTTGTACTGGTTGTTGCAGCATGGAAATGCATCGTTACCGGCTGGTATACAGAAATTATCTTCCCATTGAAACCTTGGGTCACCTAATGGTATTACTCAGTGGCAGTGACACTAAAGTGTTGCTGGACCAAGGCAGAAAATAGCAGTTGAAGTAAGGTTAGGTGGGGACCGTACCTCTGCTCAGGAGTGATTGGGGCTGAGGTGCTGTCTTTAAGGGTCTGAGCCATGTAGGAAGAGCTAATATCCTAATGCTACCTGGTGCTGGCAAAGAAGCTGCTCACCCAGGTATTCTCTGGTTACAACAAAGTGCCAGAAACCTGAGACATAATGACTATCAATTTAATGGGGAAGTTACTGGAAAAGTTGGACATGACTGCCTATGTCAACTTCTGGCAGACAAATGAATCAGAAAGGTATACCAATAAGTATTTTTAGTTAATAAATGGTTTGGAAAATGGTAGAATGGTTCAGTGAGCTTGTGAGCAGTGGTATGGTATATATAATCTTTTTTTCATAGAATAATGTTTTTCAATTTTATGGTTTTATCTGTGAAAAGCTGTCACTGCACTGGTGTTTAAATGCTTTCATATCATCCTCATTTCAGATATTCCTTTGTCATTTGATTTCTCCAGTAGATAGTGGTCAGCAAAGATAAATGAAATATACAAACTGGACTGTTTTCCCATTTGGAAAGAATAGATATGGCCAAACATTAGTTGAATGCAGAGAATGACACTTTTGCTAAAAGGATAGAATTATTGGGATGCTTTCTGTCTTTTTTGTGGAGAATCAAGTATTAAACTGGACTTTTTGAATTGCCAGAAAAGGTACTGTAACTTGTAGAAATACAGTTCGGCATATAATCGTTGTGCCCATGAAAGTATATTCCAATATATCATACATTATCTACTATATATAATAGGAGGCTTCAGAGTGGTGTAAACAGTTAGTTAACGCACTAGGCTGCTAACCAAAAGGTTGGAGGTTCGAGACCACCCAGAGGCACCTGGGAAGAAAGGCCTGGCGATCTACTTCTGAAAAATTAGTGATTGAAAACCCTACAGAGCACAGTTCTAGTCTGACACACAGGGGGAGGGTGTCACCATGAATTGGAACCAACTGGATGGCAACTGGTAAAACATACAATATAAATATATCTTTGTATCTTATCTAAATATATCTACCATGTGGCAAATGCATTTTATATCAGTGATGCTGGAGCCCCTTGGCTGTGTCACTTAGTGAGCTACAGCTGGAATTCTGGTGTTTTGCCTTGCTGCCGTGCTCAATAAATATTGGTTAAACTGAAATGAAGAGGTTTTGATTTTAGGCCATTTAAGAATAAGCCAACCTAGACCACATTACGGTTGATCATAAAGTTGGCTACCACTTATTGAGAGCCTATGATGTGCCAGGCACTTCCAAGATAAGTCAAGTGGGGAAAAATGGAACTTAGAAGCATTTCCCCAAAATGCAATCAGTGCACTTACTGGATAGACTCCTAGCAGAGATTTCCAATGACCGGTTTCTCTTCTGCGTGCACTGAAGCGTGTTTTATCATCCCATTGACTTGCTTTTGGTTGTTTGCCATGAAAGAGGTAAAATACTTTACAAATTAATTCCAGCACTTAAATTTAGCCTTGATCAACCTGTTCTCTCCATAATTGTAGAGAAATGAAAGCTTACCACATAAAAGCGATCACTTCATAACTATTAAAAGAAATACCTCCCCAAAACTCAGCCAAAGAGCTGAACTGTCTTATTCAATTTAGGTTTTAAGTAGAGATCCTGGGCAAGGTTTCTAAACCACAGCCTGGAAAGCTGGTTTCATTGTCTTTTTCCACCCTCAAGGTCTCTCTGACACATTTTCATCTCAGAAGAGACTGGGGACCAGGTAGATGAAGGGAGTTGTTTGGAATCTCACAGCTACCTGTTGGAAGAAACAGGAGTTCTCAGCATATCTCCATATTTAATCAGTAAAGCAGATGAATCTAGGCAAAGAATGTGTCTCATTTCATCTTAGTGTCCCCATAATGGCTACCTACCCACTGCGGTTAAGTTGACTCCCACTCATGGCAACCCCACGCGTTACAGAGTACAACTGCTCCATAGGGTTTTCTTGGCTTTAATCTTTAAGGAAGCAGATCACCAGGCCTTTCTTCCAAGGCACCACTAGTTGGTTTTGAACCACCAACCTTTAGGTAGTAGTCAAGGGCGAACCATTAGTGCCACCCAGGGACCTATTTCATTGTACCTAGAAGTCCTAAATAAATATCTCTTAAAATTGATAACATGTTGCTTTCTTTTCACATTTAGGATGATTTAGGTAGTTTGTAACAACAACAGGAAATCCAGAACATAATCTAATAATTAGTAATAGCTAAAAAAAAGAAAAAAAAAAATTTTTTTTTTTTCTTTAATGTGGCTCCAGGAAACCCTGGTGGCCTAGCGGTTAAGTGCTACGGCTGCTAACCAAAGGGGCGGCAGTTTGAATCCACCAGGCACTCCTTGGAAACCCTGCGGGGCAGTTCTACTCTGTCCTATAGGGTCGCTGTGAGTCGGAATCGACTCGACAGCACCGGATTTGGTTTTTTAGTTTGGGTTAATGTGGCTCCACGGAGCCCTGGTGGCACAGTGGTTAAGAACTATGGCTGCTAACCAAAAGGTCGGCAGTTCAAATCCACCAGCTGCTCCCTGGAAATCCTGTGGGGCAGTTCCAGCTCTGTCCTACAGGGTCTCTTATGAGACCAAGTCGACCCCAACAGATTTGGTTGTTTTTTTTTGTTTTTTCTTAACGTGGCTTTAAATGCAGAAGAAGGACCTGGTGATCTGCTCCCGTAGAGATTACAGCCTATGGGGCAGTATTACTCTGTCACATGGAGTCACTATAAGTAGAATATTGACTCAGCGGTACCCAGGAACAGCAACAATACTTGGCTGGCCAGTGGAAATGAGGGAAATCTTCAGTGAGATGAATGGACACAATAGCCACAACCGGGATGAATTATCCAATAGGCAAGGTAAGCACAGTGCTCACCTTGATTACCAGATCATCTATAGTGAACAATTTCACCTTTTTTCACTACATCAAAGAGTCTGCTTCTAGGTATGGCTGACATTTTTTGTCTCTCCCAAGCCCACAACATCTTCCTACAGAATCAAAACCTCTTTTCAAATTTACAATCCCTGACAGGGATGCGTGACCCAGTGAACAAGGTAAGCATGGACTTACTTGTGCTTACTTCTTAATCTGTAGTGAAAAATTTCACGTTTTTTACCACAAAAACATGGAATAATCCACCCTTGGCCACAACAATGGACTCAAACATACCAATGATCATGAAGATGACACAAGACCAGGCAAGGTTTTGTCCTGTTGTACGTAAGGTCGCCATGAGTCAGAGCTGACTGAATGGCAGCTAACAACAGCAGTACTGGTTGATTGCCTCTTTGTGCCAGGCCTCGGGTTTTGTGTTTTAGGTACATCAATGTCTAGTCCTTACAACAGCCCTGTGACACTGGAGATAGTGTTCCCATTCTATAGGCAAGGCAGCTAGCCTTTGGTCATCCAGTAAGATTCGGCCTAACTTCTATGCATCAGTCATGAAGGCCACCTGCATTCACTTCAGAATCAAAAAGTCAAAAAGCAGTAGTTGTATTCAGTCCTTCCTGCCTTCTAGTTCTTATTTACTCAGAGGGAAGCTGCCTGTATTTCTCAGCTCTCACACTTAGCTTTATATATATATACATGAAGCCTAACAAACAGTAACTCTCTCTAGAAACACCTTCTGAGGTTTTCTCTCAGGATATAAAAGGTGGGAAGCGGGCTGTTGTCAAAGTAAAATATTTCGAGAGGAAAATGGAACTAGTTCATTTACATTAGCCAATTAGAAAAAACATAATAAATTTCTATTATTGTCTTTTTTTTTCCCTCACTACACTTAAGACGTTCTCTCTAATGTTAAAATGGGAAATTATTTGTTTAGCGTGTGGCTGAAAACGAAAGACTTAAGGAATATTCATCAACAGAGCTAAGGCCCTAAATTTAGCCTCAGAAATCAGATGAATCCTGTGTAGGCTCCTCAGAGAATGAGCTTGAGAAAGGAAACACTCAGGTCACAGCAAGGGGGAGAAGGTACTTCTGTTCAGATGAGCTCAGGGAAAGCTGCTCTTCCTGCTTCTGGAATCATGCCTGTCTAGATCACATGCGTTAGGGTATTTCTTTCTCATAAACTCCCTCTGAGAATATTTCCTGAGAGAAAGCGGCAATGTCTAAATATATTGTCTTTTTAATATTGCTTCTGATTTTTGCAGTTGGTTGAAACCTTTTAAAGCAGTTTTTTTGGTAAAGAGAAAGATTATAGTGGGTTACTTTAATTGAGTATAAATGTAATTTTTTTTCCTTTAGCTAGAAATTTTCACAACATTTACTCCTCAGAGTAATGTGTTGAGTATTTTTTTTTCTCTAAAGAGATCAGATTAAAACTAAAGCAATAATAGCTACAGTTGCCAAATTTATTTCTAAAAGTATGAGATAAATTAGTATACTCCTGGTTTTTCATACATTTTACAGATGAGGCAGATTTGTAGATGGACAGTCACCAAATAATGGAGTGATTTTCCCAGTGGTCACATAAGGGCTGGCTTCCAGTTCTTTCCGTTGTCTCCTTAGTCTTGCCTCACCACAAGCCTGAATTTAGCCAGTTCCTAGCTCTGAAATATAATTGCCATGGGTTTGGTTCATTGCATTAAACGTGACCTTATAGATCATTTTATTGTATTAGCTTGCTGTATTTGTGCCCATCATAGTCGTATTTGTCCTCATCAGATTTGATCTGTTGGTTTTGATTTGAAAGGGTGGTCATCCAGCTGGAACTATTAAATAATGAGTTTGAGCTTCTCTCTTGACTCCTTAACTAAACAGATTGCCGGCACCCTCTTGGATGCTGCAATATGAGACTTCCAAAGTAACTGTGGTCCTTTGCAGCGAGACATCAACTTGACATCTATTTTATGGTTGAAAACAGAGCCTTTGGCCAAATTCTGTAATTTCTTCCATCTCCATCATTGCCACTTAAGTAATGTTGGCTCTATCCAGGTGTTAATCTTCACCAAGTATGTCAAATATGACCTGGGTTTTAGGGGACAGTCAGAGGACATAAAGAGGTGCTCAGTCCTGGTCAGACTGTACCAGTATTTCCTTAAAGCATTGTCTTTCCCTTTTGTTGTTTTTCTTTGAATTACAGCATATGATAGAAATGTAAAACACAGAAGAATACTTTCTGCATCTAGGAAACATGCAAACTACTCTTTATTTTTTTTTTAATCCTGCAAAGTAATAGAATTTTTATTTTACTGTGAGCCACTTTTGTTTGCTTTTGATTAAATAGGTGAGGGTTGTGTTTTCACAGCTGATACAAAGGCAAGGGAGTTAAACCTTGTGAATCCAGTTTTTGGTTTATTGGACAAACTATAGTTTAAAGTGCTTTTTTTATACTTTTTTTTTTTTGGTTTGTTTTTGTTTTTTTCCTTTTTCTTGTCTAGGAAATTGTTTAGAGGATTAAACTCCCCCTTTTCACAGGGCCCCGTATCTGGTTAGAGGGAGCCTGGAGCTCTCTAAAGAGCAGAGCTGTAACTGTGCAACAGAAAATGACAGTATTATTCACAGACTGCTACTGATATTTATATTCCACATAAAAACAAATAATTATCTAGTAATTCTCTCCACTGGACCAAAAAAAATTCTAGTGTCTGGTATAATAATGCCTGATTGCTTTTCTTTTAAATCTTTTAAATCCAAAGATGGTGACTTGGGAGCCTTTCTTTTTCAAGTAAAGGCATGTTGCCTAATATAAAATAGTGCGAGATTTCTTGACCTAGAGAAAGGCGTTTCAGTGGGTTTCAGTTAAGAATTACTCCCATTTTTCTTTTATAATATGACATAGGAAGGGTAAATGTATTCTGGTCTATGGCCTTATTCAAAAATATACTGCTGTGTTTGTCATTTCCCATTAGGTTTCTTAATGCCCGATGGACAGACTCAGTAAGTTTGAGGCTTACTGGAGACTTGAAGTTATTCTTTGTTGCACGTTAAACTAATTGGGTTGAATACCTTTTGTGGGCTTTTGCTCAGCTCCGTGTAGAAATTGTCGAGTATTCCTCTCAAAGGATTGAATTTTAAATTATTTAAACTTTGCACTGCTAATGTCTGACGTTCTGCAACTGCTTTTAAAGAACAGAAATCTCTTTTTCCCCTAGCCATTACAGATTTAATTTGTTTGGGATACAAATACTATTTATCTAGTATTTAAAAGAAGGACACATGCTTGTGGTGTTTATTATGCTTTGATTGATTTACCAATTATTTCTACTTTTCTTCAAACAAGCGTGTTTGGAAATCATGATAGCTCAAGATGAAATAACTTGCGTCTTTTAAATCTTGATGGATGAACACTAACAGTTTGCCTGTGTAGCTTAAACGCCTCAGTGTAACCTTCCCAGCGCGATGCGTAATGTCTATCCCAGAACAAATTTGTGTTTTCTTTTCAAGTACACTGAAGTTTCAAATACCTCTCTCCTGATTTTACTCAGCCACAATCTGCAACTTATTTTTCTCCAGGAAAATTGAATCCTTTCCTGTGTCGTAGTCCTACCGGTTTGAAAAATGTTGTTTATATTGGCATCAGAGCGGTAATTTGCATACATTGGGATAACAAGATGCAAGCCAGAAAAAGATCAACATAAAATGAAACGCAGAAAGGCTGTTTTCCTTCAACAGCAACTCAAAGTAAAGCTGATGGAGAAGTGGATAAGCCTCTGCCCTGACTCTGTCACTTGTTTCTTCTAGGTGAAGTGTGACCAGTATTGGCCCAGCCGAGGCACAGAAACCCACGGGCTGGTCCAAGTGACACTGCTTGATACGGTGGAGCTGGCCACATACTGTGTTCGAACATTTGCACTTTACAAGGTTTGCTTTTTTTGTCGTTGTTTGCTCTCCTTCTCTCCTCTCCATTATTTAAAGAGAGCTGCTTTTGAGAAATCAGATCTCTTACGGCTTTCGTTTAAATCTCGATCCCACTGGCAACAGTGAAGAATGAAATAATTTTTCCATTATCACGCAGCAATTTTTCTCCTGGTCTGGCAATTTATCAGTAAAGAGGAAACTCGTGCTCTCAAATGAAGGTTTCGGCAAATGAAGAATAGATGAAGAAGAACTAGCTCTTCCTGTAAGATATAACAGCAGCACTCCTGTTAGTTAAGCCTGAAAAATGGAATGCTTCTCCCATGAGAATTTTATCTTCTGGCACAAATATTTGTCGTTTCTGAATATCTCTAGGTTTTTATCTCAAAGAGTGTATGTTCTCAAGGGGGGGTGGGATTAAGATAGCATATTTCAGTGTTACCCTTCCACATGTTACTCTTTTGTGGTTTTTTAAAAATATTTTATTGTATTCTCAGTGAAGGTTTACACAGCAAATTATAGGCTCCCATTTGAGAATTTCTATACAAAGTGTTAAGTGACACTGATTAGATGTCAGCATTCTATTTAATTGTATGTGGTTGTTTCATTTCCAGTACTCTAGTTTCCCTATTCACTTCTTTGCTTTAGAATAGTTAACCTTTTGGCCTCATATAGATGGTTTTTTTAAAGGAGCACTGTACTAAGGGGTAATTGCCTTTATTTTGTGTGCCATTTTGTTATTTTGCTAAAAGGTGACTTCAGGGATAGTTTCAGTTTAAGGTTTAAAGGGTATCTCAGGGCAGTAGTCTCAGGGAGTCCTCTAGTCTCAACTGGCCAGTAAGTCTGAGCTTTTTAAGCATAGTGAGTTCTGTTCCATGTTTTCCTCCCATTCTGTCAAGGTCCATCTATTGTGGCCCTAATCAGAACAGTCAGCAGTGGTAGCTGGGCACCGTCTAGTTCTTCTGGTCCACATATTATTCTTCACTGGAATCTGAGTCTAGGAAACGAGAATTTCAGCCTATGTTCTTACTTCCCAGAATGGTTCAAGCGAGAAGAGAGAAGTGAGACAATTCCAGTTCACCGCCTGGCCTGATCACGGCGTTCCAGAACACCCAACACCTTTCCTAGCTTTCTTACGGAGAGTCAAAACCTGTAACCCTCCCGATGCGGGTCCAATGGTTGTGCACTGCAGGTAAGGAGCACTGAGAGCATCTGTCTTACTGGCAGCCAAAAGCTTTGTTGGGAGAAAACTAAGTTGTTCCTCATTGGATGTTTCTTTGCAACTTCTTCTTACTCTGGGACAGTAAATGCCTTTATCAATAATACAGATAATTTTTTTTTTTTTTTTGTCAAATGAGACCTATTCTGATGCCACTAGAAAGTATTGATGTAGGTGCGTATCTGAAGTCCCCTGGAGACAAGAGGCAACTATGGTCCGTTGTTTTTTTCTCTTTGGGGAAAAATAAATAGATAAATACATAATTAATTGTGTACATGGCCATAAAACATATAAAACTGGACAGAATTGATAATTAACCTAATTAGGTCAAGCTTCACCACCTATGTGGGGGAATATTCTTAAAAACATATGTATATGAATTGTCTGACAAGTCCTTGTAGGCTGGCCTGAAATAATCTTTTTACTATTTATAGGAAAATATGTGCCCAACAAAATAATACTGTAAACATGAAACTTTCAAAGAAAATCTCTTACCGCTTAAGGATGTCTTTTGCACATTAGTGCTATCAAGCCACTGACTGCAAATATACTAATTGATTTTTTTTAATTATTTAATAAAATACATACAAAGATCTCTAATATGTAAAAGGTTATTTTATGTATTTGGAGATGATGGTGTGTATTTCCCCTGAAATGTTTTATTTATTTTATTTTACTGAATTCTAACTAGCATTCTCTACTATTACTACTATACTCTATATAAGTACTCATAGATTTTTTAATATTAAACTGATTTCTTTCAGCTGCCTGATCATTACTGTCAAGTATCGTTACTAAAGGACTACTCAAGATAGCCAGTGAGAGTCTGTTACTGAGAAGTAATTATGTATTTCTTGTGAATTCACAATAGTTTCTTATAACCAGAATAATTCCAGTGTGAGAGAATAAGGCTTCTTGCACAGATAAGTGAAATTGGAGTATGGAGGTATATGAAAAAGGACAGGAAACCGCTATCGTAAACTGCCTCTATCATAACTGAATAGCATAACTCTCTTGAACAACACCCTGTATTATACTCCAGCATAATACCAGAGACCCTAGGAATAGTTAGTTGTAAAGGATAAGAAGGAATGAGACATCACCATTTTTGCAAAAAGAGGGAGACTATGGATGTATTAGAATAGAAGCAATAAAATTCACTGAACAATGGCCTAGAAAATTCCAGACAAGATAATGTTTTATTTCCTTTTTCCAGAAATTTTTTTTTCCCGTAAAGCCCAATAAACATGCTATCCTCTATTTATATTGTATTAAGTATTTCACAAATTCCAAAGCCTTCTGCCATGCTTTATTTTGATTGAGTTTTATACCAGCACTTTAGAGGGACATTAGAAGAGAAAACAAGAGAAGCTGTAGGGTTTGGTTCATGTAAAAAAACAAAAAACAGTTGACATCAAGTCAATTCTGACTCATTGCAACACCATGTGTGCAAAGTAAAACTGCTCCATAGGGTTTTCATGGCTGCAACCTTTCAGAAGCAAATTGCCAGGCCTTTCTTCCAAGGTGCCTCTCAGTGCATTTGAAATGCAAGCCTTTCCATTCGCAGCCCAGCCCTATTGGTTCATGTGCTAATAGCAAAAATACAGGTGTAACAATCAGCCTTGTGACCCTGTAACCAGGACAGAGGGGCCTTTGAGGACCAGTCACTAGGTTGCAGTTTTCTGCATGATTTTAAGTCAGTAGAAGTTGTTTTTATTAATTTGAGCCAACGTTTTTACATCAGTGAAAGCAGAGCCCTGGCCCTGCCTGTTCGTTTCAGATCAGGCACAAGACCTCGGTCTATAGACTTGTGCTGTACACACATTTCTTTTCAGGCCTCAAAGAACCAGTGTGACTGGTTGAAAGGAGGCCCTGCTTGATGTGAGCTGAATCTGATTATAAAGATCAGACAGGAAATGTTTTCAGAAGAAGCTTGGAAATAAGATAAGGCGCCGGAAATTTGGATTCACTGAAGAAATGCTGCCACGATATGCCAAATGGCAAAAATGTAGTTCACTCCATTGACCATAAGCAAGGCAGGAAGCTTTCTGCTAGGTTCTTTGAGGGATCCAGAGAAATTTGCAAACGAATAGGAGAGATAAGATTGTTGCTGTTAGCTACCCTCCATTCATCCTCTGACTCATGGTGACCCCACGTACACGGAAAGGAAACACTGCCGGGTCCTTCGCCATCCCTGTGATGTGTGTGCATTGAATCATTGTGACCCATAGTGTTTTCATTGACTGATTTTTCGAAGTATATCGCCAGGCCATTCTTCCTAATCTGTCTTAGTCTGGAAGCTCTGCTGAAAACTGGCCAGCATCATAGAAACATGCAGGCCTTACTGACAGATGGGTAGTGGCTGTGCTTCGCTGTAATGCCCAATTTTGAGAAAACGCACACACATGTTAAGCCACCTAGGTTCGCCTCTGAGAGGCTAAAAAAAAAAGTGTTTTTTTTGTTTTTTTTTTTGTTTTTGAGACTACTCAGGAGAAATCAGAAAACCAAGGTGAATGTGCAGAGCTAATAGATGCTGACATTTGTAAGTGCTGTGTCTGAAGCTCTGGAGAAGCTGTAGGGAGATTGTGTATTGAAACAAACAACAGAAGATAGGTAAATTGGTGGAAGAGATTTGTTATCAATTTTGAAACAGTGTGAGAATGATGCAGCATAAACTAAGCTGTGTGTGATAAACTGTGATCACCCATAGATAATTTCATGCGTCTGCTAAGAAATCTTCACCTCTTTATGAGCGGCTGTGTCAACATGGTCATATTGCAAACCATCGGGAATCCTTGGCTTGGAGACAAGCACAAAGCTTGAAAGCATAATCTTTCCACCAGAGCGGCAGATTAAAATCATTCCAGATAACAGTTACTCTTCTGGTATTGCAAAAATGCTGGTATAGAAACCATCTCTAAGCAGGAAGGAACTATGCAAAAAGTCCCAATAACCAAGTCACTAAGGGACACTGATCACACTTTTCAAGATCATGTTGCAGAGTCACACAAAATACTCTGCAAGGTATATATTTCAAGTTATGATTTCTCTTATGACATACCAGGAGTTTTTCTCTATGATGAAGTAGGAACAAACTTGGGGACAGTGGTGGCCCAGTGGTAGAAGTCTCCCCTTCTATGCAGGAGACCCGGGTTGGATTCTGGGCCAACGCACCTCATACATACCCACCACCTGTCTGTCAGTGGAGGCTTGTAAGTTGCTATGATTCTGAACGGGCATCCGGGAAGCTTTCAGACTAAGATGGACTAGGAATAAAAGCCTGATGATCTACTTCTAAAAAAAATCAGCCAGCAAAAACTCTATGGATCACAATGATCCAATCCCATTAGGCATGAAGTCGCCTTGAGTTGGGGGCTGACTCAGCAGCAGCCAAGGACAACAACAGCAAGGGACAAACTCAAAGTAAATCAAGCCTTCTGCCAAGCAGATGCTTTGAAAATGGAGACTGTTTTAAGAGAGATCTGGTAGAGGCAAAAAAAAGTGGGGGAAAGGGTAGAGTAAGAAAAAATACGTATTCCTCCAGTGGTTCTATCTAGTAATAAACGTACCAGGACTAAAAAGAGCTCTTAGGAATAAAAGAGAAATCCTAACAATCAGTAAATAAGAAGGAGTTATTGAAATAGCCTAGTGCAACAAGCATAGACAAGCCCTTGAATGGTCAAGGAGAAGCACAGGGACAACTGCATTCGTCAGAGAGAGAATGTCTTATTCAACGGGCTTAGAAAGAAAGAACAACTCGACTTAATATGAACATTAGGAGTGTCCACTCTGGAAGCAGACTGCCTGGGTAAAGCTCTGATTCCTTTACTTACTGACTATATATTCCTTTATATTCCTAAGTTATTTAGTCTCCTTTAGCCTCTGTTTCTTCACCTGAAAAATGGGATAACACTGTTTACTCATAACAATAGGAATGTTATGGATTTAAATGAAATGATACACAAAGCGCTTGGCCACAGAGCTTGTATATAATTTTAAAATATGAGTGTATTCGTTATTGAGTGAGTTTTAATAGCCGTATTTATTTTTACAGCTCTAGAGAGAAAAATTCAATATAAACTTGGACATCATCAGTATGACTTGAGCTATCCAATCTGTTAAATAACCAGATGTTCATAGATATCAAATATTTAGTTGAATGGATTTTTAAATGTAGGTATTTTCCATCATGGTAATTCATCAGATTTTGTCTTAGTGATAGACATTGTAATGCTCTAAGTTGGAATCATTTATAATGATAAGTCTGTTGTCAAAAAGATCTCAGAAACTCAAACACTTAAAACTATGCTGTTAAGGATACATAGAAATTAATGCTGTGATTCTTGATACCTTCAGGAAAAAGTCTGAGCTTCTTAGCATTGTGTTCATGGCCCTTTACAACCTGGGCTCCTCTCCCTCCTCACACTTCATTGTTCAGTCTTTCAGGCCACCTTACCACTGTACTTTCACCTCTGGGTCTCAGCAAACAGCCTAGAATTTCACCCATTCCTCTTCTCTGCCTGATGATGTTCACCACTGTTTCCAAATCCAATTCATAAGGCACTTCCTGTTTGTATTACAGAGGTTGCAAAACGGGTCTCAGGTGGTTTTGTTAATGTATATGTGATTTCCTTGAAAATTTTAACTTGAATATTTTTAAGCAGGAATGCACAGTGGGGTTTCCTAGACCGTCCCCACTCCCTACTGTTTTACACGTAATTCAATTCATCCATTTATTCCATTTGCTTCACCTTGTAGACATTTGCGTTGTAACCCTGAAGAACCCTTTAAGTGCATTCCCAGTTCCTCTTCCCACAGGATGAATTCAATACTCTATTCTGTGAGTTCTCATAAAATAGGTTCACACTTAGTATATTTAGCTATATGTGTGCAGAGCATATATGCCTCAGGGTCTTAGAGGGCATGGACTGTGGCTTATGAATGTTTATATCTCAGCTCCTATACCATAACCCAAAGCCAGCCAAATGCTGTCAAATCACATCTGATTCATGGTGGCACTATGTGTTGCAGAAAAGAACTGCTCCATAGGGTTTTCAGGAATGTGACCTTCCGGAAGCAGATCTCCTGGCTCTCTTCCAAGGAGCCTCTGGGTAGGCTCAGACCACTAACCGTTCAGTTAGAAGCCACGCACTTAATTGTGACACCAAGGACCTCTTCCTACACCATGTTGTCGTTTTGTGCTCTTGAGTGGATTTCGACTCATAACAACTCCATAGGACTGATTAGAACTGCCCATAGGATTTCCTAGGCCAAAATCTTTAATGGGAGCAAATTGCTAGGCCTTTTCTTCCACGGAGCAGCTGGTAGGTTCACACCGAGTGCTTAACCTTTGTGCCACCAGGGATCCTTTTCCTCCACCATAGTAGATGTTTAGTAATTACTTATTGAAGTTAGTTGAATTCCGTATGGCATTACAGAACTTGTACAGCAATGCTAGGACAATTTCAATGCTGTGCTATTTTTTGTTTTTTTAACTATAAGGAACTAAATTGTAACTTATATTGGGGTATTATTTTATGAGCGCTTAATTGTTTTAAAATTGCTTTTGCCTTGCATATCTGAATTCATTTTTCTTCTACTATACCTTTTATGGCCTTTCCCTAATGCCTTCCATTCTAAGATTTAACATAGAGATAGCTCCCCAATTTGGTTTTTTGTTTGTTTTTTATTTGTTTTTGTTTTTCTCAATTCTGCATTAGGTGAAAGTTTATGGAGTAAATTAGAGTCCCATTTGGTAGTTTGTACATAAGTGTTTCATGGCCTTGGCTTCAACCCCCACAATGTGTCAAGAGTCTCCCCATTTTGGCCCTGGGATCCCCGATTCCTTTCAACCTGATTTTTTACCCCTTCCTGCCTTATCATCATTGCTTTTGGGAAAATATTGCCCTTTTGATCTTGTTTAATTGATTGTTCTAAGGAGCGTGTTCTTCTCAGGTGTTATTGTTTATTTTATGGGCTTGTTTATTGCTTAGCTGAAAGGTAGTCTCCAGGAATGGCTTTAGTTCCAATTCAGAAGGGTGTCTTAGGGCCAGAGTCCTGGGTGTTCATCCAGTCTCTATCAGACCAACGAGTCTGGTCTCTTCTGTAAACTTGATTTTTTTGTTCTATGTTTTTCTCCTGCTCTTGTCTGGAACCGTTTGTTGTGATCCTAGTCAGCGTGGCTGGTAGAGTAGCTGGGCAACGTCTAGCTCTTCTGGTCTCAGGGTCATCTAGCCTTTGGACTAATTGCTGCCTTGAGACTTTTTTTTTTTTTCCCCACTCTCTCCGGACTGGAAGAGACCCAAAACTGCATCTTAGATGACCACTTGCAAGCTTTTAAAACTCCAGACACTACTCACCAAAGTAGGATGCAGAACATTGTCTTTATGAACTATGTTGTGCCAGTTGACATTGATGTCCTCTGAGTCTCTGGTCCTTTGCCTTCGAACCTAGGAACTTCATCCTGTGGGGCATCTGGTTATGTCTAAGATGTTTCCCTGACTGTGTTCCTTGTGTGCTCTCTCATCTGTATTAATATACAAGGAGCATGTCTAGTCTTGTATGTGAAATATCCACAACCCAACCTGTATCTGCCAGTGAGTGTGCTCCCTTACACCCTCCTACGCCTCTTGGCATATCCATTCATAAATTACTGTTGGTTAATACTGTTTTTGTTGCAGGATTGTCTGTGCTGTAGTGGTTACCATAGTTACCCTTTATTCTTGCATGCTCCCTGAGTTTTAGCCATAATAATAGTTAAAGAGGGTTGAGCCTTAGTCAACATCGATGAATCTTATCAAATGGAGAGGTTCTATTCAAACACTATATGCATTAGTGCCTTTTCCTCCCATTTGTCTTAACAGGTAGAAACCTTAATCTCCCATTTCACAGAAGAAAAAGGGAGGCCAAGCAAGGTAACTTTCCCTCCTAACTTCACACCACTAATGGGTGACAAAGCCATTATGTATCTTAGGCTGTCTGGCCTCATAGACTAAGTAGGTTCTCCCATTTTGGGATTATTTGCTGCTCCCACTTTCTTCTCCTGCCCACTTGGAGAGCATGACACTCTTAAGCCTTCTCTGATGACCTACTCAGATGGGTCATTCCTTCTTTTCTAACTCCAGATCACATTGCCACATTGTAGCATTTATTTTACTCTTCCTATTAAGCACTCAGCTGGTAACCAAAGGGTCGGCATTTTGAACCCAGCTGCTTCACAGGAGAAAGATCTGGCAGCCTGCTTCCGTAAACATTTATAGCCTTGAAAATCCTATGGAGCAGTTCTACTCTGTCCTACAGGGCCACTATGAGTTGGAATAGACTCGACAGCAATGTTTTTGTTTTTCTTTTTTTTTTTAAAGCAGAGGTAATTGCTAGCATGTGGGTTTCCTGTCCTCCTTAATCTTTCTAACATAAATAATCACAATACTAAAACCAAACCCATTGCCATCGAGTCGATTCTAACTCATAGCGACCCAACAGGACAGAGTAGAACTGCCCCGTAGGACTTCCTAGACTGTAATCTTTACGAAATCAAATTGCCAGGTCTTTTCTCCTGGCGGAGCCACTGGTGAGTTAGAACCACCAACCTTTTGATTTGCAGCCAAGTGCTTAACCATTGTGCCACCAGGACTCCTTTAGATTTTCATAGAGGTCATGTATTA
Organism: Elephas maximus indicus; assembly: GCF_024166365.1. Taxonomy (NCBI): domain Eukaryota; kingdom Metazoa; phylum Chordata; class Mammalia; order Proboscidea; family Elephantidae; genus Elephas; species Elephas maximus. Next base: position 18,089,254 of record NC_064827.1, on the reverse strand, counting down.
CATATTTCCATACCATTTCAGTCTTCCTTTTTAGAAAATAAAGAATTTTAGTTCCCTTTTCTCCCTTCTCAACCCTGTTCTTTATATTGTTTTATGGAAGAATTTATGTCTTATATTCTACTGGGACCAAAGGGATGTGACAACTGAGTTGCTCAAAAAATTTGCTTCCTGAGGGGACAAGAAAACTGGTAATACGGAACCCAGTGTTGAGAAGGGAGAATGTTGACATGTTGTGGGGTTGTTAATCAATGTCATAGAACAAGGTGTGTACTGTTTGATGAAAAACTACTTCGTTCTGTAAGCCTTCATCTAAAGTACAATTAAAAAAAAAAAATTGCTTCCTGTAAAGGGTAAATTAAATGGAATGAAGCTGTAATTTTATTGACTCAATTATAAAACATTGATCTATAACACTAACTCTTGAATCATATTAATCCTTTTAGAACCAAGGAAAGACTTCTTCTTCACAGGGCATACTTGAGAATAATTAAGAAAGAGCGGTAGACCTGGGCCCCCTGAATTTGTCTTCTACATAAAGCAATCTGAGGAGTCTAAAATAGACCTCCTGAGGACCATTTAAATCTTTCACATCATAGAATCAAGTTAGTTTTCAAAACTGGAAGGAATAGGAAGTGCAGACCAGATGTAGACCGCTAACGTTACGGAGACATCGGTGTCCCACTAGGGGTGGCCCACTAAAAATCAAATGAAAATTTGGAATTAAAAAGATTCCCAAGGTCCAATCTTCATAATCCGTTTTGACTTAGCATATGAAAGCATAGCCCAAAAACTCTTTATATCCTGTTTATGACATAGCCATGGACTCCTAAGAATCAGCCCAAAGTTGAGGAAAACAGCTTTTTCGAGGTCAAAAGATTTTGGAAAGCATTGCACATGAGCATTAAAATAAAAGACCTTGTGATACAAAGAAGCTGTGCGTGCTGTGGAAAATTATTAGTACATTTTTAACCATCATCCTAAATTCATTCTTTATTCTTCCCAATGTTCCGTTCAAATGTCTCTTCAAATATAAATAAAACGCACAAAGATCGCCAAAGCATGCAATAGCTTTGAGATGCTGACAAGTGTGAACCATAGATCTACGTTTTTCTTAAAGCTGGGATTCATTTTCATGTGTAAATGAAGTAATAGGAGAAGCTAGCTTTCTACAGATGCAAGACTGGATTGTTAGAATTATCAGCATCTCTGAATCAGAAAATGGGTGGAATATCCAAATTATGTCCTCACTTACGGATATATTTTAAGGTGAGGAGACATAATTATACCATGTGGAAGCTATTAGGCCAGGTTTCATTCTTAAATTCCAGTATTCTGGATAAAAAACCACATTCTTAGTTAATGAAACAACATGGCGATACAACACAGAAGGCTGGGTGTTTGATATTTTGAATAGCACAGTCCTATAGAGAAAAATATCTTGCCTCTGTTGAAATAGTTTTTGTTGTTTGGTTTAGTTTTGAGCACTGAATCATGCAAAAAAAAAATTTTTTTTTTTTTTCCTTTTAACTGTACTTCTGTTTCTGGTACATTTACATGCCTCAGGAGTGGACAACCTTTCTGAAATGGAAGGTGGATCTAGCCATTGCTGTCTGAAATACTACCCCAAAGCTTGTGAGGTGCCATTGAGTTGGTTCCGACTCAGAGCAACTCTGTATATAACAACAAAACATTGCCCAGCCTTGCGCCATTCTCACAATAGTAGGTATGTTTGAGCTCATTGTTGCAGCGACTGTGTCAGTCCATCTCGTGGAGGGTCTTCGTATTTTTCACTGACCCTCTTATTTTACCAAGCATGATGTCCTTCTCCAGAGATTAATCCCTCCTGGTGACATGTCCTCTCTTCTAAGGAGCATTCTGGCTGTCTTCCAAGACAGATTTGTTTGTTCTCACGGAAGTCCATGATATATGCAGAGCTTAGTGGCATAAAACTACAGTTTATTATTTCTCATGATTTGGTGGGTTGACTGGAGGGTTGTCTGCTGGTTTCGCCTGAGCTCACTCTGTTGCCAACAGAAGACTGGCCCTCTCTCTCTTTGTGCCCTTTCATCCTGGTATGGTGATCTCAGGATTCTAAGGGAACAATAGAGGAAGCCATATGGGTTTTTGAGGTTGAGGCTTGGAAGTCACACAGCCTGGCTTCTGCTGATCACAGCAAATCACCAAGCCAAGATTCAAGGACTGGGGAGGTAGACTCCTCTATTAATGAAAGGAGCCACGAATAATTTGTGACCTCATTTAATCCACCATGAAGTGCTACTTGGCTGAATCTCACTTATCGAACTGAAGACCCTGTCTGTCCACTCTCGTCAGCCTGGCTAAGTGCCGTGCGAATTTCCTTCACGAGGCTGGAAGAGAGGAGCGGAAGCCTCCAGGTTCAGCCCAGAATACAGGTTCTTTTGTCAGTCTATAAGACAGCTTAAAAAGCAGAGGAAAAGCCTATTTAATTTCTTTCACAACTGCTCCCTGGTATTTTTTTTTCCTGAAATATCAGCTTAGTGTGGTAGAGAGAAACTTGTACTTTTTACTCCACCCCCTTCATCCTGGCTCAAAAATGTTTCCTCCACATCCTCCTAACTCAAGATTTATTGAGGCTAGTAGGCTTCTTTTTAAACTCAAAAACTCCAGGAATATACTATTCATTCATAGGGAATCATAGGCTCAGTAGGGGCATTTCAAGCCTCCAGAACCCCGCTCTGTCCCTCTTTCTCTTTTAATTCTAAATTTAAAAGATGAGAAAATAAATGAGTTCCAACCAGGTTGACAACTTTCCCATAGACTTGCTGGACTTCATTCTTCAGGCTGCTGGTCCATTCTGTTTCCCACTGCATTATGGTCTTTTTATTTTCTTTATATTAATTTGATTAAAGAACCCCTTAACATTTCTCAGGGGAATTAGGACTAATCACAAAGCATTTGTATAATGGGAGGAGGTATGATGTCTGGTACTGGAGTGGTCGGAGTAAGTAATTTTGAAGTATTGTCGCCTTGGAGCCAGCTCTGACTCATGGGAACCTTATGTTTAACAGAAGGAAACATTGTTTAGTCCTTCATATCCATGACCACTGATATGTTGGAGTCCATTGTCACTATTTGGTCAATCCACCTCATTAAGGGTTTTCCTTGTTTTCGCTGACCCTCTACTTTACCAACAATGATGTCCTTTTCTAGTGATTGGTCTTTCCTGATGATGTGTCCAAAGTAAACCAGTTGAAGTCTTGCCGTTTTGAATTATCCTTGTTGTTGTTGTTAGGTGCCATCGAGTTGGTTCTGACTCATAGTGACCCTGTGTACAACAGAACGAAATACTGCCCGGTCTTGCACCATCCTCACAGTCGTTGTTGTGCTTGAGCCCATTGTTGCAGCCACTGTGTCAATCCATCTCACTGAGGGTCTTCCTCTTTTCCGCTGACTCTGTATGTTACCAAGCATTATGTCCTTCTCCAGGGACTTATTACTGAATTATTAAAGTCAATGAAATGTCACTGATCTTCAAGTTCAGAAAGATTGCAAGAGGTCTGATGAGTAGCCAGGGAATAGCCTGGGTACCCTGATGCCCCAGAAGAGCCAGAGCAGCAGAAGATGGGAGGGAGACGCCAGAGGAAGATAGAATGTCAGAGAGAAACTTGCCCTGCTTTGGAGTAGTGCCTGGGGCTGTAATGGTGGAAAACACTTAAGTCCACTGAAAATTCTTTTGTATGCTGTCTTAGTAGCTGGGCTGTGGTTCCCAGTGGCCACCTTGGGTACCTATCACTTCCATGGGAGCACTAGCCTGGCTGCACCACAGCTGTAGCAAGAGCTTTTCAGTGTCTGTATGCCTGGGAAGCTCATCTTCTACCATTTTCTCCTCGCAGGCACCAGCCAAGTGCAGCCGATGCTATTGTTGTCTCTTCTTTAGAATGAAGTGGGGAGCAATAGGAGAAAGAAATTTGTCAATATTGTTTTTCTGCTGGAGCCAAAATAAAAACCACGTGTGGTGTATCGTCCAGTAGGCACCCAGGTGCCGAACCCCCATTTGAGTAGCACACCTCCAAAGGATAAGGATCTGCCCCAATAGCTTTTAACATGATGCATTTGCCCTTCTTCCTTCAGAGGTAGATGCGTTGCAATTACAGCCACTCACACTTCTCAGTTTGGATTTGTGCTGTTTCCTGCCTCCACAAACCCTTTGCTTCTGACCATGCCATCTGCTGGCATCATTTGTATTTCTTTCACATACACACAGTGTTTGTTACATGCCCAAATCTAGCTGTGCAAAACTCTGAAGACTTTGATGTAAATAAGCAAATGTTTTGCAAGTATTTTGAAACCCGTTGCCTTGATAAGTAGCATTAATAAGGTACATTTGAGTTCCCAAAGTAAGTACAGCTGCTGAGGGAATTTCTTGTCTCACAAATGTGTGAAGTGACGCCAAAATCAGAGGAGAATCCCTTTTTAAATTAAAGCCTGTGTACGTAGTCTCCGTGCTGAAGACAAACTACAAGATGATCAATTAAACAAATGAAAAGGCTCCCTAGGGGCATAAAACATACCTGAAAAAAAAAGTCTTAAGACTCTTTATTAAATCACTGGACCTCCCAAGTTACCATATCAGACCTCCATCTCACCCCGAATGTGACAGTGATCAACCTGAAGTCTGAATTGATCTCCTCGTCTCAGTTACCTAGAGTTGCTGTAACACAGATACCGCAAGTGGGTGGCTTTGAGAAACATTTATTTTCTCATAGTTCAGGAGGATAGAAGCTCAATCAGGATTTCAGCCTTCCTTGGTTTGTAGACCATCCTTACATGGCGTCTGTCCTCCCCATGTGTATGTGTGTCTCTGTGTCTATTCTAGTCTTTTGAAAACTCAGAAGTGATTAGCTTAGGATCCACCCTACGTTGGTATGGCCTCACCTGATTGATGGATTATGTTACATTAGATTGCATTGTGGAAGGACATTGTATTGCATTATGGATGGTAATCTTCTGTACTCAGGCCCAGTGATTTAATCACTTGTAACAACTCCATGACAACAACTAGACTAGTTATTTGGCCAAACCACTGAGAACCATAGCCAAGCCAAGCCAAGGTGACACATAAAATTAACCATTGCACTCTAAATTTCCTACTGCTCTACTCTCCTCAGCCTAGCGAACTGCAATGTCGGTGTCCCAGACAGGACTGGATGAGAAGTGCAAAACCCCAGATTCACCTCAAAATAGACCTTTTTTTGTCCATGTATGAAACAGTTGAACACTTGAGGACCACCCCATTTAATTTCTTTCAGAACTGCTGCCTGGTTATTTATTCCCTGATATCTTTGCCCACAACTACCCCAAAGTCCGTATGTAACATGTGAATACAAGTGACTTTTTCTCTGTGATTTTCTGCTCACTGCAATGATTTGTGGCCATAGAGAGTAGTTCTCAGTGGGTAGCGCCCCCTCTCATCACTGAACTAAAGTTTATACAGAGATTTGACCTGTCTGTTGCCTGAATACAGATTTTTTGAGGGTGCTGGTTATTTGATTATGCTACCCTTTAAGACTGAGCTGACGTAGAGTACTATAGATGAATATAGAAGGTAAATATATGAAATATGGAGCCGCAGTAGGCCGCAATTGCAAACCTCTAAGTTGTATCAAAACCCAGAGTTCTTAGATTTTAATGGGGATGAGGGAGGACCACGGATGGTCTCAAAATACGGGCTGTGTTTACACACTTTCTTTGCACCCTAGAAAAAACCAAACTTTTTCTAAAACAGTTCATACATAGTAATGAACTTCAAAATGTGAAGCATTAGATGAAGCCCCTGGACCTTAAGCCCTTTATTTTAAATGTGTGCTAATACAAAAACTCTGAATTCCATGACTTTTATTACATACATGGCTTTTAGGCTAAGAAATGGTGTATATGTATATATATACACACACACCCACACACACACATACACCCACACACAAATATGCATATGTATATGTACATATATACGTGTCTGCATGTGTGTATATATAAATATATTTAATATATGATACCTGTTGCTATCACGTCAACGCCAACTCATGGCGATCCTGTGTGTTAAAGAGTAAAACTGCTCCATAGGCTCTTTTTGGCTGTGATCTTTACAGAAATAGTTCTGCAGGCCTTCCACTGAGCGGCTGGGTATGTTGAAACCTCCAACCTTTAGGTTAGCAATTGATCACAAACAGCTTGTGCCACCCAGGCACCTTTATATATGATATTAGACTGCCCTAAAATATGTGAGGGTCCCTGGTAGCACAGTGATTAAGCACTGGACTGCCAGCTGAAAGGTAGGCAGCTGAAACCCACCAGCTGCTGCACAGGAAAAAGACGTGGCAGTCAGCTTCTGTAAAGATTAAGGAAAAACCAATGCCGTTGAGTCAATTCCAAGTCGTAGTGACCATATGGGACAGAGGAGAACTGCCCCATAGGGTTTCCAAGGAGTGGTTGGTAGATTTGAACTGCCGACCTTTAGGTTAGCAGCCAAGCTTTTAACCACCAGGGCTCTTCTAAAGATTACAGCCCTGGAAACTCAATGAGGCAGTTCTCCTCTGTCCTACAGGGTCACTGTGAGTTGGAATCTACTCAACAGCAATGGGTGTGGTTAAAAGTATGTGTGATCTTGTGCAAATCACTCACCCTGGCTGAGTTATTTCCCTAGGAAGGGGGGGACAATTTATGTTGGTGGGGCTTCTGGTCATTTGCCAAAGAAATCTTCTCTACAAGAAAAATTGGGTAAATTTTGGTAGATTAGTTGTTTATTTACTGATGTTATTATCTGAAATTCTGGTTTTATAGCAGCCATAATAAGGAATTTTCTATTAATACTGTCACCTTTAGTCCAAACATGGATTCACAGCTACTTGTTCACTCTGTACATCTTAGAAAACTCACTTTATCAACCTTAACGCAATTTCAATTCCAATCAGCTGGGCAGAGAGCCTTGCTCAGCCTGGGCTCGTGCTTGTTCCTTGCATTTGAAAAACCCTATGCAATCATGTTACAAACCACAAAAGTTCTTTATAACCTATGGTTAACATTTCACCCCTCTTCTTGTGTATCTGAAAACGATTGACCTGGTTTCAGACTATTTTCTCTGATGTACAGCAGCCTGACATTCTCTTGTTATCTTGGTTCAATTAAACTCAAACTTATTGGTTTGCAGGGTACAATAGCAAAGGCACAAGCTTTGCAAAACCTTTTCCAGAAGTCGGTAAGAAGCTCTATGAATGTAGTCCAGTTACAAGAGATGCATATGTATGCTTTTGTGGTTGTATTTATATTTCTTCAAAGCTTAGGAATAAACACATTTTAAAACTCTGAGATGATAATTCCACATGGGAGCCATTTATTTTTTTTTAGTGAATCTTTGTAGGGTACATAATGTACAAAGGTACCACAGTTCCAAAGGTACCACAGTGGTCATCATACCTTTGCTTCATTCTCTGCCTGCACTTACATATGGGCAGTCTTATCAAATAGCACATCTCGAACTACCACTTATGTGCCCAGTTTCAAGTTAAAATTTCATCATATCACAGTTTGCTTATGATGCAAGAAATGGAGTTCTCCAATCCTGGCTGTTAAAACTAGGTTAATGGTTCTAAACCAGATCTTCTTGGTCATGTCTCCCCTGGGGACCCTATAGGTCCTTGGGTGGTGCAAACAGTTTGCACTCTTCTACTAAACATCAGCAGTTCAAACCCAACCCATGACACCATGGAAGAAGGATCTGGTGATCTGGTTCCATAAAGATTGTTGTTGTTATATTCAGTCCAGACAGTTTTCAACTCATACTCATTGCATATAACCGATTAGAACTGCCCCGTAGGGTTTTCTAGGCTATAATCTTTATGGGAGCAGATCGCCAACAAGGTCTTTCTCCTTCGGAACCTCTTGGGAGCAGATCGCCAACAAGGTCTTTCTCCTTCGGAACCTCTAGGCGGATTCAAATTGCCAACCTTTTGGTTAGCAGCAGAGCATTTAACCATTGCGCCACCAGGGCTCCTTCCATAATGATTACAGCCAAGAAAACCCCATAGAGCAGTTCTCCTGTGTAACACGTGGGGTTGCCAGGTGTTAGAATCAACTTGATGGCAAAGGGTTTGGTTCATGGTTTTTGGGGACTCCACATTTTGAAAGAGCTTTATATTGGGCAAAGGGGAAAAAAAAGAGGCTGGCTTTTCTGTTTTTTTTTTTTTTTTTTGGTCCAGACATTTTCAAACATTCTCAAGAGTAGGGAGAGTATGTAATGAACACCCATGTGTTCATCTCCCATCTTCAATTATCAACGTTTCAGACAGTGTTTGTTAAATAGCAATTCATTTTTTTTTTTTAAAGAAACTCATTACACAGCTGCCATTCAAATTTGACATTTTAATAGCCTGAGCAGCCTTATCTCAGGTAAACGTTCAATTTCCATGGACGTATTTAATGTAAGGCCACTTGTTACTACTCTCTTGGCTGCAGGTTGAGTACCCTGGACACTCTTAACACCACTGTGATCTGATACTCACACTGCCTTTCGAAGTCTTACAGAATTAAGTTTTAAAGTGATTCCGAAGGTGAAAACCTCCTCTCTTTGAAGAGCTTGCACCCAAAACTATGTCCTTAAGCAAAATTTGGTTTTCAGAGTTTTTTTTTCTCCCCAGCAGTTTTTTTGAAAAAGTTAGATGTTAATATTTTAGGCTCCACTCATCATAGACCCCTAGTACTTACTACTCTTTATTGTCTAACACCCCAGGCTTTGCACTTCCTTACTAAAGCTGATTTTTCAAGCAACTGAAGTATAGAGTTCTTCCAGGATTTTACGACTAGGTTTTTTTCCAGTTGCTTACAGTGGTCTTACCCTTATCTAATTCAACAGTACAGGCAGTCCCCGGGTTACGAACAAGGTCGGTTCCTAACTCTGTCTTTAAGAATTTGTAGGTGAGCCAGAAAAGATGCATACAGTTCTTATTTATCCTTATGTTAGTGCAAGAAAAGGCTCCAAGCCTTTTCAATGATTTAAAAGCTGCACTTGCAGCAAGTGAAGGTGATAGTGATGAAGAATTTATTTCAAGTAGAGGCTGGTTCAGTTGTTTCAAAGTGAGGGCAAATTGACGTAATATTAAAGGGCTTGTACGAGTTGTCCATAACATCAGACATTCATAATCCAGGGACCCACTGTACTTTATTTGGGGTGGAAGGGGGAATCACTTTATTGAGTCTTTCCAAAGCAGTTAACTAAGTTTTCACAGAAATGATACCTCTGTTTCATTTTGTAACCCTATCTCATCAGTCTATTTAATACCTAATTGAATTATTTAACTGACATAGCTGGTTACTTTGTAATAAACACATCGTGACATAGCGTAGTGCACGGGCATCCTAGAGAGTAGCCTCCTAGTTCAGTGAGCAACTAACCCGGGCTTTTAGAGGCGAGGAGAAGTTTGCGTCTGTTAAATTGGTCACATGGAGGTCCAGTAAGAAAATGTACCTAGATGTCCATGTTGTTGTTACTTGCCCTTAAGTCCGCTCCGACTCATGGCAACCTTATGTAGAACAGAACTAAACGTTGCCCATTCCTAATCGTCGGTATGCTGGAGTCCATTGCTGCAACTACTGTGTAGTGTCTTCCAACCTAGGGGCTCATCCTCCAGCACTCTATCAGGCAGTATTCAGTGGGTTTTCATGGAATGATTTTTGGAAGTCAATCACTAGGCCTCTCTTCCTGGTGTGTCTTAGCCTAGAAGCTCTGGCGAAACCTTTCCACCATGGGTGACCCTGAACGTATTTGAAATACTGATGACATAGCTTCCAGCATCATAGCAACACACAAGCCACCACAGTAGACGAACTGACAGACAGGTGGTGGTAGATATCCATAGGCACATGGAAAGGAACAAATGATTCAACAAACCATAAGGGCTACTTAAGATAAGGGGAAGAAAAGAGAATTTGGCACACACAAAACAATGCGCTTGAAGCTGGGAGATCTGATTTAAATCCTGATATGCTGTTCTCAGGTCCTGTCTCTCCACCTGTAAACAATTAAGGGGTTGACTTGGATGGATGGCTCTGGAGCTTTAGCATCCATCAGGATCACCTGAGGGCTTGTTAAAACTCAGGCAGCCTGACCCTGCCCCCTTAGGTTCTGATTCTGTAGTTCATGGGTGGGGCCCGAAAATCTGCACTTCTAACAAGTTCTCAGATGACGCTGATGCTGCTGGTTAGGACCTCGATTTGAGACAACCACAACCACTAGATTAGATCATCTCTAAGGTTCCTTCCAAATCTAAGATCTAATTCAATGGTACAGGCAGTTCCCAGTTACAAATGTTAGACATGGACAGCTCATACTTGCCCTTCAGTGTCATGTCAGCTTGCCCTCACTTTGAATGGAGTGAGCCAACCCCTACTTGCAACAAATTCTTCTTCACAATCACCTTCTCCTGCTGCATGTGCCCCTCCTAAATCACTGAAAAGGCCTGGAGCCTTTCTTGCGCTAAAGTGAGGCTAGAGAACCTTATCACCTGTTTTGACTTCCCTACAACATTCGACTTAAAGGCACAGTTAGAAACAGATCTCATTCATACCCAGGGACTGCCCATATAATACAATTTTTTCCCTGAGAGGATAGAAACCAGGGAATATTGGGTTTATAAATTCATTAGTATAAGTCTTCAGTATAAACCATGTGAGAATAAAAAGGTTGCAGGTGTACTCTGCCATTAAACCAATTGAATTTTTATTCAGTTTAAAGTACTCAATTCATAGGAAAAGAAGAGTGAGGAAATTGACATTTATTGAGAAGCTGTTATTTAAAAGGCATTTTGCCTACAGTATCCTTACAGCAACCTAAAGGAACGGGCTTGTATGTGAGAAACCTGAGGCTTCAGGAAAATAGATAAATCACATGCTATCACACAGCTGGAAACTGGTGGTATAGTGGTTAAGGGCTACGGCTAACCGAAAGGTCAGCAGTTCGAATCCACCAGGCGCTCCTTGGAAACTCTATGGGGCAGTTCTACTCTGTCCTATTGGGTTGCTATGAGTCAGAATCGACTCGAGAGCAGTGGGTTTTTTGTTTTGTTTTGTTTTTTGACATCATACACCTTGGAGCCCTGGTGGCATAGTGGTTAAGAGCTCGGCTACTAACCAAAAGGTCGGCAGTTCAGATCCACCAGCTGCTCTTAGGAAACCCTATGGGGCAGTTCTACTCTGTCCTGTAGGGTCGCTATGAGTCAGAACTGACTCGATGATACCTGACAACAGTATCACACAGCTTGCAGGCGGAAGAGCCAGTTTCAAATCTCTACAGCCGTGCTCTTTCCGTCGGCCAAGCTGAGTGTCCTAAAACAAGCACATCTCACCCAGACCCCTTTCCCTGTCTTGCTGATGTGAAAACAGAACATTAGTTACCTGGATTTAGTCAGTACTTCAATTTTGTTTCAACAGTTTTAATCAGTTAAAAGTGAACCTTCAAGAAAAAGAAAAAGTGGGGCTTTTAGCTGTGGCAAGCCTTTAATTCCACGGGTGAAAACTGGATTCCTTCTCTGAACTCTGACTTCCAGCCACTAGAGATAGGAGGTCTGAGAATGTATTTAAAATTAAGCATTGCACCTTGCTCACCTAGATCTATGCCTTGCGTGAAGTAGACACTTATTTCATCCACCACCCACCTGTTAGTTTGTTGTATTGTGGTGGCTTGTGTGTTCCTGTGATGCTGGAAGCTATGCCACCGGAATTTCTAATACTAACAGCAACACTGGTGGTGTACAATTTCCAGCAGAGCTTCCAGGTTAAGACAGAGTAGAAAGAAAGGCTTGGCAATCTATTTCCAAAAGTTAGCTGATGAAAACCGGATGGCTCAAAACTCCAAAGAACAGTTAGGAACCTTAGAGGACAGTGAGTTTATGTTAATGGGGGAGGAACAACTCAGAAAAAGGTGACAGTAGTTGCACAACTCCAAGAATGTCATCAATGTCACAGAATTGTACACATAGAAACTAGAATTGGTATATGTTTTTGTTGTGTGTATTCTCAACAACAAAAATAAGTAAATTATTTAAAAGATAACCTATGGATCACAACAGAATATTGTCTGATATAGTGCTATATAGTGCTAGAAGATGAACCCCCCCCCCAGGTTAGAAAGCACTGAAAATACACAGTGAGCACAACAATGGACTCAAGCATACCAGCAATCCTGAAGATGGCACAAGACTGGACAACATTTTGTTCTGTTGTACATGGGGTTGCCTTGAGTTGGAAGCGACTCAACCACAACTAGCAACAAGTATTTGATGGATAAGTGAACATTAGGGTAGTCATATCACAATCCAAAACAACACCGGGAGCAAAACCATGAGAGAATTCTAAATGATGAAATGATCTGTACTCTATAGGTTAAAAAAAAATTCTTAAATGGCAAATGAGTTCCATTTTTACTGGGGTGCTTGAGGGACAGGGAATAGGCTATTGAGAAGATTTTGTGGGTTACCAAGCGCCTGAGGCCTGTAGTATACATTTAGTGTGTCAGGCTTTGTGAGTGTTGAATTGGGGCTTGCATTTTAATTAGCACTGTGCCTGGTATTAATGGGAATGTGAGCTGCATCACTGAGTACTGTCAAGGTAATAAACATCCCATTCCCAACATTTTCCTCCCAATATGAGGTAGATTAATTCTGCGGAGAGAAGCACTTAGTGCCCTCAGAACAGAAAGCACCATAGAGCGTCCCTGGTGTTAAGGAAAAGTTCATTTTCCTTGAATGGGTTCCTGACTAAGGAGCAGTTTGCTCATCCCAGATCATCAACACTCCCTCGGCTTTCAGAAGTGACAGAGAACAAATAAAACGAGCTATTGCTCTTCTCAGATGCACCGTGTTTGCTGCCTATATGGTCTCCAGTGAGTCCAGCCCTCGGTTTTCCCCTCTTTGGGTGGTTCCAGTCCACTAAGGAAGGCGGCTTGGGGTCCCAAAATTGTCCGAAACCCATGAGTGAGGCTGCTGAGGCATTTGATAGAATGAATATTGCCAAGCTGTTCCCACATCTCTTGGGGGACTGCTAGAATGAGACATCGCCTTTGAAGAGAATCTTGCAGGGGAAATAGCTTTGACTTCTACAAGTTAGTATGCCTCTTCTAGTAAAGTTAGGGAAAGCAGTTCTTCCACACCAGTGATTGGTGGGTGAGGAAAAGAATTGCTAAGTCCCCAGAACGAGTCACTGAGTAGTGCAAAGGGCTATCGTGCTGGGCTACTGACTGAGAGGTTGGAGGTTCAAGTTCACCCACAGGCACCTCAAATTAAAGGTCTGGTGATCTACTTCCAAAAAACCAGTGTCTGAAAACTACGGAGAACAGTTTTGTTCTGACATACATGGGTCACCATGAGTCGGAGTCAGCTCAGCAGCAAATGGTATGTCCCCAGAAGCTCTCCCATCCAAGAAAGGGCTATTGAACAGCAAAATAATCCCAGAGTACGCTAGTCCTCCTGACTGATGTCAGTTATGGTGGGCACCTCAGGTTCTATAAATAACATATAAAAAAAAAAACAAAAACCTGTTGTCACTGAGTCAAATCCGACTCATGGCAACCCCCTGTGTTACAGGGGAGAACTATCCCACAGAGCTTTCTTAGTTGTCATTTCATGAAAGCAGATCATCAGGCCTTTCTTCCACAGTTGCTGGGTGGGTTTGAACCACCAACCTTTAGCTTAGTAGTTGGGCTCAAACCGTTCGCACCACCCAGGAAAACTTTGTATTATATAGTTTATGTCAAGTCGTTAATCCCGGAATTAGTCTTTGGCCAATTACCTGCCATGCTTATTACTCAAATATAACAGTTTATATGTTTCTTTAATAAAAAGGTTAAATATTCAGATTGCTGCTGCTCATCATCTATATATTTAATGCATTTGAGTATTTTCATATTATTATATTTAATACTATAAACTCTCCCTGCTGTAATTTTCTTTGACCTATGTTGCAGATAGATGCATTGTTTGATCAGTAGAGCTCAATAAATCATTTTAGGCACACGTATTTAGTAAATTGGTTATGTTTTTCCTCCCAGTGTTTCTATGTAATGTACTCTATAAGGGAAAGGAACTCAGCTGCCTTGCAGCTGAGCCTGGCACAAGAGCGATTAGGTTGTATCAGAATGAACAGCTGTCAATAATGAGTTCTGAGTTAAAATCGCTAGCAAAGAAAGGAATATAGACACCTATAGGAAATGTGAAAAATATTTTTATAATCTAATAGCTGAGCTCTAGACAGGGGTCTCACTGAGTTTTCCAAGCTGTACCTGCAATGTATTTTGAAAAACTCCCAGACTGAAAGTGCAGTGAAACTCATTGCATAAACTTGGCTGTATCGAATTAAAAAAAAAAAAAAAATTGTTGGCTGCCTCTGAACAGTGTGTATTTTGATTTCATGTAATCAGCATGAGAACTTTCTATCTCAAACGATGTTGTTGTGCCTCCTGGTCATAGAATGAAGCTTAAAAGTAGTCCTGTTATCTTCACGTTGTGTCTGTCCCATCAGGGTTCTGTTGCTTGGATATTCTTCTTTCTGTCTTTGGAAAAATACTTTTGGGTCTTATTACAGGGTCTCTGATTTACTTGGATCTGGGGTTGTTTCTTGCAAATAAAACTGGCAAGGTGGGCTTTTGGCATCTGAGTGTTGTTACAAGATAATTCCATAAATTTGCAGATAGTGAAGTGTTTGGTCTTTAAAATAGGCAAACCTTACATTTAATATTTATATATACATGTTGTTGTTAGTTGCCATTGAGTCTGCTCCAGCTCATGGCAACCTTATGTATACGAAAAACCAAACCAGAACTGTTGCAGTTAAGTCGACTCTGAGTCATAGCAACCCTATAGGACAAGAATAGAACTGCCCCACAGAGTTTTCATGGCTGTAATCTTTAAGGAAGCAGACTGCCATAGCTTTCTCCCAAGGGAGCGGCTGGTGGGTCTGAACCACAGACCTTTGGGTTAGCAGCCAAGTGCTTAACAACTGCTCCACCAGGGCTCCTAACATCATGTGTAACAAAACAAAACATTGCCTGGTCCTGCGCCATCTTCATGATGGTTGATATATTTGAGCTCATTGTTGTGACTATGTGTATATGTATATATAGATACATGTACAATATATATACACACACAAAAAGGCAGATATGCACATAAATTTTAGCATATTGACCCATTTTTTGCTCTCCTTTACTTATACAGATGTTAGGCATATCCTCTATCCTGGTTATCCAAAGTGTGGTCCGTGGACCACAGGATCAGCATAACTTTGGAGCTTGTTAGAAATGCACATTCTTGGGCCCCAGTCCAGGCCTACTCAGTATCTCTAGGCAGAGCCCACGAATCTTCTCCTGGAGTGTCCCTAGGCCACTCGGACATGTGTTGTTGTTAGGTGCCGTCAAGTTGATTTCAACTCACAACAACCTCATGTGACAGAGTAGAACTACCCCATAGGGTTTCCTAGACTGCAGTCTTTATGGGAGCAGATCGCCAGGTCTTTCTTCCGTAGAGTGGCTTTTGTGTTCAAAACATCGACTTTTCATTTAGCAGCCAAGCACTTAACCATTACTCCAACAGAGCTCCTACTCTCGGATGTATAATGCACAAACACGTGGCAGTACGTTCATTGTATGGTGATTGACATGTATAAGACGAATCTCTCATTATTTATTCAACTGAATTACGAAATGTTAACTTCCATCCCATTGGTGTGTTCCATTCTCTGTTATTACTTCAGGAGCGTTTTCCATCGTCTTTTATTACCTTAGGAACCCTAAGGGCACAGTGGTTAAGCTAACCAGAAGGTGGATGGTTTGAACCCACCAGCCTCTCTGGGAGAAAGATGTGGCAGCCTGCTTCTCTAAAGATTAAACGATTACTGCCTTGGAAATCGTATGTTCTAGTTCTACTCTGTCGTACAGGGTATCTATGAGTCAGAATTGATTCTACGGCAGTGGGTTTAGTTTTCTGGTTTTTGGTTATTACCTCGAATTAGAGGAAAACCCTGTACTCTTTACTCCCATCCTCAGAACATGACCAATACGTCATTCTAAATACATTTAATACTAGTTTTCACTAAGTAGTCATCATGTATGCATACCAAACTTACTGAAAGTCATCCACAGGCCAAAGCATTCTGAAAGAGATGGAACTGGCATAAATATAGGTAGTTAATACTTGGCCAGGTGCACCAGACCTATTTTGACAGTGCTTCAAATGCTGCTTAGTTCATTTCTCTGTAGGTGGTTGAATAGAGTGGGGCAGCCAGTGTTTCATAAATAAAGTACAGATACAGGCGCGGCATTCTCTTTTGACCAGCACTGCTGCAGCGTACATTGATAGACTCATGGACCGGTGTCCACTGGGGAGCTCCGAGGAAAATGTCATCTGTTTTCCGTAAAATTCCCATTGCTGAGGGCAGGAGCTGAGAAACAGGAGAAGTGGACACACATCTCGCCTCTGCTGGTAACAGCCATGTGACCTTGGTGAAATTCCTGACCTTACCTGGGTCTCCGTTTCCTCCTGCAAAAAATGACTCTAAGCGGGCAGGAGAGTTGGAAGAGGCAGTAAGCTGTACAGATTTATAAATTCAGACACCTGGCAGTTCAGAAGCCAGATCAGGTTCCTGGGGTCACCAACACAAAGGCCTAGTGGAGGTTGACAGGGTGATCTAATAAGTGAAGTGGGCCCTGGGTAAGGCGATAGGTAAATTGATTGAGACTGAGATTCTCACTACCTTATCAAGGCCTGTGGAAGTCGAAGAGAAGGGTCAGCCAAAACACAGCGCCTACATATTTGTAACCCCTGATGAAGCCAGTTGCCATGGAGTCAGTGGCGACTCATGGCAACCCCACGTGTGTCAGAGCAGACCTGTGTTCCACATTTTGAAAGGAGAGACAACCTGTGCGTCTTTACATGGCAGGCCTGGTTAACGGTTGTCTGTTCTTTCAAAATACAAATAATTTTGTACCATTCTAAGCAGAAGTTAGAAAATGGACTAAACTGATATGGCCATTTAAAGGAATTTCTCCATGTAAACCAGAGATGGATTGCCCGATAACCAAGGTAGGCATGGGCTTAATTGTGCTTGTTTACTAATCTGTAGTGCACAGCTTCACCTGGTTTTCACCACATCACCTGGTTAGTCAGCACCTGGTGTGAATGATACAGTAGTGTCTAATATTCCCATTGCATGCTTCCATGGACCTCTATTAAGATTCAGTCAACTACCAATTACAAGGGCCAGCTGAGTCTGTTTGTCTTTGCCTGATGGCCTCCTCAATCCATCTGTAAAATGAGACCTTCTATGGCATATTCAGGTGTTCTTTGTATAAACCTATTAGCTTTCTAATTTATCTGGAGCATCACGTTTTAGGAATAATAGGGAATGGGTTTGGCAGATAATGTTGGGATAGAGCCAAGATATGCAGGCGTCTTTAGAGGGTTTATTTTTGAGTCTGCATATTTGGGGTGGGTGCGGGGGTGGAATAGATTTGGCCCATGAAGTCTTAGTTTTTTGTAGGCTTATTCCTTTTAGGAAATTCCCCTTCAGACATCACGGGAAAATAAAATTCCCTGAGGGAGCATGATCTGGGGAGGTTACCCTTGAGATCTTTGTCAGGTCAGGAGCTCCACCCTTATTCTTTGCTTATTCCTGTGGATGACATGTAAACTTCTTTTGATCGTTACAGGATGCCATACAAATGTACAGTGCACTTTTACTTTCTAGAGAGATCAAGGTTCCTAGTTGTCTTATCCTAACGGTTGCTACTTTCTAGAGAGATCAAGGTTCCTAGTTGTCTTATCCTAACCGTTGCTTATTCTGTCTCTTTACCAAGCATTCTAATCTATGTGAGAGTTCCTGTCTCCCCCTTCTTTCTGAAACCCACTCCTTAGACGCTGGCACCTGAGAGCAGGGCCAGGTCTTTGCTGTAAAGAGCAGCCAGTGTCACCCGGTCTCCTTCTGAGAATCCATGTCTGAGCCACGGATTTATCCCAAATTAGAGTGAATAGGGTCCCACCTTCTTCCTCTGCCTCCTTGGAGCCTTGGTTGTTTATTAATTTTTAATTATGATTTTTATTACATAAACTGATACATTTTTTATATTTCTTTTTAATTTCCATTATTACATAATTGTGTTGTCCTTATTTAAAAAAAAAAAATCAAACACTTCAGCTAACATGAAAGTGCTCCCTACCACCTCCGTCACCAGTTCCCTTCTCCTCTCAGAAGGAACTATTGTGATGATGTGTGTATCTTTCCAGGTCTTTTTTTTTTTTTGCACATGAACATGTGCACATATAGAAATATGTAATCTTACTGCATAGAAATTATAAAATATACGTGGTACCATGATACATATATTGCTTTTCAACATATTTAGGTAGGCTTAACAATGTCTTCAGTCTCTGGGTAGTACAGACTGTTAATGAGCTTGGCTGATAACTGAAAGGTTGGAGGTTCGAGTCCACCCAGAGATACCTCAGAAGAAGGACCTAGTGATCTGCTTCCAAAAAATCAGCCCTAAAAACCCTATAGAGCACAGTTCTGCTCTGTCATACAGGGAGTCGTCGTCATGAGTTGGAGTTGACTCAAGGGCAATTTTTTTTTTTTAACAATGTTTTAGAGATCTTTTGTTCAGTACATGGATTTCCCTCATTCTTTTTAACTACTATACAATATTTGCAGTATTGATGGACCATAGTTTATTAACTATTTCCCTAGTGATAGAAATTGCTTTTCCAGTGAATTTGCTATTTCAAATAATGTTACAATGAAAATTCCTTTCTAAGCTTCTCTGCACATATGTGTAAGTGTATCTCATAGCAGATTGCAAGAAGCACCGTGGCAAAGAGTATGTGCATTTGAAATTTTAATGAATACTGCAAGATTGATCTCTGAAACAACTATATTACATAAGCATATAGTCTGTGGCCATTAACCTGCATAAAATCTACTGTGATTCCAATGACAATTTCTTCAAAAATATATTTATTTTTAATTTTTTACTTCATAATAAGATTAAATCTGACATAGCCAGATGAATATTGATATTAAGTAAAAGCATAACTTCTATGAGAATTCTAGGTAAAAGAGATGCTAGAGTTACTAAATTATTTGTGGGTCAGTATTTTATAGAGAAGGAGCCTTGGTGGCACAATGGTTAAGTACTCGCTGATAACTGAAATGTTGGCAGTTCAAATCCACCAATCGCTCCACGGGAGAAAAGACCTGGTGATCTGCTCCCATAAAGATTACAGGCTAGGAAACCCTATGGGGCAGTTCTACTCTGTCCTAAACAGATGGTGTGAGTCTGAATTGACTCAGTGGCACACAACAACAACATTTTAGAGATAGCCCCAAAATTCCAGAGATGCCTAATACTTCTGTATATTAAGTTAAAATTTTTTTCTATTTTAAAAAAAATGAAAGGAGAGTTTCAAAACAGCAGCCTGGTAAGAGTCACATCACAGTTTTATCAGGATGGTCACCTGATTAATAGACTTCAGTCATAAAACTCAAGCCATTTTCATAGGTGTCTTTCAATTTTTATATACTTGCAGTTCTTAAGCACCCTTCCTGTTACAGCTGAACTGTAATATCCAATCAGATTAGGGCTGATATATATACAAAACACTCACCATGATTTTTGGTCCATATTTACTGTCTTTGCACACAAGTAAATGGTCTGTGAAATATCTTGATTACATTGTCTTTCTTTGCCAGGTCACTGAAGTATCCATAAAGGGTCAGCATTAAAACTCCACCAGATTAATCAGAAATGCCAACTTTTAAACACATCCCCAGACTGGCATTAGCACAAAATAGCCCCCTTCTGCCTCTTAATTTCTCTTTTTGCACATCACCACCATGTCGCATCACGGGACATTGAGCATATTTCAACTCGTGGGACTAACTCAATCGTGTTTTTAGAAATTGAAAACAAATGTTGTAACTGGATGAATGATAATATTGAAGTAATAACAATTTCCTAGTAGGCGTACTTGTCTAATGGACTCCATAGTCTCCCAGCATAACACTGGGATGTCGATCACTCACTGACATTGGGTTTTAATAAAAAAAAAAAGTTGAAGTTTGACAAGTATTTTGTTTGCTGCACAAATTACAACAAAGACAGACTTCGTTTGTGTTCTGATTCGTGTTAATAGAATCATTGTTCTCAATGGGAGGTAACCTAGAAAGTTGTTTTTAGGTTCAGGGGATAATGAGGACCAACATAATGCTAGACTTAATTTAAAAGTGCTATCTTTTTCCCTTTTGGCTGGAATTTTCTGGAACAGAATAAGTGTACTGAATTGTGCTGGCCTTAAAAAAAAAAATCTTTTTTTTTTTTTTTTTCCAGCCTGAAGCATAGGGTTATGCACTCCTTTTTTTAAAGATATTTAGAAAAATCTGTCTCCGCGTTTGCCAACTACTCAGACAGAAAACAGATTAAAAATAGGGTGGTTTATCAGTTTTGCTGTTCTTATCATGTTTCAGGTTGAAAGCTGTAGAAATGATGAAAAACAAACAGCACTAAATAGGGTTCTGTCATTATCACTACTTTGGGGAGCTGGGTTTCTCCGAATCAAAGAAAAATGTATTTGCTTTGAGAACCACAATCCTTCATGGTGAGAGGTAGACTGCACTCAGATACGACGGGCGGCAAAAGGAGTAAATTGAAGAAGGAAGTAAAATATGCGCTGTTAGGGGAACTTGGGAATTGGAACACAAGAAGGTTGGCGTTCTTTTAAAAGCTCTGAATTTTCAAAGTTGAGTTGCTTAAGGAAAAAAATAATGCCTGCAGTTTGTTATCTCTAAAAAACTGGAAAAAGCCTAAGTCCAGGTTGTTTCCAACTTATCAAATTATGAGAACACCCTCCATCTTTGTAAACATTTATCAAAGGTATATTCCCATGCTGAGGGCTTAGGAGATGTTCTTCCATATGTCAGGGATCCCAGAGAACGTTTAGTTTTTTAAACTTGTATTTTTTATTTTGCAACTCCAGCTGACGAACTTCAGTTTCATTAGCATGGCAATTACCATGAGAAATAGGCAAAAACAGTAGAGACCAGGAAGCTGCTGGCCTCCCTCTCGAGGATTTTATGAACTGGCATAGGGATAATAATCAGAAAAGAAAAATAAAGTGGTCCCTGAAAAAGGGGTATAAACTGTCATAGGGATCCAAGGAGGAGTGAATCAAGAGAGTGTTGATCAAGAGTGTAGCACTTCAGGTGAGTCTTGAAGGAGGGAAGATGTCAACAGAGATGTTAAGGAGGTAGAAGGACCTGGGAATAAACAAAAGCAAAGAGGTGGGAAAGCTTTACCCTCCCCCCCCCCCAAAAAAAAAGCCAAACCCATTGCCATCTAGTCAATTCTGACTCATAACAACTCTATAGGATAAGGTAGAACTACCCCTTAGGGGTAGAAGGAAACTGCAACATCTTTCTCCCGCAGAGCAGCTGGTAGGTTCGAACCACCAACCTTTCGGTTAGCAGCAGTGTTTAACCACTACGCTACCAGAGATCCTTGGGAAAGCTTTAAGCATGTTTAATTTGACTGGAGCTATGGAAAAGACAGGAATCTTGGTTAAAAAAAAAAAAAAAAAAAAGTATTTCCTGAAAGCCATGCAGTTTTAATGCTGAGGCCAGTATCTAAGTGACATCCAGATTAAATGTTTGAACCTCCAAGTTAAAGACAAAACTCTGGATTACTTGGGGCAAAAATTACTACTAAAAGAGCAAAAATCAGAATGAACTAAGAATTCTTCAGAATATGAGGACCATGGAGCAATGTACTTAGAGTTTGAGGAGGTAAGATTGGAGTCCATTAATTCTGCACACGTGGGGGTCATTCAGTGGTAGAATTTTCGCTTACCATGCAGGAGGCCTCAGTTCAATTCTCAGCCAGTGCTCCTCATGTGTAGCCACCACCTGTCTGTCAGTAGAGGCTTGTGTGTTGCTATGATGCTGAACAGGTTTCAACAGAACTTCTAGACTAAGATAGACTAAAAAGAAAGACCTGGCAAGTTATTTCCAAAAATCAGCCAATGAGAACCCTTTGGGTCACAGTGGACTGATCTAGAACGAATCGTGGGGATAGAGCAGGCTGGGCAGTGTTTCGTTCCATTGTGCATGGGTTGCCATGAGTCTGGGGGCTAACAACAGCAATTCTGCACGTAGAAAAGTTTCCGTTCATGTGTAAAGGCAAGAGAAAGAATTTCTCAGATACACAAGAAAATAATACCATACATGTATATTTTATATGAAACATTGTTCAAAGGCGTATGCCAGCCAACCAAGAACCAAGAGATGTATCAAGAGAAAGAACTCAAGAGTTATTCTAAATAATTGTTGTTAATATGGTTATAAATTTAATAAATATGTTAAAAATAGTCCCTGAAATAGAGAAAAACTATGCAGAATGTACCCTCTTTGCCTCCCTGCCATCCAACTACCCTGGTTTTCTTTCAGTTATTCAAATATGCTAAGCTGTTTTCCATTCCAGGGCCTTTCTTTGGGATATCCTCTGTCTGCAAAAGCTTTTCTAACCCATCTTCACTCAGCTAACAGTTACTCATCCTTTAGGTATCAATTTAAAGAACACTCTCTCTCAGACTCTCTGCCAGCATCCTACACATTTACTGCACAGCCATTGTTGAGATTTGTAATTATATGTTTATTCATGCGATTGCTCGTTTAACAGCTAATTCCCCCAACTAAATTGTAATCTCCATGAGTTAAGAATCGTTTTTGTTTTGCTCATTGCTTCCACTGTCTTAACATGATAGGCACTTAGTAAATATTTGTAGAATCATAGCCTACTGAGTCTTGTGGAAGTGTATACAGCAAATGTGGATGAAAGAACACCTTCCTGTCTGTCCTTGGACGATAAGGATGGATTACGAAAGCAGTCAGTGTATGCTGGTTAAATATGTAACAATAAGCCATCTGAAAAAAAATTGTAGCATTTACCAGTTCCCTTGGTGTAAATACTCCCACTGTGGCTGGGTTGAAGCTACAAACATGAAGTCACTGAATGCAAAGCTGGGAAGAGATGCATAGTAACAAACCGTTATATACTGTTTTCACCTCAGGAGCACAGATGATAGTAAAATAATTAGTAAGTAATAAGCTTTGAATATGTATTATCTTTATGTTTACTATAATTAGTTAATTATAAGCTTATATAATTTGATTTAAATAATGGCTAGCAACCTGGCAAACAGAATTCCCAAAAATTTAACAATTAATGTTTGCTGACTCCTGCACCCATACCACAGGTGGATAATTGAATAGGATTGTGGGGTTGAATCCATAGAAATTTATAACTTGTACAGGATAAGATGCGAAAGAGCCCAAGATGATTCTTACACATTTTAGACCTGAGTATCTAGGAGGCTGAGGGAGAGGAGATTGGGGAGAAGGTGCCAATGAAGCTTGGAACCTTTTTATTTCTAAGGAAACTTGAGGACTGTTTGAAATGCCAGTCTCCACTTGAGCTCAAAGAGAGGGCTATCACTTCAGGAGTCATGTGTTTGGAGACTGTTACTGAAGGGTGAGGGGGAATGAGAGAACGAAGGATGGAACTTGGGGTCACTGTCTGCACTTTGGGGTGAGTAGAGGTAGGCAAATTAGAGAAGGAGACCCAGACAGAACAATCCAGAGAAATGAGAGGATCATCGCAAAGGCATCGAATGAAAAAACAGGTTATTGATGAGGCACAGTCCGAAGGGGTGGTGGTAGGTTTCTGAAGATGCCATTCAGAGTTCAACTTTCATTTTGGCTTCCAACTTGATAGAAATTCTACCCTGTCACAGGATCAATAGAACCTTGACATGCAAGCCAGAATTCCTATTGGCTAATTTCATGTACTGTCATGTTTCCCACCACTCTTCTGTCAGTTTGTCATACTGCGGTGGCTTATGTGATGCTGAAAGCTATGCCCCCAGAATTTCAAGTATCAGTGGGGTTACCCATGGTGGGCAGATTTCAGTGGTGCTCCAGACCAAGACTAGGGAAAATGTCTTGTAGACCTACTTTTGAAAATTAGCCAATGAAAGCCTTATGGATCACAACAGAATATTGTTGGTAATAGTACTGGAAGATGAGACCAGTACTAATTTGGAAGACACTAACAGTGGCCTCAGTAATGGACTTGAGAATATCAAGACTCATGAAGATGGTGAGGGACTGGGGCAACATAAGGTCACCATGAGTTAGAGCAGACTGGAAAACAGCTACCAACAACAATGTGTTTAGCAATTGTTGCTGATCCAAATGGCAGAAAGCAATGTGAAGCAGGGACAGTGCTGTGGAATGTGGTTATAAATTTTAATATCCTAGCACCTGTAGTTGAATCCCACTCTGCACCTTCCCATAAGCTGTATGACTTCAGGGCAGTTCCCAAATACTATGAAATCGGAGATGGGGAAAGAAACTGACGTTTACCCAAGGCCCCCAGGGCGCCAAACTCTGTGGTGAGAAAGCTCTTCACTGCCATCTCGTTTATCATGCCATTTTATGGGAAAGCAGAAAGTTCCTTAAAACATAGGGCATTATTTCTTAGAAATAGCAGAAAGGGGAGAGTAGCTTGGAGAGGTAGATTAAAGCAAGATTTTAAAAGCCGAATCTCAAAATGATCCAGCAATGATTCTACCATAATTTTCCCAGGGTTATATTGGCATTCTTTGTTGTCAGCTTCAGAGGTGGAATTTAAAAATGCAGTTTCTACCTACAAAGACCTGCCACTTCTTTGAGGCTATTTCCTCCCCCTTTTTCTGATTCATAGTATTTGGGAACTACCCTCAGGTCATACAGCTAATGGAAAGTGGCAGAGCAGAGATTCAACTACAGGTGTTGAGATGCTAAACATAAAGGTATGTTTGCAAAACACTTAGTATGTTTAGTTAAGCCTCAAGTCTTACTAGATAATAAGCCTTTCTAGGTAATTAGATAGGAACACTGGTGACGGAGCAGTTAAGCGCTTGGCTGCTAGCAGAAAGGTTGGCGGTTCAAACCTACCCAGTGGCTCCATGGGAGGAAGACCAGACGATGTGCTACTGTGAAGATTACTGCCTCAGAAACCCTGCGGGCCAGTTCTGCTCTGTCACATACGGTGGCTATGAGTTGAAATCAATGCAAGAGCACCTAACAACAAGATAAGTAGCTGGACTTAATTATCGCTATTGCAATTTAAGAAGAAGGGAAGAGGTTAAGTGACTTTCCAAGGTCACTCAGTCAGCGGTATCTGGAAAATATGTTTTGAGCCTTATTGCTTTGCTCCAAACTAAATTGTTGTTAGGTGCCATGGAGTCAGCACCGACTCATAGCAACCCTGTATACAACAGAATGAAAGAAATACTGCTGGTCCTGCACCATTCTCACAGTCATTGTTATGCCTGGGCCCATTGTTGCGCCTGGGCCTATTGTTGCAGCCACTGTGCCAACCCATCTTTAAGAGACACGTCTACTATTTAAAGCCCCAAAGAGTTCTTCACCCAGAGAAGAGGTAACGTATAGTTTCCAAAGGCCAGCTCCTTCACTGTCTTCCATAAAAACAGCAAGATTGGGCAAGTTAAAACTAGTTTCTCTTTTCAAGGAAGAAAAACAAAATTTTTGCTCAAGTAACAGTCTCTCTCCTTTTATTCTCTTTTCCCCCCACTTCATGATTTAGACTCAGGCATGCATTTGATTCTTTTCCTCCTTCATTTTTTGGGGGGAGAAATGCATCGTCACCCTCATAAAGAGGTTGATATTGTTTGGAGCTCTGGTTATTCCTACCAGTTTTGCAAGATCCTGGAGTATGTTTCCTCTGGAAGATAGAAACATGCATCATCCAGACATTTGAATGGTCCCTGATGCATGTTTTGTGAAACCATCCCTGCCATCTTCTAGAATTGATGAGATATATGGGGCTCAGTTGTAGGGCATGCAGTGTGGTTTCCGCTGGGAAGAATTGCATCAAGATGTGTCCAATTAGAAGCAACGCACAATTACAATGAAGACAATTTGGAGAAACAAAACAGGAAAAATAGGAAGAGAGATGTTAGTCATAGTCTTAGAACCTGCCAAATATGGGGACTGCTTCCCTTTCCCAGGTTAAGTCTTAAATTCTTTTAATTGCAACGTGATGGTGCTCTCAGGAAACCAAGACACCGAGACTAATCAAAGCATTTTTCCTGTCTCCCTTCTCCCTAGCAGGCACTACGCAGAGCAGTCGTCACATACTGCCTGCATCCTTCCAGCCCTTGGTCGAATGTAGTATTTCTTTGACTAACTGAAGAGGCTTGGTTCCTAAGTAGGCTTCCCTTTCCCGGATGAGCTGCTCGTTGAATTTGGCCTCTCACGCCGATAACTAAATCACTCACTTATTACCACAAATGTTATTGAGCACTTATTGCATGTTTTGGTAAAGAGCACACAAAGATGACAAAAAATACAGTTCCTGCTCTCGAGATGATGATGGAGATCCCCACCAGACTAATTAATAATATTATGCAGCTGGGACTATGTTGTTACGTTGCTGTCAAGTTGGCTCTGGCTCACGAAGACCTTTATATAACAGAAGGAAACATTGCCCAGTCTCGTGCCATCTTCACAATCATTGGTATGCCGGAGTCTGTAGTTGTGGCTACTCTGTATTTTGAATACCATCCAATCTAAGGGGCTCATCTTCCAGCACTATATTGGAAAAGATTCTATTATGAGCTGTAAGATTTTCATTGGCTAATTTTCTAAAGGAGATCACCAGGCCTTTCTTCCTAGTCTGTCTTAGTCTGGAAACTCCACTGAAACCTGTCCAACGTGGACGACCCTGCTGGTTTTTAAAATGCCAGTGACATAGATTCCAGCATCATAGCAACATGCAAGCCCCCACTGTAGGACAAAGTGACAGATGAGTGGTGAGACTGGGACTGTAGTAGCAGGTTCTTGAGGCATCAAGCCATCTGGGGCAGCAGGTGATGAACCCTGCCTGGGGGAAGAGAGTGTCAGGGAAGACATGCCATCTGTCATGTCTATTGAGTAGAACAAACTCAATAAACTAGTACCCCATGCACTGGAACCACCAGTCCAGCAGAGCCGTATATTAACACTTACATCAGGTTTCTGATGGGTTCCACGCTGAGGCATGTGCCATCATTCCTAAGACTTTTTCCCAGAAGTCTTTTACCTGACATCTCAATGCCATCTCAGTTAAAGGGCTTAGATCTTGAATAGAGTCTTAGAATCTGTACCCAGAGGCCTGCTGGTACAGGATATATGGAAGTAAGCAATTTTAAAGTAGTAAGAAAGATTAAAGTAGTGGTTATATTAAATTCCCACTTAACCATGTCTACAAACCACAGGGCTCTTGTATGGAGGGTGCATTTGATCTACACTGTTCAAACCAAAAAAAGAAACCTTTGCTGTTGAGTGAATTCCAACTCGTAGCAACTTTATAGGACAAAGTAGAATTGCCCCATAGGCTGGTGGATTCAAATTGCCAACCTCTTGGTTAGCAGCCTAGCTCTTAACCTCTGAGCCACCAGGGCTCCCTACACTGTTCAGTAGTTAAATAAAGATATCATTTTGTTAAATAAAAAACTCTCTTACCACTCTGTAGCCACTTGCCAGAGAGAACTTGACATTTCATTTGAGACAGGCTCCCTGGTGCTCATTAAACTCACTCAGTTTGGACTTCTGATACATTCCTTGCACAAGTGTCCCACCAGGTCAATGGAAAGTTTCATATGTAGTTCTCAGAGCCAGCACTTTGATGATGAAAGCCGTTCCCTTCTCTTTTGCTGTTCCAGCTTCCTAAATTCCCCGTCCTTCAAGTCCCTGTTCAAATGCTACATCATCCACGAAACCAATACATCCTCTTCTTTCTTGTGTTAAAAATATTTATGTAAAAATCTTATCTCCATTGATAGACTCTGAGCTCTTTAAAGGTTTGTCTTGGTTACCTAGTGTTGCTGTAGCAGAAATACCACAAGTGGGTGGCTTTAAAGAACAGAAATTTATTTTCTTATAGTTCAGAAGGCTGGAAGTCCAGATTCATCATATGGCTCTAGGGGGGAGGCCCTTCCTTGTCTATTTCAGCTTCTAGCAGCTGGCAGCCCTTGGAGTTCCTGGCCTTGTACGTTCATCCTCCTCCACGGCCATTGGATTGAGTCTGTCTCTTCCCATAGGTACTCACTTGTCTGTTTATGTTGCTTCTCACAACTCAGAAGTGATTAGGTTTAGGACACACCCTACATTGATAGGGCCTCATTAACATAACAAAGAAAACCTTATTTCCAGACACCATTACATCCACAGGTATAGAGATTAGGATTTCAACACATATTTTGGGGGGGACATAATTCATAACAAGGTTGGATCCAAGTCATCTTTTTTGTTGTATCCCCCATTTCACTTTGGAAAGTACTTCATTGTTCATTAAATGAAGAGATGAAGAGAGGTTGGATGGATGGACAGATAGATGGGTGGGTGGGTGGATCAATGGATGGGTAGATGTGTAGATGGATGTATGGTGGGGCGGGCATATGAACGGATGGGCGAATGGACAGACAGATAAATATATAGATACATAAATGACAGGAAACTGTGCAATATATTGAATGAAAGAGACTATCTGTTGCTTGGTCCTTAAGGTGGTAATAGATACCTATTCCTGTTGATTATGTGTTTACCAGCCAGGCAAACATCCCATGATCAGGAGGAAAAAAATGTTTTGGATTGAACCTTACTTGACACATAAATGGACTCAGCCTGAAGTATTTGATACATTGTAAACTCTCAGGTTTATCTTGAGATTGTAAGGACACAGATGTGTTATTTTCTTAGTATTCTTTTCAAGACTCGGGGAAATTCCAGTGTTTCAACCACCTGCCTCTGTAATCCAGTTCAGTAAATTAGATTGTCCCCTTGGAACTACAGATATTGTCCAGCCATTGTGCTCTGCTGACTCTCTCACCGCCTCTCCTTTGAATCAGTTTCCACCAACTGGAAAATGACCCATAAGTCCCGAGGTAATGGAGTTTAAAAAACGCCTCAGAGCTTTTTCAGTAACAAAGATTGAGGCTTTTCCTTTCCCCCACAGAATACTTGAATTTCACCTGGAATTTTAAAATGCCTTCAACTCTAAAAGGAAAGGGAGTGAAAACAGGGAACACGCCCATAGCCCCTAGTGATGGCTTTTTACTATGTATTTCTTTCCATTGAGAATACCCTGCACTATTTTAAGTGTGCCACAACATTTTAATATTCTAAATTATACACTTCCCACTATGTTGGTTTTAGAACTTTTTTGCTGAGTTTTATCATATGAAAAGTTTCAAGGTGAGTGATTTACTAGATTTTTCTTTGTAAATGGAACCAAAATAGACTAAGTTTAAAAAAAATAGCTTAGTTAGATCTTGATCTATGTTTTTATATGCTTTCTAAATAGGAACAGCATAACTTTGTATTTTTTCATAGTTGTTTTCAAACTAATGTCCATGTTGTATTGTGTGATGAAAGGTACAGTAATTGATACTTTTATATCTGAAACCCAACTAATTTTACTGAGTTTCTTGTTCCCTTTACACTCTGATTATGTTGACTTGGTAACACTTTTGACTTCAGAGTGCTCCAAAATCATCTCAGTAGCTATGTGAGTAGAATTCAGCATACTTGTGGCACAGGAGCCCTGGTGGTACAGTGGTTAAGAGCTCGGCTGCAGACCAAAAGGTTGGCAGTTGAACTCGCTGGAAACCCTGTGGGGCAGTTCTCTTCTGTCTGATAGGGTGACTATGAGTCAGAATCAACTGGACAGCAACAGGTTTTGTAAAACAAAGGGTCAGTGAAAACAAGAGACCCTCAATGAGATGGATTGGCACAGTGGCTACCACAGTGGGCTCAAACATAGCAGTGCTTGTAAGGATGGCACAGGGCCAGACAAAGTTTCATTCTGTTGTACGTAAGGTCACCATGAATCGGAGCAGACTACATGACACCTAACAGCAACAACAACTGACAACAATTGGTGTAAAAGCAATTAACACGATTTATCAAAATAGTATTATTATGGATTGGTTTCCCGCTTGGTTGACTTGGGCTTTTCTTTTCTCATTTGTTTTCCTTGTAGTGCGGGAGTTGGCCGGACCGGTTGTTTCATCGTAATAGATGCCATGCTAGAAAGAATAAAACATGAAAAAACTGTAGATATTTATGGCCATGTAACTTTAATGAGAGCCCAGAGGAATTACATGGTTCAAACAGAAGACCAGTATATCTTTATCCACGATGCGCTGTTAGAAGCAGTGACTTGTGGAAATACCGAAGTGCCAGCAAGAAACTTGTATGCCTACATTCAGAAGCTGACACAAATAGAAACAGGAGAGAATGTCACAGGAATGGAGCTTGAATTTAAGGTATGGCATTGGATGCAGTGTACTCACGGAAGAGCAAGTCATTCTGGGATAGTCTTGGAGTAGTGCCTGTATTTTCTTAACCTTTGAGCTTTGTGAAACAAAGGCCAAGATTCACTTGACCTTCTCCTCAGGTGTCGATTATAAAGGGCTTTCTTCCTCTTTCTTCTCTTCTCTTCTTTACTTCCTAACAATACCTTGAGCTTTTTTGTAGCTCTTTTGTATCTGAATGTAAATGGAGAGATCACACTCGCAGGACATAATATTTAAAAATTCGATAGGTTATATGGAGACATTAGGAGGAAGTGAAAGGCCGTGCAGTTGGAATAGTCATTCGTTCCAAAGGGAACAAAAGATTTATATCTGAAAGGAAATCTTGGGTGCATTGCATTTAAACCAGAAGCTAAAATTATCTTTGTTGGATTTTTCCTTTCGTCCATTCAACAGCGTCTAGCCAGCTCTAAAGCTCACACCTCAAGATTCATCAGTGCCAATCTTCCATGTAATAAATTCAAAAATCGCCTTGTTAATATTATGCCATATGAATCCACAAGGGTATGCCTGCAGCCTATCCGAGGAGTAGAAGGATCCGATTACATCAATGCCAGCTTTATTGATGGATACAGGTATATACACTAGCTCCCTGGACAGTCCAAAGCTTTGATATTTACATGCAACCTAGTTTCATAACCGGAATGAGTTCCATCTCAGTTCAAAGCCATTTTCTCTCTGCATAGGTCAGCTTTCAGTCTCTTGGTATTTGACTTTATTACTTTGGATAGGAGAAAGAAGAAGCACTCACAGGGTTTTTGATCTGTCTTGGCACTCTTCTTTCAGAAGCCATTTGGATGTGGGAGGGGTTAATAAAGACACTGTTCTGTAACACGTTTCATAAATTTAATAGATTGTTTGAGGGTCATTTCTGGAAAATGAAGCCACACAACTAAGTGTTAAGTGATTTGTATGACACGTGAAATTGAGCTATTAGCGTTGCACTAAAATTTAAATACTAATGATAAGGAGGTACATCATAATATTAACAAAGCAATTTCTTTTGCAAAGTCCCCAAAATCTTTTAAATGCTATAGTTTGATTAAACAGGCTTCAGCGGAATTGTCTGTAATTGCGTTAATAGTAAAGCTTAATTTTTTTTTTAATGGATTGATGTTTACATCCCAAACATAAGCCTTTGCATGGTCTCCGGGTGCTCTAATATGCTATTCTTATTCTAATTCAGACAACAGAAAGCCTACATCGCTACCCAGGGACCCTTGGCAGAGACCACAGAAGACTTCTGGCGCATGCTCTGGGAACACAATTCCACCATTGTTGTAATGCTCACCAAGCTTCGCGAGATGGGCAGAGTGAGTGTATTGCACTTTTAAGCGTGTTTCCTCATAAGATGCTCACCCCATGGAGAAATGGGGATTTCATTGCAATAACCCAAGTACTGTTGTCATTTCTTGAAGATGCAGAATATTCTTGGCACAGTCTGGGCTATTGCTCTTTGTTGGTTTCTAATTTATAAATTCACTTCTTTTTTTTTTTTAATAATTAATTTTTGTTGTTTCAAGAACATATACACAGCAGAACATACACCAATTCAACAGTTTCTACACATACAATTCAGTGATTGATTACATTCTTCAAGTTGTACAATAGTTCTCACCCACCTTTCCTGAATTATTCCTCCTCATTAACATAAATTCATTGCCCCCTAAGCTTTCTGTCTAACCTTTCAAGCTGCTGTTATCAATTTGACCCCATATGGATAGTTCTTTAAAAGAACACAATGCTCAAGGCAGACATGTTTTACTAATTAAGCTAAACTATTCTATGATTTAAAGACTCAGGATATTTTTGGTTCAAGGTTTAAAGATTATCTCGGCAATACTTTCAGGAGTTTATCTAGCCTCAGTGGCTCCAGAAAGTCTGGATTCAGTGAGAATTTGAAATTCTTTTCCATACTTTCCCCCTTTTGATCAGGATACTTCTATATAATCTTTGATCAAAACATTCAGTAATGGTAGCCAGGCATCATTCAATACTGGTCTCAAAGGAAGTAGTTGTTCATGGAGGCAATTACGCACACGTTACATTTCCTTCTCCTATGCCTGACATATCATTTAATTTGCAGCTATTGAAGAAAAATCTACTGCTTTGTTTCCAGTGAAACACAATCATAGAGACAGATAAATAGGCAGGTGCCCTGTTTTACTCATAGCCCAACCTCTGGTGTATTCTTATTTCCCTTCACCGTAGACAGTGTGGAGTTGCATGAGCAAATGTGCCATCACCTCTCTTTGTAAAGGAGCTTCCTTTCATCCCTGAGGCAAATTCTTACTTGCCCACCTTTCTCGCCCAGTTGAGTGAAGTGTTTGAAAACTACATAGTGTTTCTAAGGATATAATCTGATAATCTCAGGTTCACTTTTTTAAAATAATTATTCTTAAATATACATAAAATAGCATAGGGGCAGCTAAGGACTTACCACTTAAGTGGATGGTAGCATTGTGCCATCTTTGCCTGAGGTATTCTGTCTCACTGTCCTTTACATAAATTAAATATTAGAGATGCAGTGAAAACCCAACTTTTAGAGCCCACAGGGACAGTAAGAAGAATACCAGACTAGGAAAGTAGCTGACTCTTCTGGTTTGGTTGTTGACTTTCTGTGGGGTGTAGGCAAGTCACTGAAGCTGCCTAGGCTCTGGTCTCCTCAGCCACCGAATGAGGGTAGACCAGATCAGTTCATAGATGTCTTTTTGCGTTCACATTTGATGGTTCTCTTCGTTCCCATGATGGCCTACGTTTACTATGGCTATCAGCACGTGACTGGCCTGGCCGACAGTGCGTACGAAGATTGATGTAATTGTTTCCATAACTCATGGGTACAAGTCGTTCATCCTCTAAAAGTGTTCAATGCAACTGACGTGCATTAAGTACCTACTCTGTGCCAGGTGGAGTCTTTTGGGGTGCAAATGGTTAACCCCTAGCTGCTAATCAAAAGGTTGGAGGTTCAACTCCACCCAGAGGTACCTCCAAAGGAAGGCCTGGTGATCTACTTCCAAAAAATCAGCCATTGAAAACTCTGTGGAGCACAGTTCTACTCTAACACACAAGTCAGAATCGACTCAATGGAAAAGGGTTGGTTGGCTGTGTGCCGGGTACTACACTCAATACCACAGGCAAATATTGAACCAGACGATTTCCACGTTCCTATTCAGGGAGCCTGCAGTCTCAAAGAAAAGTGAGTCCCATGTTATCGAAATTGCCTTGAATTTTGAAATTTTGTTAATGAGAGAAGAAAGATAGGTAGGTAGATAGATAGATAGACAGACAGACAGATAGATGATAGATAGATAGATTAGATAGATGGATGATTGATAAAACCTTACTGACCCTGTCTAACATTCATCTTCTCTCCTTTTAGGAAAAATGTCACCAGTACTGGCCAGCAGAACGGTCCGCAAGATACCAGTACTTTGTTGTAGACCCCATGGCTGAGTACAACATGCCACAGTATATCCTAAGGGAATTCAAGGTCACAGATGCCAGGGTAAGTTGGTGCCATCTTGTAGTCTTAGTCATTATTTGAAAAGTCATCCAAAATGCACCCCTGGGAGAAATATTTGCCGAGTGACCATACTCCCAAAGAAAAAAGAAACCCACCATCCTGGAGGACTTTTTTTTTTTTTTTTTTTGGTAATAGAAACTTTTCCTCTGTCTGGCAAGTGTCCTCACAAACCCAGGTTTGGCTTCTATTCAAGCTTAACATCTGGCAGTCCAACTTTGGGGACACACTGGGTGAGTGTGTGTGCTGGAAAGCATTTCCTGATTGGTTGGCTGTGCTTGCGGCTCACCTTCTCAGCCCATTCTCTTTGGAGCTTTTTTGACTTCTTCATTACTTGGGGCTGTAAATATGTTGTTGTTTTGCAAAGCCCTTCAGGTCATGTGGGCTTGAAGGTTAATTCGGTATGATTTTAAAACTGCCGAGCAAATGGCATTCCTTAGAAGAATCTGACAAGCTTTGCACATTCTAATTTGATTCCTGGCATGGTTTATTCCTCAGTGTGCTAATGTGTCTGTCCATGCGAGCTGTGCATCCACGACCCTTGTTGGCTAATTTTCATTCTGCATGTCTTATCTAGATTACTGAGTCCAAGGTTCAGCACTGATGTAAGGTGTTCTGTGCATAAACTTTAATACCCTTGCCTTTGGCCACTTCCAAACCATGATTACAGACACATCTTAGGGGAGTGTGGGGGTCAGTCCAAAGCCCTGCTTTATTTTTGTAACTGTCGCAGTGGGTGGGTTGAATGAAACTCCAGGGTAGAGCTATTTATTTGATCCATTGTTTTTTCTGGAAAGCAGCTTTCTCAACCAAGGCTCATGTTTGGAGATTGTCTTCTAATCCCCAAAGTCTGGCCTAGGCTGTTGACCTAAAGTGAAAGAGAAATTGGTTAGCAGTCTGGCTGGCCCAGGTGAACAGACCTGTTAATCCCAGAAAGTCTGAAGTCTTAACTACTCTGAAGGTGACTGTCCTCAAGGCAGCAGTTAAGTCACTAACTCTCGTTTTTGAGTTGCCAAAGCAAGCACGCCTTGGTGACCCACCCCATTCATTGTTAAAAAAATAAAATAAAGCTAGGTACATGAGTGAAAATCCTACGTGCATTTAACACCAACTCACCAACCATTTCTGATGATAAAGACTAGATACCAAAAAACCACAAATGGTAGAGACACGTTCTTTACTACTCCCCACATACCCAAGTGGAGTCCCTGGGTGGGACAGTTAAGTGGTCTACTACTTGGCCGAAAGGTTGGTAGTCCAAACCTACCCAGAGGCAGCTCAGAAAACAGGCCTGGTAATCTGTTTCCAAAAGATGGCAGCCTTGAAAACCCTATGGAGCAGTTCTGCTCTGCACACCTGGGGTCACCATGAATCAGAATTGACTCAACAATAAGTAACAACAAGAATGTACCCAAGTGAAATCTGATCACGATAAGCAAAAGAAGGGTTTAAACAGGAACTTGCTCACACGTTCTTAAAAAATTGCATTAATTTTCTTAGCTGCCAGGTTACTTGCTGTTTGTGCTCCTGGTGTGCTTCTAATCTCAGCTTGCCAGTTAAGAAAACGAGTTGGCACTTGTGGATACAGTATTGTTAAACAAGTAACCTTTACATGGAGTCAGGGGATCTGTCCTCCAAATTGTAAGGGTTTGTGCATGTGAGCCTTTCTTGCTGTTAAAAGCAACTGTGGTCAGAAATGAAATCCCCAGGACATTTGGAAGAGAACAAATACGCATTACCTAGCCTCTTGCCTCCCCTCCTATGCTTTTCAACCGTTTTCCAGAAACAGAGGCAAGTAAATCACACTCCCATGGTAACACAGCCATAGGTTAGTTATGTGGCCAAGTAGTTATTTCCATACTCCTCAATGTTCTTACTCAGTCGACGTGATCTTCCTATTTTATTCACATCTCCAAGTGATGCCAGTCAGGAATAGGCTTGTTCCTGTGGAAACTACCAGGCTGGTGGATGGGTGGCCATCTCATTCTGA
The DNA here is from genome assembly GCF_024166365.1 of Elephas maximus indicus. Classification (NCBI taxonomy): domain Eukaryota; kingdom Metazoa; phylum Chordata; class Mammalia; order Proboscidea; family Elephantidae; genus Elephas; species Elephas maximus. Next base: position 18,053,259 of record NC_064827.1, on the reverse strand, counting down.
GCCGCCCCCTCTCCTCAGTATGGCTGAGTGAGAAAGAGTGAGTCTGTGCACACTCACCCAGAATCTTGGGAACATGCACCCCTATACCAAAAGAACTTTAATAGGGGAAAGAGTCATTACAAAATGGAAAGGATGAACAAGTGGAAGGCTTTAGTGGGAGTAGAGCCTCTGCAAACGAATGAGATTAGTTTTCTTAGGCTTGGAATTTGGAAATATCTCTCTCTCTGGTGAATCACTGGGTAGTTCAAACAGTTTGCAGTTGGCCACTAACCAAAAGGCTGGCAGTTCAAATCCACCCATTGGCACTGTGGAAGAAAGGCCTGACAACTGCTTCCATGAAGATTATAGCCAAAAATTCCCTATGAAGTTCAGTTCTACTCTGTAACGCATGGGGTCACCATGAGTCAGAAGCAACTTGATGGCAATGGGTTTTTTTGTTTGTTTTTTTTTTCTAATAAATCAGGGGAGAAAACTGATGGGTATAATTGTTATCCTTGCATCTATAAACAGAGGGTCCCTCCTGCTTTTGTTTTACTTCCAAAAATACTTCAAAATTCTAAGAAGAATCAGAAGCAGCCTTGGTAACTTCTTTTCAAATTGTTTATCCTTCTCGAGTGGGAGCAATTTAGCCTAATCATTTTACGAAAGAAAGACTCTTCCTGCATCTAGCTTGTTTTCTTCCTGCCTTTTGGTTTGTCTGCATTGTAAGCCCCCAGAGCATTCTTAATTCCTGGAGTCAGCCAGGAAGAGTCCTCTTTCAGAACAGAGCATTTTTTTTTTTTTTGCTGATGATCTCTTTGATGTCCTTGACGGATGCCTCACTTCCTCCTTTACCACATGGTCACATCACATGGCACACGCTATGTCCCAGGCCTTGACTACAAATTGCATGCCTTTGAGACATGCAGGGCGTTCAGGTTAACAGCAACTACCTGATTTGTGTCAGATCCTTTAAATGTCACCATTTGTCACTTGACAATGCCGGAAGTCAGCAAGCACAGCAGATGTGAAGTTATTGTGACAACAGCAAATTCTCTGGTCCAGATGACATGCCTGGTGCTCCTTTCCATATTAAGAAGTCATTCAGTCCTGAAATTTTTGAAAGAGAGTATATATGTTACACTTTGGAGAGAATGTGAGCTTGGTCAATAGTTTTAAACCTAAATTTTGGGTCTCAGGAACATTTCCTAATATGGGGACTCAATAGCTATTGACTACAAGGGAACTGGACGTTGTGACAAAAAATGGGTTTGCAATTTAAATACCTGTTGATATAACCAGTTGCTTTCCAGGCACTTCAGACCTCATGGAGACTCCATGTATATCAGAATAGAACGTGCACCGTAGGGTTTTCAATGGCTGATTTTCCGGAAGCAGACTGACAGGGCTCTCTTCCCAAGCACCTCTGGGTATACATAAAGCACCCGCCTTTCAGTTAACAGTGAACACATTACCTGTTTGCACCACCCAGGGCTTCATAGGTGAATATACAAAAACCCAGTGCCGTCGAGTCGATTCCAACTCATGGCGACCCTATAGGACAGAGTAGAACTGCCCCATTGAGATTCCAAGAAGCGCATGGTAGATTTGAACTGCCACCCCTTTGGTTAGCAGCTGTAGCACTTAACCACTATGCCACCAGGGTTTCCTAGGTGAATAAAAAAAAAAAAAAAAACCTAACCAAAAAAAAAACCCATTACTGTCAAATCGATTCTGACTCTTAAACCTAACCAAAACCAAAACAAACCCATTGCTATTGAGTCGATTCCGACTCATAGCGACCCTGTAGGACAGAGTAGAGCTGCCCCATAGGGTTTCCAAGGAGCAGCTGGTGAATTCAAACTGCAGACCTTTCGGTTAGCAGCTGAGCTCTTAACCGCTGCCCCACCAGGGCTCAATAAACTTAGCAGTGTGATGACAGCAAGAAGTTTCACATTGAACATGTCTCTAATTTTTTCTGGTCTTTTTTTTTTTTTTTTTGTAATAACATCACGGTTGCTGCTGTGTTGCAATGGCTAAACCCTCCTGGCGTCTTCCTTTGTGGCTGGGTATGTGACATTCCCCTTAAAGGACGGCCAGTCCCGAACAGTAAGGCAGTTCCAGTTCACTGATTGGCCAGAGCAAGGAGTGCCAAAGTCTGGAGAAGGATTTATTGACTTCATCGGCCAAGTCCATAAAACAAAGGAGCAGTTTGGCCAAGATGGACCCATTTCAGTCCATTGCAGGTGAGCTCAGAATCAGGAATGGTAAGAGTTTCCATTGGTGATTAACGTCATGATAGCTTAGAAAATAAGTGTCATTGTCTATTCATCAACTGTACAAGCTTGTTTTAGTGAGTAAGGATAAATGAAATTGGGTCCTCACAAATGTATTATAAAATCTAAAGCAGGAACTCATTTCTCTTTCTTTCCATAAAATGAAAATAACCAGAGAAAGATTTTTATCTTTAAAATTTGCTTTTTGCAAATTTGATTTACCATGCCAGTTTTATCTTAACAGGAATTCTTGGTACATCCCTGGTGATAATTTGTTCTGTTAATCATTTCTTACTCATTTCGTTTTCATAGCGTTGCACTGGTAAGTATCTTTCTCCTGCCTTTGTCTTTTTGGGAAAACCATAAATAGCCATCAAGCCTTAATGACAATACTAATTCTTGCCAGTCAATAAGTGATTACAATGGTACCTCAGTTAAAACTGCAATTTGCTTGGAAATTGTTGCTATATCAGAAAATGAAGCACCTTCAAGTTAATTATTTTCAATAGTTCCCAAAGCATTTTACAATTCAAATCATTGAAGTTAATAGAAATAGCAAGTCAACGGTTCTGAAAGGATATTCACCATAAATTTAGTGCTCTTAGAAATTGCTATGCAAAAGCCTTCCAGCAAAAAGAATTCACCTAACTTTATTTAACCTAATATACTGTAGAATTCTAGTAACTCAGAGTCTCAGGTTCTAATCTCGTTATGATCTGAAATCTTGAGACAGATTATTAAAAAATTTATTTTGCTTCAAAAAAAAAAAAACCAAACTATAGTTCTTAGTTACATGGACTTTAAAATATCTGAGTTCTAGGCCCACTTTTACCATTATGTACCTGTATGACAATAGGGAAATTTCTCTGGACCTCATTTTTTTTAGAAGATCTTTTAAGACCATTTCCAGCAGCCTCTATTCCTTAGGCATAGTATATCATAGGAGAAATAGACCTCGCTTAGACACATTTGCTTTGCATTTAGTTATCCAAAATCCTTTGCTCTATACAATCAAAGAGCGTGTGGAAAAGGACATACATACTCAAATATTGAAACATTGTGGAGGGCCCATATTGGGCTTGTATTATCTGGATATTTCCCTTAGTTTTCCACAGAATTTGCCCAAATGCTAATCTAAATGCAAATGCTTGCTATAAGGAAAAGAATTTTTCTAATTTAATATGTATTCTTAACTTTAGGCATTCTCATGATAAGTGTTTAAGTATACATATGTGACATCACATTTCCTTTGTCATCACAAAATGATTTAAACACTCTTAGTATTGTGATATTTGTTCATATACTGCATATGTATCTTAAAGACTTTGAGATGTTTTCTCCTATCTGGGAATATCATGAATGTGCCACTTTTTAAATATATACCTTATTAAACTAACATGATAAAGTCAGTAAATTCAGAAGTTATAAAAGGCAAGTATCTGTTCTTTTCTTGAAAGTACTGAGTAGGAAGCCAGAAAACACTGTATTTTTGTTACATTGGAGCAATCAAATCAAAGTAAGATAGGCTTTGGAGTCCCTAGACCATTCAATCAAAAGATCATAAATTACAGTCTCTCAGGAATAAGAGAGGCTTTCAAGGTTGTAAGGGACCTTCAAGGTCATCTTCTTCATCTTCACAGAGAACCTGGACTGCTGCTGGACACCCTCATCCACTTTTTAAAGATGGCCAGTGGATTTGAAAGCTTCACTTACCATTTCTGTTTTGACTCTGTAGAAATTTCAGTTCATAGAAGGATGCCACACTATTTATACGCCTATCAGCTACATCCCCAAGTAAATGAATCCATCTCTTTTCTACAGACTGTGCCCAAGCGTTACACATGCCATTTAATTAGGATCCAAAAGTGTAGGGATTTTTCAGATTATCCACTGTTTTCCTCATTACCTAAACCTCCAGATGTTTTCGTACTTCTTAAGAGCACAAGAGCTATGAATTCATTTTCTTCTCTGGCTGTTGCGAAGATTCTGGATTTATCTTAAAACAATAAAGAAAACAAAGAGAGACACTCTCCCTCACGTGGTAGAAAGAATCCTGATGTGTTACCTCCTGAGCATCTAAAAATAGTAGATAAACTCAGTGGCTCTTAGTCACCTTTCTTTGTTAAAGTTAGAGGAAGCTGTTAGAAATTCCCTTTTCTAGGTAAAAGAATATGTTTACAAAGATCCAAACATCAATTTACAGGATATTCATAGACCTCCTTGTCCCCAAAGACTGAGTGTGGACCTCATAATCAAAAACCCTGTTGTAGAATCTCTTCTCATATCAAAAGCAATGTCTAAATTTCAGTAATCTCTGTGCCTGGATGTTTATTTCTGTGTCTGGGTGATGGGATATCCTGTACAGATTTTAAAGTGACTACAAGAAGCCCGTAATCCACAGGAAAAGTTGAAAATACCCAATTTACTTCACTTTATTCTTTAAAAAATATTGAATAGACAAGGTCTGAAATTTCAGGATCTACATGAATACTATAAACCTATGGGTTTTTTAACCTTACATTTATCCCTTTATTTTATCATGTTTATGTTTTCTGGGCCTTTCCAGAATGGCTTATAAAAATATATATATATATTTAACCTCAGGTAAAAAGTCATTTTTATTTTCTAAGACTTAATCCTCATTACTCGTTCTGAACATGTTATCACTCTACATCATCCTAAGAGTAGTCATTCGGTGAAATTGATGCCACAGTCCCTCAATGCTGCTGCAGAGCAACGTGATATTACGTGGAAGCTGGTAGGAGTGCGCCTACCTCCATGCAAATGTGGCCAACACTATGAGCATCTCATCCAATCTCATTGTCTTTGATATTGTGGCAGCGCGGGTGTTGGAAGAACTGGAGTCTTCATAACATTAAGCATTGTTTTGGAAAGAATGAGATACGAAGGCGTTGTAGATATCTTCCAGACCGTCAAAATGTTAAGAACTCAACGACCAGCCATGGTACAGACAGAGGTGAGAAAAATCCCTGTGAGTCTGTGTGTCACATCTCAAGAGCCAAACAATAGGTTTTATTAGACAAGATCTGCTAACATGCAGGGATTCTCAACACCAAAATGCTATGGAAAAAACATCAAATTATTTAATACTTTTGAACCTCATTTTCCTTCTCTTTAAGTAGGATGGCAGTATCAATGGCTTGAGGTTATTGTGGATATTACATGACATTATACATTAGGTGGAACCATGTTAAATGTTTCACATTGGACCATTTTGACCTATACGAGTGGCTCTTTCATATAGTTCAACCTAAATATATAAAGCACGATACCTAGCATATGATACAACCTCAGCCCATTTTAATTCTCCTTCTCTCTTTTTTGTATGCCCAGGTGTTAGATTTCAGCTGCTCTATATTCTATTTCCTTGACATCACTCATTTTTTAAATATTTGGATCCTGGATAAGCCCTAGAGAAATTAGCCCTCCATTTTCTATTCCAATAATTGGTGTGAAATTCTGATATTTCTTAGAATACTATGAGTTCATGATTTAGCTAGTCTGGCCTATCCGCCATTCATTTCAAAGGCTAGAATGAGTAATTAAAAAAATGAAATCCATTGCTGTCGAGTCAATTCCGACTCATAGCAACCCCGTAAGGACAGAGTAGAACTGCCCCAGAGGGTTTCCAAGGAGTGGCTGGTGGAGTCAAACTGCCAACCTTTTGGTTAGCAGATGAGCTCGTAACCACTACTCCACCAGGGCTCCAGCATGAGTAATAGGTAGTATTTATGTTCCTTGAAAGGTCACCAAGGTATACCATATATATGTGTTCCTAAATTCATTTTTTTTTTTTAATTCATAGCCTACAATATCTTCCAGACTCTGATTTCAAAATAGTGTGAGCATTTGGCTTGCAGTGCTGCACGCATCACTTAACGTCCATGATACATTCTGTGAGATAGGACATTATGTGATTTGGACATTTTGTGAACACCATATTATATACAGACAGTCCCCAGGTTTAACAACATCTGACTTGTGTACAACCCAGAATTACAGACCAGCCCCCATAAAGCCTTTTATATTTAAAATCCGAGGTGCGTACAGTGGTTCTTAATAACAAGCGGGTGCTACTTTGCAATGCATATCAAAACATTATTATTATTATTAGTGTATTATTATGTTAAAGATGCTTTAGTGTATCTGGAAGTGTTTCTTTAATCTTTTTTATGTACTGTACCAATATATGCCTGGCAATAAAGTCGCTTTATATAACAAAGACATGAGATACTTGTGTTGCATGCAAGAAACTGTAAGTCTGGTTATGTCTGCTCTGCCCCGTTCTCTGCTTGGAATTTCGGAACTTATGAGAGAGACCACGGACGTGTATGCAGTTGGATGTTGCCCGAACAGACATTGTGCGGCTCATGACTGTACTTAAAACATTATGTCAGCCTGAAAAACTTAATGGGTGTAGGGGGTGGCAGAGGGAAACTGGACATTAAAAAAAGCCTTAACACAAAGCCAAGCAACATACTATGACAAGGTAGGAAAGTAAACTCCATTTATTTTGCATTACCATTTTTATTGTAGAAAAAATGTACATTTAAGCAAAATAGAAACTATCTACTTTCAGCCCCATTGGCTACTGAAAATAAGTTTCTTTTATGGGGAAAATCCTACTTGTAGTGCTCTGTAAATTGTAATTTTTCCATCTCTCCAGCAAATGCTCTGGCTTATTCCAGTGACAGAGTTCTTCCCTGTCTTAAAAAAAAAAAAAAGGCTGCTTCGTGCCATTTTTATTTTAATGTGGGCTTTTCTAGAACAGACAGCTAGCAATCACACTGAATTAGGCCAAATGGCAGGAGTATTTTTTTGATGTGGGCAGGCAATCCGATTTTAATAGCCCTTTTCAGGGGACGAAAAGCTTGCAGGTCCAGCACCCTAGGTAAATGGCTGTGTGTGCTTGTGTTCCTTATCAGCTACTTTTTGGCCACCTCTCTCACTTCTATATGAACGTCACAAGTGATGGTGGGTAATTCTAATTGTAGGCACCAAAGGTATACTGTCTGATGAGAATATTAAAAAAAAAAAAAAAACCTTCAAATTCCGTTGGCAGTAGCCCAGAAGATACATGAATCCAGATTTCCAGGACGGTTTGTGTCTGCACTGTCCTCTCCTAAATATGCAAAAAGAGAATTAGTTAAGTCATCACAAATAAGCAAATAATCGTAAAAGGCAACTATGGCATGTAAGGAGCCTTTGTGTTCTGTTGGTGGTTAATTTTCTGATGCTATTTTTTTTTTTGTTGTTCCGAACAGTTCCCACATGGCTGGAAGATAATGTTGACTATTTTAGTCTAATTGATTGGCGAAGTTGATAAATACCCCATGGGCTAATTGTTCTCTGCTTACCAAAACCAGTTGGTCTTTGGGTTGAATGGATGGGCAAACGCAGTGATTTTGCCCCCATGTAGATGGAACTTTGTTTTCCAGGATTGATGTTCAATTTTCTATTAAAATATACTCATGGACCCTTTTCCTTTTTCTTCCTTTGTCTTCTGCAGGATCAGTATCAGTTCTGCTACCGAGCCGCACTGGAGTACCTGGGCAGCTTTGATCACTATGCAACGTAGAAGCCCCTGACCCATTCTGGATTTTAACTGCAGGCCCTTCAATATCCATGGAGTCTCTTCTGAGCCATATGGGGCACTTGAGAAGTCCTTCTTAACTTCTAACTAACAACCACTTAGTGGGACTATTACACAAAAACAAAAACAAACTATTCCAGGTGGACCAAGAGTTCAAGTTTAATAATCTAACCTGAAAATAACGGAATCCTGACTGATGAGGCATCTGAAGGATTTTATTTACAGATACCTCAAGGGTTCAAAATAAAGGGAAGAAGAAATCACAGCAAAGAACCACCATCTTGTTCAGGATTGCTGGATAGGTGCAAGAAATTGCCAGAATGTTGCAGTTCAGTGCAAGATGTTTGCTTGTATGGCTTCTCAAATAGAGTGGACTCTGCTTTGACATCGCCCCTTCCCACCATACTGCTCATAATAACGTTTTAGGGGGAATGGGGGGGCGGGTGGGGGAATGTTTAAAAAGAAAGTCCTTGATTTAGTTTTTTAGTATTGTAAAGATACTGCTGACCTGTGCTTCATTTTTAACTGTGTAAACTTTTTTTTAACAAAATGTATCATTCGATAAAGTGGATTTTAAAAAGTTACATAACTCTTCATTTTTTTATTTCCAAATTGTAGGTTTTTTTAAGCTGTAGAACTGTTATCTGTAATATCTCAGTGTAGAAATATCAAATAATTTGAAAAATTGCACATTTTTGTGCAACGCTCTTCATCTACAGTATCAGTCTTGTCAGATATTACTTTTTCTGCTTCTGTTTGGTTTTGACTGGTAAGAAAATATCCATTCTCTTCAAATAATCAAAGAGAATTTTATTTTTTGTTTGGTTTTGGTTTTGGAATCAACAGGGAGGCGCAAAGTATAAAGTTGCTGCTAACATATATGCATAGATATCCGTATTTTCTGAGGGTGTTTATGTATATATAGACAGTGTATCCATTCAAAAACATGGATCTAGCTATCATTCAGTTCTTCCACAGTTTAATTTTTTTTGAGCTAGAAAAGCTATTGTAAACATCTCTTTCAATTTGTTGTTATTTTTTTTTAGGTATCGTTCAGTTCTTCCACAGTTTAATTTTTTTTGAGCTAGAAAAGCTATTGTAAACATCTCTTTCAATTTGTTGTTAATTTTACAGCATATTGGTGTTCCTTAATATCACAGAACTTTCATTTTTTTAAGGGAAATGAGGAGTGCACATCAGTGATTGTCAAACCTCACCCCCCTAATTTCCTCCCCAGTCCCCCCCCACCCCCACCCCCACCCAATCGTACTCACAAATAATATTTTGTTAGCCAGGCTTCCAACAGAGTTCAATATTTGTAACACTCTAGTGCAATAAAAAATTATTCAATATCTAAGCGGTGTGCATGTGGGAAAGGTCAGTGCATATCCCTTTAGGAGGGGGGAATGTTGTAATATATCAGCTATCGAGTTGTTTAAAAAAAAGTGTATTCAATCATATATTGTCTATAGTATGTGCTATGAAATCTGCATTTATGATATGTAACAGGGGCAAAGCCAAACTCATGTCTCTCTGTTCAGTCAGAACCATTGTGTGGCAGACAGCATTCCTGGGAAGTGCTGTACTTTGTTTTGTTTTGGTTTTAGTTTTACATTTAGAGTGCCTTATAATTGATGCCTAATTTTAATAGCATTTCTTTTTAGCTTTCAGTTCGTATTTTCATTAGTTGTTCATATCTGTTACTCTTCCAATTAAAGCATTATCCTGTTTACCACATGTACAAAAACTCTTTGAATAATATGCATTCCTAGTTTTCAACCAAGTCGGCGATGTTAGTGATTGTACCAGCCCAAAGCACTTGGATAATCAGGGCCCTTCTTCCTTTCATAACTGTCAACATCAGGAATAGCTACTTGTTTTATTTCTAATCCCTTCCAAATCGGCTCTGGAGTGCACAGTCACTGCACCAAACTTATTTTAATATCAAACATCATTGGCAACGTTGGAATATTTTTGATATTCCACGAGGATTTTTCTAAAAGGGGAAGTAAACACATACACATATAAATATACATATATATTTCCCCAAAATTTTCCAACATAATTTCTGTAGGGAGCCATGGATGATGGCACGAGTTTGCCATTTCTTATATGATTTCAAACAACCCTTAAAATATCCAAGGAACTCTTCAAGGGTGTTGGTATAGGTATACCACTTTGGTTTAATTTTAGCTACATTGATGTTCTGCATGGAAGGATTTTTGTTTTCCACATTTTTCCCATCGCTAGCAGAATGAAATCAAAGAGACCAAACACTTGCAAGCATCGTATTTGAGCACTTTTGTAAAAAAAGAAAATATATATAATACTTAAAAAAAAAAAAAAAAAGTATCTAGAAGGCTACCTCAGAATGAGACTCTAACCTACATCAGAACCAGAGAAGAATGTGCACTATGTGGGTCTGTTGTTGTTTCCTTTCAGTTTGTATCTTCTGGAGATTTATCCAAGTGCCAGATTACTCAGTGCTGTAGTTTTCTTTTAGCCAAACAAAGGGGGTCAGACAGACACGGCATACTCTAGACCTGCCATGTTGGACATGTAGAACCTGATGGAGTGTTGCACACCAGAACAGTTGGCCAGTGAGCAATTTCTCTCCCTGAAAGAGAAGCTGCCCATTTGGCAAAGGGAATGATGAGAATAATCACAAGAAGAGGATGAATGGGATGCATACCATAGACCAATGAGATGGAGACTATTCCAGAAATCCTACTTGTTCAGGAGCTGTTCTAGAACTAACTCCCTTGGTGTCACTGATGTGCATCCCACACTCTTATGCTTTTCTGTACAGCCATTCTAATTTTGATTTCCCAGGTAAACGTTCATATCTACCATGATCACCAACATTCAAGGTTCCCGTTATTTTCATCATCATAACCAGTACGGTGCTATTATTTACCTATGTACGTGTAGTTATGTATAATTTTGTAATTAGTTACAAAGGTAAAAAAATCAAAATATATAAAAAGTGATTTGTACAAAACTTTATTTTAGCTCTTTTTTAACAATGATTTGCATGGTTAGACAACAGCAAGGACAGCCAGGGGAGGGAAGGGCCTCTAGGGAACTTTGCACTTTCTATACCTTTGTACTATGCACTGCCCTATTGATTCTACACCCAATAATGTTATTACTTGAACCCATCTGTAAGAAACTGCTTCTAAAATTCATTTGTGTGTATGTAAATAACACAATGTAGAAACAGGAAGGGGAAAAAATTCTGCAGTAATGTATAGATTTTTTTTTCTTTCCTGTTGATTTTTTTGGTTTGGCTCTTTGTTAGTCATTCCCCGCCCCCCTTTTATTTTTATGCCCCTTTTCTTTTACTCTTTGGGGTTTTGCTTTTCTTTGGGTTTATGGGTGCCCTGATACTCCAGCAGAGGTCAGAAGGCTACAGATCCATCCTATCCATCCGTTACGTGGCTTTGCCATTCAGCTTGGAGTGTCTTTACAAAGACAATAACGGTTGTGTTCTTTGCTCTCGTTTTGGATGCATAGACTGAAAAATTCAAAACAAAAAAAACTTGTAAAATGGCTTGTTTAAAAAAAAATTACAATTACCTCTAATTAGTAGTACGCGTAAATGTTTTACAGAATGAAAGGCGTGCTTTTTATTTTCTTACTTCGTTACATTGGTGGCGAAAGAAGTCTGTATGAAAATCAGTTCTTTGCTGACACAAGTTCCATTTGTTACAAATGAATTCTAATAAAAATGTCAGTGTTATGCAGCCCTGGCCTTTGCTTTTGTCCACTCAGACCCTTTGGTGTTGAACTGACTGTGTATGTTCCCTCTTCTCTGGCTAGCTAGCCTGTTCCCTGGTACTGCTAGGAATTCTACTTACTGAGAGTCTGCTATTGACAAGTGCCTGCCTTGAGGTAAGTAGGCTACCCCCATTTCATGGATAAGCAAACTGAGATTCAGAGACATAGTTTACCCAAGTTCACACAGCAAAGAAAGAGATGCTGGTTTCATTCAAATTGTACACCATGTACAACCTTCCTGTGAAATATGACTACTGTGTCTATTTAAGTGAATTACAAGGTATGTAAATATTTTTACAAAATACTGCATATCAAAACTTGTGAGCTAGAGCAAAAACCGTACTTTAGAAATAGAAATTTATAGTCTTAAATGCATATATTATAAAGAGGAAAGGCTGAATATCAATTATATTGCATTCACCTCAAGAAATTGGGAAACATAACAGCTAATTCAATCCCAAGAAAGTAGAAGTAAGGAAATAATAAAGGTAAGAGAAAAAAGAATGAAAACAAATACACAATAGAGTTCAACAAAGACGAAAGTTAAAAGTTGGTCCTTTGAAAGGTTAATAAAACTGATTAAAAAAATAAGTAAAACTGATAAGACCTGGCAAAATTATTTAAACAAAAGTGGTAAACAAATAATCAGAAATTTGAAAAGGAGCCTATTGCTTCGGATCCTACATAACTAATAGAACAAAGCGTGTATCTCCAATGCATGTAAAGAGCTCCTATAAATCAATTAAAAAAAAAAAAGCAAGCAACCTAATTAAAAATTGAGTATTAAAAAAAAAAATTGAGTATTAGGCTTGAATATGTACTTCACAAAAAAAGAATAGCTAAATTACTTGTATGAGAAGGTGTTCAATTTCATTAATAATCAGGAAAATGCATATTAAAGCCACAGTGTGATACCAATACACCCTAACAGAATGGCTAATATTAAAAAGTCTAACAATACAAAATGTTGGTGAAGAAGTAGAGAATGCTTGTTAGGACGCAATTTCTACAAACACTCTGGAACGAAGTTTAGCATACTATAGCAAAATGGGACATGTACACACCAAGTCATCCAGTAGTGGTGGTTGTTAGGTGCCTTCGAGTTGGTTCCTACTCATAGCGACCCTATGCACCACAGAATGAAACACTGCCCAGTCCTGCACCATCTTTACGCTCATTGTTATGCTTGAGCCCATTGTTGCAGCCACTGTGTCAATCTACCTCATTGAGGGTCTTCCTCTTTTCCACTGACTCTGTACTCTGCCAAGCATGATGTCCTCCTCCAGGGACTGATCCCTCCTGACAACATGTCCAAAGTATGTAAGACGCAGTCATCCAGTAGTAGTTGTTAGTTGATGTTGAGTTGGCTTCTACTCACAGCGATCCCATGTACAGCAGAATAAAAAGTTGCCTGATCCTGTACCATCTTCATGGTTACTGTGTATTTTGAGTGCCTTCCAACCTAGAGGGGCTTACCCTTCAGCACCTTATTGAACAATATTCTTCTATGATCCATCGGATTTTCACTGGCTAATTTTCAGAAGTAGATCGTCAGACTTTTCTTCCTAGCCTGTCTTATACTGGAAGCTCTAATGAAACTCATCCACTTTTGTAGACCTGCTAGTATTTGAAATACTGGTGGTATTCTTTTCTAGCATTGTAGCATCGCACAAGCTGCCAAAGTAGGACAAATTGACAGACGGGTTGTTGTTGTTAGCTGCCGTCGAGTTGGCCCCATGTGTTGCAGAGTAGAACTGTTCCATAGAGTTTTCTTGGCTGTAATTTTTATGGAAGCGGTTCACCAGGTCTTTCTTCCACAGAGCTGCTGGGTGGGTTTGAACTGCCAACCTTTGGGTTAGCAGCTGATGGCAAACTACTTGTGCCACCTGGGCTCCTCCTGGATGAGTGGTGGCCAGTAATTCTAATTGTAGTTATATAACAAATAGAAATGTGCATGAGTGAACAAGAGACATAAACAAGACTTTGTCCCATGTGACATTAATCATCCAAAACACTCTATGTGTCCATCAACAGTAGATGAGATAAATAAATTGTAGTATAATTACACAGTGGAATATTATATAGCAGTGAATGTAGCAAACATTAAGCAAAAAGCCATATACAAAAAATCACATACTGTGTGGTTCCAAAACAGTTCTCTCTAATCAGGAGGAAGTGAGGTGGTGATTATGAGAGCAACAAGCAAACTTCTGGGGTATGGCTGGCAATGTTCAACTTCTCAACCTAGATGGTGGTTCCACGGGTGTTTGTTTTGCGATAAATCACTGAACTGCACATTTATGTTTTGTGTACTTTTCTCTATTTTTTATATGTCAATAAAGTGTTGTTGATGACTATAATGTATACACATGCTGGTTGCCTTTGGGTCATTTCCAACTCATGGGGACTCCAGGTGTGTCAGAGTAGAACTGTGCTACATAGGGTTTTCAATGGCTGATTTTTCAGAAAAAGATTACCAGACCTTTCGTCCAAGGTGCCTCTGGGTGGACTAGAGCCTCCCACCTTTTGGTTAGTAGCTGAACCGTTGTGCCACCCAGGGACTCCTATACAACCAAAAACTAAACCCAGTGCCATCGCGTCAATTCGAACTCACAGCTACCCTATAGACAGAACTGGCCCGTAGAGTTTCCAAGGAGTGCCTGGCAGATTCAAACTGCTGACCTTTTGGTTAGCAGCTGTAGCACTTAATCACTACACCACCAGGGTTTCCCCAGGACCCCTGTATACATACATAAAAATGTGTAATTTAAACTGGCCTTCAAGATACGAAAGACTGCTGTACTTGAGGTGGTAAACATCTGTTCTGCATCGCTACTGAGAATGGGGAAATGTGCTCAAGATTCAACTTAAAGATTTGGAAGTTGAAATGTGGACAAGTGCTCAGTGATACTAAAATGGAATGAGTTACTAAGGGAGGATGTTGTGGTTCTGTGCTATCAAGTCAGTTTCAACTCAAGGATGCTGTGTGACAGAGTAGAACTGCCCCATGGGGTTTCCTAGGCTGTAATCTTTACAGAGCGGATCTGCAGATATTTTCTCCCATGGAGTGGCTGGTGGGTTCAAACCCTCCACGTTTTCATTAGCAACTGAGCGCCTACCCCTTGCACCACCAGGGCTCATAAGAGAGGATAAGATTCATTACACTTTTGGGCTGCTGGCAAGGATATAATCATAGGGTTAGTCTGAAAATAATTGATGCAAAAATATAAAAACTCAACTGTGACAAATTGTTCAGTTGGTTATAACAGTGTTTGTCGACATACAAGATTAAGTCCACTGACCCTGAAAATGACACGCAAATCTATAGAATGTTTACATGGGTGAAGATCACTTACAAATAACCTGATAACCTTTGAATTTTCCTAAAATTGAGTGTAAGATAAATTATTTTTTATTTTATATTTTTAAAAATAATATTGTGTTTTTGGTAAAGGTTTACATAGCAGTTTAGGTTCCCATTCAATAATTTATACACAAGTTGTTAAGTGACATTGGTTACATTCTTCTCACTACGTGAACACTCTCCTGATTTCCATTCTGGTTGTTCTGTTTCCATTAATCTGGTTTCCCTGCCTGGGGCAAGACGTTTTTGTTGTGCAACCAAAATTATTTTCATCTCTCCAGTTCTTTATTGTCAACTCTTCCCCCCTTCCCTTGCTGGGAACTCCCCCACGTGTCTGTCAGTTTGTTGTACTGTGGGGGCTTGTGTGTTGCCGTGATGCTGGAAGCTACGCCACTGGTGTTCAGATATCAGCGGGGTCACCCATGGAGGACAGGCTTCAGTTAAGCTTCCAGACTAAGACAGACTAGGAAGAAGGACCCGGCAGTCTACTTCTGAAAAGCATTAGCCAGTGAAAACCTTAGGAATAGCAGCAGAACATTGTCCGATATAGTGCTGGAAGATGAGCCCCCCAGGTTGGAAGGCACTCAAAAGATGACTGGGGAAGAGCTGCCTCCTCAAAGTAGACTCGACCCTAATGACGTGGATGGAGTAAAGCTTTCGGGGCCTTCATTTGCTGATGTGGCACGACTCAAAATGAGAAGAAACAGCTGCAATCGTCCATTAATAATTGGAATACGGAATGTACGAAGTATGAATCTAGGAAAATTGGAAATCATCAAAAATGAAATGGAATGCATAAACGTCAATATCCTAGGCATTAGTGAGCTGAAATGGACTGGTATTGGCCATTTTGAATTGGACAATCGTATACTCTACTATGCTGGGAATGACAATTTCAAGAAGAATGGCGTTTCATTCATCGTCAAAAAGAACATTTCAAGATCTATCTAGAAGTACAACACTGTCAGTGATAAGATAATATCCACACACCTACAAGGAAGACCAGTTATTACAACTATTACTCAAATTTACACACCAACCACTAGGGCCAAAGATGAAGAAATAGAAGATTTTTATCAGCTGCTGGAGTCTGAAATTGATCGAATATGCAATCAAGATGCATCGATAATTACTGGCGACTGGAATGCAAAAGTTAGAAACAAAGAAGAAGGATCAGTAGTTGGAAAATATGGCCTTGGTGATAGAAGCAATGCCGGAGATGCAATGATAGAAGTTTGCAAGACCAACGACTTCTTCATTGCAAATACCTTCTTTCACCAAAATAAATGGCGGCTATTTTTTTTATACACATGGACCTTGCCAGATGGAACACACAGAGATCAAATTGACTACATCTGTGGAAAGAGACGATGGAAAACCTCAATATCATCAGTCAGAACAAGGCCAGGGACCGACTGTGGAACAGGCCGTCAATTGCTCCTATGCAAGTTCAAGCTGAAATTAAAGAAAATCAGAGCAAGTCCACGAGAGCCAAAATATGACCTTGAGTATATCCCACCTGAATTTGGAGACCATCTCAAGAATAGATTTGACGCATTGAACACTAGTGACCAAAGACCAGATGAGTTATGGAATGACATCAAGGCCATCATCCATGAAGAAAGCAAGAGGTCACTGAAAAGACAGGAAAGAAAGAAGACCAAGATGCGTATCAGAGGAGACTCTGAAACTGGCTTTCGAGAGTCGAGCAGCTAAAGCAAAAGGAAGAATTGATGAAGTAAAAGAACTAAACAGAAGATTTCAAAGGGCCTCTCAAGCAGACAAAGTATTATAATGACATGTGCAAAGAGCTGGAGATGGAAAACCAAAAGGGAAGAACGCGCTTGGTGTTTCTCAAGCTGAAAGAACAGAAGAAAAAATTCAAGCCTCGAGATGCAATAGTGAAGGATTCCATGGGGAAAATATTAAAT
Source organism: Elephas maximus indicus (assembly GCF_024166365.1). Lineage (NCBI taxonomy): Eukaryota > Metazoa > Chordata > Mammalia > Proboscidea > Elephantidae > Elephas > Elephas maximus. Next base: position 18,036,315 of record NC_064827.1, on the reverse strand, counting down.
GACACAGGAAGCATCAAAAGAAGATGGAAGGAATACACAGGGTCATTATACCAAAGAGAATTAGTCGATATTCAGCCATTTCAAGAGGTGGCATATGATCAGGAACCAATGGTACTGAAGGAAGAAGTCCAAGCTGCTCTGAAGGCACTGGCGAAAAACAAGGCTCCAGGAATTAATGGAGTATCAATTGAGATGTTTCAACAAACAGATGCAGCGCTGGAGGTGCTCACTCGTCTATGCCAAGAAATATGGAATACAGCTTCCTGGCCAACTGACTGGAAGAGATCCATATTTATGCCTACTCCCAAGAAAGGTGATCCAACCAAAGGTGGACATTATCAAACAATATCATTAATATCACACACAAGTAAAATTTTGTTGAAGATCATTCAAAAATGGCTGCAGCAGTATATCAACAGGGAACTGCCAGAAATTCAGGCCGGTTTCAGAAGAGGACTTGGAGCCAGGGATATCCCTGCTGATATCAGATGGACCCTGGCTGAAAGCAGAGAATACCAGAAGGATCTTTACCTGTGTTTTATTGACTACGCAAAGGCATTTGACTGTGTGGATCATAACAAACTATGGATAACATTGCAAAGAATGGGAATTCCAGAACACTTAATTGTGCTCACGAGGAACCTTTGCATAGATTGAGGCGGTTGTTCTGACAGAACAAGGGGATACTGATTGGTTTAAAGTCAAGAAAGGTGTGCATCCGGGTTGTATTCTTTCACCATACCTATTTAATCTGTATGCTGAACAAATAATACGAGAAGCTGGACTATATGAAGAAGAACGGGGCATCAGGATTGGAGGAAGACTCATTAACAACCTGCGTTATGCAGATGACACAACCTTGCTGAAAGTGAAGAGGATTTGAAGCACTTACTAATAAAGATCAAAGACTTTAGCCTTCAGTATGGATTACACCTCAACAGAAAGGAAACAAAAATCCTCACAACTGGATCAATGAGCAACATCATGATAAACGGAGAAAAGACTGAAGTTGTCAAGGATTTCATTTTACTTGGATCCACAATCAACAGCCATGGAAGCAGCAGTCAAGAAATCAAAAGATGCATTGCATTGGACAAATCTGCTGCAAAGGACCTCTTCAAAGTGTTGAAGAGCAAAGATGTCACCTTGAAGACTAAGGTGAGCCTGACCCAAGCCATGGTATTTTCAATCATGTCATATGCATGTGAAACCTGGACAATGAGTAAGGAAGACCAAAGAAGAGCTGACACCTTTGAATTGTGGTGTTGGCGAAGAATATTGAATATACCATGGACTGCCAAAAGAAGAAACAAATCTCTCTTGGAAGAAGTGCGGCCAGAATGCTCCTTAGAGGCAAGGATGGCGAGACTGCGTCTTACATACTTTGGACATGTTGTCAGGAGGGATCAGTCCCTGGAGAAGGACATCATGCTTGGCAGAGTACAGGGTCAGCGGAAAAGAGGAAGACCCTCAAGGAGGTGGATTGACACAGTGGCTGCAAAAATGAGCTCAAGCATAACAATGATTGTAAGGATGGCTCATGACAGGGCAGTGTTTTGTTCTGTTGTGCACAGGGTCTCTATGAGTCAGGACCGACTCGACGGCACCTAACAGCAACAACTGGGAACTGGCAATAAAAGAGGTAGATGGGACATAGGGACTCTTGCTCTGGGTTTTACCACGAAAGTTACTAGCATCTTGAGTTTGACTTGCAGGAAGGCTGAAGAGATTTAGGTGTGTTTCATGGCTCTGGATTTTGTGGCTAACTTGTCCACCGAATTGAAAACTGTCAATCAGTGGCTTCCAAGACAGACAAACAGGAGTGTATGAATGTATCATGGCTGGGTTAGTATCATTTCTGGGAAATCAACTGAAAGTGCAAAGCCAACTGACTATGACTCTTATGGTAGCGGGAAAAGAAAAAAAAAAAAAACCTTGGAACCAAACAGATTTAGATTCAAATCCTACTTCCGTCACTTTATTAGCTGGATTGGTTCTAATCAAGTTACTTTATCTTCTGAGCCTCGATTTTCTCATTTGCAAAATGAGAATGAAGTTACCTATCTCTGGACTTATTTTGCAGATTGGAAATCATTTATATAATATGTATAATAGTTCTTGCTTATAGAGTATGTATGCTCATTGCTGATAAAACTCAACATTTCCCCTTTCCCGTTGGACAGCATGTGTGTCTCAAAGAACAATATTAAAGAAGAAAAAATAATATTAATCTACAAAATGTCTTGGTATAAATTCATATGCATATCATGATTCTCTTTTTCTGGCTGTGGGGCACTTTTTTAAGAGACAGAGAAAATAGCCATTTCTGCAAAGTCATATAGAAACTGCTCTACTGATTTCTCCTTTATTGGATGCCAAGTTAACTACTGTGAAATAGACTTGGTTGTGCTATGTTGGTGTTTGTATAGAGCTGTATATTGTGGAGTTTCATGGCTATTCATTATTGCCCTCACAATATCCCTGGGTAGTGAACACTATGTCCTTCTTGGTGCTCTAATTAGAACTCTGCACAGAAAGATCATATAACTTGCTGAAGGTCATTCACTGAAGAGGGCAATGAAGATTGCAGGGGCAAGAGGGGACCCAGTTTGCTGAAATGAAAAGCACTACAAAATGGAAATTCAGAGGTATGGGACTTAATCTCAGCTCTGCCATTCTCCTGGACAAGGCAGGTAGTCTCTTTGTGGTTCATCTGAAAAGTAACCGGAATCCATAGAGAGTACTGAGATGCAGAGTCAAGGAATATAATTGCCTAAAGTCTCCCGCATGGGAAGGGCGGTCAACAATTATAGCATTGAAAATATATATCTCTGTCATAAAAACAAACTAATAAATAACCATCTGAAACATGCTGGACTCATTTGACCAAGTAGGAGCAAAATTCAAAACTGAGTGGAAGAAAACTAGGTGGAACATTTAGCACAGTAACCCAATGGAGCTGCATTTAACCTTTGCAAGATATGGTGGTATTTGAGGGACGTGGAATTTAGAACAAAACAACCAGTCTCTTCCACTTAACTTGGGCAATTGATGTAACCTATCAATGCTTGTTACCTCCTCTTTGAAACAGGGATAGCACTTCTCTTATAAACGGACCAAACCAAAACAAACCTGTGGTCATCAAGTCGATTCCGACTCATGGCAACCCCGTGTAGAACTGGGCTCCATAGAGTGTTCTTGGCCATAATCTTTTATAGAAGCAGATCATCAGGCCTTTCTTCCATGGCACTGCTGGGTGGATTTGAGCTGCCAAGCTTTTGGTTGGTACCCTAGTGAAAGCTGCTCACCAAGGAAGGTGAGGAATAAAAGAGATGGCGTAGAATAAAGACAAAGTAAATAATAACTAAGAACACTTTCATTGTTTCTAGTAATGAAAATAAAACATAGAAGGGGTGAAATTCTGCTCAACTCCACCAACATGGTAATCTGTAACAATCACAAAACCATCATCTTCAAAGGAGGAGAAAGTTCAGCCTTTTACCCCTGCAGGCTCTTCTCCATCATTTCTAGCCCCCATGTTTAAGGGAGAAAGAGTTACTAACCAGAGTGCACCATGATTACCAGTGGGCACAACCATCATGCTTAAGAGGCAGGAGCCCAGGCTCTACCAGCCCTTGGCACATCTTCTTCCACTCCAGAACTTTTGGGTAAGTAAATTTAAGGCTTCTCTTGGGGTTCAGCCACCTCTTCCTCCCTCTAAACATGCCAGGGCCAAAAGAGATGTGGGAAGGTCAGAGGTACTACCTGGGCCTTCAGCCAGCCTTTGACCAGGGCTTTGAAGTGTGCAGCTATTTGTAAAGGGATAGCCAGATTTCCTATCTGCTATTCTCCCTATAGGGAAACCCATGGGTAGTTGGGGTGATTGACAGGGCAGGATTCAGACTTTCCAGTTCTGATCATACTATTATTTGATACCATCCTTAGCCTCTGCCCACATCTTAGAAAATCCTCACCAATTCCAGGAAGATGAAAGTTATTGTCTACCCCCTGCTCATTTTTCCATTTAAACTTTGTAGACTGGGAAAAGAGGAATTTAATAGTTCGTTGGCTAACGGCATTGTGAGGGGCAGACACTGCCACATTTAAATCACTCAGGTTGTCTGCTGTAAAAGGCAATCTAAAGACACCTCTCAAAAATTCCAGTCAATTTGACAATTGATATCCACTGACTGGATCCCATTTACCAGACATTTTTGCTTGGCACCCAGGATGTAATGATGAGCTAGATACCGAGCTTACCCTAAAGCAATTCTGTGTGTAATAGAACTAAGATAATTAATACAGAGCCAAATGTGGCAAGAATCTTAAGAAAGGTACAAACAGAATATGATATGGTATAAGGGATAGATGATGATGATGACAGATTAGATAGATAGATGATGATGGATGGATGGATGGATGGATGGATGGATGGATGGATGGATGGATGGATGGATGGATGGATGGATGGATAGATTAGATAGATAGATTAGATAGAGATATGATAGCTAAATAGATAGGTAGATAGATAGATGAGGGAGGCCAGAAAAGTTTATCTTGGCATTCCACAATATCCAATGCTGAGATTTGCACCTCTTAATTCAAACGTTTATCTTGTGCACAACGCCCCCATCTCAGCATTACTGTAAGCCCTGAAGAAATAAAAACATCTTAGCAGATAAAATGTTGTCGTTAGTTGCTGTGGAGTTGGCTCAGATTCATGGAGACCCCAAGTACAACAGAACAAAACGTTGCCCAGCACGGCACCATCTTCACTATTGTTAGTATGCTGGAGTCCACCGGTGCAACCACTGTTTGTTCTGAGTGCATTCCAACCTATGGGATTCATCTTCCACCACTGTGTTAGACAATAGCCTGCTGTGATCCTTTCTTAGTTACGTAGTGCTGCTATAACAGAAATACCACAAGTGGATGGTTTTAACAAAGAGACATTTATTCCCTCACAGTCTAGTAAGCTAGAAGCCCAAACTCAGGGTGTCAGTTCCCAGGGGAAGGCTTTCTCTCTCTGTTGGCTCTGGAGAAAGGTCCTTGTCATCAATCTTCCCCTGGACTAGGAGCTTCTAACCACAAGGACCCCAGGTCCGAAGGATGTGCTCTTCTCCTGGCACTAATTTCTTGATGGTATGAGATCCCCATATCTCTCTACTGCCTTCTCTCTTTTATATCTCAGAAGAGGTTGACTGGAGACACAACCTACTCTTGTAGATTGAGTCCTGCCTAATTAACATAACTGTGGTTAACCCCACCTCATTAACGTCCTAGAGGCAGGATTTACAACACATAGGAAAATCACATCAGATGAGAAAATAGTGGACAATTACACAATACTGGGAATCGTGGCCTAGTGAAGTTGACATCCATTTTTGGAGGACACAATTCAATCTATGACAGATCCATGGGGTTTCATTGCTAATTTTCTAAGTAGATCACCAGGCCTTTCTTTCTAGTCTATCTTAGTCTAGAAGCTCAGCTGAAATCTATCCACCATGAGTAACCCTGCTGGTGTTTGAAATACCTATGGCACAGCTTCGAACATCACAGCAACATGCAAACCACCACAGTGTGACAAACTGACAAATAGGTGTTGAAGATAAAATGTAGAAAAAAGGAATGCTAACAGAAGAAGTAATGAAGACAAAAGTTTGAGGTAAGAAAGCCTGCCACCATCCATTCCATCCCCACTTTTCCACAGGGTTCTTGTTATGGATTGAATTGTGTCTTCCAAAAATATGTGGTCTAAATCCTAACCCCTATACTGGTGGATGTAATCCCATTTGGGAATAGGGTTTTCTTGGTTACATTAATGAGGCCATATCTGTGTAGGGTGTGTTTTAAACCTATCACTTTTGAGATATGAAGAGAGCAAGTCAGGCACAGAGGGAAGGAAGCACAGACGGAGGAAGACAGATGTCGCACCACATGAAGATCGCCAAGGAACCAAGGAACAGAAAGAGACAAGAACCTTCCCCCTGAGCCAGCAGAGAGAAAAAGACTTCCCTGAGAGTCGGGCACCCAAATTCAGACTTCTAGCCTCCTAATTGTGAGAAAATACATTTCTGCGTATTATAGCCACCTACTTATGGTATTTCTGTTACAACAGCACTGAGAAACAAAAGTTCTCAATTTCTCTTCCCTCATTACGGCTTCAACAGGCCAACATAGACTCTGTTTTTTTCCATTTTGCATCCACGTGAGACTTTATAAGTTGTCTGCTTTTTACCTCTCCTGGGTTTCAGGAACAGACTCCAACTCCAGGTAAATCTTTCTTAGGACTTTGTTCTCAGGCTCTGCCTCACTCTAACCAGATCGCTGGAAGGCATACAAAACGAAAGGTTCCTGCAGGATGAATTTTCTGTAAGATGCCAGAATAATATGTCCTTAGAGAAATCAAAGAAATTCAAGGAACTAACAAATAGGGGATTGTAAAACACTTTTCTCAGAACTGCACCTGTGATGGCTATCAGGTTCTCATGTTAAGGTAGGACCTGTAATAACACAAGGAGCCTTTGACCTGTGAAAACTCCTCTGGGTGAACCCACAACGCACTTCGTCTCTGCAGTTCAATTCAACGTCAGCTCTTATTCTTCAAATAGGAGAAAGGACTTTTGTTTAAACTCCCAGGATATTTCCCAACCTATCCTCAGATTGGACCGAGGGACCAGACAGCCCCAAGGTTTCCCTCTCCTGCCTTAGCCAGGAAAGCCCCTTGCATACATCTGTACCTGCTTTAGTAGACACAGAATGATAACTTGCAAATCCAGCATCGTAATGAATAGAGATCAGTGGCAGTGGAGCTATAAATAGGGTGCTTTAGAACGCAAAGCACATTCAGCTTGCTTCTGTCAGCAAAGAGTAAGAAAGGAGGCTTTATTATCATAGAAGGAGCAAGTAAACAGACTTGCTTTGCCAGTAAAAGCGGGACGTAATATACTCAACATGCCTATTGGGTCTGGAGCATAAATCACACGATCAATTCTGAAAAGCATGGGAAGGGCTTTCCCTCATCACAACTGTTTAAGCTAAAGAGCACACATGGGCAGCTCATCGTTGCCAAAAAGGAATTTGTCATTTGACCTTCTAAATTTTCTTGTGATGCTTTCAGTCAGTGGGCAAGATGTAGAAACATCTTCTCTGTGGCCTCCAGTTGGTATATCTGGGCTAATGAGAGGGTCGGTGAGCAGATAAGACACTGGGTAAATCAAAGTGGGGCTTCCAAATATATGGCTGTTTGAGTTATCCCCAATAAGTGGAACTAGGTGCTCAAGATGGAACAATAGATGGAAATATTTTTAGAAGTCAGATTTGTCCAAAGAAGGACTAATTCTTACGGGAGATATCCCAGCAGAAGTCAATTGGCCACTTGGTCAAGGATGCTAGAGAGGTGCAGAGTAAGAATGGGTAGACTAGATGTTCACTTAAGACCTCTTCCATCTCTTGACACACTCTAGTATAATCAACTTCCCTCAGAATGGAGCCCTGGTGGCCCAGTGGTAAAGAGTTCGGCTGTTAACCAAAAGGTCAGGAGTTCGAATCCGCCAGCCACTCCTTGGAAACCCTTTGAGGCAGTTCTACTCTCAGAATACAAGTTAAAGCACAGTCTACATGAAAGAGCTTATTCCTGTTCATTCAGGGAAATGTGACTACCCTGTGGATGAATCCCCAGTTACGGCGAGTAGGGATTTTCCTAGATGTGGGCACTGGAAACATTTCCTTTTATAACATTAGCAATGGCTCCCGTATCTTTACAGTCACCAACATTTCTGCTTGTGAGTCACTGAGTCAATTCTTTTTCCTTTAAATCTAATAAATGATGATCAAGGCTTCCTAAGTATTTGTCCTATGATGAATCCAGGCACTGCCAAACCTCCAGTTAATCTGGGAAAAGCAAATAAACCTTTGACCATGAAAAGCATTTACAGAAAATTACTTTTTGCCATTAGCTAAGAATTTTTGTGCTTGGTACACACATAGTACAAAGTTATAGCAGAAAAACATGGAGCATTTCATGAATCATGAACAAATTATCTTAAATAGGAAAAATTATATTTAAAATAGTATTTCCACGGTTGTTTTCTTTGCATTTTATGTTTATATTTACGTCCTTGTAACTATGAACTGGACTTTCAGATACGTTTCCAAATGTTTGTCTTTTTAGTTTCTGTAAGATTATCTTAATTTGTTATGGAGTTTATGAACTAAATACATATTTGGATGTAAAAAAGAAAGAATGTAGTTGCCTCTGTTTCCATTTTACAAAGGGAGGAGTTCAAGGAAAGTTGGTGGATTTGTAAACCATGTTTTGAATGTACCAAGGGTGATCATTACATAAAGGAATCCTGTGAAAAATTCATCAAGATTTTAGGGGTCACTTTTTTTAATTTACCATTTTATGAAACCATTATGGTGGATCTTTGTTGCCTTTGCTTTTGATTAACTCCTCATATTTGAACCTTTTCCCAAGTCTGGAGAATCCACCAATATGTGAATCTTGTACATAAGCAGGGTCTTGCCTTCAACCATGAGGAGCCAAAAACCCCAGACACTGATTCTCTCTGAACCCTGGAAGCTTGAGTGTAGGAGATTATTTAAACTAAATCAAACAGCTGACAGAATTCATTCTGATAGCAACAGAGTTGATGGCTAGTGTCCAGTGCTGGCAGGAACAGAAATACCAGTAGTGGCATCCAGGTTCCTAACCAGCAGTGATGGCAGCAGCACTCTAGTCTAACTCTTCTTGTGGTGTGATTTTGGCTACAGTCCTAGCAACCTGCCTCCCTTGGTTCCTGACTATTTGTAAATTCGGTTCTCTAGGTTACCATTTGTCTGTGACCCAGGTTATTAGGAAGGACCAGTCCCTGGAGAAAGATATCATGCTTGGTAAAGTAGAGGGTCAATAAAAACATACGAAGACCCTCAATGAGATGGTTTGACACAGAGGCTGCAACAATGGGTTCAAACATAACAATGATTGTGAGAATGGTTCAGGACTGGGCAATGTTTCATTCTGCCATACATAGGGTCACCTTGAGTTGGAGCACTCAACAGCACCTAACAACATGAGCTAGATGACATTTTCCCACTAATGATTTTTCTCCTTAAGTTACCCAAGTCATTACTGCTGTTTTCAATGAAGAATTCTAGCCAGTTTAGTAGTTCTCTTTCTCTCTCTCCAGGGTTGCTATACCTATAGAGTAAACATAAGGATGTTAAGGAAATAAATACCCTAACTGGGCTTTTCAACAAACGTCAGAACATTGTTCAGTTGGAGTGTCTACACCTTAGAGAAATTTTCTAGAAAGTGTGGAAATAGAAAAAGCGTTTAAGTCCCCAGTTTTGTATTCACCAAATACAGAAACCATTTTGTAATGAGACCACTGACCACAAGTCATAATTGTAGTTAGTGAGAAGTCTTTAGAGGATAAGAAGATGGATGATTAAAGTACCTCTGAAAATGCAAAGGATGGGCGGGTGAACATCCTGACAGATGTCCTTCTATGTATATTCTACATCTTGACAATATGAAATCAAGCTTTAGGTAGTTTGCTTGCCAAGAATGACCAGACCTTCTCCTGTGATATTCTGCTCTTTAAGTACAATGTTTTATTGTTATTTGTTAGAGAATGTAACCCTTAACCCTGAGGTTGCAATTACTGCAAAAAAAAAAAGTTTATGTATTTGTTATTGGAGACTATATTTACTCTCTGTATGTTGTTATAGGAAATAGTATCTGTTAGAATATGTTTGTTGTAGTAAATTGAATTCAGTCATTTAAGTTGTAATGTACACATTAGTTCCGTGATGATTTTCTTTTATAAATGATTGCACTAACTTTATGTTATACGAGCACATAAATGCATTGAAGTTCCTCCCTAGTCAAAGAGCATTATGGCCCTTGTCTCAGCTTTGTTCCTGAATCCTAGTTTCAGAAAACCAAACTTGCAGTTCTAAAATACTTATTTATAAAGGCAATGAGAAGCTTCTTTCATCCACCAAAGAAAACAGAAGGCATTGCCCTCTATTTATAAACAGCAAAAAGTTAAATCTATCTATGAATGTAGAAATAATTGTAATGGAATTATCTGAAGCTGTATACAAATATTTCTGAAAACTGGCAATATTTGTTATTTTAGAAAGGGGGTCAAATCCACCGTTGAGGGAGATTGATTGATCGAATTTGTGCTCTGTTATGATTTCAGATTATCAAATGTAAAGCCAAACTCCTATTCTGGAGTGGAAGATGAGTGTAATCATGTGAAAGTTTACGGTGAGAAGAGAGTGGTTATCTCTGTACATTATTCTTTTGCCTGGTACAGACTACCTACTGGACATAAAACTGACTGGTTTTTCTTTTAAAACTGGTTAGTTGTTCATCAAGTCAATTTTCTCGTCTTCCTGGGCATATACTTAGGCTACATTTGCTAGCATCCCTTGCAGATTAGTGTGGTCATGTGACTGAGTTCTAGCCAATGAAAGATGAAAGAAGGTAATGTGCTCTACTTCTAGGTCTAGTGCTTAAAGAATTCTCAACTCTTATCACCTATGCTCCTTCCCTTTCCTTGGAAGCCATCTTGGAAGTCATACCAGGAAGAGGGCAGAGTCGGAAAGTAGAAGAGTGTGAGCCCCTGAGACATTGCTTAAAGAAGAGCCATGTTTCAATAATAAACACTCCGATTTATGTGAGTGAGAAATAAAGGTCTATCATGTTTGAAGTGTTATACATTTTTTGGCTCTGTTTGTAGACTAGTTTCTGCAATATAGTGCATGCTGCAGACTGAGGAGGGACATGACCAGTGAAAGTGGAGAGAGGAATGTGGGAGCATGGCCTGTAGACTGAAGGTGCAGGTATATATTGTTCTTGTGTTGTTAGGTGCCTTTGCGTTGATTCTGACTCAAAGAGACCGTATGTACAACAGAACAAAACACTGCTTGGTCCCGTGCCATCCTCACAATCATTGCTATGCTCAAGGCCATTGTTGCAGCCACTGTGTCAATCCATTTCATTGAGAGTCTTCCTCTTTTTTGCTGACCCTCTACTTTATCAAACATGATGACTTTCTCCAGGGACTGATCCCTCCTGATAACATGTCCAATGTATGCGAGACATTGTCTCATCATCCCTGCTTCTAAGGAGCATTCTGGTTGTATTTCTTCCAAGACAGACTTGTTTGTGTTTTTGGCAGTATGGTGAAAGGATACAACCATGACACACACATTTCCTGATTTTAAACCACGAAGTATCCCCTTGTTCTGTTAGAACGCCTGCCTCTTGATCTATGTACAGTCTCCTCATGACCACAATTGTCTGGGATCCCCATTCTTCGCAATGTTATCCATAATTTGTTATGATCCAGGCATTCAAAAGCCTTTGCTTAGTCAATAAAACACAGGTAAACATCTTTCTGGTATTCTTCGCTTTCAGCCAGGATCCATCTGACATCACCAATGATATCCCTTGTTCCACGTCCTCTTCTGAAGCAGGCTTGAGTCTCTGCAAGTTTCCTGTCAATATACTGATTCAGCCACTTTTCAGTAATCTTCAGCAAAATTTTACTTGCGTATGATAGTAATGATATTGTTCGATAATTTCTGCATTTGGTTGGATAACCTTTCTTGGGAATAGACATAAATATGGGTCTCTTCCAGTCAACTGGCCAGGTAACTATCTTCCAAATTTCTTGGCATAGACGAGTGAGCACCTCTAGTGCTGCACCCGTTTGTTCAAACATCTCAATTGGTATTCTGTCAATTCCTGGAGTCTTGTTTTTCTCCAATGCTTTATGTGCAGCTTGGACTTCTTCCTTCAGTACCATCGATTCCTTATCATGTGCTACCTCCTGAAATGGTTGAACGTCAACCAATTCTTTTGATACACTGACTCTGTAATCTTTCTATCTTCTTTTGTTGCTTCCTGCGTTGTTGAATATTTTCCCTGTAGAATCCTTCAATAGTGCAACTGAAGGCTTGCGTTTTTTCTTCAGTCCTTTCAGCCTGAGAGATACTGAGCTTGTTCTTCCCTTTTGGTTTTTAATCTCCAAGTCTTTGTGTGTCATTATAATACTCTACTTTGTCTTCTTGAGCCACCCTTTGAAATCTGTTCAGCTCTTTTATTTCATCATTTCCTTCTTTTGCTTTATCTACTCAATGTTCAAAAGCAAGTTTCAGAGTCTCTTTTGACATCCATTTTGGTCTTTTCTTTCTTCCTGTCTTTTTAATGACCTCTTGCTTTCTTCATGTATGGTGTCCTTGATGTCATTCCACAACTCATCTGGTCTTCGGTCATTCATGGTCAAAGCATCAGATCTATTTTTGAGATGGTCTCTAAATTTAGGTGGGATATGCTCAAGGTTGTACTTTGGCTCTCATGGACTTATTCTAATTTTCTTCAGTTTCAACTTGAATTTGCATATGAGCAATCGATAGTCTGTTCTGCAATTGGCCCCTGGCCTTGTTCAGACTGATGATATTGAGCTTTCCATCATCTCTTTCCACATATGTAATTGATTTGATTCCTGTGCATTCCATCTGGCCAGATCCACGTGTGTAGTTGCCATTTATGTTGTTGAAAAAAGGTATTTGCAATGAAGAAGTCGTTGGTCTTACAAAATTCTATCATGCAATCTCCGGTATTGTTTCTATCATCAAGGCCATATTTTCCAACGTCCAGTCCTTCTTCTCTGTTTCCAACTTCTGCATTCCAGTCACCAGTAATTATCAATGCATCCTGATTGCATGTTCGATCAATTTCTGCAGAAGCTGGTAAAAATCTTCATTTTCTTCATTTTTGACCTTAGTGGTTGGTGAGTAAATTTGAATAATAGTTGCATAACTGGTCTTCCTTGTAGGCATATGGGTATTAGCCTCTCACAGCATTGTACTTCAGACTAGATCTTGAAATGTTCTTTTTGACGATGACTGCAATGCCATTCCTCTTCAAGTTGTTGTTCACCACGTAGTAGGCCGTACGATTGTCTGATTCAAAATGGCCAAAACCAGTCCATTTCAGCTTACTAATGCCAAGGATATCAATATTTATGCATTCCACTTCATTTTTGATGATTTCCAGTTTTCCTAGATTCATACTTTGTATATATTCCAGGTTCCGATTATTAATGAATGTTTGCAGCTGTTTCATCTCATTTTGAGTCTTGCCACATCGCAAATGAAAGCCTTGCAAGCTTGACTCCTCCCACGTCATTAAGGTCGACTCTACTCTGAGGAGGCAGCTCTTCTGCAGTTGCCTTTTGAGTGCCTTCCAATCTGAGGGGCTCATCTTCTGGCACTATATCAGACAATATTCCACTGCTATTCATAAGGTTTTCACTGGTAAATTCTTTTCAGAAGTAGACTGCTGGGTCCTTCTAGCCTGTCTTAGTCTGGAAGTTCAGCTGAAAGCTTTCCACTATAGGTGATCCTGCTGGAATTTGATTACCAGTCGCTTAGCTTCCAGCATTACGGCAACACGTAAGCTACCACCGTGTAACAAACTGACAGATGCGTGGGGGAGAGTTATATAATATTCAGTCAAAGCTTGTCTTTTCTGATTAACCTTGAAAACATTATGCAGGTGAAATAAGCCAGACATTAAAGGACAAATATTGTTTGATTCTCACATACATGAAATATCTAGAATAGACAAAAATGGAGAAAGTGGAGAATAGAAGTTATAGCTTAATGGATACAGAGTTTTCATTTGGAGCGATGAAAAATTTATAAATAAATAGTGGCTATGGTTGTCCAACATTGTGAATGGGATTAATTCTACTTCATTGTACACTTAAAATGATTAAAATGGTAAATTTTGTCTTATATATATATTTAACACAATAAAGAAATTTAATTAAGTATGAAAAAAAAAGTCCTTTCTGCCTGTACCTCCCTTCTGTGTTGTAAAATATTATGGCCTGGTTTTAGATATGTTTTGGGGAATGAGGGAGGGTATTGTTTCCACTCTGTCTCAACACTTGAGGTAGATGGCAGGAAAAACCTTCAGGAAAAGATTCAGAGCAAGTGGCCATTGACAAAGACACAAATTAAAAAAAAAAAAAAATTTGTGAAAAATAGAAAAAGTCTCTGAGAAATGCTTATAAATCCATAGGGAACGGCACATGCTAAAAGCTGCAGCCACATGACTTGGTCCCCTATTATTTGGCATGAAAAAGAGGGAGGCCCTGAAGGCTGGAGAAATTAGGATCTCCGCATTAGATAGTTACATATATGTGAAAAAACAACATTCCAAAGTATGAACTGCCAGGCTAATTTGGCCTGACTCAGCACAGTTGCAGGTCACTGCCCACGTGGATTATAAACAAAGGGGCAGCTTGGCAGTACAGACAACCCCTACAGAGAATTCACCTTCTAATCTTCTAAGTTCAAAAGCCACTGACTTAGTTAGCTAGTGCTGCTATAACAGAAATACCACAAGTGGGTGGCTTTAACAAACAGAAATTAGATTTCTCACAGCTTAGAAGGCTAGAAGTCTGAATTCAGGGTGTTCACAGCAGGGAAATGCACTTTCTGCTCGTTCTGAGGGAAGATCCTTGTCTCAGCTTCTCTAGAATTTTTCTCAGTGTTCTGGGAGATCTCCACATCCCCCATTTGTGCTTACTTGTCTCCTGTGCCTGATCCGATCTTTTTATATCTCAAAAACAGTTAGGTTTAAGATACACCTATACTGATAATGGTCTCATTAACGTCACAAGAAAAACTTTAATGGGATTATAGCTGTGGATATAGGGGTTAGGATTCCAACACATATTTTGAAGGGACACAATTTGATCCATAACTGGCATCAACATGGTGTGAGTTAGAGCTCAGGGATACTAATGAGAGAACATGGTTTTCTTTCTGCCCCAGAAAAGCTACCAAACCCTCTGAGCTGCAGAGGTGAATATAGAATATAAGATGAGAGGAAGAAGTCAAACAGGAACCTGTCTTTCCCATCCCCACCCCTTCCATACAAATACTAACCAAAAAACCAACCCATTGCCGACGAGTCAATTCCAACTCATAGCAACCCCATAGTATTTCCAAGGACTGCCTGGTAGATTCAAACTGTCAACATTTTGATTAGCAGCCATAGCTCTTAACCGCTATGTCACCAGGGTTTCCTCCATACAAATAGGAGGGAGAATTGAAGAGGAGAGTAGACAATAGCTCAGAAGTTTGGGTGTTTCTAAAATAGGGAAATTGGTGCCCTGCTTCCATATAGAATGTTTTGAGGGTTTTTTTTTGTTGTTGTTTTGTTTTAAGAGCTGAGGTGGGAAGATTTATTCCATGTGCTGCCCTGATGATGAAAGAAAGATGTGACATTCACCTTTCATAAAGACCATAGCCTTGGAAACTCTATGGGACAGTTCTACTCTGTCCTATAAGGCCTTTATGAGTTGGCATTGACTTGGCAGCATTGGTTAGGTTTTTGATTCTCTTGGTTTAATGAGTGACACAGAAGGAGTCCACTATATCCAAGAACACAGAATTTTATTGAAAGACAGCCTGTAGGCCTATCTGGTGGCTTCCTTATTTGGGCTGGGGAGGATTTCACATCAAAACACATGAGTGGACTCCCTGAGCTAGAGACTGAAGGGGGACATGACTGAAGTTTATTAAAGATTAACAACATCAGGTAATTGAGTGGCTATTAAACCAGCACCTGCAACCTGGCCAGTCACCACCATCTGAAGCAAGTGTTGAGCATCTCCAGGGCCAAAACACAGGCTAGACCAGGACATCATCAAGGACAGGACAGACACAACTACGAAGTGGACCACACACTCTCCAGCATCAACACTGGGTCATTGCCAAAGCCCTTTAGGAATCTGGATGGGGGTTAGAAGGGACTCTGGGAAGGAAAGGAGGAAGGGGAAACTTATGGAATTAAATCATAAATTGGAAATAACTGAATTATTATTGAATTGTGGGAAAAAAAGGCCTTAAATGTGATTTATTAGTTTTTATTATGTACTGGTCCTTTCTGAATGCTGGCTTTGTGGTGAAAGGACCAAATCTCCTGTTTAAAGGCAAAGAGCTGAACTGGAAGACAAAAGGATGGTATATTTGAGAAACTCTCTGGAGAGATGGAATTTCCTACAAGCTCAGGTTAAAGTCAGACTATAAGTGAGGTGTGTGTGTGTGTGTGTAGGGATCAAAGAGTGAAATTAGAATGAAAGGATGGGAAGAAGAGAGACATCTTAGGCTAAGGGAGTAAATATTGCCCATCCTGGAATGAGTAGGCAAATGAGGAAGCTGAATTTTTAATTCTCTTTCCCAACCACCCTCTCTCTCTCTTGTTTTCTCCCTCCCTCCCTCCATCCCTCCCTCCATTTCTCTTTCTCTCTCTGTTTCCCAATGAGAAAGACAACTCAAGACCTGAGTGCAGGTAGTGGAGCTGGATGACTTCTCCTCTCTCTGGCCTTCTCTGCTGGAAGATGACCTGCAACCTCTCAGATTGCTTACCATCTTCTTTGTGGTCCTTATCCTCAAGAACACTACTAGTGATCTCACTCATCCTCCAAATTAATCTGACACAGCCATGAAAGGTCTACTTCAGTGCATTTCTTCAGTCAGGAGCTCCATCAGCAGTCAATGCATCATTCCTCGGCTCAGGTTGAACCCTTAACATGCAACCCTGAGATGCTGCTGCTCAGGGACATAACTGGCAGTGCCAAGGGAAGCACTAAAGATTCCCAGGCACTACAGTCCAGAATTTGGGAGTCATTTCAGATAGACCTCAGTAATGGTACTGAGCAGGAATGCTGGGGTGGGGAAGCAAAGGTCTCCCTCTCCTCAGGCTTCTTACCCAAAGAAAGGACAAGGAAATATGCAGAGGCAATGCCAGCTCTGAAAAGAAGCATGAGGTCAGACAGCATGAAGGGCAAGGAGAGGAGGCAGCCGAAGAAAAGAGCTCTTGTTCTCACCTCCAATCCTTTCTGTTCCTCATGGCTCATCTTAGATGTCCCATGAAGTCATCCTGCGTCTCCTATTTAAATGTTTCCTCATCATAATTCTTTTCTGCTGAAAGTGTAAAACCTCTAATATGTGAATAGGTTACCCCTTAATATCTTAAAATGCTGAGACACCTAATATGAACTCTAAATCTCTGGGTGGGGGAGGGGAGGAATCAAATATGGAGCTTTTCTCAACCCCAAATTTACTTGACCTGGGAATCCATGTTTCCCCAGAACTCATCTTAAACTCTTGTGGAAGCCTAGTGCTCCAAGACACATAGTTTGGGAAGTAATGATAACGATAAAACTTCTAAGAGAAAGAAATAAAAAAGCTAGATTGCAGCATTTTCCAAAGATTGTCTCTTAGAATTGTATTTTTGAATGAACTTCCCGGGCAAAAGGATTCCATGTTTAACTAGATTTGGGGAAATTGCTGTTGCTAGAAGTTATTTAGATTTTTGCCCTCCCTAAATTCTTATGACATAATCTGCAACTTTTTATCTTATCACCTTATTTTGCAATGTGATAACTTATATTCCTGCTGGATACAGGGGAGTTTTTACATAAGATCCTTTCCTGAAGCCTCCTCACTGCCAACCAGACCTTGAACACAGAAGGAGCTGAATCAATGTTTGCTGAATAAAAGAACAAAGGATGACATGGGAGCCACAATTGGCAGTAGCCCTGCATGAAAGAGAAGCTTGACCCCTAAACCCAAGTTGATGCTGGACAAAGTTGCCAACAGAATACTGCCGTTCATGGCTGTGCCCAAACCCCTTTAAAAGCCACAACCTGGCCTGTCACTTCCTCTGAGGTGTGCATTCTGCACGTACCCACGGAAAAAGAGCAGAACACTTTGAGATTAAATGATGTCCAGAGGCTAAAATCAAGCTTCTGGGATGTTGTCCAAGGCTGGCCTAACATGCAGGGCTTTTGCCTTGAGGACTGGCAGCAGTATCTCCTCCGTGGAGATAATTGATCCCTAGCCCACTGAGCAGATGTTACTAGAAGGATGATGTGTGTAGCAAAGGAGTGCCTCAGGCCCTTGATGGCTTCCACGGTGGTTTCAACAGGAAGCTAAAGAATCTGGCACTAGCTGACAGCCATTATCTGCACTTCTGCATCATCCCTTCTGCTAAGAAAGCTACCCACTTAACATGATGAAACTTCTAGAAGTAAAACTCTGTTTTTCTCCCTCGGTGTAATTTTGTTATTCCACTGTTACATTATGGTTGTGAAAGGCATAAAGAACAGTTGGGCTGGTTGGTGATTACTTTTCCCAGAAGTCATAATTGTCCCAAGGTACCCCAATTACTAGTATTTCTAGCTATCAAGTTGTCCTGAAGGGAAGAGAAGAGTCCATCGTTAGTTTATTAATTCATGCATTGCTTATTCCACAACATTTATTGAATGCCTACTATGTTCCAAGACCTACTAAATTGACCCTCTAAAATTAATCTGGCTAATTTGACAAACCTTGGGCCATATACAAAGTCTTTACAAGTGCTTGCATTTCACTTCTGGAAGGTGTATAGATTTTCTGCCAATGCCTTTCTTTGCTATTCCTTGCCCCTTAGCTTCCTCGTTTCTTATCCCCAATTTGGCCCCATACCTCAGGTTCTGCTTTCCATCCCATTAGTTGGCTTGATATCCTGACTTGGCCTTATTTTCTCTTAGTGCCAATTTAGGATATGACATCCAGCTCCTAGAAACTGGTTCCCATCCTTGAGCTATCACCCTATATCAGGTGTGGGTGTGGGGAGAGAATCTGAAATTTAAAACATATGGATGAAAAATATTTGGACTCAACCCTCTAGAAGCTTCTGATTTAGGTGAGAGGACATCACTTTATCTTTATTTGATTCTAAGTCTCTGTTCTGAGTAGATATAAGGAAAACGCCTGAGTGGTTTGGTAGAAGGAAGGAGGATAAAAGGAAGAAATTCATGATGTCGAAGTTATGCTATATCTTGAGGATGAATATAATAATCTCAGATGGAGAAATGTCAACAAAAGATTCTGGAAAGCAGGAAATTGGAAAGAATAAAGGCATAGGTGGAACACTGCAAAGTCCACTTGCTTGTTTATATGGAGAGAAGGGTGAGCAGATAAGACGGTCAGAGAGAAGGTGGGAAAAGAGGGTTGGGAGCAGTTTGCGAAGGGCCTTAGGTAGATATGGATAACTGCTGATGAGTTGACTGTGACCTTGAGTCAAGGTGACCTACAACAGAATGAAACTTTGCCAGTCATGCATCATCTTCACGATCACCATTATGTTTAAATCCATTGCTCCAGCTATTGTTCCAATCCATTTCACTGAGGTTCTCCCACATCATTGCTGGCCCTTTACTTTACCAAAAATGATATTTTCCTCCAGTGATTGATCCCTGCTGGTGATGTGTCCAAAGCAAGCAAGCTGGACAGTGTTCTGTTGTGATCCATAAGGTTTTCATTGGCTTATTTTTGGAAGTAGATCTCCAGGTCTTTCTTCCTAGTCTTGTGGGTACTCCTGCTGCCATTTGAAATACCAGTGGCATCACTTCCAACATCAGAGAAGCATGAGAGCCAACACACTATGAAAAACAGATGGTGGTGGGAGAAGGACTGTAGATGCTGTAATTACTGGGTATCACTTGACCCTAAAGACAATAAAAAGGCAAAAACCTTCATACAAGATAGGGACACTGAAGGCCTCCCAAATACAGGGCTTAAGTGAGAGTCTCAGAAAGGTGAAGTGGCAAAGAGGAAAGATATAGCCATTGCCAGAGGGCCTCCCCTATCTGATTTTCAAGGGCTCAATTTCATCATCACATTATCATAATCACTTATCAGGATTGGCTAGCATCTTCTCCCAGGAGCCCTGTTCTTTCCCCAGGAGGCCAAAAGCAGCTCACCTAATTTGTAACTTGTCATCTGTTGGAATTTGCACCTTCATCTGATCCATTGCCTCATTAATGTTCTGCACAAATGCCTTGGGATTTTTATGGTGGGTATAACCTTCGTGACCATCCAGGAGAGGACCTTGAGTATGTGAGTTGCCCCTGACCCTCCCACCCCCAATGAACCCCTGAGCTAGTAATAAACTCAGTTTGCAGAAGGAAAAAGACTTTTTCTTTTCAATTAAAAAAAAATAATAATAAAAGGTCTTTCTTCATCAACTGACTTGGTGCTGATGCAGCTTAGATGGAAATTAATTGTAACTTTCTGAGATGTATGCAGTTACATAATTCAAGAAAATACTAAAAATCTTTTCTGAAATGAAGTAATGCCTGGAGGCTGGAAGCAAGGCTAATGCCAAGTGAGGTTTTATGTTGCCTATTTAAGGTGTCACCACAGAACATTTGTAATGTGAGTTTCAGAAAACTGTCCCCAGGGACCAAGAATCTGGAGAGTAGCGTATTTGGGGAAGGAAAATGTCTCTTCATTTTCTTAGTCCAAAATGTGGACAAGGCACCTTGTTCATAAAACTTCTAAATTGAGGATGGAAGAGCTTGGGTCACTGAGATGCTTCAAGATTCTTACATCATTTCTCAACTTTCTTCAAAAGACCTCGGAGTGGAGAAATTGTTGCTCTCCTCCCACCCAACAGGCAATGCATCTCTCTCTCTTTCCTATTACATGAAAGAATAACTTCAATTGCTTTGGGACATGGCAAAGGAAAAGATTTTTACACATAAAGATGAGTACTTCTGAATCTGCATAGAACTCTGACCACCAAATGTTCTTGAGGGCTAAGGTACATAATTAAATTGGCGATCTCATACCTCTAAATTGGGAAACAGGAGGGTAGGTGACAGAATCAAGACTTACGTAGAAGTTGTCTGACTGCTTGGTCCACTTATTTCCAGAATTCTCCCCCCCTTAGAGGGGTTAATATTTCTAGAGGAAGTGGGGCAGTTGCAATTACTCCAAATAATGCTGCCCTTTCAACAATTCTTCATGGCATAATTGACATAATGGATGATGTTGTTAGTTGCTTTCAAGTCAGCTCCAAATCATGGCAGCCTCATGTATGAGGGTAAGTCAAAAAGTATTACTACAAAATCATAAAAACCCAAAAACCAAACCCAGTACCATCTCATAGCGACCCTATAGGACGGAGTAGAACTGCCCCATAGAGTTTCCAAGGAGAGCCTGAGCACCTGGCAGATTTGAACTGCTGACCCTTTGGTTAGCAGCCGTAGCACTTAACCACTACGCCACCAGGGTTTCCACAAAATCATAGAAACTTTTATTAAAGAAAAATATCAAAATGTGAAGCTATTGTTTCTCGAATATCCTCCCTCTAGATCCCTACCCTTCTGAAGGTGGTGTTTCCGTCTCTCTAACCCTTCCTCAAAGAATTCTGCGCTCTTCCGTTTTGGCATCCTCCAGGGACTCAAATCGTGTCCCTTTTAAATGTTCTTTGAGTTTTGGGAACAAAAAAAGTCTAAAGGGGCAAGATCAGGGCTGCAGGGTGGATGAGGTAAGGTTTTCCAACGAAATTCTCATAAGACAGCCCTTGCTACCCTTGAAGAATGAGCAGGTGCATTGTTGTGACGGGAAAAATAAAAATCCTTGGCGCAAATTTCCTGGCCTTTTTCTCACCAATGCAGCTTTCAATTTTCTTAAAAGTTCTTTGTAATACTCCCCCATGATCATCCAGTGTCCCCTGAGAAAATCTATCAAGGCTATCCCTCTGGAATTCCAAAAAGCAGCCACCATGACCTTCTGAGCAGTCCTCCCTCTCTTGGCTCATTTTTGAGGTTTTCCCAACCTCCCTTAAGATGCTTGATCCATCTAAAAACTGCTGTTTTATATGGGGCAGCATTCCCGTAAACTTGTTGCAAAGCTTCAGTGATTTGGGAAGATGTCCACTTAAGTTTTGTTAAAAATGTGATATTAGCCCTGACCTCAAAATTGTTTTTTTTCCATGACACAAAAAGTGTCTTTTTTTTTTTTTTTAAGACACCCGAGACTAAGTATATTACTGAGAGAACTTGTCTGGAGCCATCCACTGAACTCAGAGACATACTTAAATACATTTTGTTTCAAGTAAACCCACACATTTATGAACTAAAATCTTAGTAGCAATACTTTTGGACTTGCCCTCATACAACAGAAGAAAACGTTGCCCAGGCCTGCACCATCTTCAGGGTAATTGGTATGCTTAAGTCCATTGTTGTGGCCACTGTGTATTTAGAGTACCTTTTCCAACCCAGGGGTCTTATCTTCCAGCAATAATCTGTTGTGATCCATGGGGCTTTCATGGGCTGATTTTTGGAAGTAGGAGGTCACCAAGCCTTTCTTCCTAGTCCGTCTTAGTCTGGAAGCTCTGCTGAATCCAGTCCACTATGGGTGGCTGTGCTGGTATTTCAAAACGTGGCTGGCATAGCTTCCAGTGTTAGGATACCTAATTAATTAGCACTCCACCAGGTATCAGGCCACTCCCGGTCGACTCCCCACCATGTCACTCACTTCCTCTAAGTTGTTCTTCCGATGCTCCAGAGAGCCCTGCAAGAGTCCAGATCTAACCGGCTCAGAGTAGCCTGACATGCACAGAGCAGACCACAATGACTGACAAATGACCCTGGGTTGCCACGCATGCTCAATAATGCAAGAGAACTTATGTCAAGGAATCAAAAGACTCATGCCAAGGAACCCAAATCACCAGAAATGCATCATTGACAATAGTCAAGCTCATTTCAAAAGCATTTGGTCCATTGGCCACTTCTGTGCTGAGTCTTCGCCCCTCCTCGTAATAAATAATCAGTAGAAACTATGAATAGGTAAAACCTCTGATCCTGCCTACCATTTCCCTCCACCCTTAAATGCATATGTATAAACTGTATATTGCCTGCGCAGATGGAGAACTCAATCTGAGGTTGATACCTCTGAGTTCCCACTTGCTAGCCTGTGAAATAAACTCGTTCTTCCTATTAAAACCAGCGTCTGAGAGTTTGGCTTCTTGCACACTGAGGACAGGCCCATTGGTCTGGTTTCACCAGCAACACAGCCACATGCAAACTACCACAGTGCAACCAACTGACAGGTAGGTGATGGAATAGATGCTACAACCGGTTTAAAAAGATGAAGAGGAAGCAGTGTGAGATCAAGACTGCCCAGCTCATAGAAAAACACCCTACCAAGTGTTACCTGATTAGGGACCGTGCCCTGGAGCAGTTGAGGCAATGAAACATACTCCAAGTCAGAAAGAGTGAGAAAGTTTATTAAGGAGATGCATACATCACTGGGGACCCAGCAGCAACACAGGCTGTCTCTATGGAGTCCCAAAGAGCAATTTTACATTAGAGCTTATACAGAATCTTACAAGGGTTACAGGTGTCTTTGTAGTCCCCTGCCAGACATTCTTTATTAGGCTAAATATATACATATCTAATACCTGGGCTCCAACTTTCCTGTGGGGGTTGTATGCCACAGGTAGTCTGGACAGAACAAGAGGTTATTTGCATCAGTTTAAAACAAAGAACAAAGTCATTAACATTTGGTCAAAACAAAGTCATTAACAGAGGTACGTGAAGGAGGCAGGCAGAGGAAGAACAACTTACAGGTTTATCATGGCCTTAGTTATGTTAAGCTCTCAGTTGCCCGTTTTGAAAAAGGAAAAAACATGCTGGGTGGTATTGGGGTCACACAAGCAGTAGTGCTGGACTCTGACTACACCTTCTAATGTTAGAACTCAGCTACACCTCTGCCCATGTTCTTTTTGTGGCGATCTGCTTCTAAAAGACCAGAGTCTTGAAAACCCTATAGATTAGTTATACGTTATACACCTGGGGTCAACTCAATAGCAATATATATATATATATATATATATATATATATATATATTACTACACTATATTTTATATAAGGAGCTCTGGTGGGCCAGTGGTTAAAGCACTCAGCTGCAAACCATAAGGTTGGTGGTTCAAACCCACCAGCTGTTTCTCAGGAGAAAGATGTGGCTGTCTGTTTCCATAAAGATTACAGGCTTGGAAGCCCTATGAGACAGTTCTGCTCAGTTCTATAGGGTCACTATGAGGTGGAATTGATTCGATGGCAATAGGGTTAGGCTTTATATGAGGATTAAATGAGTTAATACATCTAAGGAGCTTAGAAAGAGCTGGGCATGGGGCAATTAATGCTCAATACATGTTAGCTATAATTATCATACTATTATAATTAAGTTAGTGGTAAATGTCCTTCACTAGATGGTTTGACCCTTGCGATCAGAGATTGTTTCCTGGATATCTTAGCATACTGCCCAGCAAGTCAATCTCCTGATGAATGCCTGGTGAATTGAATGGAATCTACCTTCTAAGATTGCTCTGAGGATAAAGGAACTGAGATGCTGGAGATTCCACATCCTTCAACGATGTGTGAGTTTTTTGTTACACAATCACATCTTAATTGACCATGTGTAAACCTGCTTCTTAGATTAGCCGCAGCACATGTTTAATCCCCTGTCACCAAAATGCTTCTGGGATTCTGCCCTGAATTGAAATCAGTTGGGAAAGGAAAAGCAATTTTAATAATTAGCCCATGCAGAACATGATCAAAAAGGTTAATTTTCTACTCCCCAAAGCACATGAGGCAGAGATAAATGATTTTTAGATATTTTACCCTGATACTAGTATGAACAATTAAGGGTTCCCTATAAAAATTACAATTATTGTTTAATCAATGAAAATTCTGGAAGAGATTCTAAATGGTGGGATTTGTTCATTTTTTAAAATTTTGCATAGGTATATTTTCAATTTTTTTTTTTTTTTAAATGAGAATGTTCCCTCCTTCTCCCTACCTAATCACTGTTTAATTGCTTTAGAATAACTTTCATGGTGCTCAAAACATTCCAGAATAAATTAAATAAGATGGAATAAAGTACTGTGTGATCTTGGTCAAGTTATTTAGTGTATCTGAATCTCAGTTTTCTCATTTGTAAAGTGGGAATAAAAAAAAATTACTTAAAAGTCTGGTGTGAAACTGAAGCCATAGAGGCTGGATAACCACCCCCAAACTATTGTTGTGAGATAGTCTTCAAACCTGAAACTGTCCCTGTGAAGTCATCTTTAAGCCAAAAAAACAATAGTCTAGCTTAATTAGAAAAGAATGTCTGCCTTGAGTGGTGTGCTCTTTAGAGAATTATCTATATGAGATCAAATGGACAATGGTAACTTGAGAGCTTAGATGAGAACCTTAGGGTGCAGTGAGTTTATGTCAATGATGGTGAAACAATTCAGAAAGAGGATATCAAGAAAGGTGGCACAATTTGAAGAATGTAACCAATGCCACTGAGTTGTACATGTAGAAATTGTTGAATCAATATACGTCTTTCTGTGTGTATCTTCACCAAAAATTAAAAAAAAAGGGGGGGCTGGTGTGAGAAATAAATGGCACACACCACAACACATAGTCATACTTTTTAAATGTTTTAATATCCATATATTAAAAAACTGTCTTTTTGTGAATGTGAAGAACACATACGGCCACACAGAAAATCCATGCATGTCAGCCATGAAACTGATAAGAAAAATCACTGTATGATATATTTAAACTGCCAGGTTGCACGTAGCTTTATTCAGAGGTGTCTTTTTACACATAGCTCCCAGTCTGTGATAAGTGTAACTCAAGGTGATTGTTGGAGACTCGCGTTCTTTATCTAAATAAAGAACCTGTTCTTATGTGATTGCCTAAAGGAAAGAAGGCTGGTCCCACATCCTCTCTGCCCGACCCTAGGCTTTCTTGGAGAGAATGGAAAGTAACCGTTGTCCGCAAGGCTGGTAGATTTAGAGTTGCTTTGGAAAATAGCAATTTTACCTGGATGGAGGCTAGTAATAAAATAGAGACTGGTGAGAAAAATACCCTGGATCAGAGAAATTGCTTTATGTATTATAAAAGTACTGAGGCATTCAACAGAAGTAAATCAGATAATTTCAGAAGAGAAAGAACAGTGGCTTCCAACAATAATACTCGTGATGGTGATCAACATCCCTCGTGAACATTTGTTGAGTGATTACCACGTGCCATGCTTTAAGCCCAGCGCCTTACATATATTCTTTTATAAGAACCCAGGGAAGTATCTACTATCATGACCTTTTGCTAATGAGAAAACGTATGCTTTGAAAGGTTAGATGACTTCCCTAAGGTCATACAGCTAGTAAATATCAGGGCTGGGATTTGTCTAGTTTGGGAACCTAGGCAAACCCATTGTCATCTAGTTGATTTCAACTTATAGTGACCCTATTTTTTTTTTTTTTTTTATGGGACAGAGCAGGTTGAACAAATAATCCTGGAAGCTGAACTATATGAAGGAGAATGCAGCACTAGGATTGGAGGAAGACTCATTAACAATCTGGGATATGCAGATGACACGACCTTGCTTGCTGAAAATGAAGAGGACTTGAAGCACTTGCTGATAAAGATAAAAGATTACAGCCTTCAGAGTGGATTGCACCTCTACATAAAGAAAACAAAAATCCTCACAACTGGATGAATCATGATAAACGGAGAAAAGATTGAAGTTGCCAAAGGTTTCATTTTACTTGGATCCACAATAAATGCCCATGGAAGCAGCAGTCAACAAGTGAAACGTTGTATTGCATTGAATAAATCTGCTGCAAAAGACCTGTGTAAAGTGTTAAAAAACAAAGATGTCACTTTGAGGCTAAGGTGTGCCTGACCCAAGCCATGGAATTTTCAATCGCTTCATAAGCATGCAAAAGCTGGACAATGAATAAGGAAGACAAAAGAATTGATGCCTTTGAATTATGGTGTTGGTGAAGAATACTAAGTATACCATGGACTGCCAAAAGACAAACACATCTGTCTTGGAAGAAGTACAGCCAGAACGCTCCTTAGAAACAAGAATGTCAAGACTTCGTCTCACGTACTTTGGACATGTTATCAAGAGGGACCACTCCCTGAAGAAGGACATCATGCTTGGTAAAGTAGAGGGTCAGCAAAAAAGAAGACCCTCGACAACATGGATTGACACAATGGCTGCAACAATGGGCTTAAAGTTAGCAACAATTGTGAGGATGATGTAGGACCAGGCAGTGTTTCATTCTGTCTCTGTGAGTTGGAACTGACTTGATAGCACCTAACAATAACAACATAGGACAGAGTAAAACTGCCCCATAGGGTTTCCAAGGCTGTAAATCTTAATGGAAGCAGATTTGTCACATCTTTCTCCCATGGAGCTGCTAGTGGGTTCAAACTTGTTGGTTAGCAGCTGAGTGCTTAATCACTGTGCCACCAGGGCTCCTTGGAAACTTGAGCACATGACCACAATTAGTGTGGAATGGAAGACTGCATAGACCTGGGTTGCTAACCAACAGCACTAGTTTAGAGAAGATATAAGAGCAGCCCATAGGGAAGACGGAGAAGGTCTCCAGCTAAAGAGAAGAGACAGCTTTTGTACTGAGTCATGCAAGATGCTTGTAGTAATTATGCATGATCTGGGTTGGTATTTCTGAATGTAATTTAAAACACTCTGAAAATCTCCTGTAGGAGGAGATTACAGTAGGTAGGTCTGGGGTTGGAGAGCAATCTGGTTTGACCTGAGATCTGAAGATTTCATTTGTGAGCTACGTTTGCAAAATCTGTTTATGCTTGGTTTGTTTATTAGGGGTGGCTTGAAGGGACCTGATAGAAATCATTAGGGCAGGGGCTGTAGGTCTGTGCAAACTGTGCTCTGTGTAATTCCACTTGTACAATGCAGCAGCCCTTAGGGCCACCATCCCTTGGGGCTGCCTCCAACTGGACGCCTCTCGGACGCCATATGTGCGTTGTAAATATACCGCAAGCAGATGCTCTCCGAAAAAGGAAACTCTTCCAGGAGCTTTATACAAAGGGCACTTTCCAGGACCAGGCTGGCCAGGAGAGAACACCATCAGCAACATATGCTGGTAGGGGCTCAGGCCAAATTACAGTGATAACATCACTCCCTACCCACCCCCATCAAAGCAGCTTGAACCGTGGCTGTGGCAGCTTTGTTTGTGTTCTAGGAAGCAGGGTGATGTGCCTAGAGAGAATCTCCCTCTAACAGAGAGGCGGACGGGCTAACACTGCCCCAGAGTCATAGGCTAGAGTGAATGCTGGCTGCCAACACTCTTTCTTTTCATTCATATGGTGATTCGTGGCATTGTCAGGATTCTGTATCTTCCTTTTCTAATTCTACACCCCTGATGCCCTGGGGTGTTTGAGCTAGGTTTTAGAGAGAAATGGCACATCAAAGAAAATGGAGATCTAAACAGTGGTATAACCAGGGGGTCCCAGGTGGACCCAAGCTGGCAGGTGCATTGCCCGCACCCACCCCCCTCTTCACTATACCTCTTTTGCATTGAGGCTAAAGAACCTCCAGGAATGATGAGAAAGGGACTCAAATCTTGGATTTATAATTAGAATTCAGATGTGTAAAAGCACGTACAGAATACTGGGCAAGGATGGGGGATGCAGCGGAAGCTAATTTTTTCTGGAATCTTCTGAAAGCCCAGAGAGAATCATTATAAAGAAAGAGGTGTGGTACATTGAGGTTACGCAGTAGCCCAGCAGGGGCCTGAGGCCAGTAGTTTTCCAGATATTATTGTTAGCTGACATCTTGTTTGCCCCCAGCTCATGGTGACCCCATGCACAATGGAACAAAATGCTGCCCAGTCCTGTGCCATCCCTATGACTAATTTTAGGTCAGATTGTTTTAAGTCATAATGTTTTAACTGGCTGGTTTTCGGAAGTAGATCCCTAGGTTTTTCTTCCCAGGCAATCTTAGTCTGGAAGCTCTGCTAAAACCTATTCAGCATCATAACCACACACAATCCTCCACTGACAGAAGGGTGGTTGTCTGCCCATGAGGTGCATTGGCCAGGAATTGAACTGCAGTCTCTCCAGTGAATTACCAATACCTCATGTTCCAGGTATTACTGAACTTTAATTCAGCCCAATAGCATCACTTTTTAAGAAATGGGCCGTACATGTAATCTGAAGAGCTATCTCACTAAAGTCTAAAACTTGGCCTGACCCAGAGGTCACAAGTTCTTCTTGGCATCTTGGATGACTATCAAGCTGCCCCTGCACTGTGAAAACTGACTGGAGTAATTGGCCAGAATCTGCATCCAGGGTGCCACGTGGGCCTGCCGGAGACAAACACAGTGGTGGCTGCCACCCATCCACATGTGACCACATAGCAGCTTCAGTGGCCAGTGCAGAGTACCTTGTGGAGACTAAAGTACCTGAAGAAAGTGTATAGGGCATCACTGTGTTCAGATACATGCTTCAAATGAGCAGAAATTCAGGCGTAATCTTCATGTGACAACATCTCTCTCCAAGCTGGTAAAGCCTGAGCACACTGGGTTCATATTAGTCAGAGCAAAGTTTCTTTTTGGTGTCTCTCATAGTTTTCTTTAGGAGAAAGAGTTCCTCCTTTCTATGCTGCACCTACCTTGCCTGAGAAAGAAAATCCCCTTTTGCTTCGAGACCTCAAGCCTAGGAAGTTGATCTTAGGTAGGAAGGACAAGAATGTTGCAAAATAGGCAAGGAGTAAAGAGGAACACTGAGTCTAGGAACTTTAGAGTCCTTGGAGGACTCCTAATAACCTAGTATTCAGAAACAATATGATTCTGTGACATAATGCTGAGGGAGCACTGAGCCAGTGTCAGGCACAAGATAAGTGCACCATGAATGTCGGCTCTTGTAGGTGTTATAATGCCGGGTGTTCATCCTGCCTTTCCAACCACCACAGGACCTCTGAAACCTAGACCCTATCCTCTCAGATGTCAGGGGTCCCTGGGTGATGCAAACAGCTAAGTGCTCAACTACCAGCTGAAGGGCTGGAGGTTCCAACCTGCCCAGAAGCTCCTCAGAAGACAGGCCTGGCAATCTGCTTCCAAAAGGTCACAGCCTTGAAAATCCTATGGAGCAGTTCTACTCTGCACACATGGGGTCACCATGACCTGGAATCCACTTGACAGCAAAGAACAACTGTCATGAACACAGAGATGTGCTTCTAAAATAATAATAAAATACTCAAGGTGCCTCAAACTAAACTCGTTATCTTTTACCATGAAGCTCCCCGTGTGCTACTAAGTAGGGGAGTTGGGATTTGAACCCACGTAGTTTGATGCTAAAAACTTACATGTTTAATCCTCATGGTACGGAGACTGTCCAGCTAAGTTAGCAGCCTCCTAACCCAGCCTCTCTAAGTTCCCTTGCTCCTTTGTAGCCTCATATTTTCCCTCAGCGAGGGACATGAAAATGGACTGGACTCCACCTTCCTGGAACTCAGCTGGCTCAAAGGAGACTATATTAAGTGGCAAACAAAGGATAAAGAAGTTCCTCCAAGAGAGAAGGAAATGTGTTCTTTAAGGCCACAGTTTGTGCTCTTTTGTTTTGTTTCCTGCAGGGATTCAAAAATGAGCTCTCAGTTCCTCAGGTCTTCAAGAGATTTCTTCCATTCCTGAACTTTTCATAGCCTTTTGATTTATAATGTGTGTTCTTGGCATATTGTCACAGAACACGAACCTCGCCTAACCAAACATAACAGAGGCACCAGACCTCTGCAGACGTTATTGGGGAGCATCAGCTTGCCTGCTGTAGGGTGTGAACAGCTGTCCAGAAAAGAAGAAAATAACCTAAAGGAGAGGGGACTGACAGACTCCAAGAGAAAGAGTGAAATGTCTTGAGTAGTAGTTCTAATAAGAATGACTTCCTCCCTAGTTTTCTCTGTGCTTGCCTTTGTACAGGAGTCTGGTGGCACAGTGGTTAAATGCTTAGCTGCTAACCAAAAGGTTGGTGTGGTTCAAATCCACCAGCCTCTCCACAGGAGAAAGGTATGGCAGCCTACTTCCATAAAGGAAACCCTAAGGGGCAGTACTATTCTTCCTATAGGGCTGCTATGAGTGGGAATTGACTTGATGGCAATGGTTTTCTTTTGTTTGTTTGTTTTTTAATTGTCTTTGAACGTTGCAGGACCAGGAAGATAAGAAGAAGGCATCCTGTGCAGTCTTGGAAGGAAGTGGGTTCGGATTCTCTCCCTGTTTCTTTTACCAATTAGTTATGTGACTTTGAGCAAGACCCTGACCTTCTTTGAGACTCAATTCCCTCAATCTCCAAAGGGTACGGTAATGTCTGCTATGAAGATGAAAAGATGTAAAAGTATTTTAATTCACTCATGTATTCCACAAACATGGATTGAGCTTCAAGTAAGAGTCTCTGTAGCCTGTGGCTGTAGGGGAGGCTGGGGTTCCGGGACCTGAGGAAGTCATTGAAACTTGCTCCCTGACTTTTCCCATGTCTGAAATGGACACAGTAATGGGTGTCTTCCTTGACTCTCACAAGGAAAGTATTCTAAATTTAAAAAAGAAAAAGGGAGGAAAACCTTTGCAAAGATAGAAGAAATTACTACTGTTTTATCTATATTAGTAGGTATTTTTGAATCTACTTCTGAGGAATCTAGTAGCCTTGTTTTCAAGAGCAAAACCACTGGAGAGAGACCACCTCAGTCAAATCCCAATATCTATTGTCTATGTAACCAATCCAAAAGATCAGCAGTTCAAATCCACCAGGTGCTTCTTGGAAATGCTATGGGACAGTTCTACTCTGTCCTACAAGGTCGCTATGAGTCAGAACAGACTTGACAGCAATGGGTTTGGTTTTTATGTAACGAACTCAATGGCAATGGGCTTGGTTTTTTTTTTTTTTTTTTATGTAACCATGGGCAAGTTACTTAGCCTCCCTAAACTTCTCTCCACTTTTAATTTTTTTATTTTTTAGGAAAATACAGATGATATCTATCTCACAGAGTTGGTCTGAGGATTATAAGATTGCATTTATAAGTACAGGTGAGAAAGGAGTCCCTGGGCAGTGCAAAAGGTTAGTGAACTCAGGTACTAACGAAAAGGTTTGTGGCTCGAGTCCACCCAAGGGCACCTCAGAAGAAAGCCCTAGTGATTTGCTTTTGAAAAATCAGGCACTGAAAACCCTATGTAGCACAGTTCTGCTCTGACACACATGGGGTCACCGTGACTGGTTGGTTGGTTGATAGATAAGGAAAGAAAGGTAGCTATATTCAATGACTTACTTAAACTCTAAGGCAGAACAGGCCCTGTACACAAAATACATATATATATACCCACTGTCGTCAGGTCGATTACGACTCATAGCGACCCTACAGGACAGAGTAGAACTGCCCCATAGAGATACATACAGTGCTCACTGTAGTGCTGGCATTTAGCTTAAAATCATATTATGTATGTGTTATATCTACATTTCTACTATGTATATATACGTGTGTATATATACATATACAAATTTTATATATACACATATACATATACAGGGAAACCCTGGTGGCATAGTGGTTGAGAGATACGTCTGCTAACCAAAAGGCTGGCAGTTCGAATCCACGAGGCAGTCCTTGGAAACTCTATGGGGCAGTTCTACCCTGTCCTATGGGGTCACTATGAGTCAGAATCAACTCGACGACAACGGGTTATACATATGTATGTACACATATAATGTAATAAAGACATTAAATGTACTCTAAGGGAGTCTAACTCCAAGTTAAAAATTATGATGACGGTGATAATAATTTACAATCTTTTTAACACCATGTACTAGATCTATGCTAAGCACTTTATATACATTATCATGTACGATCCTTAGAAAAACCTACGAAGTAAATATGATTATCATCACCAGTTTACAGATGAGGAAACCAAGGCATAGAGAGTTAAACTTGTCCAAAACCATATAGTAGGTGGTAGTAGCAGAACCAGGTTCGAACCAGGTGGCTTTACTGTACAGTCTGTGTTCTTAACCACCCTACAGGCTAAAATTATAATCCCCTGTTGAGAGTGCAGCTCTCTGCGGCCTAGATTACCTGTACCTGGCCAGCAGAATAGAGCTGTTTGACCAGGTCCCAGGATGGAAGTTGCCAGACTTCTCAGCCCAGTCTTCTATGCTGGACTTGAGCTTCTCCTAAGGAAGTTCAAGGATATGTCTCAAGTCCCATCACCAAGAAGAGAAGAGCAGTATGTGGCGGGCTCAGGAGTGGC
Source organism: Elephas maximus indicus (assembly GCF_024166365.1). NCBI lineage: Eukaryota > Metazoa > Chordata > Mammalia > Proboscidea > Elephantidae > Elephas > Elephas maximus. Next base: position 18,003,322 of record NC_064827.1, on the reverse strand, counting down.
AAGGGGATGGGAGGGGTGGGGAAGGCACAGCAGCACCCCTTCAACTTGGAAGTAGCTGCTAGTAGTGAGTATGGAGATGCCATGGTGTGATTAATTATTCAGCACTGCAGCTGGGTCCTCAAGAGCAGAAGCTTCCCTTTGGTAGGGTCTTAGTAAAAGGTCCTTCAGATATTTGAAGAACAAAGTACCCTAATTCTTGAAGGTGGTTACTCTTCAGGCAAAGTGACATGTTGCCTCCTGGGTAGACAGATCACAACTGACTTCAAACGGGTGATTAAGTTTAGACTGAATTAAAAAGCAGAGAGCCAAGAAGTTAACTGGTTAGATAACATAAAGTGAGAACCAAGGCTATAAAATTTACTATTACATGCTGTGAAAATGAGATTTAATAAAAAAAGGAATGGTGACCAGTGCAGACAGGAAGTCAGTCAGTAAGGAATTTAGGGACTTCTCTGACTTCCCCCTTATCAACCTGTGTTCTTTGTTAGCCAGTAGGCAAGAGTACGGGTGGATATATTAGCCTTTTCCTCTTCAGCCTTCAGCCTGTGTTCCTTGCCACCACTAACTTGAACCTTTCCGATCTGCTTGAAAATGAAGGAAGAGAGGATGCCTTGGAACCCAGGGTATACACTGAGCATCTCAGCAACTCCAAACAAGTGTCCTTAGAAACACCTCCAACCTAGCACACACCCAGCTAAACACAGTTGTTCAATCTTACCTCCCCTCACCAACCTTTGAGTTCCTTGCATTTAAAACAGATGATCTGGTTTCAGGGAACATCTAAGTCAATTGGCATAACAAAGTTTATTAAGAAAATGTTCTGCATCCCACCTTGGGCATCTGGGGTCTTAAAAGCTAGCAAGTGGCTATCTAAGATGCATCAATTGGTCTCAATCTACCTGGAGCAAAGGAGAATGAAGAATACCAAAGACGCAAGGAAAATATGAGCCCAACAGACAGAAAGGGCCACATAAGCCAGAGACTCCATCGGCCTGAGACTGGAAGAACTAGACGGTGCCTGGCTACTACCAATGACCACCCTGACAGGGAACACAACAGACAGTTCCTGATGGAGCAGGAGAAAAGTGTGGAGCAGAACTCAAATTCTAGTAAAAAGACCAGACTTAACGGTCTGACTGAGAATAGAGGGACCCCAGAAGACATGGCCCCTGGACTCTCTGTTAGCCCAAAACGAAAATTTCTCCTGAAGCCAACTCTTCAGATAAAGATTAGACTGGACTATAGACATAAAATAATACTGCTGAGGAGTATGTTCATTAGCTCAAGGAGAGACACATAAGGCTAAGTGGGCAGCTCCTGTCTGGTGGCAAGATGAGAACAGGAGCTGGTTGAATGGTCATGGGAAACGCATGGTGGAGAGGAGGAGTATGCTGTCACATTACAGGAAGAGTAACTAGGGTCACATAACAATGTGTATCCAAGTTTTTTATGAGAAACTGACTTGAATTGTAAACTTTCATTTAAAGCACAATAAAAAAATAAAAATAAAATGGATGATCATTTATAGTAAAAAAATAATAGCTAGCACTTGATACATAGGATGACCATGTAGTTCATTGTCTAAACCACGATGCTTCCAACAGTGAAAAGGTATGCCACAATAGGTGTGAACCAAGACAGTGTTGGGCAAATACAGACATCTGGTCACTGTATTTGTTGCGCACTTTGTGTCATGCACAGGGCTAAGGGCTTTATAGCTTTTGGTCATTGAATCTTCCCAATGGTCCTCTAGGGGAAGTGTTATTATGACCACCACCCCCATCCCGCCCCATTTTATTGATGAGCAAATTGAGACTTGGAAACTTGCCTAAGGCTATCCCTCAAACCCAGGAAGAACTGCAACAGGTTTGGTTTAGTTTTTGGCAGAGAACCTGTAGAAATGTCTCTCCTTTCTCCTATAGTAGGGAGGGAGAAGTCTTCAGAAATGGTTACATTGTAGTCCACAAGGCAGCAAGCAGATGGAACTGCAGAGATATAGTTCAGAGAAAGGAGCCCGGGTGGCATGGTAGTTAAGAGCCATGGCTGTTAACCAAAAGTTGGCAGTTTGAATCTACCAGTGGCTCCTTAGAAACCCCATGGGGCAGTTCTCCTCTGTCCTATAGGGTCACTATGAGTTGGAACTGGCTCGACAGCAATGGTTTTTTTTTTTTTTTAGTTCAGAGAAAAGTTATATTCCCTCTTGTAAAACTTAAACATGAATTAATCTTCAAAGAAAGCTTTTACCTGTTGAAGACATGGGCTCATTGTGGTAACTTCAAAGGGCAGGAAGGAGAAGGTGTTGTTAAAGGGGAAAAAGGGAAAGTGCTAGAATTCCTTTTCTTTATTCCAAATGTAGAGACATTGAAGAAGAGCATGTGGCTCTGCTACCTAGCAGCTGTGTGAGCGGGAGCACCTTCCTCTAAGGCTAGAAATTCAGTTTCCCTCTCATGTAACAAACCCACTGCCTTCGAGTCGATTCTGACTCACAGCAACCCTATAGGACAGGGTAGAACTGCCCCATAGGGTTTCCAAAGCCATAATCTTTACAGAAGCAGACTGCCTCATCTTTCTCCAACAGAGTGGTTGCTGGGTTCGAACCACTGATCTTTTGGTTAGCAGCCTAGCGCTTAACTATGGCACCACCAGGGCTCCTTTTTCTTCACACAGGGGAAGAATATCCACCCTGCAGTATAGCTGGGAGGGTATAAGGACATGATCTAGCTAAGCACCTGACTCAGCAGACCACAGCTATGAGAATTTCTCATACAAGGAGAGGAAGAAGCTCTAACCTCATGTTTTAGGGTAAGTACCTATCTTAGTTATCTAGTGCTACTATAACAGAAATACCACAAATGGGTGGTCCTAAAAACAGAAATTTATTTTCTCACAGTTCAGGAGGCTGAAGGTCCAAATTTAGGGCATGACCCTAGGGAGAAGTCCTTTCTTTGTCTATTTCAGTTCCTCCCGGTTAAACCAAAAACAAAACCATTGCCATTGGGTTGATTCTGACCCATAATGACCCTAGAGGACAGAGGAGAACCATCCCATAGGGTTTCTAAGGAGTGGCTGGTGGACTAGAGCTGCCCAACTTTTGGTTAGCAGCTGTATCACTTAACTTCTATGCCACCAGGGCTCCACCCCTTATTGTTGTTAGGTGTCCTTAAGTTGTGACTCATAGTTACCCCATGTGACAGGGTAGAACTGCCCATAGGGTTTTCTAGGCTCTAATCTTTATGGGAGCAGATCTCTAGGTCTTTCTCCCACAGAGCTGCTGGCGGGGCTTGAACCACCAACCTTTAGCTTAGCAGCCAAGAGCTCAACTTTTGCGCCACCAGGGTTCCAACAATCCTTAAAGTTCCTGGGGCTGTTGAAAAGTCTATTTCAGTTTACAGATTGAATTGTCTCCCAAAAATGTGTGTCAGCTTGGCTATTCAGTGATTCCTAGTATTGTGTGATTGTCTACCACTTTGTCATCTGATGTGATTTTTCTGTGTGTTGTAAATCTTACCTTTATGATGTTAATGGGGCAAGATTCAATCTACAACATTAGATTGTGTCATAAGTCAATCTCTTTTGAGATATAAAAGAGATAAGCCAGCAGAGAGACATGGGGACCTCATACCACCAAAAAAGCCACTCTGGGAACAGAACATGTCCTTTGGACCCAGGTTTCCTGCGCTGAGAAGCTCCTTGGCTTCGGAAGATTGATGACAAGGACCTTCCCCTACAGCTGACAGAGAGAGAAAGCCTGGAGCTGGCACCCTGAATTTGAACTTCTAGCCTCCTAAACTGTGAGAGAATGAACTTCGGTTTGTTAAAGCTATCCACTTGTGGTATTTCTGTTATAGTAGCACTAGACAACTAACACAGTGACCGACATTGCCAGTACCATCAGAATGTCTGAAAAGACCATGGTGCCTTAGTTTGACCCTCTGGTTATCAGGGCAGCCAAGGATTAGGTCCTGACCAAACAGCATATTGTAGGAGTGAATTCTTTTCCAAACATCTTTACTCTTACAAAAACTCTGGATTTTTCCTCCCAGTCGCTAAATGCAATATCATTATACCATTCTCCAAGTTGATCCTACCTTGTTTCAATTGGGAAACTTTCAGAATAGAAAATGTGATCAAAGACCCAAATGGATTTTTCTGCCTCTAATTCTCCCAGAATAATGAATTGTGATGGTAAAGGTCTTCTCTGTCCACCATTTTATTGAACCTGAGTCTGAACTTGACAAAATGGTTGAGGGTATCACATTCCCATTTTTTTATTCTATTGCAAATGCTTCCATTCACTCATCGATTTGTGACTATTAATGAATATTCTTTCAGACTTTCATTAAACAAAGAGGCATTTAATAAACCATCACTTATTTTCCTTCCACATGCATATTGTGGAGTTGGGTTTCACTATTCTGAACCAGTCAGGAACTGTGACTGCATTGGTTGTTGATTTCAGTTGTGGCTCAGCTCTCAGTTTGGGAAGTCTCAGGGCATAGCACAGGGCTTGGCAGTTGGTAGGCACTCAATAAATAGTGAATCACGCGCTGTGTAACGTCTAGCGATTTGAACATGGAAATCAGACTGTACGCTATGTCCCAAAGACTTCTTCAGCTTATCTAGTCCCAGCCCTTAAATCATGGCATTCATATGAGCTATATAGGCACCACCTTTCCAAGGTTGTAGGGTGAGAGAATGCACCAACAATCAATCTTTCTGGATAGGCCTGATTCATTTTCAGAATCCTTCTCAACACAGGGCTTCAGACAACCACTGTCTTAGGCTGGGTTCTCTTGTTGTTGTTGTTGTTGTTAGGTGCCATCGAGTCAGTTCTGACTCACAGCGACACTGTGCACAACAGAACAAACACTGCCCTGTCCTGAGCCATCCTTACACTCGTTGTTATGCTTGAGCTCGTTGTTGTAGCCACTGTGTCAATCCACCTCCTTGAGGGTCTTCTTCTTTTCCGCTGACCCTGTACTCTGCCAAGCATGATGTCCTTCTCCAGGGACTGATCTCTCCTGACAACATGTCCAAAGTATGTAAGACCCAGTCTTGCCATCCTTGCCTCTAAGGAGCATTCTGGCTGTACTTCTTCTAAGACAGATTTGTTCGTTCCTTTGGCAGTCCATGGTATATTCAATATTCTTCGCCAATACCACAGTTCGAAGGCATCAATTCTTCTTCGATCTTCCTTATTCATTGTCCGGCTTTCACATGCGTATGATGCGATTGAATATACTGTGGCTTGGATCAGGTGCACCTTAGTCTTCAGGGTGACATCTTTGCTCTTCAACACTTTGAAAATGTCATTTGCAGTATATTTACCTAATGCAATGAGTCTTTTGATTTCTTGACTGCTGCTTCCATGGCTGTTGATTGTGGATCCAAGTAAAATGAAATCCTTGACAACTTCAATCTTTTCTCCGTTTATCATGATGTTGCTCATTGATCCAGTTGTGAGGATGTTTGTTTTCTTTATGTTGAGGTGCAATCCATACTGAAGGCTGTGGTCTTTGATCTTCATTAGAAAGTGCTTCAAGCCCTCTTCACTTTCAGCAAGCAAGGTTGTGTCATCTGCATAATTCGGGCTGTTAATAAGTCTTCTTCCAATCCTGATGCCCTGTTCTTCTTCATATAGTCCAGCTTCTCAGATTATTTGCTCAGCATACGGTTTAAATAGGTATGGTGAAAGAGTACACCCTGACACACACCTTTCCTGACTTTAAACAAATCAGTATCCCCTTGTTCTGTCTGAACAGCTGCCTCTTGATTTATGTAAAGGTTCCTCATGAGCACAATTAAGTGTTCCAGAATTCCCATTCTTCACAATGTTATCCATAATTTGTTATGATCCACACAGTCGAGTGCTTTTGCGTAGTCAATAAAACACAGGTAAACATCCTTCTGGTATTCTCTGCTTTCAGCCAGGAGCCACCTGACATCAGCAGTGATAGTCCTGATTCCACGTCCTCTTCTGAAACCAGCCTGAATTTCTGGCAGTTCCCTGTCAATATACTGCTGCAGCTGTTTTTGAATGATCTTCAGCAAAATTTTGCTTGTGCATGGTATTAATGATATTGTTCTATAATTTCCACATTCGGTTGGATCACCTTTCTTGGGAATAGGCATAAATATGGATCTCTTCCAGTCAGTTGGCCAGGAAGCTGTCTTCCACATTTCTTGGCATAGACGAGTGAGCACCACCAGTGATGCGTCTGTTTGTTGAAACGTCTCAATTGATATTCCATCAATTCCTGGAGCCTTGTTTTTCGCCAGTGCCTTCAGAGCAGCTTGGACTTCTTCCTTCAGTACTATCAGTTCCTGATCATATGCCACCTCTTGAAATGGTTGAATATCGACTAATTCTTTTTGGTATAATGACTCTGTGTATTCCTTCCATCTTCTTTTGATGCTTCCTGAGTCGTTTAATATTTTCCCCATGGAATCCTTCATTATTGCAACTCGAGGCTTGAATTTTTTCTGCTGTTTTTTCAGCTTGAGAAACACTGAGAGTGCTCTTCCCTTTTGGTTTTCTATCTCCAGCTCTTTGCACGTATCATTATAATACTTGACTTTGTCTTCTCGAGAGCCCTTTTGAAATCTTCTGTTCAGTTCTTTTACTTCATCAATTCTTCCTTTTGCTTTAGCTGCTCGACTCTCAAGAGCAAGTTTCAGAGTCTCCTCATCTTGGTCTTTTCTTTCTTTCCTGTCTTTTCAATGACCTCTTGTTTTCTTCATTTATGATGTGCTTGATGTCATTCCACAACTCGTCTGGTCTTTAGTCACTAGTGTTCAATGCGTCAAATCTGTTCTTGAGATGGTCTCTAAATTCAGGTAGAATATACTCAAGATCATATTTTGGCTCTCGTGGACTTGCTCTGATTTTCTTCAGTTTCAGCCTGAATTTGCATAGGAGCAATTGACAGCCTGTTCCACAGTCGGCCCCTGGCCTTGTTCTGACTGATGGTATTGAGTTTTCCATTGTCTCTTTCCACAGATGTAGTCAATTCGATTTCTGTGTGCTCCATCTGGCGAGGTCCATGTGTACAGTCGCTGTTTATGTTGGTGAAAGAAGGTATTTGCAATGAAGAAGTCGTTGGTCTTGCAAAATTCTACCATTCGATCTCCGACATTGTTTCTATCACCAAGGCCATATTTTCCAACTACTGTTCCTTCTTCTTTGTTTCCAACTTTTGCATTCCAATCGCCAGTAATTATCAATGCATCTTGATCGCATGTTCGATCAATTTCAGACTGCAGTAGCTGATAAAAATCTTCTGTTTCTTCATCTTTGGCCCTAGTGGTTGGTGTGTAAATCTGAATAATAGTCATATTAACTGGTTTTCCTTGTAGGCATATGGATATTTTCCTATCACTGACAGCATTGTACTTCAGGATAGATCTTGAAACATTCTTTTTGGTGATGAATGCAACACCATTCCTCTTTGAGTTGTCCTTCCCAGCATAGTAGACTACATGATTGTCTGATTCGAAATGGCCAATACCAGTCCATTTTAGCTCATGAATGCCTAGGATATTGATATTTATGCATTCCATTTCTTTTAAATGATTCCCAATTTTCCTAGATTCGTACTTCGTACATTCCATGTTCTGATTATTAATGGATGTTTGCAGCTGTTTCTTCTCATTTTGAGTTGCGTCACATCAGCAAATGAAGGCCCCGAAAGTTTTACTCCATCCACATCATTAAGGTTGACTCTACTTTGAGGAGGCAGCTCTTCCTGGGTTTTCTACAGAAGCAAAATCAGTAAAGTGTATAATTATATATAGTAGAGAGAGACTTACATCAAGGAACTTGCTCATGCAGTTTTAGAATTTGGAACATCTTCAGTGTGTGGGTGAGGCTTGAGGCTTCTCCTGATTCACGTAGCCTCAGGGGCTGGGCTGCAGGTCAGATAGCAGGGCTCTTGCTGACAGGCTGTGAAGACTGAAGAATCCCAAGATCAAGATTGGCAAGCAAGATGGCAGATAAGCTTCCAGCTCAGGTTCCAAGAACTGAAGGTCAGACAGACAGGAGCTGGCTGCAGGATTCAGAGTGAGCAAAAAGCCCATAAGCCTTGCCAGAAGGTCCATCTATATAGGATGCAGACTACATCCCCAAGCAAACTCCCTTTTAACTGATTGGCTACTCACAGCAGGTCCCATCATGGAGGTGATCACATTATATCAGATCTTATCTTGGAAGCGATCACATCATCATACAACTGCCAAACTACATCATAACTACCAAACCACTGAGAATCATGGCCCAGCCAAGTTGGCACACAACTTTAATCATCGTAATCACTTAGCATCAGTTGACACAAAAGACAAAGCCAATTTGCTATTAGAACTCTAGAAGGAGCATGGCATTTTGACCACTGTCCATAGTGAAAGAACCAGAAGCCTTTCCAACAGAAAACTTTAGCTTCGTACCTTAGTTCTCCATGCTTCTATAACAGAAGTACCACAAGTGGGTGGCTTTAAAAACAGAGGTGTATTTTCTTACAGTTTAGGAGGCTAGAAGTCCTGAATCAGGGCCCTGGCTCTAGGGGAAGGCTTTCTCTCTGCTGACTTTGGAGGAAAGTCTTTGTGTCTTTTCTGTTCCTCTCTTCCTCGGTAATATCCAAGCAACTTGGCATCTATCTTGCCTCATGTCTAACTTGCTTCTCTGTGCATAATCTGCTTATTTTATACCTCAAAGATGATTGGCTTAAGACACAGCCTACTATGGTCTCATTACCATAATGAAGAAAACCTTTTTCCCAAATTAAGTATAAGGGTTATTTTGGGGGGACACAATTCAGTCCGTAACAAGATCTAAGTATTACCAACTCTAGATTTCTGTATCTCTCTTACCACCCACTTTGGACACGTGTGTGTGAACGTGTACACTTGCTCTGTCACATGTACACGCTTCCAAGCACATGTACTTGCTCATGGCCGAATATCCTGTCTGGCTACCTCCCGCTGTGTCCTGGGAGGCAAGAGAGATCAATCCCGTAGAAAGTCAACAGCTGCATTTGGTGGCTTGGCCCAACTTTGCTCAGTCAGCTTAGCTTATCATGGGTGATTATGTTCTCATTTCCACCCTCAGACTGCAAAAGGAGAAAGGTCAGCTAGTCTGGGATCCTTACACAGCTGTTATAGATGTTTATGGAAGAATCTGATATACCAAATCTTTCCCAGAAGTTAAAAAAAAGAAAGACAGACTTGTGAATGAGATATTGAGAGCTCTAAATTAGTGGCAGTGAGTGAACAGATTTCTTTGTTAACTGACCCAGAACATTAAATTAATTATGTAATTTAACATCACTGTTTTATTTGATATCTGCCTATTAATACCGCACCCTCCTACCTTATAGTCAATTGCAAACCCTAGAAATAGAAGAACATATTTATTTTGGTTGGAATTTGCAATTTTCTGCCATACGAACTAGTAGTAACTTGTAATTTCTTTCTCCAAGGGGAGCCTATTACCCCAGGAGAAATGATGATCACCCGTATTTGAAACGTGTAGTCGTTGGCCTTCATGTCTTCTAGTCCCATTCCCTGCTATGAGAGACTAGGGGATTCATGGAGCTTGAGAATTCACCCATATTTGAGGCTATGCTTTCTAACTTTGAGAAAGATTGTGCCCTACCCAGACTCCTTGTCCTTATCTCAGGGAAAGTCAGAGGGCAAGACAAGAGAAACTTATAGGGGAGCCACCATCAGCTGCCAATAGAGACCATTGAGTTGCAAAGAGGTTACAGTTTTACCCAGGGTGCTTGTTAAAAACTTAGATTCTTGGATCTCACTCCAGATAAACAAAGATAGAATATCTAAGATTTTAAACAAGTTCTCCAGATCTGTCTTTTTGTTGTTCTTAACTGTCATTCGGTCAGCCCCTGACTAGGGGAGACCCCATGCACACAGAACAAAATACTGCCCAGCCCTGTGCCATCTCCATGACTGGCCATGCACTGGACCTTTTAAAAAATATTTTAGTTGCAAAATATGCAACTAAACACATATCCATTCATAATTCTATGCGAACAGTTCAATAACATTGGTTATATACTTCACGTTGTGTCACCACAGTAGTTTACTTATATTGTCTCATCACCATTAATTTAGGCTCTCTGCCCCTTAAAGTTCCCATCTGTGCTTTAGATTGGCTCTTGTCAGTTTACAGTCAGATAGATCATTCTTTACAAGGGCACTATGCTCGAGGCAAATATTATTTATTAATTAGGGAAACTGTTGTTTGGGTTAATGATGGCTTCATGGGATAGTTTTGGCTCAAGGTCTAGATTATTTCTGGGTATTAGATTTGAGGGTTCCCCCATCTTAATGGATCCAGTAAGTCTGCTTTCCATATGAGTTTGAAGTTCTGTTCCATGCTTTTCCTCCTTTTGAAGCATCCCTCTACTGGATCCTTGTTCAAAACATTCAGTAATGGTAGCCAGGCACCATCCATTTCTTCTGGTCTCAAGGTAATGGAGGTAGTAATTTATGGAGACAATTAAACCTGCAGTTAAACCTTCACCAATTCCTGGGTCTCCTTCTTCCTCTGCTGTTCCAGGTGAATAGAGACCAATTGTTTTATCTTGGATGGCCACTCTCAAGCTTTTAAGACCCCAGAAGCTACTTACCAAACTAGGAAATGGAACAGAAACTCCAAAGACAATTTTAGGCCAATTGACTGTATAAACGCATTGGACCATTTTGATTCATAGGGTTTTTCATTATGTGCACTAATTTGAGAAAGATAATTGCCTATAGATTTGAGTCCTTAGAGAAGGGCATAGGAAGCAGGGAATAAGAAGAATTTTACTCAATAAGGAGAACTTTCAGGTCAACAAAGCCCTGTGATATGGCATGCTATGTCACTCTCTGTAGACCTTTATGTTAGATAACCCCAGTCCCACTACAGTGTCTGATTCAAAGATCCAAGATGATGTGTCATTTGCATCTTGACATACCTCGGTCTCCCTCAAGATCCCTCTAAGTTAAGCCTAAATTTCCAGTTCTTTCAGATGAGGGCCTGTCCTTAACTAATTCTGTGCTACAAGGCTGAGACCATGATTATTTCTTGCTTTTACTTATTCTTAAAAGTGGGGGGGGGGGGGGCGGGGAGGCTGAAAACTGTCATGAAAGTTCTGCTGGTATTTTCCACCGTGGGTTTTATCCGTCCACATTTGGTTTCAGCCAGTGATGACGGCTGGGAGCTGACCCCAGGCAGAGCTCTCCAAAGAGCATAGCAGCCAAATTATGCTTCCCAAATCCCCAATAACAGTTGAGAAGAGCCAAGGAGGCCAGGTGCTGGGCAGGAGGATATTTTAGGCTTGGCTGATGGTCCAAATTGGATACTTCCTCTGCCTACCAGAACCATCCATTAAGAAAGTGAGCCATGCGTCTTTCTCCCTACCCTCCCCATCTCCTCTTTTCCCTACTCTGCCCTCTGCACCCCCTCCCATTTCTATGTGAGTTGTGTGAAATTATTTTTGTAATACAGAAAGCACTGTAGAGTGATCATTTAACTGACAATGTGAAGAGTTGGAGCGTCCTATAGGGTCACTCTGGTGGCGCAGTGGTTAAGTATTAAGTCTGCTAACCTAAAGGTTGGCAGTTCGAATCCACCAGCGTCTCCTTGGAAACCCTATGGGGCAGTTCTATTCTGTTGCTATGAGGGATCGACTGGACCACAACGGGTTTGGTTTGTTTGTTTTTAATGGCGGGCGGAGGGGGGGAGCTGGTGGCTTGTTCCTCTAATGGTTCTTCTTTTTCCCTGCAAAAACTATGAAACATTGGAGGAACAAATGGGACCAGAGGCATTGATGGATTATACATAGGTGGTGTCAATGCTTAGTGCGCTTAGCTACTAACTGAAAGGTTGGAGGTTTGAGTCTACACAGAGGCACCTCAGAAGAAAGACCTGGTGACTACTTCCAAAAAATCAGCCATTGAACACCCTATGAAGCACAGTTTTACTCTGACACACCTGAGGTCACCATGAGTTGGAATCAACTTGATCAGCAACTGGTTGAGGATTGAAAGTAACCTCAAGATTCTTTATCAAGCTCAGAGGTTAGGGAAATAGTATTTAAAGTTCTCAGTTATTAACGTAGTGCTATCCAGTAAAAAAAAAAAAAAAAATTTTTTTTTTTTTTTTTTAATCCAGTAGACGGGGAGCCGGTCTCCATTCTCCTTGCACCGAGGGCTTTTTCAGAGACTGTAAGAATGCTCCTTTATCTTCTACGTCCCCCCACATCCCTAAGCCCCTCATATTATTCCAGCAATAAGTTTTCAATTGCTCCCGTTCTCTCTATCCCTACCACCACATTTCAGCTCAGGTCTTCATGAACTCTTACACTCTCTTTATATTCCTCAATTGATGAGTGAATGAAAGAGCTTCCCAGCTAGTACCTCTGTTCCTGCTACAACCCCCTCCAGTCCACACTGCAGCTGTGTGATTTCCTGTACCACAGTTCTAATCATGCTCAGCCTAAACACCTTGGATAGCTGCCCCACTGCTCAGAGGGAAAACTTTGAGCCTCTTTGACCTTCATCGAGTCCCAAAATACCTTTTCAAACATATCTCTTAATATCCCGCTGCTCACCCCATTGGTTTCTGCATATCCAGCTCCTTAGTCTCCCCAAAAGTGCTGCTCCCTTTCATGGCTTCACTGTTCCTTTTCTCCCGAAAGCCCCTTCCATCCCTCTAAGCATTTGCAAATGTACTTATGGTCCAGCTGAAACATCTCATCTCTATTACATTTTCCCAATTCCCTTGGTCAGAATTAATTACTCCTTTGTGATGTACCTCTAAAGCACCTATTTATCATCTACTTCAATGCATCTTATGACTATCTGTCTGTCTGCTAGACTCTAAACTCCCAGGGCTGCCATCGAGTTGGCTCCAACTCATTGTTACCCCATGCACAACAGAACAAAATGTCACCCAGTCCTGTGCCATCTTCACAATCGTTGGTATACTAGGGTGCGTTATGGTGGCAACTGTGCATTTTGAGTGCCTTCCAACCTACCAGGTTCAACTTCTAGTACTATATTGAATGGTATTCTGTTGTGATCCACGTGTTTTTCATTGGTTAATTTTTGGAAGTAGATCACCACCAGGCTGTTCTTCCCAGTCTGCCTGTCTGGAAGCTCCACTGAAACCTGTCCACCATGGGTGACCCTGCTGGTATTTGAAGAACTGGTGACATAGCTTCCAGCATCACAGCAACATACAAGCCAGCAGAGTACAACAAACTGACAGATAAGTGGTGGTGGTTTTGCAGGTTAGGGCTGGGCTTATTCTTCCTTGTACATTAATGATGTCCAGTATAGTTCTGTGTCCACTGTGCAGCTCAATATGTATTGGTGTGTAATGAGTGAACAATTCAGGCCCAAAGCAGGCAGCTACTCTCCACTCCCTGCATAATTGAATTGTAATTTTCACTTCTGCAGAAAGCCTGTAGGATAGAAAAGGAAAAAGAAACCCAGGGTGGAAGGCAGTGGAAATTTTTGAAAGACACCTGCCCTTCAGGACTAACTTCATTCCTCCCCACATGACCTACACAAAGGCCCTTTTCTGCTGTCTCTTTCACCTCCTTCCAGCCTCTAGGCTTCTTTCATATTCTTATCTCGGCTGCACATAGCTTCTTGGAAGTGGTTTTATTAAAATGTATTTGAGGCAGTTGCTGGTCCATTAACACCTTCTTGCATCCAGCTGTGTCAGATAAGCACTGAGAGGCTTTTATTTTTCCCAATTAAGAAAAGTTGTAGCTCCAGCAACAACCAAGAGGCTTCTGGGTCTACACGGAATGCAGTAACACCACAACATCCGTGACAGTTTCTACATCCTGGTAGCAAATGTTCACGTAGTTTTGCCGAGACCCTGAGCCCAAGCCAGGGAAAGGGAAATATTCCCTGTGGCCAACAATTCCCCTGGCAGAGCCTTCAGCAGGCTGTCTATCTCCTGAGGGTCAATTTGGACACTCACATTCAAAGCTGAAGAAAGTGAGCAAGTTGGAAATTCCAAGAGTAAGATTTCCTGCAATGGACAACAACAACAACAGTTATAACCCTGACGGCCCTCTAAGGGAGGTAGTACTGGAGATCTTGCCGATTGGGTATTAGAGTTTCAGGGAGCGAAAAGCTCAGGTGATTTGCATAAACCAAAACCAATCCAAACGCATTGCCATCAAATGGATTCCACCTCATAGCGAGCCTTTAGGACACAGTAGAACTGCCCTGTAGGGTTTCCAAGGCAGTAAATTTTTATGGAAGCAGACAGCCACATCTTTCTCCCTCAGAGCACCTGGTGACTTCGAACTGCCGACCTTTTGGTTAGCATCCAAGTGCTCAACCACTGTGCCATCAGGGCTCCTAATTTGCATAATAAACCAAAACCAAACCCGATGCCGTCAAGTCCATTCCGATTCAAAGCAACCCGATAGGACAGAGTAGGACTGCCCCATAGAGTTTCCAAGGAGCGCCTGGTGGATTCTAACTGCTGAACTTTTGGTTAGCAGCTACACCAGGAATTCCAATTTGCATAATCCAGGGGGAAAAATTAAAAGTTCATAAGTAGGAACCCATATATACAGGAGGAAAAGAGAGAAAGGAGAGGAACAAAGGGGAGAGAGTTACAGGTGAGCGGAAAACCAGGTTCCTTGTAAGGCGTGAAAATTTCTTATGGAAATTCAGAGAGGGTCTGAGTCTCCCATCCCAGGTTGATAACGAAGGAATTAGAGCTGTCATATACAGACACCAGAGCCAAAGACAGAGAGACGCTAGGGACCTGGAAAAATATTGCCTCAAATGCCAAGAACCTTAAATGTCAGCAGTATTAAAACAAACAAACAAACAAAAAACTCAGTTGCTTCTGAGTCTACACTGACTCTTGGTGACCCCATGCGTGTTCGAGTAGAACTGTGCTCCAGAGGGATTAACAGTGACTGTGATCTTTCAGAAGTAGATTGCCAGGCCCTTCTTTTGAGGCACCTCTGAGTGAACTTGAACCTCCAAATTTGCAGTTAAGAGCTAGGGCATTAACGATTGTGCCATTCAGGGACTCCCAGCAATATTAAAGCCTGACCTTAACCTAGGAAAAAAGATGAGCTTGAGAAATCATTGCTAGTGTTCTTGAAGTAAGTCCCTGGGTGGTGCAAATGTTTTCCGGTCAACTGCTGAGAGGTTGGTGGTTCGAACCCACTCAGGGGTGCTGTGGAAGAAAGGCCTGGCAATCTACTTCCATAAAGATTACAGCCAAGAAAACCCTATGGAACTCAGTTCTACTCCGTAACACATGAGGTCACCATGAGTCAAAATCAACTCGAGGGCAGTGGGTTTGCTTGTTTGTTTTTTGGTTCTCGATGCATGGAACTGTGTAACAATTTGTGTGCTTTACAACAGCATGAGATACTCTATATTTTAAAATAAAGCTCCTGTGCCCTGAAGAATGATTTGCGTGTGCTATTTTGGATGATTTCTCTTAGAAAATAGAAGTCCACATCTCAGAGATCCAAATAGAAAGGAAAAGTTGTAATCGGATGTTACGCCTATCATTCATCTCAGCTCTTAAAAACGGAGTCAGCTCCCTGCCTTTTTGGGGGCAGAGAAGGGATCTTGTTCACAGCTTTGCTGTCGACTGAGCTCTTTTCGCCTGCTCCTCCTAATGCCGGGAGAGAAGCCTCTGCTGTTTGAAGTTCTGAAACTCAAGACCAAAACCTCACGAGCAGAGGCCTGACAAATCAGGACAGGAAATACCTTATTATTTGATATTCTCGTGAGCTAAAAATAAAAGGAACTTTGTTGAGAAAACTCCTTTGACTGAGTTTCTTTCTTAGAGCTTTGGCTCATACCTTTCAGTAAAGCTCCAGTGAATTAAGCGAGGGCCCTTGATTGTTTGCCACGAATGCTTGTTACAGGGCCAGCAGGGGCACTAGCCCTGGGAGCTCACTGGGCACCAGGAGCTGGCGCACTTTGGGCTCTGCTGCAGCCTGGGACTGAGCTGAGCTAGTCTATCAATCTAGGGGAAAGAGGGCCTCAGCAGAATCTGGGTTACATGAAGATTAAGGGGACATGAAGGAGAGGCAATCACGGCAGAACAGGAGAAAATGAGGCAAATTGCAATCATCAGCCAGCAGAACAGACAACATAATATAATAGGAGAACAGGATAGATAAAAGGGAGTTTCAGAGACAGAAGATAATAAGATTTGGGAAGGGATTTGAAGGTCAAGACGAAGATTTTGACATGTATCCTGTGTTTTCCCAGACCTCTGTGGCCTTTGGGACATTTGAAGAATTGTGTGCCAACCCTGCTCCCGATTCAGCTCTTGGTGCCAACAGCCTGAGTCTTCTCTTTCTCCTGCAAGCCTTAGATACCTACCGGAGGCCTCCAAGGTGAGTGTGGCCAACCTTCCTCCAAAGGCAAAAGGCAGGCAGGGCCAGATTACCCGATCAGCAAGGTACGCACGGGCCCAATTGCACCTTCCCAGCAACCTGCAGTGCACAATTTCTTGGGTCCCCCACCACATCAGAGATGTGGTGAAATCCATGTGAAATTGCTCACCACAGATTAGCAAGTAAATACAATTAAGCCCTTGCGTACCTTGTTCAATGCAAGCTGGTGCATACCGTGTTTACTGGTTAATTTGCTGCTGTTTAGGGAGGCTTTCTCCCCTCTTTTGATTAAGCTTGCATAGGATGGGCATCTCATCGCAGCAACTCTAGCAGCTAAGGTGCCCATAGTACCTGGACACTGAGAGCAAGCCCCTGGGAAAGTGTGTACTGAGTGTGAAATCCCTCGGCATGGCTGGGGAAGGGACACCTCTGGCTCGCCAGCTTCTCACCTCCTGGCTCTGCCATGTGCAGCAGACGTCCTTCACCCTCCACTTGCTGACATAGTTCTGAACAGCTTGGCCATGCTACCCTTGTCGTTTGAAGCCAGATTTAACATGGTTAGTGTTCACCTAAACCTCTACACTGGCACATGTGTCTGGCACGTGTGTGTGCATGCACACTTCCCCCACGCACACACACCACGTGACACACCCATTAACATGATGAAAAAGAGTTTCCTACTTGTCCACATATGATGATTCTTCTGGATTCTTCCTGCCCATGTGGTTGTTGGTTGACTCATGGTTACCTTATGTGCAACAGAACAAAATGGTGACTGGTCCTATGCCATCTCCATGATCTTTGGTATGTTTGAGTCAGTTGTTAAGGCTATTGTGTCAATCAATCTCTTTGAAGGTTTCTCTCATTTTCATTGGCCTGCTTTACCAACCATGGTGTCCTTTTCTAATGATTGGTCTTTCCTGATGATGTGCCCAAATTAGGCCAGCTTACTTCTGAGGAACATTCTGGTTGTATTTGTTTTCAGACTAACTTGTTTGTTCTCTGGGCAGTCCATGATATATTCAATGCTCTTTGCCAACACCACAGTTTGTTGTGATCCATAGGGTTTTCATTGGCTAAATGGGATTTTCAAAGCAGATTGCCAGGACTTAGTTCCTAGTCTTAGCCTATACCCCCAACTTATTGCTCTATTCCAGCCTCTAACTGTTTCTTTTCCTTCATCTCCTGGTTCTGGACACTTCCCTTTACCACCTTCCTTCTTTCTGCTGGATTTGATGACCAATTTGGCTACTGGGGCCCAAGTCCTCAACACTCCCTAGGACATATTTGGTCATTTCCCTCTGGCTTCTCACACTCTGGCCACCCAGAGAAGCATCCTGGCCATGCCTCAGCATAGACCACTGACGAGCTCCCCTGCCAGGGACTCCAAGTCAGACAGTTAGGACCCTGGAGACTATGAGGTGACTTGACAGACTTTGTACTTGGAAGGGGGGTTATTACTACTATAAAGGAAAAGGATACTGTTCAAAAACACTCCCAAAATAGAATCTCAGCAAAAGGGACAAAAAAAGAAAGAACATTCAAGCATGTTGCCAACTCTAGATTGCACAGATCCCACGGCCAGTTACTTGTGACCAAGCTCAGAAGATGTTACTGTAGTCTTTTTTCCGGCAACATTTGGGGCCTTTTGAATTTCTCTTTTCAAACTGAAATACCACTTCAAAACTACTTCAGGAACCACCACGTAAGTTGGAATGCCACAGACTGCTGATACGCAATAACAGGAGCGATCTGGGGCCAAAGAACCTATGTATGAAGACATTTTCCTTTACCACCTTCCTTCCTTCTCCTGGATTTGACAATAGCCCTCCAGAAAGGGGGAAAATAGTGTAGTTTGAGCAGAAACTTGGGGCATATTGAGAATTCAAAAGCCTTGAAGTAACAGGGTTCCTTGGCCTCAGAAAATCCACTGATCATGAGAGGCAGGGCTGTGAGGTCTGGAAGAGTTGACTGAGGGGGCAGGATTCTTGCTTTAGGATACCAGCTCTGCCTCTGACCAGCTATGTGACCTGGGGCAAATTACTCAGCCTCTGTGTACCTTGATGTCCTCACCTGAAAAATGGGAATAGTAATAATAATAGTTATTGTTATAATTGTAAGGGATACCTCAGGGTTTGAGATGAGGATCAGGTGAGCTGACATATCCAGTGCTTTGGTGCACTGCTTGACACAAGCTTGTTGTTGTTGGTTGCCATCAAGTCAATTTCAACTCAAGGCAACTCCACATGCATCAGAGTAGAATTGCTCTATAGGATTTTCAAGGCTGTGACCTTTTGGAAGCAGATTGCTCGGCCCGTTCTTCGAGGCACCTACGAGTGGGTTCAAACCACCGACCTTAAGACTAGTCATCAATCTTAACCATAAATGTTAATGAGGAAGGTCAGACAAGCGAGGCCACTGGTGGAGGGTAGGGCAGGAGCAGAGACCTTGCAGTGGTGACTGATGGAAAACAGGAAGTGCCCCAGAAACTCAAGGTTTCAACTTTCTCTTTCTCATGCCTTAACTCCCTCCTCTTCATTCTCAATCTCAGTCCCCTCCTCTACCTCTACCACCTCTACGTCCACCACCACCACCTCCACCACCACCACCATCTCCACCACCTCTACCGCCACCACCACCTCCACTGTCACCACCACCTCCACCACCTCCACCACCACCACTGCCTCCACCACCTCCACCACCACCACCATCTGCACCACCTCCACCACCACCACCACCTCCACCTCCACTTCCACCACCTCCACATCTATCTTCACCATCTCCACCTCCACCCCCACCACCACCCCCACCAACACCTCAATCTACATCACCACCACCATCTCGACTACCACCACCTCCACCCCAACCACCTCTACCCCAACCGCCTCTGCCTCCACCACCACCACCACCACCTCCACCTCCACTTCGACCACCTCCACCTCTACGTCTACCTTCACGATCTCCACCTCCACCACCACCACCACCATCACCACCACCACCTCCACCTCCACCTCCACCACCACCACCACCACCACCACCTCCACCCCAACCACCTCCACCCCAATCACCTCCACCTCCACATGCACCACCACCACCACCACCACCACCTACCTCCACCACCTCCACCTCTACCACCACCTCCACTATCACCACCTCCACTACCTCCACTTCCACCACCTCCACCTCCACCACCTCCACCTCTACCACCACCTCCACCTCCACCACCTCTACCTCCACCACCTCCACCTCTACCACCACCTCCACCACCTCTACCTCCACCACCTCTACCTCCACCACCTCCACCTCTACCACCACCTCCACTATCACCACCTCCACCACCTCCACCTCCACCACCTCCACCTCTACCACCACCTCCACTATCACCACCTCCACCACCTCCACCTCCACAACCTCCACCTCCACCACCTCCACCTCTACCACCACCTCCACTACCTCCACCTCCACCACCTCTACCTCCACCACCTCTACCTCCACCACCTCCACCTCTACCACCACCTCCACCACCTCTACCTCCACCACCTCTACCTCCACCACCTCCACCTCTACCACCACCTCCACTATCACCACCTCCACCACCTCCACCTCCACCACCTCCACCTCTACCACCACCTCCACTACCTCCACCTCCACCACTTCCACCTCTACCACCACCTCCACTATGTGCACCTCCACCACCTCTACCTCCACCACCTCCACCTCTACCACCACCTCCACTACCTCCACCTCCACCACCTCTACCTCTACCACCACCTCCACTACCTCCACCTCCACCACCTCTACCTCCACCACCTCCACCTCTACCACCACCTCCACTACCTCCACCTCCACCTCTACCACCACCTCCACTACCTCCACCACCTCCACCTCTACCACCACCTCCACTACCTCCACCTCCACCACCTCCACCTCCACCACCTCCACCTCCACCACCTCCACCTCTACCACCACCTCCACTATCACCACCTCCACTACCTCCACCTCCACCACCTCCACCTCTACCACCACCTCCACTATCACCACCTCCACTACCTCCACCTCCACCACCTCCACCTCCACCACCTCTACCTCCACCTCCACCTCCACCACCACCACCACCTGCACTGCCACCACCACCGCTGTCACCACCTCCACCACCACCATGGACAAGGCCAGTCATCTGAAACAGGCTTAAACAACTTAGAGCTATCACTTCAGAGAACCCAAGAATTGCATTTTTTCTTCCCAAACTCCTCTCTGCTATTCCACCCTCACCCAGAATTCTAACAGAGGAGCTGCCTCTTCTCATATGGAATTAGAGAATGCTTACCCTGCCAGTACCTCCAGGGGAAAGAAACCACTGATAAACTCTCACTAGGGAGCAAATGACTGATAGCAGGCTCATTCCAGATAACAGCTTTTGGTGGGAGGAATTGGCCCAGGGCTTTGAGATAGGAAGACAAAGAGAACTTTAGGGCTCAGAAGGTGGGAGGGCAGTACTAATGTAGAACAGCAGCAAGTTTTTCATTAGTGCCTGAGGCTGCCTTGCCCATAAACAGGGAGCAAAGATCCACCCAGACCACAATACACAGGGAGAAGAGCCTGGGCCTCAGTCAGACAGACCTGCTTTGGAATTCACGCTCAGCTCCTTACTGTGTGCTCTGAGAAATATTCCTCTGCATCTCACAGGCATAGGTGTCCTCATATTGCCATTGTTAGCTGCTGTCGAGTCAGCTCCCACCCATGACAACCCCATGTACAACAGAATGAAACATGGCCCGCTCCTGCACCATCTTCACAATCATTGGTATGTTTGATTCTGTTGTTGCGGTCACTGTGTATTTTGAGTGACTATCAACCTGTTGTTGTTGTTGTTAGGTGCCATCGAGTCAGTTCTGACTCATAGCGACCCTATGCACAACAGAACAAAATACTGCCCAGTCCTGTGCCATCCTTACAATCATTGTTATGCTTGAGCTCACTGTGGCAGCCACTGTGTCAATCCACCTCGTTGAGGGTCTTCCTTTTTTCCGCTGACCCTGTACTCTGCCAAGCATGATGTCCTTCTCCAGGGACTGATCGCTCCTGACAACACGTCCAAAGTATGTAAGATGCAGCCTCGCCTTTCCTTGCTTCTAAGGAGCATTCTGGTTGTACTTTCTCCAAGACAGATTTGTTTGTTCTTTTGGCAGTCCATGGTATATTCAATATTCTTTGCCAACACCACAATTCAAAGGTGTCAATTCTTCTTGGGTCTTCCTTATTCATTGTCCAGCTTTCACATGCATATGATGCGACTGAAAATACCATGGCTTGGGTCAGGTGCACCTTAGTCTTCGAGGTGACATCTTTGCTTTTCAACACTCCAAAGGGGTCCTTTGCAACAGATTTACCCAATGCAATGCGATGTTTGAGTTCTTGACTGCTGCTTCCATGGCTGTTGATTGTGGATCCAAGTAAAATGAAATCCTTGACAACTTCAATCTTTTCTCCATTTATCATGATGTTGCTCATTGGTCCAGTTGTGAGGATTTTTGTTTTCTTTATGTTGAGGTGTAATCCATACTGAAGGCTGTGGTCTCTGATCTTCATTAGTAAGTGCTTCAAGTCCTCTTCACTTTCAGCAAGCAAGGTTGTGTCCTCTGCATAACGCAGGTTGTTAATGAGTCTTCCTCCAATCCTGATGCCTTGTTCTTCTTCATATAGTCCAGTTTATTGGATTATTGTTCAGCATACAGACTGAATAGATGTGGTAAAAGGATACAACCCTGACATACCTTTCCTCACTTTAAACCAATCAGTACCCCCTTGTTCTGTCTGAACAACTGCCTCTTGATCTATGTAAAGTTTCCTCAGGAGCACAATTAAGTGTTCTGGAATACCCATTCTTTGCAATGTTAGTAGGTGAGAAGAAACAGCTGCCTACCAACCTAGGGGGCTCCTTTTCCAGCATTATATTGGAAACCCTGGTGGCATAGAGGTTAAGTGCTATGGTTGCTAACCAAATGGTCAGCAGTTCAAATCCACCAGACACTCCTTGGAAACTGTATGGGGCAGTTCTACTTTGTCCTATAGGGTCGTTATTAGTCTCAAGAGCAACGAGCTTGGTTGTTGTTGTTGTTGTTTGTTTCTTGAATAATATTCCATCATGATTCATAGGATTTTCATTGGCTACTTTTTGAGAGTAGATTGCCAAGCTTTTCTTCCTAGTCTGTCTTAGTCTGGAAGCTCTGCTGAAACGTGCCCACTATGGGTGATACTGCTAATATTTGAAATACTGGTGTCATAGCTTCCAGCATCACAGCAACACACAAGCCACCAGAGTATGACAAACTGACAGACGGGTGGTGGAATTACCTTATGAAATAGGTGTAATAATAGCGTTTACCACACAGAACTGATGTAAGGATTACATGAGATCCCATCACAAAAATCCCCGGTTCAATACCGGGCATTTGTTGTTGTTGTTGTTGTTTGGTGCCTTCGACTCAACTACAACTCATTGAGACCTCATGTATAGCAAAACGAAATGTTGCCTGGTCCTGGGTCATCCTCAAAATCCTTGCCATCTTTAAGCCTGTTGTTGCAGCCACTGTGTCAATCCACGTCCTTGAGGGTCTTCCTCTTTTTCACTGACCCTCTACTTTACTAAGCACAATGCTGGACTTTTAGTTTTGTAGTTTCCCTCTGTCCCCAAAGATTTGGCACTGCCGCCTCTACTCCACCCATCCCAGCTACCTTCATTGCCATTCCTCCCCTCATCCCAGGCACCTCAGGATTCAGTTTGCAAACTCACCACGTTCTGTCAGGCCCTATTTTGACCAGGAGAATAAATTGGGCTTTGACTTTTTGAAGGCAATTTCACAGAGGAGATACCTGCAGAGGTTGGTTGAGCCCTGGCCAGACAGAAGAGGGCTTTAACTGCCTGCCTTGTTACACCGCCTACTGTTGTTGTAACACTGTCAGCAGGGCCTCCTACTGCAGGGTTTGTGGCAGCCATTTGTACGGTGAAACAGGCCCATTTCTTTCTTCCTGTATTAAATACCCACAGGCAATAATCCTCATTATGGGCCAATGGCTTGGAAAATTTTGTTATTAAATCAAAGCCATTTGCAAGAAGGGGAAAAATTCATCTGCTTCTAAAAACTCTGTTGCTTATAGCTGGGCATTAAGGATCAAACGGCCGCCAAGTCCCTTCAAGCCCAGCACTTCCAAGTGCAATCACATGGTAGGTCCTCCCGGACTATGCTGGAAGAGGGGTGAGATCTGGCCCAGGAGGAAAATTCCAGGGATGGGGATGTTTCTTGGGGGAGATTTGACTTGATATGGAGTCTCAGGGGGCAGTGGCATCAGCAGGGAAGCATGGTGTCCTAGGCGGGACACAGATATACTGTAGTATACCCAGTTGGTTTTCTAAAGAGATGTTGTTGTGTGCCACTGAGTCGAGTCCAACTCACAGTGACCCTACAGGGCAGAGTAGAACTGCTATATAGGGTTTTCTAGGCTGTCATCTTTATAGGAGCAGTCTCCAGGTCTTTTTGCCTGTGGAGCTGCTGTTGAGTTTGAACCACCTACCTTTTGGTTCGCAGCCAAGTGCTTGACAATTGTGGCACCAGAGCTCCTTAAAAAGATACTAAAGTCAAAACCTGTTGTAGTCGAATCAATTCCGACTCACAGCAACCCTATAGGACAGAGTAGAACTGCCCCAGAGGGTTTCCAAGGAGGGACTGGTGGATTCGAACTGATGACCTTTTGGTTAGCAGCTGAGCTCTTAACCACTGTGCCATCAGGGCTCCAAAAAGATACTAGTAAGGTTTAACTTGTATAGAGAGTCCCTGGGTGGTGCAAATGATTAACATGTTTGCCTGCTAACTGAAAGGATAGAGGTTCAAGTTCACCCAGAGGCACCTTGGAAGAAAGGCCTGGTGATGATCTACTTCTGAAAAGTCAGCCATTGAAAACCAAACGGAGCACAGCTCTACTCTTACACACATGAGTCGCCATGACTTGCAGTAGACTGGATGGCCACTGCTTTAACTTGGACGGGGTGCCCCTTTCCTATTATAAAAGACTGAGCATGGGTGTTGGACTCAGACATACCTGGGTTGTGGTTCCAACTTTACGAGGGTAAATTTTAACAGGTGACTTAAAGCCTCCATTTCTGTCCCTCAGGTTTGTGATAGGCGTCTAAAGATTGTTGGGTTTTCATTAGAGTTGCAACCAAGTCTCAGGTTACAGATCTTGAGTCCCAGGAAGAATCAGGACCTTCTCTTAGCTGGGCCAAGTCCCTCTAGTGTGTGCTTATGGGGTCTATGTTGGGGTGGAGGCTGGTGAGACTCACCTGAGATGTGCTTCTCTTCCTCTGTCATCCACTGCCCACGTAGCGTGGCCAAAGCTGGTCCCCACTGGGGGCAGAGGCTCCTAACTGTGGCTGCAATGAGAATCCGGGGAACTAACATGGCTGCTTTGCCCTACCTTGAACCCATGACTTCTGATCCCTGGAAGAAGAGCACAGGAATCTGTATACTTTTTAAAACTTCCTTGACTTACCCTTTGGGATTCTTTTTAAGAATCTATTGCCTAAACCCCATGGTCCTTGACCTGATAAAGCCTGTACATTCATGTTTGAAAGGTTAAACAAGGAATTGGAGTGATACCCTTCCAGTGTGGCAGCCTCTTAGGATATTAGTCCATTGCTGTCAAGTTGAATTCTGACTCATAGTGACCCTATCGGACAGGGTAGAACTGTCCCATAGGGTTTCTGAGGAAGCAGACTACCAAGTCTTTCTCCCATGGAGAAGCTGCCACTGGTGGGTTCAAACCACTGACCTTTGATTTAGCAGCTGGGCCTTTATCCACTGCGCCAGCAGGGCTCCTTTCTTAGGATATTAGAATAATTTTATTTAGCTAGGGTGGGGAAGGCTCTTGTCATCACACTCCCAGACAAGAGGGAACTGAGGAGCTGAGTGATACTGGGGTTCTCGATCCTGGGTTAGGCAAGAGGGAAGGGCAGAACTGCAAAGCATGATGCCTGATTCTTTCTGTATGTAGCACACAAGTGTTGTCTTCGTGCTATGTGCTACTCTGGGCTAGGTGATAGAGATACAGTGGTAAACAAGACAGTATGTTTCTCTGCCGTAAAGGGTTTCATAATCTAGTTAGTGGAGAGACAATACATATAAAAACAAATCCATCAATCTTATCTGATCTGAGAAACTATTACTGTTGTTGTTTTTACCTCGGCGACCCCATGTGTTATAGAATAGAACTGTTTCAAAGGGTTTTCTTAGTTGTAATCTTAATAGGAGTAGAATGCCAGGACTTATCTTCGGCAGTACCAGTGGGTGGGTTTGAATGTCAAGTTAGCAGTCCAGTGAAAACTGTTTTTGCCATCTAGAAACCTTGGTAGACTGCATGTGAGGAGACTAAAATCAGGTGGGTGATCTAACTGAGGCTTAACCCAACAAAGATCAAGGGCTAGAAGCCAGGTTTGGGGCCACTAGGCTAAAGCGTCGAGGACCAGGATGGAGAAAGTATGCATCCTGCCAGGCCCTGTTTCCAAGGCCTGGATCTGGGGTGGGCGGGGAGGAGAGGGCTGATGGAGGGATAGATGTCCCCCTTTACCCATGCTATCTGCAATACAGACAAGGCTTCCTCACAGGGTCAGTGGGGAAGTGAAAAGAGCAGAGCGCCTAGCTGAGACCTGAGGCAGGAGGGCTGAGTGTCTACTCAGGCCTGTTCTCTGGGTGACCTGCTCGTTCCCAGCCCTGAATTATTTTCTGTCTACCCCATTCCTCCGGGGGTGTGCTGAGAAAACAGCCAGAGGATGCAGCCTGTCAATCATCTCACCTTTAAACTCACCCAGCTGTTAGCACATATAGGCTGGGAGGCTCAAGAACTGCCACAGGCGCTGGCAGCACGTCTCCACTAGCACCCCCTGTGCCTTGCTCCTTTCTCTAGTCTCTCCTGGTTGCCATTCTTCTCCAAACTTGACTCTGTTATCCAGTTTACAAGGAGCCCTGATGGAACAATAGTTAAGCGCTCGGCCGATAACTGAAAAGTCAGGGGTTTGAACCCACAAACTGTTCTATGGGAGAAGAGACCTGGCAATCTATTCCTAAAAAGATTACATCCTAGAAAACCCTATGGGGGCAGTTCTCTTTGTCACAGGCGGCTGCTATGAGTCAGAATCAACTTGACAGCACACAAGAACAATAGCCCAGCTTAAACCACTCGTTGTCCTTTAGCAATCTCCTGCCTGATCCCCATTGATTGATAAGCAAGTTGGCCCTTTCTTTTCCAAGAAAGTGCTTGGTATATTAGTCCTCTAGGCCTGGTGGATCAGTGGTTAAGCACTCGGCTACTAACCAAAAAGATGTCAGTTCATACTCACCAGGTGCTCCGAGGGAGAAAAATGTGGCAGTCTGCTTTGGTGAAGATTTACAGCCTTGGAAACCCTGTGGGGGCACTTCTACCCTGTCCTATAGGGTCATTAGGAGTCAACAACTCAATGGCAAGGGTTCTTTTTTGTTTTTTTTTATCAATACTCCTAGAACCTCCCTGCCCTGCCCATTCCTACTCTAGCCCCAGGGTCTGACCACTTCTGGGGCCATTCTTTGCTTGGGTTCACACAGGCAAATGGAATTTTCTGGTCAGGAACCAGATAGAAGCTTCTCCCTACCTTTGACTGGCTGATGAATTAATGAAATGACACACAGTGGGATCTTGAGCAATGACTTGTAAGATGTACAATGAAGAACATGAAGTGTACAATTGGGCAGACCCCCAAGAGGTCACTGCCATCCACTCCAATTCTCTTCTTCTACAGAGGGGATCACTGCAGCCCACAGAAGTTATTAAATTAGCAGTGCACAGCTTGGTAAAAATAGTTCACCTATTTCCCAGTCCAGTATTCTTTCCTCCAAAATAAAAATCATGCAAGACCCAAAGTATTACTCCTATCAAACAACTGCTAATGCCTGTTAAAATAAAAATTGTATTAAGCCAATAATGGAAATTGATCGAAGTTTGTTAAATGTGTGATTTGCAATTTGGGGTAACATTTCAGCAAGAGAGTCAAAAATGTTCCGAAGATGAGAAAAATTTCTGCAATTCTTATGCCACATCTTATCACCATTCTCATGCAGACAGGGGGCCAGAACAGTGTTTATATAAAAACAATTTACCCTAAAACACAGCTAGTAGTCAGACCTTGAAGTTCCTGCTTCTCGAAACTGAATGTTGGAGTTGATTCCAACTCAACTACCCCATAGGGTTTCCAAGTAGCAGCTGGTGGATTTGAACTGCCAACATTTAGGTTAGCAATCTAGCTCTTAACCACTGAACCACCAGGGCTCCGTTGTTGTTGTTAGGTGCCTTCAAGTCCCTTCCTACTGGTAGCAACCCTATGTGAAACAAAACAAAACACTACCCAGTCCTACGCCATCCTCACAGACAGGGATGGATTATCCAATAGGCAAGGTAAGCACAGTTCTTACCTTGCTTACCAGATCATCTGTAGTGAACAATTTCACATTTTTTCACCACATCAAAGATTCTGCTCCTAGGTATGGCTGGCATCTATCTCTCTCCTAACTCCACAGCACCTTTCTACAGAATCAAAGCCTCTTCTCAAGTTTAAAATCCCTGGCAAGGGTGATGACCCAGTAAGCAAGGTAAACAAGTAAGCCTATACTTAACTTGCTTACTGGATAATCCACCCCTGCTCACAGTCCTTGCTATGTTTGAGCCCCTTGTTGTAGCCACTGTGTCAATCCACCTCACTGAGGGTCTTCCTCGTTTTTGCTGACCCTCTACCAAGCATGATGTCTTCTCCAGGGATTGGTGCCTCCTGATAACATTTGCAAATTACGTGAGATAAAGTCTTGCCGTGCTCGGTTCTAAGGAGAATTCTGGCTGTATTACTTCCAGGACAAATTTGTTTGTTCTTCTGGCAGTCTGTGGTACATTCAACATTTTTGCCAACACCATAATTCAAAGGCATTAATTCTCCTTTGGTCTTCCTTATTCATTGTCCAGCTTTTGCATGCATATTAGGAGATTGAAAATACCATGGCTTAGGTTAGGTGCACCTTAGTTTTCAAGGTGAAATCTTTGCTTTTCAACACTTTAAAGAGGTCTTTTGCAGTAGATTTGCTAATGAAATACATCTTTTGATTTCTTGACTGCTGTTTCCATGGGTGTTGATTATGGATACAAGTAAAATGAAATCCTTTACAGCTTCAATATTTTCTCCATTTATCATGATGTTGATTATTGGTCTAGTTGTGAGGATTTTTGTTTTCTTTATATTGAGATGTAATCTGTACTGAAGACTGTAGTCTTTGATCTTCATCAGTAAGTGCTTCGACTCCTCTTCACTTTCAGCAAGGAAGGTTGTGTCATCTGCATATCGCAGGTTGTTAAAGAGTCTTCCTCCAATCTCTATGCCTCGTTCTTCCTCACATAGGCCAGCTTCTCGAGTTATTTGCTCAACCTAAATTGTGTGAATGATGAAAGGATACAACCCTGACACACATCTTTTCTGATTTTAAACTATTCAGTATCCCCTTGTTCTGATTAAATGACTGCCTCTTGATCTAGGTACAGCTTCCTCATGAGCACAGATGAGTGTTGTGGAATTCCCATTCTTTACAGTGTTATCCATGTTTGTTACGATCCACAGTTGAACGCCTTTGTATAGTCAATAAAACACAGGTAAACATCTTTCTAGTATTCTCTGTTTTCAGCCAAGATCCATCTGACATCAGCAATGATAGTCCTCATTCCACGTCCTCTTCTGAGTCCATCCTGAATTTCTGGATGTTTCCTGTTGATGTACTGCTGCAGCCACTTTTGAATGATCTTAGGTAAAATTTTATTTGCTTGTGATATTAATGATTTTGTTCAACAATTTCCACATTCCACTGGATCACCTTTCTTTGGAATGGTCACAGATATGAATCTCTTCCAGTCAGTTGGCCACGTAGCTCTCTACCAAATTTCTTGGCATTAAACGAGTGAGTGCTTCCAGCGTTGCATCCTTTTGTTGAAGCATCAATTGATAGTCCAGCAATTCTTGGAGCTTTGTTCCTGGAAACTGACTAAAACCCCCCAAAAAACAAACTTGTTGCCACGAAGTTGATTATGACTCATAGTGACCCTGTAAGATATAGTGTTTCCAAGGATTGGCTGGTGGATTTGAACGGTGGGCTTTTTGGTTAGCACCAAGCTCTTAACCACTATGCCACCAGGGCTCCAGAAACTGACTATGCATAGATAATTCTCCAAAGAAATTTAAACGCCTAATGGAAAACCATCTCCACTAAGCTGCTTACTAGGTTATTGTTTGGCTTAAAGGTGAATTTAGGAAATCAGGTTCTTCAAGGCTCAAGGTTCAAAAGAGCATCTGAGGGCAAATGGCCTAGGTGGGTCACCCCAACTCAACAGGCCCCAGAAATCTGAATTCCAAGAGAAATAAACCAGTTTCTAACCCCCCATACTTGACAAGGGGGCACCAGTCATGTAGTTGGTCTCCAGAACATCTTTTACATAGACTACCACAAAGATAGATCCCTGCACAATGCAAACAGTTTGTTCTTGGCTACTAACTGTACTTGGAAGAAGTATAACCAGAATGCTCTTTAGAAGCAAGGATGTTGAGACTTCATCTCACATGCTTTGGACATGTTATCAGGAGGGATCAGTCCCCAGAAAAGAACATCATGCTTGGAAAAGTAGAGGGTCAGTGAAAGAGAAAAAGACCCTCAACAAGATGGATTGACACAGTGGCTACAACCATGGGCTCAGGTATAACAATGATTGTGAGGATGGTGCAGGACCAGGTGGTGTTTCATTCTGTTGTACATAGGGTTGCTATGAGTCCAAACTGACTCAATGGTACCTAACAACAACAATAACAACTAACTGAAAGTTTGGTGGGAACCCTATGGATAGCAATTCTCCTCTGGAACACATAGGGTTCCATGAGTCAAAATGGAATGGAAGGCAATGGGTTTGGTTTTTGGTTTACCATGGAAATGGTCCTCCCTAGAGTTGCACACCACAGAGGCCCTGGTTGGATGCATCAAGATCAGAGGGTGTTCAGTGACTTTTTTTTTTTTTTTAACCTTGCTAATATCACCAGTGGTTTGGGGTTTGGCACTGAGACTCCTACTCAAAAACGGATCTCTTGATTTAGGAATGCTGACTTATACTAAGTCACTTACATGGGTCTGGAATACATAAATCATAATGCCATTTTTTTTTCTATTTATTTTCATAATTGGAACTCCCTGGCTATTAAATTGGCCCCTGGTTTAGCTAGAGGGATTAAGGATGGGGAAACACAGCCTAGACGAATTAAGATCTTTGTGGGCCATAAGCACTAAAAAGAATATCTTACCCTCCTGTATGTAATTCAAAATAAAACAATAGTAAACTTAAATTCTTAACAAATGTCTTACTTTCCCCACTAAGACAATGTTGAATCATCTTTAAATATCAAAATCTTTAAAAAAAAAAAAATCTTTATCTTTTGATCCTACTTTACTGTTGCGTAGACTTACTACTTGGAAATGCGGTAGTAAATATGTCTCATCTCAGTCCCTTTGAGCCTACAGGCAGGGATCAATGGAATTGATCAGGCTTAGCAGAAGGCTTTTAAAAAGGAAAAATACTTAAATATTTGAGTTCAGTGAACAAGGAGAAAAGGGGTGGTACCTAGTGCCTGCACCTCCTCAACTTCCCACCTTTGTCTTAGAGCTGAATGGTTCACTGGGCCAGGTGATCTGTCTAAGGGAGGAGGTAGCTCAAGCTGCCCAGTCTCCTGCTCTGTTGTTGTTATGTGTTGTTGAGTTGATTTTTGAGTTATAGTGACTCCATGTGGCTACAGAGGAACTGCCTCATAGGGTTTCATAGGCTGTAATCTTTATGTGAACAGACCACCATGTCTTTCTCCTATGAAACCACTCAGTTGGTTCAAACCACCAACCTTTCGGTTAGCAGCTGAGCATGTAACCATTGCACCACCAGGGCTCCTGCTATATTCCAAGTTTAGTTGCTTACCCAAGGGGAGATAGAGGGCCAGATTAAGTCTCAGCATCTCATCCTGTTAAATAGGGTGCAGAACATAGCAGTGTCACTTCTTAACCTTGGTTCAGCCTCTCAGGGTGTTTCTCCCCTGCTCATATCATACATAACTAGCAAGGCTATTCCTCACCAGTGCATTCCATCAATACTGTTATATTACGTTTTAGGTCTTATTAGGTCTTATTTCTTATTTAACTACATACTTTAGAGTTTGAAGTGCCCAATAAAGAGTAACCTTTCTTCACTTCCTGAGCCCAAATCAATTAAGAAATAAGATATAAATGATGGTTGTTGTTGTTGTTAGGTGCTATTGAGTTGGCTCTGATTCATAGCGAGCCTACGCACAACAGAATGAAACACTGCCCAGTCTTGCGCCATCTTTAACAATCATTTTTATGCTTGAGCCCATTGTTGCAGCCACTGTGTCAATACACTCTTTTGAGAGTCTTCCTCTTTTCTGCTGGCCCTGTACTTTACCAAACATGATGTCCTTCTCCAGGGACTGATCCCTTCTGATAACATGTCCAAAGTATGTAAGACGCAGTCTCACAATCCTTGCTTCTAAGGAGCGTTCTGGTTGCACTTCTTCCAAGACAGATTTGTTCCTTCTTTTGGCAGTCCATGGTAAATTCAATATTCTTCACCAACACCACAATTCAAATGCGTCAATTCTTCTTCAGTCTTCCTTATTCATTACAAGTGATGGATGGAGATCAAAATGTCAGTTTTTAGTATTAGTAAACTGATAGGAGACCATGGCTTTAAATTGGTGGCTGAAAGAGCTTGTTAACTTTCCCTACCCCACCCCCCACCTCCCAGTCAAGCCATAGGGACAGCTCACCTGAAGGAAAGTTTGGTTGCACAAAACAGTTGTCCAGGGGATTGCTGGCTCCTACTGATCCCGGATGTTTAGTATTCTCAGCTTCTCCATCCAACACCTTTCTGAGGAATTCTCCTTGTCTGTACATGAATTACGCTTTCCTTTTCTTATAGTGTCTTTGTGTTTGTGTGTGTTTAGTTAGACAGAAGGTTAGGTCAGATTTTTGGACTGGATTGGACAGGTGTGTGTGTGCGTGTTTGTGTGTGAGTTGGCATTCCTAGACCAGCAACTTGCAGAATTTGTAGAAGAACCAAGGCAGCTTTCCAGGCTAGCAGACTGATACAGCACACAGGCTCCCAGCTTCTCAGTGATCACAAAGATGGTTCTTTCTCTGATATTTCAGTTAGCCTTGCCTCTGAAAATAAAAACACATTGAGGAAGGGAGTTTTTATTCTGCTTTACTCACCCCAATGCCCAAATGCTCTAAAAATCAAGGAATATAGTTTTGACTTCTCAGCACGTTCTACTTACCATCAGGAAATAGTTTTGTGGGCAGTTTCTGAGATCTGTTTTGTGGGGCTCTCTTGCCACCGAAATTTCTCCTCTGGTTTCTTTCTACTTACCCTTATGGGGCTTCAGTGCAGACTCAGCTATTTTTGGTTCCCTTTGGAAATATTTAAGAGTCTCTCTCTTAATTTTACCAAAAATAAAATGTTCGATATTTTCCATTCCTTGTGTTGCTTTTGGATGATTTCCAGGAGAAGTGAAAAATGCCAAATTTGGGTTGCTGTGAGTTGGAAATCAAGTTTAATCAGGTTTAATATGAATAAATAACCAAGGATCACCAGATAGTTGAAGAAAGTGCCTAACAATAAAGAGAAAGATGAAAAGAAACACAAAAACATAAATGAACTTGAGGAAATCGAGACAGAGAGTAGAAGAAAACTGAAATTAAAATAGCTTCCTCGGAGGGAAAAGAAAATGGCATACCCATGAAAGAGTACCAGGATGCTCTGTGTAGAAATATTCAGAAAACTACAAAGCAATATTGAAAATTAAAAATATAATATTGGAAATTTTAATATTCAGGTACTAGTTACGATGGCACTGGGTTAGTTACAACTTTGCCATAAAGTTGAAAATTTTTGTTTAGAAAAAGAAAAAATTAAACATAACAGCTGAAACGTAAAGTTGAGCAAATTTCCCATAAAGTAGAATGAACAAGAAGTGGGGGCTGGGAGACAAGAAGGGATTTAGAGAATCAACCAGAAGGGCCAATGACTAACTAATAGACATTCTAGAAAGAGAAACAGAGGAGAAGGGGGAAATTATCGTAAAATGATACAAGAAAGCATTACAAAATCAAAGGACCAGAACTTCAGATTTTGAGTGCCAAGGCACCAGTAACAGCACTGCAGAACCTGAGATAAAGAAATCATCTTCAAAGTGTAGGTAAAGAAACATTTTGCATAAAAGGATTAAAAATTCAGAATGGCACTTGACTTTTCGAGCACAACACTGGAAGCTAGAAGATAACAGAGCAATGTCTTCAAAATTCTAAGGGAAAATATTTTTCAGTTGAAGATACTCCACCCACACTCAATTAACACTCAAGTGTGAAGGTGGAATAAAGAAGTTTTCAACAAAAGATTTGAAAATTTTTTACCTCCCATGAACCCTTTCACAAGAAACTGCTTATGGAGATGTGTTCCATCAGAAGGAGGCTCTGAACTAAGGAAGAGGAAGACATGGGATCCAGAGGCAGGGGATCTAACTTGGGAGAGAGGCAAAAGGATTTCTCAGGATGGTGGGGAAAGAGATTTGCCAAAAGACAGCTATGGCGCAAACAGGAGCTGAAGATGCTGGGCAGGATGTGGCACTGTTATGTTTCCACCTTAGTCAATCATTGCAAGAGACGTTTTATATCCTGGAAGAGATTTCCATCACCATCCTTCAAGATGGAGTACTTGGGTAGCACAAATGTTTAAGTGCTTGACTACAGCCAAGAGGTTGCCAGTTGAACCCACCCACAGGCTCCTCGAAAGACAGGTCTGGTGATCAGCTTCCGTAAAGATTACAGCCAAGAAAACCCTATGGGGCAGTTCTACTCAGTCCCATGGGGTTGCTGTGAACTGAAAACAACTTGAAGGCACCTAACAACTGCCAACATCTTATTTTAGAGGAGTCCTGGGTGGCGCAAATAGTCGAGCACTTGACTACTAAGCGAAAGGTTGGTGGTTCAAACCCACCAAGGGGTGCCTTGGAAGACGGGCCTGGCCATCTGCTTCTGCTAGGTCATGGCCTTGAAAACTCTATGGAGCAGTTCTACTGTGCATACATACGGTTGTCATGAGTTGGAATAGACGTGACAGCAACCACCAACATCAACAACATGCTTAGTGATAGAGAAGCAAATGAACACCCCATCCAGCCCCCTTGCCAAAGCAATGATTAATTCCAGGGAAAATGAAAATTTTACAAGAAACAAAATGTAATCATAATACATATGGTTCAGTGTAATATAAATCTACATAGCCAAAATAATGTACACGCTGAATTTTGATTTAAATAAAGATGCTCTTATCTAAACCATCAGTCCTCCTCCATCTTTTTCTATTCCTTTGCTCGGCTTTGTTTTCCCCTCAAGCTGTTATCTGCCTCACAGAGTATCTCTATGTCTGTTTCTGTCTGTCTCTCTCTTTAAAGTACAAACCCCATGAGGGCAGGGACTTGGTTTCTTTTGGCCACAACGGTATCCCTGCAGTGCTTAGAACAATGGTGGGGACACTGTATATCTCAATAATTTTTATTATATGAATGAATATTTAAGATTGGAGGAGTGAAAGTGTGTGTGTATATGTGCATGCATGAGAGAGAGAGAGAGAACATAAATCTTTATTCACATTAGGCTCGATAGATAATGCCTAAAATAAAATAAAACAAACAGAACAGTAAACCATGCTGAATAGCAATATGAAAGGCATTAGGGGAATTGCTAACAGAATTAAAAGTAGCTCCTTTGGAGACCAGAGTGGACAATAAGGAACATTGGGACACATGCTGTATATATATATATAAGATTTATAGTATTTGACATTTCGAGGACTATATGCATTACTTTAATAAAAATGTAAATTAAAACAAACAAATAAACAAAATGTTGTTAGTTGCCATCGAGTCAGTTCCAACCATGGCAACTCTGTATACAACAGAATGAGATGTTGCTTGGTCCTGTGCCATCTTGATATCATTGGTATCCTTGAGTCCCATTGTTGTGACTATTGTGTAGTGCCTTCCAACCAAGAGGATTCATCTTTCAGCACTATATCAGATAATATTCTGTTATGATCCAAAGAGTTTTCATTGGCTAATTTTCTGAAGGAGATTGCCAGGCCTTTTTTTCTAGTCTATCTTAATCTGGAAGCCCCACTGAAACCTGTCCACCATGGGTGACCCTGCTGGTATTTGAAATACTGATGGTATATTTTCCAGCATCACAGCAACACAGATGCCACCACAGTAAGACAAACAGATAGACAAGTGGTAGTCTTCTTGATGGTGGTGTTGTTAGGTGCCATCAAGGAGGTTCTGACTCATAGAGACCCTATGTACAACAGAATGAAACAGTGCCTAGTCCTGCGCCATCTTTACAATCGTTGTTATGCTTGAGCCCATTGTTGGAGCCACTGTGTCAATCCACCTCGTTGAGGGTCTTCCTCTTTTCAGTTGACCCTTCTTGATAGCTTCCTTGATTTCCCTCACCTAGCTGCCAAGCCATAATTCTGGGTTTAAGTCATTCCTCCTAGACTTTTCATATTCTGCCTCAATTTTGGTTTATTTTTATATGTCTTTATTTTTCTTGAAGGCAATGTGGCCAGAGGAAAGTGAGTGTGGGAGGGGTACTGTTAGGGGATAAGGTGTGGGAGGGGCAGGGGCCAGGTCATCCAAGACTTATCACCAGAGGTAGGAACTTTGGTTATTATTCAAATTCAGAATAAATGTGATGAGGTTTTTGAGTTGTGATAAAATTGCTATATTTTCAAAAGATCATTTTCAATGCTGTGTGGAAAGTTGACTCCAGGGACACAAGGATCCAAGCAGAAAGGTAAGTTAAGAGGCTACTGCACTATTCAGTGTGAGTAGTGATAGTGTCTTGGACTAAGTGTTAGCAGTGATGATGAGGAGATGATGAGAAATGTTGAATTTCCAGATATCTATTCAGTGAAAAAGAGGGAGATTCCCAATGAGATAGATTGATACAGTGGCTTCAACAATGGGCTCAAACAAACCTGCTATTGTGAAGATGGCACAGGACTGAGCAATGTCTCATTCTGTTATACACAGGGTCACTATGAATTAGAACAGACTCAACATAACCTAACAGCATGGTAGAACCAACAGGCATTGATAATGAATTATATACGGAGTGTAAGGAAAAGAATATTGCCAAGAGCGAATTCATAGTTTTTGGTGTGAATAATTAACAGCATTTTCTAAGATGTAGGAAGAGGAGGCTTGGAAGGTGGAAATTAAGAGCTCATTTTTGGAGATTTACATTTGAATACCTATTAGACTTTTAAAAGAGATATCATATAATCATTGTATATGTGAATCTGGCATTGAGAGAAAGAGACAATTCTAGAGCTATGAATTTAGGAGTCGTCAGTATAGAGACAGCATTTATGTAAATATATCCTATCAGTCTGAATAACCAGGTGTACAGATGGAGAAGAAGCCCTAGGAACTCCAGTGGTTAGGCATTAGGGTTTTGAAAGGAACTGGTAAAGGAGACTGAGAAGAAGTGATCGTGAAGTAGGAGAAAACCAGGAAAGTGTGATTACCTGGAAGCCAACTTAATATGTTGTTCAAAGAGGAAAGAATGATCCACTGGGCAGAATGCTGCTGGTAGTTCAAGTATAATAAGGAATGGGAATTGGCCATCAATTGAAATTAGCAATGGGAAGTCATCCATGAACTTAACAAGAGCAATTTCAGTAGAGTTTTGGAGGCTAAAGCATGACTAGAGCGAGTCAAAGCAGATGAATCCACAATAGCGAACATGTGGAATTCTACCTGAGAGTTTGCTGCAAAGGGTATCACAGAGATGCGGTAGCTGGACGGTTGTAGCTGGAGAAAGAAGTGGCAGCAAGAGAGACAAGGTATTTGTTTGTTTTTAAGGTGAAAGATATAACAGCATGTTTGTTATCATACAAACATGCTGATGAAAGTAACCTGATAGAAAGTGTAATTCCTGATTGATGTACTTTTGGAACAATGCTCTTGAGGAGGCGAGAGAGAATGGGACATGGTACATAATTAGAAGAATTGGGTTTATATGGAAGTATGGCGAGTTCCTCCCTAGTTTCAATTAACTAATTGGTTGATTTAACTGAAGCCTGTTACATAGTACACATCTGATTGGACTGGTAGTAGTCATTTATTATGTTTTCCAGCTTTCCACCATCTTTTGAACCTCTACACTTTGTTGAATTTTTTTTTTTTTTAGTAATTCCTTCTCCCTGGTAAAATCCAGACAAATAATTTCCCAGCCTCACACCTCAGCTAGAATGCAGCATTGTTGTGACCCAGCTCTTCCAATCAGACACATTTCATATGAGACTACAAATTAGAAATGATCAACACGATGGGCAGAATCTGTTTTCTGGCAAGATGGAATCAGCTGGGGCCAGCTTGGTTACAAGGCTGGATGCATCATGCAGAATTTCTGGCACTGGGTTGGGAGGAAGTGCAGTACCGCTGAGCTCCTGATGCTCAGGGGTCAGAGATACGAGCTGTACCACCTAGATCTCGGTGGAGGCATTTTTTTGTTTGTTTGTTTTTTATGACCAGAAAATATTTATTTAATAATTTGTTTCATTTTTGTTATTGAAAATATACACAGCAGAACATGCACTAATTCAACAATTTCTGCATGTACGATTCAGTGACATTGATTGCATCCTTCAAGTTGTGCAGCCAATCTCACCCTCCTTTCCTGAATTGTTCCTCTCCCATTAACATAGACTTACTGCCTCCTAAGCTTCCCATCTAACCTTTCTAGTTGCTATTGTCAATTTGATCCTATATAGATAGTTCTTTAAAAGAGCATAATGCTCAAGGTGGACATTCTTTACTAGTTAAGCTAAACTATTGTTTGGTTTAGTGAAGACTTGAGGGGATATTTTTGGTTTAAGAGTTAAGGTTTAAAGATTATCTCAAGGCAGTAATTTCAGGGGTTCATCCAACCTCAATGGCTCCAGAAAGCCTGGATTCCATGGGGGTGGAGGAGTTTTTCATCAGACCAATTCTACAGAGTGATTTAGGATGTTGTTCCTAGAAGTTTAGAGTTGAGTTTGATTTTCTAGCCCTCCAATGAATCTAGGGGGCTAGCTGCTCATTATGTTTCTAATAGAGTCTTTTTCTCCTCAATCTGCCAGACTCAGTTTCTGTTGCTTGCACCTAAGAACCCCGACTAGTGCAGTGCTTGAGGAAACTAGCAAAATGATAAACAGCTAAACTAGTCTTCTATTCTAAGGGTAATTTTTATTGCTGTGTTATTTTGCTGTTGAAACAGATGCTCTTTAAGAATAAGAAAACCAAGTCTGATATGGAGAAATGAAGTTTCAACATAGGCAAAATCTGATAATTCTCAGGCCATTTGAGGTTAGTAGCCATGACAATATCTGTGATATTCTCTTTGTGATATATATGAAATCATAACTTGAAGAGAAAATCATGATAAATAATCTAACACTAATAAGTGGATGAATTAGGACAGAATGTTTGAAATTAGTACTTTACCAGAGTATCTAGGACTTCTGCTCACAAACATGTGTGCGTGCGTATTGGGAAGCATACCACGTATACATGCATAGAGTCTAAAAACAAAGAAAACTTACAAACGACTACCTCATACCCTAGCTGTAACCATAGCAACTGAAACTAGTCATTTTCTGTCTCAAATAATGTGTGCAAGTCTGTCTCACTAACAATTCAGAAGGGGACATTGACAGATGATCACTATATTCACCCAGCCATTTGAAGTAGAAAGGCATTTGGCTGCATTCTAATTTGACCAATGAATATTTAACTGATAACATTGCCAGATAAGGTACTGGCCAAAATAGAAAGAAGAGAAATGAAGCTGGAGTTGCTATCGTGCAAAAATCCTTTAATGAAGGACATGAAAGGAATGTTGTGAATTCTGGGTTGGAAATCTGTTCTGTGTTGGGAGATGGGAGGGCAGCTGGCCCACAATTTAGAGACTTTGAAGATTCTGAAACCTCTAGAACGTCAAAGCCATGGAGGATGTTTTCCTCCTTTGTTTAATGCATTGTATTTTCAAAAGAGTAAGAAAAAAATGCTTTAAAATGCTTTAACTTCAAAGCAACAGAAGCAAAATGGACTATTGGAATCCTGCACAATTCAAAGACTCTGCCCAAATTCTAAGCTCCTCAAAACTTTCTTCTTGGATGGCATTGAATAATATCACACACTTTTTTTTAAAAAAAAGGTATTTGAAACTTCACTGGCCCCAGAAATGTCACTCAGGGTAACCCACTAAGTCCAAAAGAGATCCTAAATTTTCAGGCAGATTTCCCAATAATAATTAACATGTATTGAGTACTTGCTACTTTCTAGGCTCTGTTCGAAGTTTGAGTCCTTAGTTAAAAAAAAAAGAAAAAATCTCTCAAGTGGGTATTATTTTTAGACCCATTTTAGGGATGATAAAAGTGAGATTCAGAGATGCTAAATAACTTGCTCAAGGCTGTACAGCAAGGAACTGAAGGAGATGCTGGGAGCTAAACCACTGTACTCTCTCTTCTGTTTCTCTAAATCTCCATTTCTTCTGCCCTTTGTTTTCTTTTCCCCTTATTTGTTTTCATAATGCACAATGACACATCAGTTAGAGGAAGAAACGTAATGCGTATCAGTGTGGAGTTGTGCCTGACACATAGTAACCATTCAATAAATTGTACACAAGGTAATTACTTATATGCACACGTATATTGTTTGCAATATTGAACTTGGTTGCTTATCATATCTTCTTTGTGTAGGAAAGTCACTGAGTGGTCAAGTTATGATCAGAAGGTTGTCTGGAAAATGTGAAATAGGATCAAGGTCATTTAGTGGAAAATCATAATGGCTAGAGTCATCAAGCTAAGAGGAAACAGTGTACCCATCTAGGGCCATTCTGTCCATCGTGTCTGATAGACTCAACACCACGGGCTAGTAGCTCCGCAAGGTCTTACCAAAATGGCGAAATGCTAAAACAAAAACAAAACCCAATTAGCTCTAAATGCAAAAACAAAACTGCAAAATGGAATGTCGGAGATGTTCACTTGCATGCTTATGAAATGAAGCATTAAATCAGCATCATTCATTATTACATTTTGTTGTTCCTGAAGACAATTTGCAAGCATCCCAGAGAATGTATGATGATTTCTGAGAAATTATAGTCAATGGCAAATTAAATGAAAGATCTGTAGCCACATATTTTTGAGAGCCAAATGTTAGATTTCTTACTCAAAATTCTTCCCCTCTCCAGCCCGCCCAGGAAGTACAGATTTAACGAGGATCTGGTGCATTTAAGTACGTTCGATATGATGGAATTGAGGGCCTGAGAAGTCTGAACTGCCTCTGCATCCATCCCCCATAAAGGAGTATTCCAGAAAAGAATTATGGAATCATTTGACCAGGAATCCTCTCTTCCTGCATACTTAAGGAGACATGCTGACCACATAATTTTCTTGAAGAAGAGTTAATTTCCCTACATGATTGGTAAGTAATGACTGTGGCTCGAAGGCTGCATTTTTTCTTCAAAAGTCTGTCACCCGCTCTTTGTCTTTGCTGAGTCCATGGCACACATAAGTCCGGTTAGTTGCCAAATTGATGATTTCTACACTACAGGAAATATTATTAATTGGCTTATAGAATGCTGCTCCCACGCAACTTGGCATTCTATAAAGTCATCTCAGTGTTAACAGAAGCTACATTAACATAACAATAAGAGAACCATTAAACAGCCCAAGAAAGAAACAGTCGGTTTAGTTTTCAGAGGCAGACATTTCAGTGTTAATTCATAGGCAGACTGTTGTGGGACATTCAGGCAAAACGTTGGTCAGTCTGACTCACTGAAAAGTAATTAATGTGTAACCAAGACTTCGTTACTTCTAAAAGCAGTGATCAAAATGGAGTCCTTGTTGCCTTTCCCTTATTTAATGCTCTCAACACATGTGGTCTGCTCGCCTGCTTTTAAATCTCCCTCAGTAACAGTTCTCCTACAGGTTCCAGTGTCCTGGGCTCAGACCTGCCCAGTATTCATCACCCAGGAATCTGGGGCCTGGAGATGAGAAGTTTCCACTTGGAGGTCAGATGAGGACTGAGCAGGTCTGACAGACAGGGCCAGAAACAGGCTTTAAATGAGAGGAGTGTGTAGCTGGAGAGGTGCCCTGGTGGTACAGTGGGCCAAAAGTTCAGCTGCTAACCACAAGGTCTGCAGTTCGAATCCACCAGCAGCTCTTTGTAAACCCTATGGGGCAGTTCCACTCTGTCCTACAGGGTCGCTATGACTTGGAATTGCCTCAGTGGCAATGGGTTTGGTTTTGGTATAGTTGAAGAATGTGGGAGAAAGATGGGGTTATCTGTTTCTGTAAAGATTACGGTCTTGGTAACCCTATGGGGCAGTTCTACCCTGCCCTACAGGGTTACTATGAGTCAGTATTGACTAGAAGGCACTGGGCTGGGTTTTGGTAGAGTTGAAGAAAGAAGCCCTGGTAGAGCAATGGTTAAGTGCTCTGCTGCTAATCAAAAGGTTGAGGGTTTGAACCCACCCAGTGGTTCTGCAAGAGAAAGGCCTGGTGATCTGCTTCCATAAAGAGTAGAGACAAGAAAACCCTGTGGTGCAGTTCTGCTCTGTCACGTGGGGTCCCGATGAGTCAGAACTTACTCAATGGCATCCACAGCAACAACAATATAGTTGAAGAACAGAGGTATCGGTGGTTCTGTGGTAGAATTGTCACCTCCTATGCAGGAGCCCCGGGTTTAATTCCTAGCCAATGCACTGCCACAACCTGTCAGTGGAGGCTTGAGTGTTGCCATGATGCTGAACAGGTTTCAGTGAATCTTCCAGACGAAGACAGATTAGAAAGAAAGGCCTGGGGATCTACTTCTGAAAATCAGCTAATGAAAACCCTGTGGATCACAATGGTCTGATTCATAACTGATCATGAGGATGGCACAGGACCAAGGAGTGTTTTGTTCCACTGTGCTTGGTATCTCCATAAGTCAAGGCTGACTTGATAGCAGCTAACAGTTACATAGTAGAAGAGAGGGAGTCCCTGGATGGTGCAAACAGTTAATGCCAAAAGGTTGGAAGTTTGAGTCCATGCAGAGGTGCCTTGGAAAAAGGCCTGGAGATCTATGTCTGAAAAATCATCCATTGAAAACCTTATGGAGCACAGTTCTACAGTGACACACGTGGGGTTGCCGCGAGTCGGAATTGACGACACACGTGGGGTTGCCGCGAGTCGGAATTGACGACACACGTGGGGTTGCCGCGAGTCGGAATTGACGACACACGTGGGGTTGCCGCGAGTCGGAATTGACGACACACGTGGGGTTGCCGCGAGTCGGAATTGACGACACAGCAACTGTTCGATTGTTTTTGTTTTTTAATAGTTAAAGATGCTAAACAACGTGTCTAAAGAAAAGGGAGAGGAGACCAGGAGCCGAAGGTAAGAGCTAGGAAAAAGATTCTAATTGTAACAAAGAAGAAAGGAAGAGAAAACAGTGGGAAACCATAGTCAGTAGTGTTCTCTCAGTAGTGTTGCAATACAAGGTCGGTGTATATGACTCATTTGCATACAGTCACCATGCCTGAATTAAACATGTTACTGCTGCAAAACATGTCCATATTTGACCATCTCCTCAGGTAGCGAGGCCTAGTAACAGAGGTTTGGGTCCTGAAGGACTGGCTTAGAATTCCATAAAGGGGGATAATAACACCTATTTTCAGGGTATTTGTGGGATATGATACAAGGTGTTAGCAAAGTGTCTGGGATATATTAAGTGCTCAGTAAATGATAAAACAAAAAACTCATTGCCATCAAGCAGATTCCAACTCATAGCCACTCTATAGGACAGAGTAGAACTGTCCCAAAGAGTTTCCAAGGCTGTAATCTTTACAGAAGCCAACTTCCACATCTTTCTCCTGCAGAGAGGCTGGTGGGTTCAAACTGCCGACCTTTTTGTTAGGGGACAAGCTCTTATGACTGTG
The DNA here is from genome assembly GCF_024166365.1 of Elephas maximus indicus. Classification (NCBI taxonomy): domain Eukaryota; kingdom Metazoa; phylum Chordata; class Mammalia; order Proboscidea; family Elephantidae; genus Elephas; species Elephas maximus. The sequence goes on along the minus strand of NC_064827.1, from coordinate 17,959,737 downwards.
CCACCAGGGCTCCATCGGTAAATGACAGGCAGATTGAAATCAGTGGATATAAGTATGTGTTGTTGTTGCTGTTACTTGCTATCGAGTCTGTTCCAACTCATCGTGACCCTATGTACTACAGAATGAAACACTGCCCTAGTCCTTCGCCATGCTCACAATCGTTGTTATGCTCGAGCCCATTGTTGCAGCCACTGTGTCAATCCATCTCATTGAGGGTCTTCCTCTTTTTTGCTGATGCTGTACTCTACCAAGCACAATGTCCTTCTCCAGAGACTGATCCCTCCTGATAACATGTCCAAAGTATGTTATACATAGTCTCGCCATCCTTGCTTCTAAGGAAGATGGGTTGGTTCATTCTTTTGGCAGTCCATGGTATAGTCAATATTCTTTGCCAACACCACAATTCAAAGGCATCAGTTCTTCTTCGGTCTTCCTTATTCATTGTCCAACTTTCACATCCATATGATGAGATTGAAAATGCCATGGCTTGGGTCAGATGCGCCTTAGTCTTCAAGGTGATGTCTTTGTTTTTCAAAACTTTAAAGAAGTCCTTTGCAGCAGATTTACCCAATGCAATGCATCTTTTGATTTCTTGACTGCTGCTTCCATGGCTGTTGATTGTGGATCCAAATAAAAAGAAATCCTTGATAACTTCAACCTTTCTCCATTTAACATGATGTTGCTTATTAGTCGAGTTGTGAGGATTTTTGTTTTCTTTATGTTGAGGTGTAATCCATACTGAAGGCTGTGGTCTTTGATCTTCAGGAGTAAGTGCTTCAAGCCCTCTTCACTTTCAGCAAGCAAGGTTGTGTCATCTGCATAACGCAGGTTATTAATGAGCCTTCCTCCAATCCTGATGCCCCATTCTTCTTCATATAGTCCAGCTTCTCAGATTATCTGCTCAGCACACAGATCGAACAGGTATGGAGAAAGGATATAACCCTAGCACACCATTTCCTGACTTTAAACTGCACAGTATCCCCTTGTTCTGGCTGAACAACTGCCTCTTGATCTATGTACAGACTCCTCATGAGCGCAATTAAGTGTTCTGGAATTCCCATTCTTCACAACATTATCCATAATTTGTTATGATCCACACAGTCAAATGCCTTTGAATAGTAAAAATAAACACTTTTCTGGTATTCTTTGCTTTCAGCCAGGGTCCGTCTGACACCAGCAATGATATCCTTGGTTCCACATTCTTTTCTGAAACTGCCCTGAATTTCTGGCAGTTCTCTGTCGATATACTGCTGCAGCCGTTTTTGAATGATCTTCAGCAAAATTTTACTTGTGTGTGATATTAATGATATTATTTGATAATTTCCACATTTGATTGGACCACCTTTCTTGGGAATAGGCATAAATATGGATCTCCTACAGTCAGTTGGCCAGGTAGCTATCTTCCAAATCTCCTGACATAGACAAGTGAGTGCTTTGCAGCCTGCATCAATTTGATGAAACATCTCAATTGATATTCTGTTAATTCTTAGAGCCTTGTTTTTCATCAATGCCTTCAAAGCAGCTTGGACTTCTTCCTTCAGTACCATGGGCTCCTGATCATATGTTACCTCTTGAAATGGTTGAACATCGACCAATTCTTTTTGGTATAATGACTCTGTGCATTCTTTCCATCTTCTTTTGATGCTTCCTGCACCGCCTAATATTTTCCCCACAGAATCCCTCACTATTGCAACTGGAGGCTTGAGTTTTCTCTTCAGTTCCTTTCGCTTTAGAAATGCTGAGCGTGCTCTTCCCTTTTGGTTTTCTATCTCCAGCTCTTTGCATATATCCTTATAATACTTTACTTTGTCTGCTTGAGCTGCCCTTTGAAATCTTCTGTTCAGTTCTTTTACTTCATCATTTCTTCCTTTTGCTTTAGCTACTCGACGTTCGAGAGCAAGTTTCAGAGTCTCTTCTGACATCCATTTTGGTCTTTTCTTTTTTGTCTTTTTAATGACCTTTTGCTTTCTTCATGGATGATGTCCTTGATGTCATTTCACAACTCATCTGGTCTTCGCTCATCAGTGTTCAATGTGTCAAATCTATTCTTGAGATGGTCTTTAAACTCAGGTGTGATATACTCAAGGTTGTACTTTGGCTCTCGTCGACTTGTTCTAATTTTCTTCAGTTTCAACTGAAGATAAGGATATAAGTATATGTATAAAGCATTAATTGCTGTCAGCTGGCCTTGAGATGGTCCTTGACTACTGGTGACCCCATGCACAACAGAATGAAATGGTGGCCCATCCTTTGCCACCCTCGCGACTAGTTGTGTCTAGAATCTCTGTGATCCATAGGGTTTTCACTGGTAGATCACTAAATCTTTCTTTCTAGCCTGTCCTAACTGGAAGCTCTGCTGAAATCTGTTCAGCATCAGCAGCAACATGCAAGGGTCCACTGACAGACACTTGGTGACTGCACACGAGGTGCATTGGACAGGAATTGAGCCTAGGTCTCCCACATGAAGAGCAAATAATTTGAGAAGCTGGACTATATGAAGAAGAAGCTGGACTATATGAAGAAGAATGGGGCATCAGGATTGGAGGAAGACTCATTAATAACCTGCATTATGCAGATGACACAGCCTTGCTTGCTGAAAGTGAGAAAGACTCAAAGCACTTACTGATGAACCTCAAAGACCACAGCCTTTAATATAGATTACACCTCAACATAAAGAAAACAAAAATCCTCACAACTGATCAATAAGCAACATCATGATAAGCAGAGAGGATACTGAAGTTGTCAAGGATTTCATTTTACTCGGATCCACAATCAACACCCACGGAAGCAGAAGTCAAGAAATCAAATGAGGTATTGCATAGTGCAAATCTGCTGTAAAAGTATTAAAAAGCAAAGACGTCACCTTGAGGACTAATGTGCACCTGACCCAAGCCATGGTGTTTTCAATCACTTCATATGCATGAGAAAGTTAGATACTGAATAAGGAATACCAAAGAAGAAACCATACCTTTGAATTATGGTGCTGGTGAAGAACATTGAATATACTATGGATGGCAAGAAAAATGAACAAATCTGTCTCTGAAGAAGTACAACCAGAGTGCTCCTTAGAAGCAAGGATGGCGAGACTATACCTCACATACTCTGGACATATTACCAGGAGGGACCATTTCCTAGAGAAGGACATCATGTTTAGTGGAGGTCAACAAAAATGAGGAAGACCTTCAACATATGGTGTCTTAGTCATCTAGTGCTGCTGTAACAGAAATACCACAAGTGGATGGCTTTAACAAAGAGAAATTTATTTCCTTACAGTAAAGAAGGCTAAAAGTCCAAATTCAGGGCGTCGGCTCCAGGGGAAGGCTTTCTCTCTATGCGCTCTGGAGGAAGACCCTTGTTCTCAATCTTCCCCTGGTTGAGGAGCTTCTCAGGAGCAGGGACCCCAGGTCCAAAGGACGTGCTCTGCTCCTGGTGCTGCTTTCTTGGCGGTATGAGGTCCCGCAGTCTCTCTGATTGCTTCTTTATTCTGTATCTCAAGAGATTGCCTCAAGACACAATCCAGTCTTGTAGATTGAGCCCTGACTCACTGACACAACTGCCGCCCATCCTTCCTTATTAACATCACAGAGGCAGGAATTCCAGCATGTAGGAAAGTCACACAATACTGGGAATCATGGCCCAGCCAAATTGATACACATACTTTTTGGGGAATATAATTCAACCCATGACATTCCACACCTTTGAATTATGGTGCTGGTGAAGAATATTGAATATACAATGGACGGCCAGAAAAATGAACAAATACGTCTTTGAAGAAGTACAACTAGAGTGCTACTTAGAAGCACTACGTCTCACATGCTTTGGACAAGTTATCAGGAGGGACCAGTCCCTGGAGAAGGACAGCATGTTTGGTAACGTCAGCGAAAAAGTGGAAGACCTTCAACATATGGATTGACTCAGTGGCTGCAACAATGGGCTCAAACATAACAATGGTTGTGAAGATGGTACAGGACCAGGCAGTGTTTCGTTCTACTGTACATAGGATCCCTGTGAGTTGGAAACAACTCGATGGCACCTAACAACAAAAGCTTGTTGGAAGGGAGAAACCTACCACTGAATAACTGAACTTAATAAAAAAGACAAGAAATCTACAGAAGGAGTTTTCCTATTCTCCAAAGTCAATAAAAGCCATCTCTTATTTTCATTAGAGAGAGAGAGAGAAAGAATTTCATGCTTCAGTCTGCTTGTCTTATTTAAATAATTCAGAAAGCATTTATTATTAGCTCCTAGTATGTGTGAGGCACTATTTCAATCCCCCCAAAGTCCGAAGAGGGCTAGTCTTAAATTGGATAAAATGTATAAGCTCCCCAATTAACTTAAGTGGGATATTACTAAGAGCACAGCTGCATGCTTAGGAACTACTGATCCAGAAAGCTGTGAACTTGGTGGCAGTAACAGCCAGCCACCCAAGCTTTCAGAATGGCTGCTCTGACCAATCCCGTGGCCTAATATGCTTGCTGTGTCCTAGTGATGCTCTTGTGGAAACCATGAGGCTGGTGATGAATCACTGCAGGAAGTAAATGGAGCACCTACGTCCATCAGAACTCTCTCCCTCCTGCCCCAAGTAGATTGCCAGACTTCTGAGGGCAGGTCATACCTTATACTTCTTATGTTTTGTACCTTTAGGATCTAAAATAATACTTAGAAAATGAGTGAAGAGTAAATAAAATGGCTTTGCTTGGTGCTGTCTCTCATAGCTTCGTGTACCTCTGCCTTACCGCACTTTCATAGTTGAATGTTTATGTTTTTTTGTGTGATTACTCGATTAATATCTATCTCCCCAACTGGACTATAAGCTCTATGAGGGCAGGGACCTGTTCTACTTTTGCTCACCATTTGTATTGGGTTGAACAGTTTCCTCCCCAGAATCATGTTTCTTCCCCTGGAAACTCATAATGTGAACTTATTTTGGAAATAGGGTCTTTGCAGATGTAATTAAGGTAAGGTTGGAGATGAGATGGTTTAGAATGGGCTCAAAAGTCAATGAGGGTGTCCTTCTAAGGGACAGAACGGGACACACAGAAACACAGAGGTCATGTGAAGATGGCGGCAGACTGAAGAGATGAGTCAACAAGTCAAGGAATGCCAAGGATTGCTGGCCACCATCAGAAGCTAGGAGGTAGGCATGGCATGGCTTTTCCCTCAGAACTGCCAGAAAAAGCCAAACCCACTTCAAGTACCTTAAACTTCTGGCCTCCTGAACGGTAAGAGAATACCTTTCTGTTGCTCCAAGCCACCCAGTTTGAGATAATTTATTTTGGAAGCTGTAGGAAAGCAAGGCTTCAATAAGTATCTCTGGGGGAAGGAAGATAGATCGGGTCTTCCCCTTCTTCAACAGCGTTTCCTGATTCAGTGTTTGTCTAAGTGCAGTTCTTGGATTGCTCTATTCAGAATCACGTGGTATTTATTAAAAGTGTAGATTCTCAGGACCATGCCAAGCCTGCCAAATCAAAATCTCAGAAGCTGAGATGTTGTGTGTGTTTTTTTTAACAAGTTCTCCTGGTGGATCATATGCTCATGGCAATTTTTGAACGGGTGCTCTTTTTTATGATAATTTGTAGGACTCTTTGAATTTTATCAAAGGTATTTCTGCAGCCATGTGGACAATATACCTGATGGGCGGAAGCTTGCCTCCTTGCAGCAGGTGTGAGGCTGACCTCCTCATTAACGCTGCTGGAGATTTCCAAAGCAGAATGCTCCCGCTGTCAGTTCCTTTCTTCCTTGAGGAACAGCTGGCTTCTTGACATGACCCTCAAGCCCATCTAGAGGTGAAGTTTTCATTTCCATAGCAGTTTCCTCAAGAAAAGAATCAGAGTGAGATAAATGGAGAACCCCTACCCTCTCAGGATTATTTTCCCCAAACAGTAAAGTTCCAAGAACACTGCATGCAATCTTTTGCAAATTTTTAACTTCCAATTTCAACCGCATTTCACCTCCGAAGAACGTGCCTCTTGAAAGCTAGGTGACGGTATATTACAGTCTGTTTTGTGTTCCGTATTCATTGCCCATTTATGACTTTCTCATACAATTTGCTGAGTCCTTAAGTCAAAACACATACCAGGCCGCAAAGCTCAAATTGGCATCTGCAGATCAAGCTGTGAGCTTTCTGCTGTGTGCGTCTCGCCAGGAACTTGCAAAGACCCACAGTTGTCTCTGACGTGGGTGTGAACAGCTCTCTTGTCCCCGTGACAGGGCTGGCTCCCCTTCCAGGCGTCTTTCTCTAGGATTTTTAATCCCGTTACTCATGGTGCCTTCTTCCTGCACACCTGAAAGAACAACGCAGAAGCCAAAACAAAAATTGGGGAGGTTAGTTCAGCTCTGTGCCTTTGCACTCAGTCTGGGAGGATTTGTTGGTTTGTCAGGAGGGATTTGTTGCAAAACCCAAGTGAATCACAGAGTGGAGGTGGATATTAAATCAAAAAGGCAGAGGAGGATGAAAGGGAAGTGGCACGGGACATATAGAAGCACTTTGAACCAGCTGAGGTGTCCTAACTTCAAATAATCGACTGTGTGCCATATTAAACCTCTGGCTTTGAATAGTAAATGATAGTGTAAACTCCTTTTAGAACAGAATAAGCCAGAGACACTAGAGTTTGAAGTGAATCTGAAATACCATTTCAACCACTAGAAAAATAAAGTTTAGCCAACTTCCATGGATTTTTCTCCCCCCGCAAATCAAACAATACCATCTCCCCTTATCTCACTGCCTTGAAATCTCAAGGTTACCTTTTGCTAGCCCTCACTTCCCACCATCCCATATCATGTCTCTCTTTAAGTACCATCAACTTCTTCTATGACATATTGGTCCAATATGGCCCTTTCCTAAGGCCTGGCCCAACTGCTTTGGCCTGGCCACATGGCTCTGCTAATTTTTTGACCTTTTGTGACATTTGTTGTCTGCACTACTTTTTTTTTGAAAATCTAATTGTCTGCTGCTTGCCCCTCAGCCAGGCTCAAGGACTTGGGAGTTGTCTTTGACTCAGTCTTCCTCCTTTGCACTCACATTCCCAAGGCCATTCCTCTCTCCATCACCCTCCTCACTACCCTCGTCTGAAACTTCACACGTGAGTTTCTACAATAGATGCCTGGAGTTTGCTTTTGGAAACTGGTGAGGGTAAATTCTTCCATCAGTTTCCTTTTATATTTCTTTCTTTTTTAAGAGGCATAATATGTTTAGTAATTTTTTCTGCTAATAATAAAAATATGGGGACAGTGGTGGTTCAGTGGTAGAATTCTTATCCTTCCATGTGGAGACCTGAGTTCAAGTCCCAACCAAGATGCCTCATGTGTAGCCACCACCCACCTGTCAGTGGAGGCTTACATGTTGCTATGATGCTGAACAGGTTTCAACAGAGCTTCCAGAATATGATGGGCTAGCAAGAAAGGCCTGGTAATCTACTTTCACAAATCAGCCAGTGAAAACCGTATGGAGCACAACAGTCTGATCTGCAACCAATCATGGGGATGGCACAGGACAGGGAAGACTTTCATTCCATTGTCCATGGGGTTACTATGAGTTGAGAACCAATTCAATGGCAGCTTACAACAATAATAAAGGTCACTACCATTTATTGTGCACCTAATAGATCTCAGACAGTTTGCTAGCACAGAAACTGATCCAGAAGATCTGATGCGGAGACTGGGGATCTGCATTTTTAGTAAACACTTCTTTCTGAATCACCCAAGGAACTCTGGTGGCACGGTGGTTAAGCACTTGACCGGTAACTAAAAGGTTGGCAGTTCAATCCCACCAGCCACCCTGCAGGAGAAAGATGTGGCAGTCTGTTTCCATAAGGATTACAGCCTTGGAAACCTATGTGTCAGAAAGACTGCTGTATACTGTGGGAAGACAAATCTAATTCTGAAATCCATTTGATTTTATCTATTTGGAGGAGAGGGGGCAAGGAATTGTTGTTTTTGTATTATTTAGGTTGTTGTGGCTTAGTTTTTTGTTCTAATAAGAAGATGTTTTATTTGTTTTAAAAACTTTTTAGCGTTATGCCCCTGTGGTGGTGCTGTTTTGTTTTTGCTTTTATGTCATTCTTCCCTAGCTACTGTTATGGAAAACCAGACAATAACAGTCATTCTGGAAATGAAAGAGGGGGTAGGATTTCTTACATGGCAGCTCTTGGCACCAAAAGTGAGTAGCCCAGGTAAGAAGGGGAGCCACACCTGGTTTGTGTCCTAGCCTCAGAGTCATGCAATACCATTTCTGCTGTATTTTATTGAGTACAAGCAAGTCAAATGCCCACACAGATTCCAGGGAGGGGGAGGATAAAATACCACACTTGAAGGGATAGTAAGAAGGTTCTAGAAGAGCAATGGGATGAGCCATATTGCTTGGCCATCTCGTGAACACACAATCTGCAGAGAATAAAACACAGTATTGAGGAGGAACACGCATTAGTAAATATTTGCCTCAAAAAGGAAATTTTAAGTAGTACCAGCTCTGCATCCAAATATAAAATTAAAGAAAACATGGACTTTATGAAACAGAAAAGATGAGAAAATCAGACAAGAGACTAAAAATCAAGAACTGAATAATATATTAAAAAATATATATTTAAAGGAAACTAAAAACTCCATAGCAGAATTAAAACTCTATTTAAAACATTACAAAGAGAAAAGTAATTCGGTTTAATGGAGAATAACTTGATAAATGTTTCCAGAATAAAGGTGACATTGACAAAGAGAATAAAGGTAACTGATGAAGGGTAGAGAATAAAGATCCAGTAATCGGGTAACTGGTGATACTACAATAAGGAACAAAACTGTCTTAGTCATCTAGTGCTGCTGTAACAGAAATACCACAAGTGGAAGGCTCTAACAAAGAGAAGTTTATTTTCTCACAGTAACGTTAGTTAGTAGTCCAAATTCAGGGCGTCAGCTCCAAGGGAAGGCTTTCTCTCTCTGTCAGCTTTGGAGGAAGGTCTTTCTTGTCACTCTTTCCCTAGACTAGGAGCTTCTCTGCACAGGAACCCCTGGTCTAAAGGACGCACTCTGCTCCTGGTGCTTCTTTCTTGGTGGTATGAGGTCCCCAACTCTCTGCATGTTTCCCTTTCCTTTTTATCTCTTGAGAGATCAAAGGTGGTGCAGGCCACACCCCAGGGAAACTCCCTTTACAATGGATCTGGGATGTGACCTGGGTAAGGGTGGTGTTACAATCTCGCACTAATCCTTTGTGACATAAAATTACAATCACAAAACGGAGGACAACCACACAATGCCGGAAGTCATGGCCCAGCCAAATTGATACATACATTTTTTGGGTGACTTAATTCAATCGATGACAAAAATCAACTATATTGAAAACATGAGGAAAGAAAACTTCTACCAAGTTTGGACTAGATGCCTTCAGTGTGTATCCTGTAAGTAGCCTGCACATCAGAATCATAGCAGCTGTCACATTACATTTAACTTGCCTGTTCGCTGACCTATATCCCCAACTGAACTCCTATGTGCTTGCAGGCAGAACCTGATTTTGCTTATTGTTTCATCCCAAGAGCCTAGACACAGCAAACTCTCACATATTTGTTGAATGAATGAAAAACATAAAGATTTAGTAAGCGAACCAAGCTTTTACCATATTTCTCCTCTATAATATTGCCTGCCAGAAGTATGGAGTCCTGATCTGAGCGTTCCCATAGAAAACGTTTTATTTCAGTTAAATTTTCTTTAATGTGTAAAAGCAACAGAAATACATGTTTTAGACGTGCAAGGGCTTAGAAATTATTCCAATCTTTTATCTGTCCCTGTTCTGAATATGACATAGCCTCATCTTAAATTCCCCCATAAAGTCTTTCTCATTCACTATACATATATAGGGTATTCACAGTGGCTTAAGCACGGTAGGGATACAAAGATAAGTAAGGCTCACTTTGTGTGTTTCTGCTCGTGGGATCACTAGTGTTGTTGACGAGTGTTCTGGGTCTCTCTCATGGACATGTGGCGGAATTGAAGCTAAATATAAAAAAAAAAAAAGTGATCTGCTTTGGCCAATGAAAGCTGAACAGAAGGAACTTCTGTCATTTTTGGTTAGAAGATTTGAGTGCCATGTGTGATTCTCCATGCCCTGTTTTCCAGGGTCAACTATCACGGAAGCATGTGTCAAAATGGAGCCTCCATCAACCTAGACCCCTGAATGCCCACATGGAGCAGACCTCCCCTGCTGATACATGTTTAAACCACTGGAAATCAGAGGATGCTACTATAGGAAAATTCTGGCCTGTCCCAACCAACATACTACTCTTTCAATGATCCTTCAAGCTGGGCCAATTTGCTAACAGTAATGATGATGAGGAATCCCTGGGCACTGCAAACAGTTACTACGCTTGGCTGCTAACTGAAAGATTGGAAGTTCTAGCCCACCCAGAAGTGCCCAGGAAGAAAGTCCTGGCAATCTACATCCAAAAACTCAGCCATTGAAAATCCTATGGGACACAGTTCTGCTCTGACACACAAGGGGTTGCCATGCTGATTCCATGGAAAGTGGTAATGGTAATAATAATAATACCCGTACCAAATTTGTTGCCATCGAGTCAATTCTGACTCATAGTGACCCTATAGGACAGAGTAGAACTGCCCCTTGGGTTTCCAAGGCTGTAATCTTTATGGGAGCAGACTGCCACATCTTTTTCCCCAGGAATGACTGGTGAGTTTGAACTGCTGACTTTTCGGTTAGCAGCCGAGCTCTTTAACCACTGCACCGTCAGGGATCCTTTCTGGTCCTATAGGGATTAGTAATCCTCTCTATTTCCCTGCTGTTGGTTTGAACCTCAACATTCCAATACGATTTTCTATTTCACTGGCTCCTTAGCCCTTGGCATCTCTTTCTGTCTTAGGTAAGAATTCTCCAAAACAGCCTTCTGATTCATAATTTCTAGGTCCCTTTGTTTATGACCCAGCCCCACCCACTGGTGTATAGATAGATATCTAATGCAATAAGAATTTTCCCTGATCTGTTTTCCAATTATTTCCCTTTATGTATTCCCAGAAGCTTCTCTCATTGCTGTTCTTTCCATGGCCTAATTGACACCATTCAGAGTTTCCAAGTTTTTATCGCTTCCTTCTCAGTACTGAATTTGAAACCCTTTAAAGCATGCCAGCTAGTCTTCAACTGAATATATTCTTCCTTATTTTCATGAGTTATAGGTGTTTAAAAAATCTGATGGTGGTGATTGGAATTTTAGGAATAGGGTCATTCAATAATTTCCCAGAAAGACTCAAGCTTTCCTTATTCTTTAGAAAGTGTTCATTCTTTAGAAAGACCATTAGTTTTACATCAGGGGCTATAGAATAGTCTGGAAGACAGACAGAACTTTTTAAAGGTCAAAGATGTAGGACCCAGAGAGCTAGATGGAATCTGGCTGAAGAAAAACCTTAGCAAGTTCTGGGATCTGCAGGACAATTGTTCTTCAAATTTTTATGCTGTTTGGAGAATTTGTTGGATGTTAATCAAATCTTTCTCCATGAAACTGCTCTTATCTCCAGCCATGCTAAATGTTGGTCCTTTAGACCCCTGAGATCTGTCCACTGGCTCTTTAAGTTAAGAATGTGTGATAAAGGAGGCAGGGATCATGAAAACTGTTTTATAACAGAATATGAACACTATGAACACATTGCCCTCCAGAAATGATGAACTAAGGTCTAGCTATCCCACCATCTACTGAAGGGGACTGAAATCTTGTGATCTTCCCAGGCTGTGTTGCTTGCAGTCAGCATGTATCCAGCCACACTGGGGAAGATGAAACAGCTAAGTCAATCTCGAGGATGGTCTTATTCTTAAGGTAACATTTTTTAATAGTAATTTTGCAAAACCATGTGAGTAGTAATATATTTTTTCAATTCTGGGCCCAAATGCTCAACTAATCCCTATTATTAAAGCCTACCCTTGTTCTCTTCCCTCCCATTGAAATCTTCTTCCTTGTAAATATCACCAAAAGAGAATAAACGTGGATTAAATGTAAAAATCACAATGCTTTGCTAGTGTTGCAGTTTGGAATAGCCATTTTTCTGCCACTGAAAAATCACTGATGATTCAGAGCTAGTTACAGAGAGCAAAATATCTATGTGATTGCGTGGTTTCGATTACCATCATTATAATGCTGTGTACAAAGGCTGATTACCTTCCATTTTGCACTTCTTGTAAAAACTGGGTTAATAAGAGACTTCATGAGGATATTCTCCTCCTCACATGAAATTGTTCACAGAAAGGCAATAATTAAAATTATTTTATTGTTAAAGAATCGACCTACTGTATAATTCTTGTGGTGATTGACAATACCTCATCATTAATGAATTTATTGATTAAAATGCATGCTTTACAGCAAGCAAGTTTGAGTTTCTTATATACATCTAATGCTGCTCTCAGTGAGAGCTGGGCTCAACAATTTAGAGCTACATGCAGTTTAATGTCGATTGACTTCTGGTTATCATTTTCTGTCTAGGTATTCTATCGATATTAAATTAGAAATATTTCAAGGGTAGCTTGGTATGGAACATAAGCCATTTGGGGTGGTTTTCTTGGGAATTAGTACCTTGTTCATATATATATGTGTGTGTGTGTGTACACACATATGTGTGTATATGTATATATATGTATGTACACATACACACACATATATGATTTTTTTCATAAGCATCCAACAAGCAGAAGAACGGAGTGAGGTGCAAGAAACATAGTTGGTATAAATGGCCATTTCTTGGTGGACAGAGAAGCCTGGGGGTGGGGGCTGTGGATCAGAAGTGAATTCCTCTGTTTCTAATCTTGAATTCATTAAATCTTTTCCTTTAGCCAGGCCACGATCTCCTTGGAGGTACCATGAGGGATTATAATTGGTTACTACCAAGAATCTGCAACTCTATGACACTCTTCAGAGCAGCAAGACCCCCAGGATTGAAAAAGTAGGAGAATGGGAGAGGGAAAAGAGACATAAGCGTAATAATCGAAATCATGATATGGAGTAATAGGGGAAAGGCTTACAATATAACATTAAGTTAAAACGATACAGTCCAAAGTTGCATAAACAGCATCATGACAAATGCATACGGCAAATGCTGGCAATAGGAGGACATGTCCCTTAATACTGGCAGTGGTGGTGCCCAGGTGGTGGGACAACAGACAGCTAGGTATTAACACTACTGTTTTCTCCTTTCCAAGTTTCTGCATTTCTCACATTTTCTATAACAAACATTCAGTTCAATTATGTTGGAAAATATAAACATTCTATGTAGACTCCTATTTGACTCCCTCTGGTTCTCAGGTAGGAAAGGAAGCCAATTCTAAGGTCAAGACTCTTTGAGCAGGCTTAAATGCTCACCAGCATCCTTGATAAGCCTCTTAGCCCCAAAGTTGGCTGTATGTTCTCATCCACCCACAGCCTTTCTGCTCAGCAGAGCCTCCCTTCCCTTTACCTCTGATCCGGAATCACAACCGACCCCTTTCACTCTGAATCTGTGCCCTCCTCCCCAGAGTCCCATCACTGCCTTTCTTCTCCTCTTTCTTGATTTTCCTCCTGAATCTTCCCAGCATTCTCCTTCCAAGGCCAGATGGCTGGTCTTCTGAAGCATTAGCCCTCTTCTTCTGCTGAAGTACAACTGTTAAAGGCCCATCTCCCACACCTCCCAAGGAACCAGGTTTCAACCTCAGCAGGCTGCTAGGTGGGTTTTTGGCCAGTGTGGGAAAGATGGGATGGAAGAGTTATCCAAAAGGAAATTGGCCAATACACTCTCTCAGCTTTCCTTGATTCATTTGGAACCCTTGGAAAGCATGGCGCTTGCTTAATGAGGACCCATTAGAGAAAGCTGGGTGTTTAAGGAGCCATCAGCTGTGCAAAGCCTGAACCAGCAATTCAGAGACTGATAAACAGGTTCTCAGTTTTTGCTTCAAAGATAGACATGGCCATTGCTTATGGTCAAAAAAACCTTTATTTCACATGGGCTTAGAGTGGATTGCAGCTTCTAATTCGCTTTAACTACTAGTGAACGTAGACATGTGAAAATAAACACCAAGGCCTTCAGATCAGAGGGTAAAGGAAAGAGTGCATCAAACTTTTGATTTGGTTTCAGAATATCCATTAGTAAATTGAGTCGGCTCTGGGCAAGTCACTGTACAAAGGATGGTGAATGACAAACATGGATAAATACAGAGTCTATGTCCTCAAGGAGACTGGAAAATAAACTGGGAGAAAACAAATATATGATCAATATAATATAATCATTCCATTAAAAACATTTGATAATGTATATCACACATCTTCAACAAAACTGGGCATGTAATAATAATAAATAATAATAATAATAACCTGATGCTATCAAGTTGATTCTGACTCATATTGGCCCGATAGGGCAAAATAGAACTGCCCCATAGGGTTTCCAGGGATGGTTGGTGGATTTGTACTGCTGACTTTTGGTTGGCAGCCTAACTCTTAACCACTGCACCACCAGAGCTCCCTTTCCCTACGTACAATGTATCCCAAACCAGTCATCACTTGGGATGCTTTTAGCAACAGTTAAATAGTTTTAACAATAAGGACACTTTATAATTTTTTATAACAAGGAAGCTGATGATAAGGTGGTTCCCTTTTGGATGTATCAGTCAGTGACCAATCAGGAAAATATAAATCACTGTAAATTTTTCATATGAAGGGGATCTAATACAAGAAATTGTTTACCAAGGTATTGGAAGGGTTAAAGACGCAAAGGGGTAATCTTTTTCAGGTGAGGATACTGGGACACTGCTGCTGCCTGCTGATGGCGCTGTTGGATCCATTGTTGCTGCCTCTGAGCCACAAGCCAGGAGCTTGCAGGCCCACAGATGCTGCTGGATTCCCAGTCACGTGCACTGACCTGCTCTTGCTGCCATAGCTGCTGACAGTTGCCTGCAGCATCTTGTTGCTCTTGCTGTTAGCACCAGAAACAGAAAGAATGACTTCTCCCTCTTTCCCTCTATCCAGTCTTATGCCAGTGCCTTGTATTGGCAGAAGCTACCAGAAACCAGTGGGCAAGGGAGTCTGGGAAATGCCGTTTCCAGGGTTCTCACCCCCGCTACAAAGATAAGAGCACAGAAAGATTGGAAAGGGGCTAAGTACCAACTGCAGGTATCTGACCAAGTTGAGTAATTCAGCAGTTCAGTAACCTCACCAAGGACAAAGGTCCTTCTGTCTTTCCTTTCTGCCATCCTCAGGGATGTATGGCTTTGCCTTTTGGGCTGGATTCCTTGAACACTCAAAGGTGGAAAAGGAAAATTTCCTTTCTTGTGTTCCTTTAAAAGAGTGAGATGAACTTCTAGCAGACTTTTCCTCCTGTGTCATTGGCTAGAGATATAACATAAGCTACTTAAACCAATTACTGGCAAGGGTTAAAAAATGAATCCCATAATTATTTAATGAATAGAAATTGGACTCAAACATACCAAAGATCATGAAGATGGCACAGGACTGGGTAACATTCGTTCCGTTATACATAAGGTTGCCGTGAGTTGGAGCTACTCAAAGACAACTATCAACAACAAGAGCACTGAATTACCTTGTGGTGAAAAGATTAATTTATTAAATGTAAACTTTTAAAATATACTACAATTTTTGTAATCCTGTTTTTCACACCTTCATTTTTTAAATATATTATTATTCTGTCACCATATACTCAGAAAGTAGAAGTGGCCCCAGCCTCTCTCAACTTCTGAGAGGCTCTGAGGGGAGGCTGGGCCTGCCCAGGAAGACATCATGGCAAAGCAGGACAAGTGGGAATGTCCCAAAGGACTACAATTTCACCAGTCAGAAGCAGAAACTACCTGAGTAGAGAACCAAGCTTACAGGAACCAGACTAAGAGATTACGAAACGCCTTTAATGGTTTGGTTGCTCACCCTGAGTTCTGGCGTCATTTTGGCAAAATGAATAAAAAGGAATCACAGAGGGAGCTCTTTCACGCCAATAATGAAGCAATGGAAATTGACTTCTTTCCATTTCAGCTGCAACAGCAGGAGTAGATATTGCTGCCAAAAAAAAGCTCCATCACGGTTCAGAGTTGAAATACTGGTCACACTAAAGGGAGGCATTTAGTGCAGACACTAAATATCAAATTACCAACTTTGTGCCCAAACGTCTCCTTTGAGAATATGTGTTTATCTCCTTGTAGTCCATTGACTAATGAACTATCCACAACAAGGCAGATAGTAATATATCTGTTTCTTTGGTAATGGTAACATCTATCATACCTGTACTTTTTTAGTTTCTAAAGTGCTTTTTCCTTATATAAGGAGCCTGGCGGTACACCGGTTAAGCCCTGGGCTGCTAACTGAAAGGTCACGGGTTCAAAACCACCAGCTGTTCCACTGGAGAACAATTTGGCAGCCTGCTTCCATAAAGATTTACAGCCTTGTAAACCCTATGGGGCAGCTGTACTCTGTCCTATAAGGTTGCTGGGAGTTGGAATTGACTCGACAGCAACAGGTCTGGTTTGGTTTTGATTTTCCTTATATATCTTCTTCCAGGTGCTGATTATTAATGGGTGTTTGCAGCTGTTGCTTCTCATTTTGAGTCGTGCCACATCAGCAAATGAAGGTCCCGAAAGCTTTACTCCATCCACGTCATTAAGGTTGACTCTACTTTGAGGCATATGATCAGGAACTGATGGTACTGAAGGAAGAAGTCCAAGCTGCTCTGAAGGCATTGGTGGAAAACAGGGCTCCAGGAATTGACGAAATATCAATTGAGATGTTTCAACAAACAGATGCAGCACTGGAGGTGCTCACTCGTCTATGCCAAGAAATATCGAAGACAGCTTCCTGGCCAATTGACTGGAAGGGATCCATATTTATGCCTATTCCCAAGAAAGGTGATCCAACCGAATGTGGAAATTATAGAACAATGTCATTAATATCACACGCAAGCAAAATTCTGCTGAAGATCATTCAAAAGCAGCTGCAGCAGTATATCGACAGGGAACTGCCAGAATTTCGGGCCAGCTTCAAAAGAGGACATGGAACCAGGGATATCATTGCTGATGTCACATGGATCCTGGCTGAAAGCAGAGAATACCAGAAGGATGTTTATCTGTGTTTTATTGATTATGCAAAGGCATTTGACTGTGTGGATCATAACAAACTATGGATAACACTACCAAGAATGGGAATTCCAGAACACTTAATTGTGCTCATGAGGAAACTTAACACAGATCAAGAGGCAGTTGTTTGGACAGAACAAGGGGATACTGATTGGTCTAAAATCAGGAAAGGTGTGTGTCAGGGTTGTATTCTTTTACCATACCTATTTAATCTATATGCTGAACAAATAACCCAAGAAGCTGGACTATATGAAGAAGAAGGGGGCATCAGGATTGGAGGAAGACTCATTAACAACCTGCGTTATGCAGATGACACAACCTTGCTTGCTGAAAGTGAAGAAGGCTTGAAGCACTTACTAACAGAGATCAAAGAACACAGCCCTTAGTATGGATTACACCGAAACATAAAGAAAACAAACATCCTCACAACTGGACCAATGAGCAACATCATGATAAGTGGAGAAAGGACTGAAGTTGTCAAGGATTTCATTTTACTTGGATCCACAATCAACAGCCATGGAAGCAGCCGTCAAGAAATCAAAAGACACACTGCATTGGACAAATCTGCTGCAAAGGACCTCTTCAAAGTGTTGAAGAGCAAAGATGTCACCTTGAAGACTAAGGTGCACCTGACCCAAGCCATGGTATTTTCAATCACATCATATGCATGTGAAAGCTGGACAATGAATAAGGAAGATAGAAGAAGAGTTGACGGCTTTGAATTGTGGTGTTGGCAAAGAATATTGAATATACCACGGACTGCCAAAAGAACGAACAAATCTGTCTTGGAAGAAGTGTGGCCAGAATGCTCCTTAGAAGCAAGGATGGTGAGACTGCGTCTTACATACTTTGGACATGTTGTCAGGAGGGATCAGTCCCTGGAGAAGGACATCATGCTTGGCAAAGTACAGGGTCAGTGGAAAAGAGGAAGACCCTCAAGGAGGTGGATTGACACAGTGGCTGCTACAATGAGCTCAGCCATAACAACGATTGTAAGGATGGCACAGGGCTGGGCAGTGTTTCGTTCTATTGTGTATAGGGTCGCTGTGACTCGGAGCTGACTGGACGTAACCTAACAACATATATCATCTTAAGCTCCACAGCCACTCAGCGAGCTCACTACTGTTACTATCTCCTTTTACCTGAAAACAAATTCAGAGATGGAACTTGGGTAACTTAGTCAACGGGACACATATAATAAGCTGTGAAAATGACAGATAGGCCTCTAAAAACCCAGCGTTGGACTGAGTTCTGTAAGATACAGATCTGGCCACGGGAAAACTTATTTTGTAGCTGGCAAAATGAGGAATACAGAAAAATAAGAACATCCAGCTAAATTAACTGTACCTAATTTTTTTTTTTTTTTTAAGAAAAGTGCAATGCAGGTAGAGAAAGAGAAGTCCATCATTTATTGGAATGGCCTAGACTAGCCATTTGTCTCTTTTCAAGGTGAATTAAATAATATCTTAGGTACCTCTAAGTGCTGACATATTAGGTTTTGATATTTCTCAGCCTCTAGATTACATCATGTGATTGCCCTTTGTGGTTCATGCCCAAGGACAGTCATGGAGGGACAGGCTTATCTTCCCAATTCATATATCAGTATAAATAATGTGACCTAAAATAAGCCTGAATACCTCAGATAATTAAATTCAGATGTTCTTTTCAGTGATTGCAATGAGGAAGAATTTACATTTACCAGTAGGAAGTCATAATAATTTAATAATTTGTTGTTGCTCTTGTGAGGTACCCTTGAGTTGGTTCTGACTCATAGCAACCCCACGTACAACAGAACGAAACACTGCCTGATCCTGTGCCATCCTCACAATCGTTGTTATGTTTGAGCCCATCATTGTGTTGCGGCCACTGTGTCAATCCCTCTCTTTGAGGGTCTTCCTCTTTTTCGCTGACCCTCTGCTTTACCAAACATGATGCCACTCTCCAGGGACTGGTCCCTTCTGATAACATGTCCAAAGTACTTGAGACAAAGTCTCACCATCTTCACTTCCAAAGAGCACTCTGGCTGTATTTCTTCCAAGATAGATTTGTTTATTCTTTCGGCAGCCCATGGTATATTCAATATTCTTTGCTAACACCATAATTCAAATCCATCAATTCTTCGGTCTTCCTTATTCACTGTCCAGCTTTCCCATACATATGAGGCGATTGAAAATATCATGGCTTGTGTCATGTGCACCTTAGACCTCAAAGTGATCTTTGCTTTTAAACACTTTCAAGAGATCTTTTGCAGCAGATTTGATGAAATGCAGTAAGTCATTTGATTTCCTGACTGTTGTTTTCATGGGCATTGATTGTGGATCCAAGTAGAATGAAATCCTTGAAAACGTCAGTCTTTTCTCCATTTATCATGATGTTGCTTATTGGCCCAGTTGTGAGGTTTTTTGTTTTCTTTATGTTGAGGTGTAATCCATACTGAAGGCTGTGGTCTTTGATCTTCAACAGTAAGTGAAAGTCCTCTTCACTTCCAGCAAGCAGTATTGTGTCACCTACAAATAGCAGGCTGTTAATGAGTCTTCCACCAATCCTGATGCCACATTCTTCTTCATATAGTCCAACTTCTGGAATTATTTGCTCAGCATACTGATTGAATAAGTATGGTGAAAGGATGCAACCCTGATGCACACCTTTCTTGATTTTAAGCCATGCGGTATTTCCTTGCTCTGTTCGAAAGACTGCCTCTTGATCTATGTACAGGTTCCTCATAAGCACAATTAAGTGTTCTGGAATTCCCATTCTTCACAATGTTATCCATAATTTGTTATGATCCACACAGTCAAATGCCTTTGCATAGTCAATAAAATACAGGTAAAAATCTTTCTGGTATTCTCTGCTTTCAGCTATGATCCATCTGACATCAGCAAAGACATCCCTCACTCCACACCGCATCTTCTGAATCTGACTTGAGTTTCTGGCAGTTCCCTGTCGATGTACTGCTGCAACCACTTTTGAATGCTCTTCAGAAAAATTTTACTTGCGTGTGATGTCAACGATATTGTTTGATAATTTCCAAATTCGGTTGGATCAGCTTTCTTTGGAATGTGCAAAAAATATGGATCTCTTCCAGTCACTTGGCCAGGTGGCTGTCTTCCAAATTTCTTGGCATAGATGAGTGAGCACCTTCAGAGCTACATCTGTTTATTGAAACATCTCAATTGCTATGCCATCAACCCCTGAAGCCTTGTTTTTCATCAATGCCTTCAGTGCAACCTGGACTTCTTAATTCAGTACCGTTGGCTCTTGATCATATGCTACCTCCTGAAATTGCTAAACGTTGACCTATTCTTTTTGGTACAGTGACTCTGTGTATTCCTTCCATCTGCTTTTTTTTTTTTTTTAATTAATTTTTATTAAGCTTCAAGTGAACATTTACCATTCCAATCAGTCTGTCACATGTAGGTTTACATACATCTTACTCCCTTCTCCCACTTGCTCTCCCCCTATTGAGTCAGCCCTTTCAGTCTCTCGTTTCGTGCCAATTTTGCCATCTTTCCTCTCTCTCTATCTTCCCATCCCCCCTCCAGTCAAGAGTTGCCAACACACTCTCCAGTGTCCACCTGATTTAATTAGCTCACTCTTCATCAGCATCTCTCTTCCCCCCACTGACCAGTCCCTTTCATGCCTGATGATTTGTCTTCGGGGATGGTTCCTGTCCTGTGCCATCAGAAGTTCTGGGGAGCATTGTCTCTGGGATTCCTCTATTCGCAGTCATACCATTAGGTATGGTCTTTTCATGAGAATTTGGGGCCTGTAACCCATTGGTCTCCTGCTCCCTCAGGAGTTGTCTGTTGTGCTCCCTGACAGGGCAGACATCGATTGTGGCCGGGCACCAACTAGTTCTTCTGGTCTCAGGATAATGTAGGTCTCTGGTTCATGTGGCCCTTTCTGTCTCTTGGGTTCTTAGTTGTCTTGTGACCTTGGTGTTCTTCCTTTGCCTTTGCTCCAGGTGGGTTGAGACAAATTGATGTATCTTAGATGGCCGCTTGTTGGCATTTAGGACCCCAGGCGCCACAATTCAAAGTGGGATGCAGAATGTTTTCATAATAGAATTATTTTGCCCATTGACTTAGAAGTCCCCTCAAACCAAGTTCCCCAGACCCCAGCCCCTGCTCCGCTGACCTTTGAAGCTTTCATTTTATCCCAGAAACCTCTTTGCTTTTAGTCCAGTCCAATTAGGCTGACCTTCCTTGTATTGAGTGTTGTCTTTCCCTTCACCCAAAGCAGTTCTTATCTACAGATTGATCAATAAAAAGCCCTCTCCCTCCCTCCCTCCCTCCCCTCTTTGTAACCACAAAAGTATGTGTTCTTCTCCGTTTTTTCTATTTCTCAAGATCTTATAATAGTGGTCTTATACAATATTTGTCCTTTTGCAACTGACTCATTTCGCTCAGCATAATGCCTTCCAGGTTCCTCCATGTTATGAAATGTTTCAGAGATTCGTCACTGTTCTTTATCGATGCGTAGTATTCCATTGTGTGAATATAACACAATTTATTTACCCATTCATCCGTTGACGGACATCTTGGTTGCTTCCAGCTTTTTGCTATTGTAAACAGAGCTGCAATAAACATGGGTGTGCATATATCTGTTTGTGTGAAGGCTCTTGTATCTCTAGGATATATTCCAAGGAGTGGGATTTCTGGGTTGTATGGTAGTTCTATTTCTAACTGTTTAAGATAACGCCAGATGGATTTCCAAAGTGGTTTTACCATTTTGCAATCCCACCAGCAGTGTATGAGAGTTCCAATCTCTCCGCAGCCTCTCCAACATTTATTATTTTGTGTTTTTGGATTAATGCCAGTCTAGTTGGTGTGAGATGGAATCTCATCATAGTTTTAATTTGCATTTCTCTAATGGCTAATGATCGGGAGCATTTTCTCATGTATCTGTTGGCTGCCTGAATATCTTCTTTAGTGAAATGTGTGTTCATATCCTTTGCCCACTTCTTGATTGGGTTGTTTGTCTTTTTGTGGTTGAGTTTTGACAGAATCATGTAGATTTTAGAGATCAGGCGCTGGTCTGAGATGTCATAGCTGAATATTCTTTCCCAGTCTGTAGGTGGTCTTTTTAGTCTTTTGGTGAAGTCTTTAGATGAGCATAGGTGTTTGATTTTTAGGAGCTCCCAGTTATCTAGTTTCTCTTCATCATTTTTGGTAATGTTTTGTATTCTGTTTATGCCCTGTATTAGGGCTCTTAGGGTTGATCCTATTTTTTCTTCCATGATCTTTATCGTTTTAGTCTTTATGTTTAGGTCTTTGATCCACTTGGAGTTAGTTTTTGTGCATGGTGTGAGGTATGGGTCCTGTTTCATTCTTTTGCAAATGGATATCCAGTTATGCCAGCACCATTTGTTAAAACGACTATCATTTCCCCAATTGACTGACACTGGTCCTTTGTCAAATATCAGCTGCTCATACGTGGATGGATTTATATCTGGGTTCTCAATTCTGTTCCATTGGTCTATGTGCCTGTTGTTGTACCAGTACCAGGCTGTTTTGACTACTGTAGCTGTATAATAGGTTCTGAAATCAGGTAGAGTGAGGCCTCCCACTTTCTTCTTCTTTTTCAGTAATGCTTTGCTTATCCGGGGGTTCTTTCCCTTCCATATGAAATTAGTGATTTGTTTCTCTATCCCCTTAAAATATGACATTGGTATTTGGATTGGAAGTGCGTTATATGTATAGATGGCTTTTGGTAGAATAGACATTTTTACTATGTTAAGTTTTCCTATCCATGAGCAGGGTATGTTTTTCCACTTAAGATGTCCTTTTGAATTTCTTGTAGCAGAGCTTTGTAGTTTTCTTTGTATAGGTCTTTTACATCCTTGGTAAGATTTATTCCTAAGTATCTTATCTTCTTGGGGGCTACTGTGAATGGTATTGATTTGGTTATTTCCTCTTCGGTGTTCTTTTTGTTGATGTAGAGGAATCCAAGTGATTTTTGTATGTTTATTTTATAACCTGAGACTCTTCCAAACTCTTCTATTAGTTTCAGTAGTTTTCTGGAGGATTCCTTAGGGTTTTCCATGTATACTGTCATGTCATCTGCAAATACTGATAGCTTTACTCCCTCCTTACCAATCTGGATACCCTTTATTTCTTTGTCTAGCCTAATTGCCCTGGCTAGGACTTCAAGTACGATGTTGAATAAGAGCGGTGATAAAGGGCATCCTTGTCTGGTTCCCGTTCTCAAGGGAAATGCTTTCAGGTTCTCTCCATTTAGAGTGATATTGGCTTTTGGCTTTGCATAGATGCCCTTTATTATGTTGAGGAATTTTCCTTCCATTCCTATTTTGGTAAGAGTTTTTATCACAAATGGGTGTTGAACTTTGTAAAATGCCTTTTCTGCATCTATTCATAAGATCATGTGGTTTTTATCTTTTGTTTTATTTATGTGATGGATTACATTAATGGTTTTTCTGATATTAAACCAGTCTTGCATACCTGGTATAAATCCCACTTGATCAGGGTGAATTATTTTTTTGATGTGTTGTTGGATTCTATTGGCTAGAATTTTGTTGAGGATTTTTGCATCTATGTTCATGAGGGATATAGGTCTAAAATTTTCTTTTTTTGTAATGTCTTTACCTGGTTTTGGTATCAGGGAGATGGTAGCTTCATAGAATGAGTTGGGTAGTATTCCGTCTTTTTCTATGCTTTGAAATACCTTCAATAGTAATGGTGTTAAGTCTTCTCTGAAGATTTGGTAGAACTCTGCAGTGAAGCCGTCTGGGCCAGGACTTTTTTTGTTGGAAGTTTTTTGATTACCGTTTCAATCTCTTTTTTTGTTATGGGTCTATTTAGTTGTTCTACTTCTGAATGTGTTAGTTTAGGTACGTAGTATTGTTCCAAGAATTTATCCATTTCTTCTAGGTTTTCAAATTTGTTAGAGTACAATTTTACGTAGTAATCTGAAATGATTCTTTTAATTTCATTTGGTTCTGTTGTGATGTGGTCCTTCTCGTTTCTTATTCGGGTTATTTGTTTCCTTTCCTGTATTTCTTTAGTCAGTCTAGCCAATGGTTTATCAATTTTGTTAATTTTTTCAAAGAACCAGCTTTTGGCTTTGTTAATTCTTTCAATTGTTTTTCTGTTCTCTAATTCATTTACTTCAGCTCTAATTTTTATTATTTGTTTTCTTCTGGTACCTGATGGGTTCTTTTGTTGCTCACTTTCTATTTGTTCAAGTTGTCGGGACAGTTCTCTGATTTTGGCTCTTTCTTCTTTTTGTATGTGTGCATTTATCGATATAAATTGGCCTCTGAGCACTGCTTTTGCTGTGTCCCAGAGGTTTTGATAGGAAGTATTTTCATTCTCGTTGCTTTCTAAGAATTTCCTTATTCCCTCCTTGATGTCTTCTATAACCCAGTCTTTTTTCAGGAGGGTATTGTTCATTTTCCAAGTATTTGATTTCTTTTCCCTAGTTTTTCTGTTATTGATTTCTAGCTTCATTGCCTTGTGGTCTGAGAAGATGCTTTGTAATATT
This sequence comes from Elephas maximus indicus, assembly GCF_024166365.1. Lineage (NCBI taxonomy): Eukaryota > Metazoa > Chordata > Mammalia > Proboscidea > Elephantidae > Elephas > Elephas maximus. Next base: position 17,935,154 of record NC_064827.1, on the reverse strand, counting down.
TCGATGTTTTGGATTCTGCAAAGATTTGTTTTATGACCTAATATGTGGTCTATTCTAGAGAATGTTCCATGTGCACTAGAAAAAAAAGTATATTTTGCAGCAGTTGGGTGGAGAGTTCTGTATAAGTCAATGAGGTCAAGTTGGTTGATTGTTGTAAGTAGGTCTTCCATGTCTCTATCGAGCTTCTTACTGGATGTCCTGTCCTTCTCCGAAAGTGGTGTGTTGAAGTCTCCTACTATAAATGTGGAGGTGTCTATCTCACTTTTCAATTCTGTTAAAATTTGATTTATGTATCTTGAAGCCCTGTCATTGGGTGCATAAATATTTAATATGGTTATGTCTTCCTGATCAATTGTCCCTTTTATCATTATGTAGTGTCCTTCTTTATCCTTTGTGGTGGATTTAAGTCTAAAGTCTATTTTGTCAGAAATTAATATTGCTACTCCTCTTCTTTTTTGCTTATTGTTTGCTTGATATATTTTTTTCCATCCTTTGAGTTTTAGTTTGTTTGTGTCTCTAAGTCTAAGGTGTGTCTCTTGTAGGCAGCATATAGATGGATCATGTTTCTTTATCCAGTCCGTGACTCTCTGTCTCTTTATTGGTGCATTTAGTCCATTTACATTCAGCGTAATTATAGATAAATAAGTTTTTAGTGCTGTCATTTTGATGCCTTTTCATGTGTGTTGTTGGCCATTTCATTTTTCCACATGCTTTTTTGTGCTGAGACGTTTTTCTTAGTAGCTTGTGAGATCCTCATTTTCATAATGTTTAACTTTGTGTTTGTTGAGTCGTTACGTTTTTCTTGGCTTTTTTCTTGAGTTATGGAATTGATATTCCTTTTTGTGGTTACCTTATTATTTACCCCTATTTTTCTAAGTAAAAACCTAACTTGTATCGTTCTATATTGCCTTGTATCACTCTCCATCTGGCAGTTCAATGCCTCCTATATTTAGTCCCTCTTTTTGATTATTGTGATCGTTTATCTATTGATTTCCATGATTTCCTGTTATGTGTATTATTTTGTTTATTTATTTATTTTTTAGAATTAATCTTGCTTTGTTTGTTTTTGTGCTTTCCCTATTTGAGTTGCGTTGATATCAGGACGTTCTGTTTTGTGACCTTGTATTGTGCTGGTACCTGATATTATTGGTCATCAGGCCAAACAATCTCCTTTAGCATTTCTTGCAGTCTTGGTTTAGTTTTTGCAAATTCTCTAAACTTGTGTTTATCTGTAAATAGCTTAATTTCTCCTTCATATTTCAGAGAGAGTTTTGCTGGATATAGGATCCTTGTTTGGCGGTTTTTCTCATTCAGTGCTCTGTATACATCGTCCCATTCCCTTCTTGCCTGCATGGTTTCTGCTGAGTAGTCTGAACTTATTCTTATTGATTCTCCCTTGAAGGAAACCTTTCTTTTCTCCCTGGCTGCTTTTAAAATTTTCTGTTTGTCTTTGGTTTTGGCAAGTTTGATGATAATATGTCTTGGTGTTTTTCTTTTTGGATCAATCTTAAATGGGGTTCGATGAGCATCTTGGATAGATATCCTTTCGTCTTTCATGATGTCAGGGAAGTTTTGTGTCAGGAGTTCTTCAACTATTTTCTCTGTGTTTTCTGTCGCCCCTCCCTGTTCTGGGACTCCAATCACTCGCAAGTTATCCTTCTTGATAGAGTCCCACATGATTCTTAGGGTTTCTTCATTTTTTTAAATTCTTTTATCTGATTTTTTTTCAGCTATGTTGGTGTTGATTCCCTGGTCCTCCACAAGTCCCAGTCTACATTCTAATTGCTCGAGTCTGCTCCTCTGACTTTCTATTGCGTTGTCAAATTCTGTAATTTTATTGTTAATCTTTTGGATTTCTACATGCTGTCTCTCTATGGATTCTTGCAACTTATTAATTTTTCCACTATGTTCTTGAATAATCTTTTTGAGTTCTTCAACAGTTTTATCAGTGTGTTCCTTGGCTTTTTCTGCATTTATCCTAATTTCATTTGTGATATCTTTAAGCATTCTGTAAATTAGTTTTTTATATTCTGTATCTGATAATTCCAGGACTGTATCTTCATTTGGGAAAGATTTTGATTCTTTTGTTTGGGGGGTTGGAGAAGCTGTCATGGTCTGTTTCTTTATGTGGTTTGATATGGACTGCTGTCTCCGAGCCATCACTGGGAAACTAGATTTTCCAGGTAATCAGCTAAAAAAATGCAGTCAGCTCCCTATCTGAATTCTCCCTCTGGCTCCGGGTATTCGGATGTTAATGGAGCCGCCTGGGGAGGGTGCGGGAGGGATTAGAGAGCTAGGAGTTTAGCACCACAGAATATAGAGCTGATCACCACCTTCACGCTCTGCTCCAGTCCACCAAAATCCAGGCGGGACGGCTCCCCGGTTGGGACGCTACTCTCCCCGCTCCGAGACCAGTCACTTCCTCCCGGGGACTTCTCCCTCCGGTGCGCGGCACCGCTCGCGCGAACTGAGTGGGTGTCTCTCGCACGAACGGGTGGGCCCGCCCCCAGGGTCTATTCAGGAGAATATAATTGGATCCCGCGCTCACGCCCCGCCCGCTTTCGCCAAAATCCCAGCGGGACGGCTCCCCGGCTGGGACGCTGCTCTCCCCGCTCTAAGACAAGTCACTTCTTCCCGGGGACTTCTCCCTCCGGTGCTCCGCGCCACACGCGCGAACTGGATGGGTGTCCCCCCACACGAACGTGTGGGCCCTGCCCCGGGGTCGCTTTAGGGAAATATAGCTGCCCCCCCCGCTCGCGCCCCACCCGCTTCCCGCCAAACTCACGGCGGGATGGCTCCCCAGCTGGGACGCTGCTCTCCCCGCTCCAAGATCAGTCACTACCTCCCGGGTGCTTCTCCCTCCGGCTGCGCCGCTACGCCGCCCACGCCAACCAGCTAGACTGTCTTCCGGGATGGGTTCGGGGGGGTAGGGCTGGGCCCTTTGTCTGTGCCGTCTGCCCCCCTGGGCTCTGCCCCAGATCGGGCTCCGAAGGTCACCTGCCTGGTACGCTGGCTCCTAGTTCTGAAAACGGTCACTGTCTGCCCATATTTGTTTGTTTTCCATCTCTAAGTCTGTGTTTGTTGTTCAGAGTTCGTAGATTGTTATGTATGTGATCGATTCACTTGTTTTTCCGAGTCTTTGTTGCAAGAGAGATCCACGGTAGCGTCCACCTAGTCCGCCATCTTGGCCCCCGAGTCCCCGTCCATCTGCTTTTGATGCTTCCGGCATCATTCAATATTTTGGCCATAGAATCCCTCACAATTGCAACTGGAGGCTTAAATTTTTCCTTCAGTTCTTTCAGGTTGAGAAATGCCAAGCGTGTTCTTTCCTTTTTTTTTTTTTTTTAAACTCCAGGTCTTTGTGCCTTTCCTTATAATATTTTACTTCATCTTCTTGAGCTGCCCTTTGAAATCTTCTGTTCAGCTCTTTTACTTCATCATTTCTTCTGTTCACTTTAGTTACTCTATGTTCAAGAGCAAATTTCGTTTTTTTTCTGACATCTATTTTGGTCTTGTCTTTCTTTCCTGTCTTTTTAATAACCTTTTGCTTTCTTCATTTATGATGTCCCTGAATTTTTTCCACAACTCATCTGCTCTTCGGTCCTTGGTGTTCAATGCATCAAATCTATTCTTGAAATGGTCTCCAAATTCTGTGGGATATACACAAGGTTATAATTTGGCTCTCGTGGACCTGTTTTCATTTTCTTCAGCTTCATCTTGAACTTGCATATGAGCAATTGATGGTTTGTTCCAAGTCAGCCTCTGGCCTTGTTCTGACTGATGACATTGAACTTTTCCACAGATGTAGTCAATTTGATTCCTGTGTTTTCCATCCGATGAGATCCATGTGTATAATAACTTAGAGGGGAAATAGAAATGGCCACATGACAAATGTCATATAAACACATGGACTCCAGAATCCAGCTTTCCTCTTTTGAACTGACAAGATCTTCTAGTCTCATGTTTGGCATATAATATGGCACTTCTATTCATAGAAAGGAAACCCTGGTTAAGTCCCACAGCTGCTAACCAAAAGGTCAGCATTTTGAATCCACCTGGTGCTCCTTGGAAACTCTATGTGGCAGTTCTACTCTGTCCCACAGAGTCAGTATGAGTCGGAACCGACTCGATGGCAGTGGGTTTGGTTTTATTCATAGAAACTGACCACTTGACCAACTGAAGGAGGTTTTTAGAGATTTTCTGCTTCCACCAATATCAGCTTACAGTTCATCACTGAGAGTATGAGCCTTTCCTCTGTGGAATCAGTGCACACATGATCTCTCCCTTCTTGTATCAACTCCTAGATTCTCAGTCTTATTTTTTGAAATTATCTGTATACAGTTGAGTATCAGGCTGATTACACCAGACTGTTTTAGTCTACTAGCAACCAGATAATGAGCAGATAGGAGTCCTTCATCATAGAAAAATCTGATAATGCCCTTGGGATGAACAATGGGAATTTCAGGAACTCACTGAACTCAAATCTACCACAAGTACCCAACTCTTTGCGGGATAACCATAAGCTTTTCTCAGAGTGTTACTCCCTGAATGTCTTCTTTGTGTATTGTGTGACAAATAACCCATGCACTGTACTGTGTTCTGTCCTGAAGCTGCTTGTATGAAATTCTGAGCTTAGTTAGCATATGTAAGGCTTTAAGACTAAGACCTTACCTGCAGTTCCAAAAGAGTAGATAAGTGATTAAAGAAATTGAAATAAAAAGATTGCCATGCACAAATTAGTCATTAGCAATACCTTCACAAACAACAACAAAAAAGGCTCCAAAGGGGCCACCCTAAATCTTGAAGGCTGCGTAAATAAATGATCATGCCACCCCCCCAAAATAACATTATGATATTCTTCTAAATTCTGCGTGGCCTCATAAAATTCCGTATTGCTTCAACAACAAAAACCTCCATTAATTAAAAAAAAATCTTAAGGTAAGACATTTTGTAGTTGTATCAGACTTTAGATTTGGGGATTGGTAATGGTATATTATGGCACTTACAACTCTTTGTAAATATTGTGGATTTGTGCTTAAAATAGTAAATTCAAGAATGATGGAAGGAGAATCAAATGGCTGTTATGGTATCTATAGTATATTTTAATATATCACTCACATTTTTAAAAATCAGGTAGAAGAAGAAAAGGTTCACATTAAATCTCATTTGTGCTAAATTAACCTCCAGAGTATTTCTTTCAGGAGTCTTAGGTAAATTAGCAGACGCTGAGGTTTTCCGATACTTAGCTATATAAATCTTGAGCTCCTTTTATTCTCGATATTCTTAAGAACAACAGATGTCCTGTGACTTATTTCAAAGTTTTCTCTATCAACTAAAGTAAAACAGAAAAAGTACAGAACAATTGCATACGCCTATAGATTACATGCTACCACCCATCTGTCAGTTTGTCTTACTGTGGTGACTTGCGTGTTGGTGTGACACTGGGAGCTATGCTACTAGCATTTCAAATACCAGCAGGGACATCTATGGTGGACAGGTTTCAGCAGAGCTTGCAAACTAAGATGGACCAGGAAAAAAGGCCTGGTGAACTACTTCCAAAAGTTAGCCAATGAAAACCTTATGGATCACAACAGAACATTATGGGACTCACTTGGCTTTGGACCTGTTATCAGGAGGGATTGATCCCTATAGGTGGACATCTTTTTTGGTGAAGTAGAGGGTCATTGAGTGTGTGGGAGACCCTCGGCAAGAGGAATTGGCACAGTAGCAGCAATGATGGGCTTCAGCATGCTGGTGATAGTAAGGATAGTGCAGGACCAGGCAATGTTTCATTCTATTGGATATAAGGTTTTCATGAGTTGGAGTTGACTTGATGGCAACTAAAGACAGCAATATAGATTACATTATTCACGTTGCTTTAGTGTTTACCTTTAGTATTTAAGTTTGATTCAAGAGGGAGGGAAAGGCGGGAGCAGGCCTGATGGCGAAGCCACCATAACACACACCAGGCCAGGGAAGGCTAAGAGTCCCCTTTCCCAACAGGATACATGGGAGTGGGCAGTCTTAGAGTGGTACAGAGCAAAGTAGAACAAGGGCAAAGAATGGTGGTGTGGGCAAATGGGGCCAGGACTGGCAGAACGCTCCAATTGTCATCATGGAATCCATAGAGTCTTGGCGTTTAAATCTGTGGTGATCATCAGTGAATGCAGAATCAGTTACATCTTCCTTCCATGCTAAAATTATCTGCAGCCAGGGTTGGCAGTCAGCCAGAAAGCATAAGAACAATGTAAATACTTTCACTCAATCCAAGACGCTTTCAATCTGTTATGTTTAACTGGAACCCCAACTGGGTAAAGAAGCTGGCAGAATTTCTGACTCAGCCTGAAGTTCTTCAAGATCTTTTACTCTCCTTATTATAAGAGGCTTACGTTTACAGATAGGAAGCCTCCTCGCTTTTCTCATTTATTGTCTAAATGCAATTTTGGGAAGACAATAAATGACAGTGAAATGCAGTTGCAATAAAATAATAATCACTAAACCAGCTGACTGGCATTCTTTAAAAAAAAACAACAAAGTCTTGCCAAGAGTTGTCTTATATTTGCAGAGTGTCAAGTAAAATGTAAATGCTGTCTTTTGTAATACAAGGTGGCAGGGAAGGAAATTTAAGACAAACTGCCAATAAAGATGATGTGTAAAATTTAAGACTTAGCAATGCTGAAATTCCAGTCACACAAACACTCTGCAGTGAGGGTCGCCGGATGGCCTAAGCCAGTCTTTTGATGTGCTATGCTAAGGTGTCCATTTCCCTTTAGTGAACTGAGAGGAAAGCCTGCAATTTCACTTTGAAATCCCTTTTCTCTCACATTTCCTGCTCTTTGGGCTCTTCTTTCACACCATTCTTTTCTCCCATTTGTTTTCATTTTCTCTGGTAGTAATTTTTATTGTCCTGAATTCCTGAATTTTCATCACATCCTGGACACTGGCTTTAATTTAAGTTGTGGTGTTCATCACACAAGCATGTTTTCATTTAGAGCATGATATGTTGTTGTTGTTCTTAGGATCACAGCTCAACCTTCACTTTCCTCACCTCTTGGTCTAGATCAAAACCCCATTTCTGTATGATGTAACTTTCCTTTATTTCATTTATCACAGCTGTAACTTTACACTTATTTGTATGATTCCTTGTTTAATGGCGGACTTCTCTAGTAGATACTAAGCTCCATGTGTGGGCAGGATGCATATTTATCTTGGCTCTCCACTGTATTCCTAGTGTCTAGCACATAGTAGGTGCTCAATCAGTATTTACTTAGGGGATAAGTAAACTAGAAATTTCTTGCTCTGCATAATGTTTACTGTATAACAAGCATCCCAAGCAACAAGTCCAAAAACTGAACTTTTGGTCTTCCCTTCCAAACTCCCTTCTCTTGTAGTCTTCTCCATCTCAGTAAATGACCACTGAGATTTCCTGATGCTCAGGCCAAAATTTTTTGCATCACCTTTGACTCCTCACTTTCTCTCACGGCATGTCCAATTCATCGGCAAAACCAGATGGCTCTACTTTCGCTGTTACGTTTATCCAGAATCCGACCACATCTCACCACACTCACTTTTAACATTCTGGCCTAATTTCCCATTTTTTCTGCTGGATTAGTGCAATAGGCTCTGGTTTTCCCTTTTTGTGTTCTTACCTCTCTATATTTATTTTCCACACCGTAATCTTTTGAAAGCATGAATCAAATCCTGTCACTTCTCTCTCAAAATCCTCTAATGGCTTTCTGTCTCGTGGTAAAAGTCCCTATGATGGCCTATAAAAAACAAAACAAAGCAAAAACAAACAAACAAACAAACAACTCAGTTGCTGTAGAGTCGATTCCAGCTCATGGTGACCCCATGTGTGTCGGCAGACCTGTGCTCCATAGGGCTTTCAATGGCTGCTTTTTTTTGGAAGTAGATCACCTGGCCTTTGTTTCTGAAGTGCCTTTGGGTAGACTGGAACCTTCAACCTTTCAAGCATATTAACTCTTTATAGCAAATATATAAAATCTGTCCTGTTGCTGTTTCTTGACCTCCTATATCATAGTTTTTTCCCTCTTGCTTATACCCTTCCAGCCAGACCAACTTTACTGTTGTTTGGATTTGGAACATTAGAGGCATGTAACTGCCTAGAAACACCTGTACTTGCTGTTTCATTAGCCAGGAATATTCTCCTCCAGAAGCTCATTCTTCACTTACTTCATGATTTTGCTGAAATGCCACTTGCGCAGCGAGGCCTTATGTGATCACTCTAAAATTGTGTAATGTCTCAGCCCTTTCCACCAATTCCTTTCCATGTCTTGTCATTCCTCATTCTTCTTTCCTGCTTTGTTTTTTTCCATAGCGCTTACCACCTGCCTTGGTTATCTAGTGCTGCTATAACAGAAATACCACAAGTGGATAGCTTCAACAAAGAGAAATTTATTCTCTTACAGTCCAGTAGGCTACAAGTCCAAATTCAGGGTGTCAGCTTCAGGGGAAGCCTTTCCCTCTCTGTCCGCTCTGGAGGAAAGTCTTTGTTATCAATCTTCCCTTGGTCTAGGAGCTTCTCTGTGCAGAAACCTCAGGACCAAAGGACACACTCTGCTCCTGGCACTGTTTTTTGAGGGGTATGAAGTCCCCTTGGTCCCTTCGTCTCTCTACTTGTGTCTCTTTTATATCCCAAAGGAGACTGGTTTAAGACACACTCCAATCTTGTAGATCTCATCAACGTGACTGCCAATAATCCATCTCATTAACATCATAGTGATAAGATTTACAACACACAGGAAAATCACAAAATGGTGGACAGTCACACAATACTGGGGATCGTAACCTAGCCAAATTGACAGATATTTTTTGCAGACACAATTCAATCCATGATACCACCAAAAGATCGGAAGTTGGAATCTACCAGCGGTTCCTGGAAAATCCTCTGGGGCAGTTCTACTCTGTCCTAGAGGCTCAGAATCAACTTCATAGCAACGGGCTAAGGTATGATCTTTTTTGTTTATTTTCTTTGATCAATTATCTGTTATTTTTCCCCAAGGGAATGCAAGCTCCATGACAGTAGAGACTTTGCTCTGTTATGTTCTCTGCCATTTCTGCAGTGCATAAAAGAGTCGATGGCACAAGTCCCGTAAACCCGTTGCCCTTGAGTTGATTCTTATTCATAGTGACCCTGTAGGACAGATCAGAACTGCCCCACAGGGTTTTCAAGGAGCCACTGGTGGATTAGAACTGCTGACCTTTTGGTTAACAACTGAGCTCTTAACCACTGTGCCACCAGGGCTCCAAATGGCACAGGTGGACAATCAATAAATACGTGTTCAATGAATTTGTATACACACAAGTTAGAGACTATGTTATTAAAAAGTATATATATATATATTCTCTGACTCTTAAAGCAAAAAAGACCCCTTTAATAGATCCTAATAGATAAAAATAACCCTTGAGTTAACTCATATTAAGAATGTTCAATATATATAGCATAATGCTATGAACATTTTTTCCTGAGTCCTGCACCTGAAAACATGCTAACAACACGTGAACTGAGAAGTCCATTGTGACTTGTTAGGAAAATCATATTGCAGTCAATTATTACCACAAAGGATCTTTCAAGGGTATACTGTGTGGAAAAGCTGACTATTGTGATTGACTGAAGCTAAAATTAGGAAAAAAATTTCCACTCATTAATTTAGTCTGTTTTTGTGCCCAAGAACAACTGCTTGTCTTGATGGTGATTTAGTGCCATTTTTCAGGTAGTAGAATTCACAATTATAGGATTTTTTTCTTTTTGTCGAAATTTTCTATTTGTTAAGACATTTTGATAAATCACTAAATCCACAATTCAACACCAAATCACCTATCAATTCTATTAGTGCTTGCTTCCTTAACCTGTTTGTAGTATAAAAAGCTAGAACTGAATATCTTAAGATCTTAAAGGAGAAACAGAGCAAAGGGATTGAGGTTGCAATAACCTCTGAAAACAATGATAGTTTTTTTTTTCCCCTGCATTTATTAGCATGAGCAAATAAAGTAAACATATTAAATTGAGAGAATAAGTGAGGACACTTCATATGATTTAAATTAAAAGTAATAGCCGTGTAAAAATAATTTCCAGCTGCTGTTGATCCCAAGGTGGCCTTCTGAAGTGATTATGATGATCAAATTGAGATTAGAGATGATGAAAGGGGAAATGGAAGATGAAGGGGAACATGGTGGGTCATTAGCAGTTAGGCCTCTGAACTCTTCATCCTTCCTCAAGCCCAGTAATTTCTATGTGTCCAAGGAAGCCTGGTGGTGCAACGGTTAAGCTCTTAGCTGCTAACCAAAAGGTTGGTGGTTTGAACCCACGCAGCAGCTACATGGGAGAAAGACCTGGTGATCTGCTCCCATAAAGATTACAGCCTAGAAAATCCTGTAAGGCAGTTCTACTCTGTGTACTCTGTTCACTAAGAGCTGGAATGGACTTAGTGGCACCTAACAACAACAGCAAGGCTATCTAATGGTGTTTCAAAAAGTTCAGCTTTGTTTCCATGGTTTGAGAAGCTTTAACCATTTTATCAACTATATCTCATTAATTCAACAAATATTTATGGAGCAACTATTTTGTTCCAGACCCTACTCTAAGCTCTGAATATTGAATACTATTGTATACACTTTTATATAGAACTATGTTTGGAGAGATCTGTCTCATGGGGGGAGGGTGATTCCCATTACTTAACAATGTTTGTAGCAACAAATAAGAATCTGTTTTACCCAGATAAAGAAAATTCAAAGTCAGCAAGGAATTTCCCTAAACTCATATTTTTATTTGCTCCAGAAATTGGGAGTCAGAAATGAAAGAGTTTAGGGATAACACTTTGCAAGTAAATATATTTTGCTAACATCTAATATAATAAAATACATTCTTAAATAGAAAGAACTGGGATGCATTGAAAAAATAAGGTCATTATATAAGCCAAGGAGCCCTGGGGGTACAGTGGTTAAGCCTTCAGGTGCTAATCGAAAGGTTGATAATTTGAACCCATCAGCTGCTCTGAGGGAGAAGGATGTGGCAGTTTGCTTCCTTAAAGATTACAGCCTTAGAAAACATATGAGGGCAGTTCTACTCTGTCCTATAGGGTTGCTGTGAGTCAGAATCAACTAGACAGCAGTGGGTTATATAAGCCAAGCCATCTACTGATGGATTTCCATATGATTAATTTGTTGCATACGTAGCCAATCTGAGTTTGGCATTAAGACTGCTAAGACAAACAAAAAACCATGGGTTGGATTCTCCATATTAAGTGACTTTTGCCAGGTAGTCATGAAAAATCATGACACAGTAGATCAATAGATTTAGGAGCGGCCATTCACTCCCACTGAATCCAATCCAAGAAAATAAATCCAAGGCCCTCCCTGCTTTTTCATTTCTTATATTGAAACCATTGTTGCGGCAGGAAATTTAAAGAGATGGTACACATTTAAGGATGAAAGAGAAATTCTCTAAAATAAAGGACAAAAACCACACCAAACCAAAACAAAAAAGAAAAAGTAGAAGAAACATTCAAGCAAGTTTTACAACTATTGGGAAAAGAAACTCTAGGAACCCTCTGGAGAACAGGGCTCCTGGGAACACACCACATCCGTATTCAACATTCAGATAAGCACATTTGATCCCTGGGCACCCTGTAAAGACCCACATGTTTGGTGCAACTGCATTAAACACAGATAAACTTCCAAGGCCTGAGAATGTTTAATTTCTTTTATCCTGAGACAGAGCCTGCTCAACAAGGCACCCGCTTCAGAAACCGAGAGTGGCCTGGAGCCCACGCTGCTCGCCAGTAGCAAATGCTGCAAATATAGATGAAAGTTATTACACTATAGAAGACACACCCCAAAATAATAAAAACTACTTATCCTTAAAGAGAATTAAGCATCTCCTCCAAGCTGAGTCCTTGAGACAGCTGAAATTCTGCGCATTTGCCTGCACTCACCCGAGCAAAAACCGTTAACCAAAACGCAAACTATCGAAAACAAATCACTGGGCAACCCAGGGATTTCACCCTCAGCTTTGCTGGTGCAGTGGGAACCTTGTATTCTGCGTCACCCTGTCTTGAATCTGCTCATCCAAAGGCCTTCAGAGAGCACTAAACAATTCTGTAGAGGAATGCTAGCTGATTTCTTTTAGAAAAGAAAAAAAAAGTCATGATGTATGATTACACATTAGACAAATTTTTGCCAAGATCCCTCTCCCTGCCACATACCAAAAATCAAATCCATTGCTGTCAAGTCGATTCCAACTCAAAACAACCCTATAGGACAGGGTAGAACTGTTCTGTAGGGTTTCCAAGGCTGTAAATCTTTATGGGAGCAGATTGACACATCTTTCTACCGAGGAGCAACTGATAGGCTTGAATTGCTGACCTTTCAGTTAGCAGCCAAGCACTTAAGCACTATGCCACTGGGGCTCCTTTTCACACACACACACACATACTAAATTTGAATTATTCTTCAAGGTCTAGCTAAGCAAGACATTTTCTATGCAATGCTTTTCACCTAAGTGAATTACAGGTAAAGGAGTAATGGTAAACACTAAATGAAATAGAAAAATAATTCAGTTCAGGAACTCAAAGGGAGGAGTCTGAAAATGGAAAAGGGTGGTTCCAATCCATTTTTGTGATCTGTGGATTTATCTGTAGCCAGAGTAGTTCCAGGCAAATCAAAGAGGTGTTGAGAACTCCCTCCTCTTGCCTCTGGTGGTTTAATTGACGACTTTGGTTTGTTAGTTGACGGAGGAGGGTGGAATTGGAGCTTGAGCACTGGGTCACGGAAAAGGCAGGGTCCTGGAGAGGGCCATGATGGCTGGTGTTTGTTCTCTCAGCTCTCTTGGACTCCGTAGTTTTCTTTCATGTAAGTACAGGCCCTGAGGCGAGTGAGCTTTCAGCAAAAGCTAAAGAAGAGTCTTCATGAAGGAGAGAGGCACGTGAGCACTGATTAGATGCTGTTGTTAACTGTCTGTCCTCGAATCTGCCCCCAACTCACGACCATTCACAATGAAAGGAAACACTGCTTGGTCCTGTGCCATCCCCATGGTCTGTTGTGGATTGGACTGTTGTGATCCACAGGGTTTTCATTGGCTGATCTTTTGGAAGTAGATTGCCAGGCTTTTTCTTCCTAGTCTGTCTTAGTCTGGAAGCTCTGCAGAAAACTGTTGAGCATTATAGCAACACCCAAGCCTCTAGCGACAGACAGGTGGTGACTGCACAAGAGGTGCAGTGGTCGGGGATCGAAGCCAGGTCTCTGGGTTCTCACATGGAAGGTGAGAAATCTATCATGGAACCATCGCTGCCCCTCCTTTAGACACTATAGTAAAGGAGAATCTCTCTTTGTATAGAACAGGTTACTACCCTGCAACTTCAAAGACTGGGGGCTTCCTATTGCTTCTCCTTCTCAGAGCGTGAAAAAGAGGTGACCACAGGGTTTTGTGGTGACTGAAGTGTTGAGAATCTCAGCTGCCTTTCCACAGTGATGGCCCAGATAGCTTCAGTGTTATTTTTGCCCGTGGATAAGGAGTCAGGAATCTGCCCAATGGACAGTTGTTCCTTTCATGCACACGGCCTCACCAGAAGTCCCCTGGCTACCAGCCACAGGACACAGTCCACCATGAGTCAAGCACGAGTCTTTTAGCAGGTTGGCAGAAGAGAGAGCATGTTCTGGTTTCCTGGCTCAGAAATTCCTCCTTGTATATATTTAAGTTTCCTTGATTTATTCCCCATATGGTCCACATGGCTAACCACAGTTTTATTTTTCTTAAGAGCAGTAAAGAGAGACTCATCACGACCCTTCTTCAGGCTCATCACTCTCCCGCTCAGATCCTATGGTTTATTAGGAACATCCCCATGGAGATGAATGGCTCAACTATTTGGTAATAGAATATGGAGATTTTACATGCGATGAGCTGGGCTGTTTAGGGCCAGATGACAGATTGGTTAAGTTAGTGAGGAAAGTGAGAATCTGTCTCCCTTCCTGACCCACTGAAGAGGCCAGGCAGACCATAGGCTCGGTCAAGAAGGGGCCATGACTTCCTCCTTTGTGTACCCAAGTGCTGACTGCAGGGCCTCATGGAAAGGAGACGAACGCTTGATCCAAGTAGGCTTGTTTTTTTAATTCAGCAGTTCTTGACCTGGTGTGATTTGCCTTCCTGGGGTCATTTGGCAATGTCTGGAGATATTTGTAAGTGTCATGAATGGGGAGAATCTACTGGGAAGAGGCCAGGGACACTGTTAAACATCTGACCATATATATGCCCACTGCTCTCCTTACTGACCCCCGGCAACAAAGAATGACCCAGTTGGAAGCCAAGAGTGCCACTGGGGCAGAGAAACCCTACTTTACTGCTTGAGGCTAAACAAGTTTCTCAACCTCTTCTAAGATGAAGGATGACTATTGATCCCATAGGGATGTGATAAAGATGAAATTCAAAGGAATAGTGAATATAAAATACCTGTGCTAAGTGCAGAATCAAAACAATTTCCTTCCCCTTCCTTTCGGTATCCTAAAGCCTATGAGCTCTCATCCTCTGCTCCTCATTACAAATCTTTCAACTTCGTTAAGCTATTCTGGGACCCCTGTTGGTCCAGTGGTTAAGCATTTATCTACTAACAAAAATGTCAGCAGTTCAAATCCACCAGCCACTCCTTGGAAACCCTATGGGGCAGTTCTACTCTGTCCTATATGGTCACTGTGAGTCGGAATTGAAGCTCGTTTGAGTTATTCTAAATTATTATGATACCAAATCACTCCAAAATTTCAGGGTCTTAAGCCAACCAAGGTTAGTTTCTCAATTTCTCACCTTAAAGTAACAATGACTTGCCACACCCTACTACGGTCAAAGGCTTATAAAAGGTATAAACAACAATAACAGCTAATAAGGAAATATAGAAACAGTGAGGTACCATAACCCCTTAGCATCCTTGGAACCAGAGCTGAAGAAAGGAGGATTTGTTCATTGGTCCTTAGATCTAGTTGCAAATCAGATTCGTTGGTGGGTGATTTTTTAATGTGCGTATACTCCCTACCAGCTGAACCCTAGAGATTTGAATCTTCTAGGGCTGGAGTAAGGAGCCCCGCTGGTGCAATGCTCAAGTGCTTGGCTCCTAACTGAAAGGCTTGGCTGCTAACCCACCAGCATCTCCGAGGGAAGAAAAGACCTGGTGTTCTGCTCCCATAAAGATGACAGTCTAATGAACTCTACGGGGCAGCTCTACTCTGACCTGTAGAGTTGTTATGAGTTAGAATCGACTCAATGGCACACGACAACAAAGCTGGAGTAAAAAAATCAAAACCCATTGCCATCAAGTCGATTCCAACTCAGAGGGACCCTATAGGACACAGTACAACTGCCCCATAGGGTTTCTGAGGAGCAGCTGGTGGATTTGAACTACCGAACTTTTGGTTGGCAGCTCAGTGCTTAAAAGCTGTGCCACCAGGGGCCTAAGGCTCGAATAGAACTTCAAAATCTGAGTGTTTTAACAAAGCTTCCCAGGCACTCTGATGATGAGCCTCAACTGGAAAGCCCTGGGCAAGTAACTTGTGGCATGGTATGGTTTTACCAAACTAACCAGGTATTTGAATCAGTTGGTCAAATGGGTTGCTTGGGGTTTGAGCTAGGACATTGTTGATCTGAAATGACAATTGTATCTTTTCCATCGCCACATGCTGAACCTTGAATCCAGGGCTACAGAGAATCCCTGATTATGTTAAATCCACAAAGGCAAAGTGAAATCCTTGGTTGTCTGTCTCTTGTGAAAGTTTTACTCTTTCCAGAATAATTTTAGAAGCACGGAAAACCGAAGCAGTGGCTTCCCATGACTGAGCATGCTGCACTGATGCCTGCCTCTCCTCCTGTTCCCTCTCCCCGCCCCGTTCCCCTTTCTTTCATTCTCCCTTTCCTTATCCTTCTCTCTCTCTCTCTCTCTGTCCCACCTTTGCTCTCTCTCTGTCTCTTCCTCTTCCATCCCAGAAGACTGACCCCTAAGGTCTAGTGCATTCTCTCTTAGTACCGACTAACTTCTGAATGCCATTCATTTCATTATACTCTGAGATGTACCAGCAACAATTGCCATGATTAAATGTATCCAGTGAATTGAAGCATCCCATGAGAAAATTAAATAGGGGAAATTTCTCATGCTATCCTTTTTTTTCTAACTGGGAGTTTATTCTCTGTAGGGAGGGAATACGAATGAGAAATAAAAAGCTCTAGCCTTCAGCCTGCTAATTTTTGTTATCCTGTACTCTTTCATGCCCCAGTGGCATTTGCTGATTGTATGTTCAGGGCATGAGTGATTTTGAACTCACAGTACGTTTGGGAAGCCAACCTAATGTGTAAGCAAACAGCCAACTGCAGTGCCAGGGACACCAACTTAGTATATTACATTTCCAATCCTTAAAACTCAAGTTTTCTGAACTATGGATTGGCACAGCAGTATAAGGATTTGGGTTTTATGGGACTGGAGGAAAATTTTATATTGCTGTAAAATGGAACAAAATAAGAATTTTTCTTCAGTTACCTAGACTTTTTATTTGAAGCCAGATTATCCCCAGTTCTAAAACTGCACCTGTAAATCCAGACCATCACCACGAGTGTAGGCGCACTGTGGTGGGAGTTTAATTGCAATAAATCCTCTTTGACAACGCATTGATGTCCTAAACCATTGGCAATAGCTGACCAGCTGAAGTAGTTTGGATTGGGCTGCTAGTTAATCTGAAGTGCAAATGTCAGCACCAGTCAGCCTGCTTTAGGGTGAGTTCATTCTAGTTGGACTGAAGTACTGCTAGAAGCTAGAATCTTCTCTCTAATGTATGCAAATACGTTAAAACTCGTCCCTCAGTTCAGAAAACAGCTAATGCAAATCATTCCTGTGAGCCCTTGCTCTGGTCCTAGAGATGGATTAAGGGGACTGCCTTTCCTGCTATGTCCCACATTTCTCTTTGATATACCATCATTGACCTCACAGGGGTCCTAGAGACAAAAATAACAGCCACCCAAAGAAAATGAACCTGGCTCCATCCCACCGTTGCTTTTGATTGGTCAAATCATGAGGTTCATTTGCATGCTACTGCATAAATAATACAAGCTACAGCAGAACAACTCACAGGTAATCTGAATAAATACATGAAATGGCAAAAGATATCCCTTCGTAGAATAAATACTAATGAACTGCCAACAAGAGAACAATAGAAATGACAGGTCACTCTTAGTCAAAATAAAGTCCCTTAGCTACTACTTCAGTTATTGGGGGTGAAAACCAAAAAAAAAAAAAAAAACAAACCCACTGCTGTAGAGTCGATTCTGACTCGTAGCAACCCTATAGGACAGAGTAGAACTTCCCCACAAGGTTTCCAAAGACCATCTGGTGGATTTGAAACTGCCAGCCTTGAACTGCTCTTAACCACTATGCCACCAGTGTTTCCTATTGGGAGTGAGGAGTAAGAAATAACATATAGAAGGTTTACTGATAACTATAATGTTGCTGTTGGCTGCTGTGGAGTTAGCCTCTGACTCACGGTGACCATGTGCACTACAGAACGAAACACTGTCTAGTCCTTTGCCATCCCCATGATTGATCGAAGATTGGGCTATTGTGATCTACAGGGTGTTCATTGGCTAATTTTTGGAAGTAGATTGCCAGGCCTTTATCCCTAGCTTCTCTTAGTCTGGAAGATCCACTGAAACTTGTTTAGGATCATAGCAACACACAAGCCTCCACTTACAGACAGGCAGTAGTTGTGCTTAAGATACATTGGCCGGCAATCGAACCTCGTCTCCCACATGGAAGGTGAGAATTCTACCAGGGAATAACTGAAATATAAGGTGGCAAATGCCACAAAAAGATAGAAATACAGTACCGAAGCAGTTCAGAGTTGAGAAAGTAGCCATCCCCACTCCGACCACCTAAGCTGAGATGGAGAAAGGTGCTTGAAATTAAGGGGATTGTGGACAAAGGCATAAAATGAGGAAAATGGAGAAAATGCGTAAAGAGATAGTCAATAATAATCATTCCTTTTCTTGGCCTTAGGGAATATGGCCGGAAGAAGCATATAAACTTAGAATATACTTTGGGGAAAGTAGATTGTAGTCAGATTACTGAGGATCTTAAACAGCAAGTTAAGAACTCTGGCAACAATGGAGAATCACTGAGAAAATTTGGGGGCAAAGAAGTGATATAATCAGGGCTTCTTTTTGGAAGATTCACCCAGCAGCAGTGCAAAGATGGAGATGAGAATTGACATAAAGACCTTTCTTAATCTGTCTTGGTAGTTTTCAGGGCACCTAATTGAACTTCTGGCCTCAAAAATACCTAGAAGTTGCTGAGTTTAATGACTCGCTGGGAAGCTTTGGCCTTTTAAGCACTAACACTTCGGTTTTTCCATCTGAATAGAGAGGACACCAATGTCGTTGTTGTTGTTAGGTGCCGTCGAGTTGGTTCTGACTCATAGCGACCCTATGCACAACAGAACGAAACACTGCCGGGTCCTATGCCATCCTTACAATTGTTGTTATGCTTGAGCTCATTGTTGCAGCCACTGTGTCAATCCACCTTGTTGAGGGCCTTCCTCTTTTCCGCTGACCCTGTACTCTCCCAAGCATGATGTCCTTCTCCAGGGACTGATCCCTCCTGACAACACGTCCAAAGTATGTAAGATGCAGTCTCACCATCCTTGCTTCTAAGAAGCATTCTGGTTGTACTTCTTCTTGGGCAGATTTGTTCGTTCTTTTGGCAGTCCATGGTATATTCAATATTCTTCACCAATACCACAATTCAAAGGTGTCAATTCTTTGGTCTTCCTTATTCATTTTCCAGCTTTCACATGCATATGATGCGATTGAAAATACCATGGCTTGGGTCAGGTGCACCCTAGTCTTCAAGGTGACATCTTTGCTCTTCAACACTTTGAAGAGGTCCTTTGCAGCAGATTTACCCAATGCAATGTGTCTTTTGGTTTCTTGACTGCTGCTTCCATGGCTGTTGATTGTGGATCCAAGTAAAATGAAATCCTTGACAACTTCAATCTTTTCTCCATTTATCATGATGTTGCTCATTGGTCCAGTTGTGAGGATTTTTGTTTTCTTTATGTTGCGGTGTAATCCATACTGAGGGCTGTGTTCTTTGATCTTCGTTAGTAAGTGCTTCAAGTCCTCTTCACTTTCAGCAAGCAAGGTTGTGTCATCTGTATAATGCAGGTTGTTAATGAGTCTTCCTCCAATCCTGATGCCCCCTTCTTCTTCATATAGTCCAGCTTCTTGGGTTATTTGTTCAGCATATGGATTAAATAGGTATGGTGAAAGAATACAACCCTGATGCACATCTTTCCTGATTTTAGACCAATCAGTATCCCCTTGTTCTGTCCAAACAACTGCCTCTTGATCTATGTAAAGGTTCCTCATGAGCACAATTAAGTGTTCTGGAATTCCCATTCTTGGTAGTGTTATCCATAGTTTGTTATGATCCACACAGTCAAATGCCTTTGCATAATCAATAAAACACAGGTAAACTTCCTTCTGGTATTCTCTGATTTCAGCCAGGATCCATCTGACATCAGCCATGATATCCCTGGTTCCACGTCCTCTTCTGAAACCGGCCTGAATTTCTGGCAGTTCCCTGTCGATATACTGCTGCAGCCGTTTTTGAATGATCTTCAGCAAAATTTTGCTTGCATGTGATAATAATGATATTGTTCTGTAATTTCCACATTCGCTTGGATTACCTTTCTTGAGAATAGGCATAAATATGGATCTCTTCCAATCAGTTGGCCAGGAAGCTGTCTTCCACATTTCTTGGCATAGATGAGTGAGCACCTCCAGTGCTGCATCTCTTTGTTGAAACATCTCACCTGATATTCCATCAATTCCTGGAGCCTTGTTTTTCGCCAATGCCTTCAGAGCAGCTTGGACTTCTTCCTTCAGTACCATCAGTTCCTGATCATATGCCACCTCTTGAAATGGTTGAATACCGAGTAATTCTTTTTGGTATAATGACTCTGTGTATTCTTTCCATCTTCTTTTGATGCTTCCTGCATCATTTAATATTTTCCCCATGGAATCCTTCACTATTGCAACTCGAGGCCTGAATTTTTTCTTCAGTTCTTTCGGCTTGAGAAACGCCGAGAGTGTTCTTCCCTTTTGGTTTTCCATCTCCAGCTCTTTGCACATGTCATTATAATACTTTACTTTGTCTTCTCGAAAGGCCCTTTGAAATCTTCTGTTCAGTTCTTTTGCTTCATGAATTCTTCCTTTTGCTTTAGCTGCTTGATGCTCAAGAGCAAGTTTCAGAGTCTCCTCTGACATCCACCTTGGTCTTTTCTTTCTTTCCTGTCTTTTCAGTGACCTCTTGCTTTCTTCATTTATGATGTGCTTGATGTCATTCCACAACTTGCCTGGTTTTCGGTCACTAGTGTTCGTTTTTTCTTTTTTAGTGTTCAATGCATCAAATCTATTCTTGAGATGGTCTCTAAATTCAGGTGGGATATACTCAAGGTCATATTTTGGCTCTCATGGACTTGCTATGATTTTCTTCAGTTTCAGCTTGAACTTGCATAGGAGTAATTGATGGTCTGTTCCACAGTTGGCCCCTGGTCTCATTCTGACTGATGATATTAAGCTTTTTCATCATCTCTTTCCACAGATGTAGTCAATTTGATTTCTGTGTTTTCCATCTGGTGAGGTCCATGTTTATAGTTATGTTGGTGAAAGAAGGTATTTGCAATGAAGAAGTCGTTGATCTTGCAAAACTCTATCATTCCATCTCCGGCATTGTTTCTATCACCAAGGCCATATTTTCCAACTACTGATCCTTCTTCTTTGTTTCCAACTTTCGCATTCCAATTGCCAGTAATTATCAATGCACCTTGATTGCATGTTTGATCAATTTCAGACTCCAGCAGCTGATAAAAATCTTCTATGTCTTCATCTTTGGCCCTAGTGGTTGGTGTGTAAATTTGAATAATAGTCGTATTAACTGGTCTTCCCTGTAGGTGTGTGGATATTATCCTATCACTGACAGCGTTGTACTTCAAGATAGATCTTGAAACGTTCTTTTTGACGATGAATTCAACACCATTCCTCTTTGAGTTGTCATTCCCAGCATAGTAGACTATATGATTGTCTGGTTCAAAATGGCCAATACAAGTCCATTTCAGCTCAGTAATGCCTAGGATATCGATGTGTATGCATTCCATTTCATTTTTGATGATTTCCAATTTTCCTAGATTCATACTTCATACATTCCAGGTTCTGATTATTAATGGATGTTTGCACCTGTTTCTTCTCATTTTGAGTCGTGCCACATCAGGAAATGAAGGTCCCAAAAGCTTTACTCCATCCACATCATTAAGGTCAACTCACTTTGAGGAGGCAGTTCTTCTCCAGTCATCTTTTGAGTGCCTTCCCACCTGGGGGGGCTCATCTTCCAGCACTATATCAGACAATGTTCCACTGCTATTCATAAGGTTTTCACTGGCTAATGCTTTTCAGAAGTAGACTGCTGGGTCCTTCTTCCTAGTCTGTCTTAGTCTGGGAGCTCAGCTGAAACCTGTCCTCCATGGGTGACCCTGCTGGTATCTGAATACCGGTGGCATAGCTTCCAGCATCACAGTAACACACAAGCCCCCACAGTACGACAAACTGACAGACACGTGGAGGACAACACCAGTATCCCCCTCTAAAACCTTTTTGGAAAGAGGCTACAAGTTCAAGAGGGCATTAATAATGCTTGAATTATTAATCCAGGACTTGGGTCAATAATGTTTAAGGTATTTCCTTATATTACAACTTCTCCATAGGAAGGAAATGTTTCTCAGAGGTAGTCACTTCATGGAAAACATAAAAAAACTAAAAACAAATACAAAACTCTCAAAGCCAAACCAAAACAAAATAAACAACAACAACAAAAAAAACATCATATTGGGTCTGGTTGTAGATATCCGTCTTAGTTATTGATAAGCTTGGATGAACCTTTTCTTTGGATATCTGTTTCTTCAGTTAGAAAGTAAAACAGAGGTATAGCCTAGCCTAACTTTAACTTTCTTTTCAACTCTTAAGCGTCTCTGAGTTTCAATTAAATGTAAGGCAGTGAAAATTTTATTAATTTAACAGGTGGCACCAGAATTCCTCTAAGAGAATAAAAAAAAATTTTTTTTTAAACTACCTAGGAATAAAAGGCAAGACTCTGAGGGCATGCTTCAGTAGGAGCCAAAAAGAAAGCAAAATTTTTATGCATTAAAAAATAGTAATAATAAAACATCAGGACAGCAGAAAAGAGAAAGCAGGAAAGAAGCAAGGAGAGGAGAGAAAAACGAGAGGAGCCTGGAAAAGGCTGAGGCACTTTCAGAATAAGAAACCACCACCAACACTGGATTTTAGGTCATTTGTGTGATTTTCTAACCACACACAACTCCCTCATGTTAGGGAAAAGGTAAAATTTCCAATTCTCATCAGCCTGGTTGAGAATAGGGAGCCCTGGAACTGAATTAATTCAGGAGAAGCAGGAGCTGAGATGTAAGCATCCCAAGCACTTGTGAGGATTTGAGGGTCTCGCAAATTCTGGGACTTCTACTGACATCTGAAATATATCATTTAACTTATGCACAGTATTTCTATTACACACTTTGAAATGTGACTGTAAAATCTTAGAGATTTAAGGCCAAAAGACACCATAGAGAATATCCAAGATAAAGTTTTTCCAAATGGGTTCCACAATTAACCTTCAAATGGCTCTGCCAAGTAAAGGAGCTGCAAGCTATATCTCTCCTCTTGGGTTGGGGTTGTTGTTAGCTGCTGTTGAGTTGGCTCTGACTCATAAGGACTTTATGTACAACAGAACAAAATGTTGCCTTGTCTTGCCCCACCTTCGTGATTGTTGGTACATTTGAGTCCATGGTTGTAGCTATCTTGTCAATCCATCTCATTGAGGATTTCCTTCATTTTTGCTGACCCTCTACTTTACCAAATATGATGTCCTTTTCTAGCAATTGGTCTTTCCTGATGACGTGTCCAAACACTTGTTTGCCATCCTCACTTCTAAGGAGAATTCTTGTTGTGTTTCTTCCAAGACTAATTTCTTCATTCTTTTGACAGTCCATGGTATATTTAACATGGAGCAATGCATTCTAAAGTCCTCTCAAAAATAAGGCTGCTTACCTTTGTTTTGCCCTGTACTTCCGAGGCTTATTTGACCATGAAACTCACTTCTGGGTAATGCCCTTCGCATCCTAAGGATCAAGTGTTCCTTGGAACACAGTATGTGGATCTCCAGCATGGGACAACTCCCTGAATTGAATGCTGAGAAGGCAGCAATGCGGTCCAGAAGTTAGTGAATGGCAGAGGCAGGATAGAAAGCAGGGATCCTAACTCCTAGTCCAGTGTCTCCGTTTTTGCCCTCACTCTTTAGCCATACCTCTGTTGAATTATTCACAGGTCAGTTTAGGGTTTAAGAGCTCCAAGCCTCAGCTCCATTGCTAACTGGTTTTGTGAACGCTGATGAGTCTTACTTCTCTAAGCCTCCAAGTCCTCATTCTCACACCGTGGTGGTGCAAATTAAATGAATTTTCAGAGGGATTATTAAGTATTTGAAAACACACAATTCTGCTTTATAGTGTCTTATATTAGTCTCTGCTTGTTTCAAGTATTGCCTCTTCTGCAATTAAACTCTAAGACACCAGTTACTGTCTCAGGTACTTTAATTCATCCCTGCCCCCAAGGTATCTAGTCAAGTGCTAGATACATGGTAGATATTAATATTGCTGAAAACTATTCGAATGTTCATCCCGAAGGATAGTGAAGGGAGTAGAGCCGAGAAAATTGTAAAAGAGAATAACAAGAAAAACTTGTCCTACAAGACAATAAAATGTATTTTAAACCTAACGATTTTAAAAGTACACTATAAAAAAACATACTAAAACATATTTAAAACAGCAGAATATGAACATAACATACATTCTGACCAGCAGGAGAAAGAATAAATTATTCAAAAAAGGGATTGCAGATTAAATGATTAACAACTTAAAAATAAATTAAAATTTCTGTGTTAACATGGTATTTTAAAATCAATTCTAGATAAATTCATGTTGAAAAAAATTGTAATAGAACTAAAAAAAATATGTGAATGGCTATTTACATACTTTAAGGTTAGGGAAAACCTTACTAAAAATGACACCAGAAAATCCACAAAGGAAAAGAGTCATAGATCGTACTTTATCAAAGACAAAATCTCCGTACATCATATCTACCATAAACAAAATGGAAAGGCAAACAGAAAACTTTGAAATATATGTGCAAGCTATATGACAGGTTAATATCTTTAATTTTCTAATAGCTCTTATAAATCAATATGAGAAAATGAAGAATACAGTGGAACTCTGGGCAAGAAAATGAGCAATTGATCCATGAAAGCATACAAGTGGCTACTAAATTTATGGAAAAGACATATAACTTCATAAGTAATAAGCTAAATTAAAACCAAAACAAGAATGAAATACTATTTTGCCTCTATCTAATTTGTGACAATAAAAATAAGGACAATAATCACTCCAATGTCGACAAAGAGCTTG
Source organism: Elephas maximus indicus (assembly GCF_024166365.1). NCBI lineage: Eukaryota > Metazoa > Chordata > Mammalia > Proboscidea > Elephantidae > Elephas > Elephas maximus. The sequence continues at coordinate 17,910,587 of NC_064827.1, read as the reverse complement.
CCTTTCCATATAGTGTCGGTAGGACTGCAAACTGGCATAATCTTTACAAAAGAGAATTGTGCAGCCTGTTTAAAAGCTTACAAAAGTGTATATTCTTTAGCTCAACAATTATAATTCTAGACATTTTTAACAAGGAAATAATCACCATATCCACAAAGATAGAACTAAAAAGATGTCCTTCAAAGCATTACACGTACTAAAAAATTACAATCTAAATGCCCAACAATGTATGGCAGGCTAAAATACTATGGTATATGTATTAAGAAAATAATATTTAGTTATGGAAAGCAACATTATGGATTTTAATGGAATGAAAATATAGAAAATATATTGTAATATGAATAAAGTTAATTGCAAAATGTAGACAGTGTAGTTCTGTTTTCTTTCTTAAAACTTATTTTCTCTGTATCTATCTACTTACCTACCTGTCTGTCTGTCCATCCATCCGTCCATCCGTCCGTCTGTCCATCCATCCATCCCTCCATCCATCCATCTATCATTTATCTACCTATCCACCTATTGAAAAAGCCTAGATATAATTCACATACCATGCAGTTTATCCATTTAAAGTGTACAATTCAATAGTTTTAGAATATTCACAGAGTTGTGCAAACATCACCACAGTCAACTTCAGAACATTTTCATCACCCCCAAAAGAAAGCCCAGCCCCCTTACCAGTCACTCCCATTTCCTCTCAATCGCCCCCGGCCTTAGGCAATCACTAATCTACTTCTGGTCTCCATGGATTTGCCTGTTCTGTACCTTTGATATAAATGGAGTCATACAACTTATGGTCATTTGTCATTGGCTTTTTTCCCTTAGTATAACGTTTTCAAGGGGTTTCCATGTTATCAGTATTTCAATTTCCCCGATAATATTTAGTTTAATGGATATACCACATTTTGTGTATTCACTAATCAGCTGATGAACATCGGGGTTGTTTCTTCTTTTTGGCTATTTTGAGTAATGCTGTAAGAACACTTATGTACAAGTTTTTTGTGGACATAAGTTTTCACTTCTAGGAGTAGAATCGCTTGGTCATATGGTAACTCTATTTTTAACGTTTTCAGGAACTTCCAGACTGTTTTCCAAAGCAGCTGCACTGTTTTACATTCCCACCCACAGTGTAAGAGGGTTCTAATTTTTTCCCGTTCTCGCCAACACTTGTTATTTTCTGTCTTTTTGCTTTGTATTGTTTCAATTATATCCATTCTAGTGTGTGAAGTGGTATTTCGTTGTGATTTTGATTTGCATTTCCCTCATGACTAACGATGCGGATCTTTTCCGGTGCTTATCGTCCCTTTGTATGTGTTCTTTGGACAATGTCTATTCAAATCCTTTGCCTATTTTTCAGTTGGGTTGTTTGTCTTTTATTATTGGGTTTTAAGAGTTTGTTATATTTTCTGAATAGATGTTCCTTATCAGGTATATGATTGGTAAATATTTTCTCCCATTTTGTGGATTGTCTTTATTTCTTTGATGGTATTCTTTGAAGTACAAGCATTTTTAATTTTGATGAAGTCCAATGTATCTATATATTTCTTTTGACTTGTGCTTTTGGTATTTTGTCTAAGAAGATTTTGCCTAACCCAAGATTATGGAGATTTACTGTTATGTTTTCTTTTAAGAGTATTATAGCTTTAGTTTTTACATTTAGGCCCATGATTCATTTTGAGATAATTATTGGTATGGTATAAGGAAGACGTCCAACTTCATTCTTGTGCATGAAGATATCCTGTTATTCCAGCACCATTTGTTGACAAGGCTTTTTTTCTCCCCATTGAATTATCTTGCCACCTTTTTTGAAATAAATTGACCATAAATAGTTTTACCTCTTTGTTTCCAATCTGGATGTCTTTTATTTCTTTTTAATGTCTATTGCCCTGACTAGACACTTCAATACAATGTTGAATAGACGTGGCAAGAGTGTCTTGCTCCTGATCCTAAGGAGAAAGCATTTAGTCTTTTATTATTAAGTGTGATGTTAGCTGTGGGTTTTTCATAACCAACGAGTTGTCGTCAAGTTGATTCCAACTCATGGTGACCCCATGTGTATCAGAGTAGGACTGTGCTCCATAGGGTTTTCACTGGCTGATTTTTTGGAAGTAGATCTCCAAACCTTTCTTCCAGGGCATCCCCGGGTGAACTCGAACTTCTAACCTTTTGGTTAGTAGTCAAGTACATTAACCATTTACACCACCCACTGTTTATTAGGTTGAGGAAGTTACAGCATATGTTCCTTTATAAGAAAAAAATGTTTAGAACAATAAATGCACAAATGAATAAATACTTGATGAATTGAGTTGAATTTCATGCTTTATGCTCAAAGAAGTTGTGAGTATAATACTACCCCTAACCTCAAAAAGAAAAATCAATAAATGCAGATTGTTTTGAGAAAGTAAGTTCATAACTTGTAAGGTCTCCATTTTACCCAATTTTGTATGTTTCCGTTCTAATCAGCACTGTTATCTATTTTACTCCTAGGTTACACTGATCTTCATTCTGGCTCTAATAATTTTTAATGATATAATCTCTGCAATGATGGCTCCAATGCTAATGCCTAGTTATTTCATTCACATTGTTCATTACTGAAGCTTGATAAGCTCCAGGTGAAGTTCCAGGGCAGTTCCTTCAGAAAGGAGAAGTAGTAGCCATTAATGAGGCTCAGCTACTTTAGGATTTCAGGAAATGATGAAAACTTGATCAAATGGAAACCTCAAGGAGACTGTCTTCCAGTAGTTTTTTTGGCAGCTTCTCCTAACAATACCAAAACCAAACTCACTGCCATCAAGTCGAGTCCTACTCATAGCAACCCTATAGGACAGAGTAGAACTGCCCCATAGGGTTTCCAAGGCTGAAATCTTTACGGAAGCAAACTGCCACATCTTGCTTCTGCAGAACAGCTGATGGGTTTGAACTGCAGATCTTTTGGTTAGCAGCTGAGCATTTTAACCACTGTGCCACCAGGACTCCATCTCCTAACAGTATCAAAACCAAACCCACTACCATAGAGTCAATTCTGACTCATAGTGACCCTACAGGGCAGAGTAAAACTGCTCCCTAACGTTTCCAAGGCTGTAAATCTTTATGAAGGCAGACTGTCACGTCTTTCTCGGATTGGCTGGTGGGTTCTAACAGCTGATCTTTTGGTTAGCAACCAAGTGCTTTAACCACTGCAATGCCAGGGCTCCTTCTACTAACAATGTTGTTGTTGTTGTTGTCAGGTGCGCTTGAGTCAGTTTTGATTCATCACAACCCTATGTACAACAGAACAAAACACTGTCCGATCCTGTGCCATCCTAACAATTATTGCTATGTTTGAGCCATTGTAGCAGCCATTGTGTCAGTCCATCTCCTTGAGGGTCTTCCTCTTTTCTACTGACCCTCTGCTTTACCAAGCATGATGTCCTTCTCCAGGGAGTGGTCTCTTCTGATAACACGTCCAAAGTACATGAGACGAAGTCTCGCCACCCTTGCTTGTAAGGAGCATTCTGGCTGTACTTCTTCCAAAACAGATTTGTTCATTCTTCTGGTAGTCCATGGTGTATTCAATATTATTCACCAACACCATATTTCAAAGGCATTGATTCATCTTCAGTCATCCTTATTTATTGTCTGGCTTTCACATGCATAGGAGGAGATTGAAAATACCACAGCTTGGGTCAGGCCTACCTTAGTCCTCAAGGTGGTATCTTTGCTTTTTAACACTTTAAAAAGGTCTTTTGCAGCAGATTTGCCCAATGCAATACGTCATTTGATTTCCCGACTGCTGCTTCTGTGGGAAGAGGAGATAAAATCAATGTTCATGTGTGGCTTATCAATTGATGTTGGGCAATTTTATTGATGCCACAACCCTTCCAGTTCCCACTCTTCATAAAAGTAGCTCACTTTTTAGCAGTAGGGTTCATTTAAAATAAGTTGACATTTCAATGTTCTCCAATGCTGTAACTTTTCTATTAATTGAACTCCCATTGTTAGGTTAAAATGCCCAGCTGCTAACCAAAAGATTGGTGGTTAGAACCTGCCAGCCACCCAGTGGGAGAAATATGTGGCAATCTGCTTCTGTAAAGATTTACAGCCTTGGAAACCTATGAGGCAGTTCTACTCTTGTCCTATAGGGTTGCGATGAGTTGGAATCAACTAGACGGCAGTGGGTTTGTTTTCATTTTTGTTTTTTTGTAGATCATAACGCTTCCCATATTTCTTCTCATTTACCTGGCCTACTCCTCAATAAAGAGAAGCCATTTTTTGTACAGCATAGCTTATCTGAAATGAGAAGATATAAATATTTTGCAAAGTTCATTGCTGTTGTTAGGTTTCCTCGCATTCGTTCCGACTCATAATGACCCTATAGGACAGAGTAGAACTGCCCCATAGGGTTTCCAAGGAGTGGCTGGTGGATTTGAACTGCCAACCTCTTGGTTAGCAGCTGAGCTCTTAACCACTATGCCACCAAGGCTTCCAAAGTTCATTAGAGATATATAAACAGATAAGAACGAAATGAAATATTTTGGTAATGAGGATTTGATAAGGAAGGCAGAGAATATCTATCTCAGCTTTAGAAAAAAATTTTTTTTTTTTCTTCTTAGTCTAAACATATAGTTTTGTGAGAGGGCTCTACTTAATGATAAGAATATGTTTTCTTCCTCTCTGTATGTTAATTGTGATGGAGGTAGAGGGTTAATGTGAGGGAAGGAAGTTGTAATGTCTCTTCTCTGGGCCTCTTCTGTAAAGCTGAATCCAAGATATTAACTCGATGGCACTGGGTTTGTTTTTTTTGGTTTTGCACTGATCTCTTCGTCATTGTGGGAGACCACAACATAGTAACTCATTCTACTATGCCGATTCTGAAACTGGGAATATCTCATACGTCTTCCTAAGCTCTTGCTTTATTTGTTTCTCCACAGTTGACCAACGGGTAAGCCAAGAGGGAAGGAACTTATGTTTTGGGAAGACATGAAACAGTTTCTGGCTCTGCGAACTTAATAATTTTCCTCATTCTCCAAGAAGCACTGTTCCTCTCACCTACCATCTTTCCCAGAACAACTTCTCACTTCCTGCTGGGCTAGGCTGGGTGATGCTTTCTGGGTCCTCACTGCATTCTGCATGTACCTTTAACAGGGCTTCCATGGCCTTTTAAGAAATTATCTACTTTGTGTGTGTCTCTCTCATGCCAGAATGTGAGCTTTTCCAGGGCAACTTCTGTGTGTTTTTAGTCTCTGTAGCCTGCTTCTATCACACCATCCACCACATAATGCTTGGTGTCACTGAATGAAATTGCCAAAACAACGCAATGAAGAGGATTCATTTCCCTAAGTATGTCCACAGTGCCCTTTTCAACTGTTCCCCTGCCCCTTCTATCCTATATCCACTTCCATTGAGTCAATTCTGACTCGTAGCAACCCTATAGGACAGAGTAGAACTGCCCTATAGGGTTTCAAAGGCTGTGATCTTTATGGAAGCAGACTGTCACGTCTTTCTCCTGCAGAGCAACTGGTGAGTCCAAACTGTTGACTTGCGGGTTAGCAGTTGAGCACTTAACTACTGCACCACTGGGACTCCTTTTCTACCCCATAAGGGACACCAATCAAGATGTCTTGGTGACATATCAGTGGTCTGCCTAGGCACTTACATGGAGTTCATCAGTAAGGATCCAGGAACATGCAAAGAAAAATCTCCAGTGTTTCAATTCAAAATACATCATTAAATCCATCAGGCTATTAATATGCAGCTAGCTTGATGAGCAGGCTTCAGTATTAAATATCATTATGATTTGTATTCATTCTGAGGTCATCAGTATCAATCTCCCAATAAATCAAGTCAAATTTAATATATATCAAAGAGCGTGATTAATAGTAAGAAGAAATGATCAGCTAATAAAGGCACCAAATTTTGGTTTGAGAGACTCTGAGACTAAGAAAATCCAGTGAGAAAAAAATTATTTGAAAGATATTTTTAACCAGCTGGAAAAGGAAGCCAACTAAAATTACACAACCTATTACCATATTTCAAACTCAAATATCCAAGTTCTTTTGAAAGCAGGGAACTAAAAATGCAACTATCTCCTTGAAGAGTGGAAGGCATCAGATCCTCGAATCCTTCTGTATCATTAGTCTCCATTCAAGCCTGATTAGAAGGCAGAGTACAGAGCCACTAGGAGCTGTGAGGGAGCCCTGGTGGTGCAGTGGTTAAAGCACTCATCTGCTAACCAAAATTCGGCAGTTTGAACCCACCAGTCACTGGATGGAGAAAGATGTGGCAATCTGCTTCTGTAAAGATCTCAGCCTTGGGAACCCTATGGGGGAGTTCTACTCTGTCCTACAGGGTTGCTATAAGTCAGAATCAACCTGACGGCAGTTGGTAGCAGCTGTTATGGTTTTGAGGAAAGTGAGGGTAAAGAGCTTTGGTATCAGTAGTCAGGATCTCTTTGAAGTAATATTTGTGATTTCCCCAAAGAGATACTCATAGCATTGAGGAAAGTCACTGTCAGTGCAATGAGGGGCAAGGGCTGAGCCCAGCAAGACACGGATGTCTGATGCTCCTCAGCATGAGGATTTCACATGGTCCTTCTTTTACACCTTCTTGTCTGACAGCTAAGAGGCAGAGACCATCCGAAAGATGCTTGATACAATAGCCAGATCTTTGCTTCTTTGGCTGCGGCCATTTTTAATCCATATACCATAGATAGATCTAGCTTGATCATTGGGCTACTTTGACCTGGTGAGACAAATTTATGAAGATAATATAGTGGCTGAAACTTTTACTTTTATCTCCTAAGAGACATATTTACCTTGAGCCACACTTTTCAATACCTTCTTAACCCAATGACATGGTTAATGGTGGGAACTCTCTAGAAAGCCAGAGGGGATGCTGCATTAGCACTTTCACCCTGGGGGGTGGAGGGAGGGTCGCTCAAGGTGCTCTCATCAGGAAGAAAACATGTGATTTTTAATTTACATTCTGGTTTGGGTTATCTTTTTAGATTTGTTCGATAGTACATTATTGTATAGTAATGTATAGTAGGGCACATTTAAACTTTTGTAATAAATTCACATATGTTGGGGTTGTATGGGCAATTTTTCTTAATTGTTATAGACTGAATTCTGCCCCCTCAAAATATATGTTGGAATCCTAATCCTTATAACACCTGTGGATGTAACCCTCTTTGGAAATGGGGTTTCCATTGTTATGTTAATCAGATCATACTCAGTAAGGTGGTTTCTAAATCTAATCGCTCCTGACATAAAAAGAGCAGATTAGACATAGACACACAAACAGGGAAAGACAGATGCTGAGAGGGAATCAGCATAGCTGAGACCCTGATTTGGACTTTCAGCCTCCAGAACTATGAGAATATAAGTTGCTGTTCTTTAAAGTCACCTACTTGTGGTATTTGTGTAACAGCAGCACTAGGAAACTAAGACACTGATAATAATGGGTATTGTTCCATTTAAACCATGCCATGTTAGTGGCTACCTACATTATCTCAGGCTGCAGAAGACTTTTCCATTCCATCTCAACAGATGTAGAAGCTCTGGACCTGGGTTTTTCTGCTCCATTTCAGTAAATGTTAAAGGTATTGGGTACCCAATTCTAAGGGCTGTTTTCCTTCTCTCATAGAAAGTACACATGGTTGGTTGAGCTCGGGTAGGTTCATTCTCTGAGTTATCAGCCCAGCAATATTGATCTGTATAGAAATTCTGCACCAAATTACTGATCAAGCAATGCTGAAGTGGTTGTTTTTTAAGATGCATTGCCTATAAGGTATTGGTAAATTTCTGTCTTCATGATTATTATTTCTTTTCTATTTACTTAAAGCTGTCAGTTTGAAGTGATAATCTTCCCCTGGTAAAGAATTCCTACCCTATCTCAGTCTGCTTAGGGAATACAGTTAAAACCATTCAAAACAGGACTTCAATATTATACAGACATACATTTAAAAATTTTTAGAAAAATCCTAGTATTGAATTACAAAAGAATTATAAAGACAAGTGGAATCTAATCTCTAAAGGGTAAAAATGCATCCTGAAAAAGCAAGAGGAAAACTCACCAACTGTTCAAAATAAATTACACCAGGATGTTGAAATAGTTTTCAAATTCAAGTCCTAGTGCTGCCAGTATTTTATAAAATATTTTCTACAAAATGTATTACCAGTTACTTGAATCACTTGTTTTTCAGTAGCTTTGAGTTGATGGGAGGGTTAGGATAAGTTAAAAAAGAAAAAGACTCATCTGGCTCGTAGATTAAATATCAAGCTGCACATCAAGCCAACAAGCACATGGGTGTCTCTAGCCTAGCTCCAAATGGACATTATAAATCAGACTTAGAAAGAGACAAAATAAAATAAAACCCTCTTCTCCTTTGCACTCCCTCCAGTAGCAGAGAATGTAATAAATATTGTCAGGAGAGGGGAGAGATCAACCTGACACTATGATTTCCCTGTTTAAAGATGGTTATCCTGGGAGATCCCTTTGTCTATGCTCCTTTGATATCCTTGGAATCTGGGAGAATTCAGCTTAGGCTTCTTCCCATGTCCAAAACCAAAAAACCAAATCTGTTGCCATCGAGTCAATTTTGAGTCATAGTGACACTACAGGACAGAGTAGAACCACCCCAGAGAGTCTCCAAGAAGCACCCGGTAGATTCAAACTGCCGACTTCTTGGTTAGCAGCTGTAGCACTTACTCCCTACGCCACCAGGGTTTCCATCTTTCCATGTCCAGCTTTAAAAAATTAAATGTTGTTTTTGTTGTTAGTTGCCATCGAGTCAATTCCAACTCATGGCGACCCCATGAGTGCACAGTAGAACTGCTCCATAGGATTTTTCAAAGCCGTGACCTTTCCAGAAGCAGCTCACCAGGCCTGTCTTCTGAGATGCCTCTACGTGGATTTGACCCACCAACCTTTCAAATAGTAGCATTTACCCATTTCTGCCACCCATGTTCTTGTTAGTTGCTATTGAGTTAGCTCCGACTCATGGAGACCTTAAATATAACATAACAAAACATTGCCCAGTCCTATGCCATCTTCACGGTTGTTGGTGTGCTCGAGTCCATTGTTGCAGTGTATTTTGAGTGCCTTACAACCTAGAGAAATCATCTTCCAGAACTCTATCAGACAATACTCTGTTGTGATTCAAAGGGTTTTCATTGGTTAATTTTTGGCCTTTCTTCCTCGTGGGTCTTAGTCTGGGAGCTCTGCTGAAACCTGTCCACCATGGGCGACCCTGCTGGTATTTGAAATATTGATGGCATAGCTTCCAGCATCATAGCAACAAAAAGAATAAATAGCAGGAGCAGTTTGGCCAATAAACTACCCTCAATAAGCTATCCCTACACAAAGAGTAATTCTAGAATTTTATGAGATGTATTTTTCATACAACATGGACACCACATGAAAGTCAACTTCTTTGGCTTACGCTCAAGTGAAGACACTCCAATTTGTTCCAGTGCTTAAGATAATGTCTGCACATGCCTGTGAGCTGGAGAGGAAATGAAACTTGTTGCAGTAACTAGGAGAGTTTCAAATGTGGCATTTTCCTAATGGATTTTCAAGGTCAATTTATCTATAAGCTATTTTTGCCTTATATAATGACTTGAGACCCACAATGCCTTTTGAAACACCTCCCCATCCCCCCAATTGTCTAAGAAATGTTTGGGGTTAATGCTTCCAAAAGCGAAAGAAATCAGGAATCTTTTTAATTTCAATTATTTTCCTGGCCCCATATTGTACCACAATGTCGTCATCAAAAACTTGTCCTGCTCAATCCAACAGTCATTGTTCCTAGGTTCTGAGGCATTTTACAGCCTCAAAAAAAAAAAAAAAAAAAAAAATTTTTTTTTTTTTTTTATGTGTTGGAATCGACTCAATGGCAATGGATGGGTTGCTTCCATATAAATTCATATCCCTTCCTCCCAAGAAATTTCCCAATCCAGCTGACCAGTTTTAACCACTGACAACACTTTTTAGCCTGTCTCAGTTACCGATGGCTGTGGAATCAACTCCACGGCAACTGGCTTGGCATATAAGGAAGAGAGATGGAAGGGTGGAAGGGCATTAGCTCTGTGGCTTTACGGTTTTCAGAGTCTGGAAACAATCCTCTGCTTCTTTCCTGGAGCAAGGCCGTGGGCCTGAGATAACGAACTCTGCTCATTCGGGGTTCATTTGAATTAAGAGTAAACAAAATTATTCTTTAATCTCTGCAGTGAACGGAACCATTTCAAACCCAAATGGGCTGCAGCTATTAAGAGGGGACAAATGAAACAAAAGACTCAGAGGTGTAAAGACTTAGGGTTAGCTAATGTAGGTCCCTAAGGATGCAGCCTGTAAGGCTTCTGGGGGGTAGAGAAGCATGTCCTGAAAATTCCTCCCTAAAATATTAATCCCAGATAAAATTAATATCTGTGCATAAACAATGCATCCTGATGCAGTTCGAGTCATCCTTTCATATCAGACCTAAACCAAAAACAAACCTGTTGCTGCTGGGTTGATTCCGACTCACAGCAATCTTGTAGGACAGAGTAGAACTGCCTCATTGAGTTGCCAAGGAACAGCTGGTGAATTCTAACTGCTGACCTTTTGGTTAGTAGCTGAGCTCTTAATCACTGTGCCACCAGGGCTCCTCATATTGTACCTAACAGTGGCAAAGGAGTGGAGGAGGGACTGATGTGGGTGTGGGATGGGACTGGACTGTCCAGTAGTTGGGCTACATTTTTGGTAGCCTGTTTATCATATTTCCATGGGCTTCTCCTTCCCGTGTCATTTCAACCATGGAGATATTTCGGGCCAATTCATATTATGAACCTCTTTGGAACCTGCTTTCACAGTGGTGGATTTGTGTTGATGTGTTTTCCTCTAGACAGACCAATTGTAAAATCACACCTCTGATACTTATGGGTTGTCATCTTAATTTGCTGCTGTTGTTAGTTGCCATCAAGTTGGCTCCAACTTGTAGTGGCACCATGTACATCAGAACAAAATGTTATTCTGTACTGCACCATCTTCATATTACTGGTATGGTTGAGTCCATTGTTGCAACTGTTGTGTAGTGCCTTCCAACCTATGGGGCTCATCTTTCAGTGCTATATCAGACAATACTCTGTTTGATCCTTAGGGTTTTCACTGGGTAATTTTTGGAAGTAGACCTCCAGGCCATTCTTCCTAGTATATCTTAGTCTAGAAGCTCTGCTGAAACACGTCCACCATGGGTGACCCTGCTGATATTTGAAATACTGGTGGCATAGCTTCCAACATCATCACAAGATGCAGGCCACCACAATATGACAAACTGACAAGCAGGTGTAGGGATTAATTAGACAGCTGCAAAAATACGTATAAAGTTTGTTATGAGGGTTAATTTTTTTTTTAATTGTGCATTAGATGAGGTTCACAGAGCAAATTAGTTTCTCATTAAACAATTATACACATATTGTCTTGTGACATTAGTTGCTAACCCTGCAATGTGTCATCTTTCTCCACATCTCAACCTTGGGTTCCCTATTTCCATTCACCCAGTTATCCTCTCCCTTTCTGCCTTCTTGTCCTTGCCCTTGGGCTGTGTGCCCATTTAGTCTCGTATAAATGGCTGAGCTACATGTATTATTGTTTGTTTTATGGGCCTGTCCAATCTTTGGCTGAAGAGTGAACCTCAGGGGTGACTTCAGTAGGGAGTTAAAAAGGTGTTGGTGGCCACACTCTCAGGGTTTCTCCAGTCTCTGTCAGACCAGTAAGTCTGGTCTTTTTTTCCTGAAATTGAATTTTGTTATATATTTTTCTCCAGCTCTGTCCAGGACCCTCTATTGTGAACCCTGTCAGAGCAGCCAGTGGTGGTAGCTGGGTACCATCTAGTTGTGTTGGATTCAGTCTGGGAGGCTGTAGTAGTTGTTGTCCATTAGTCCGTAGTAGTTGTGGTCCATTAGTCCTTTGGAGTAGTCTTTCCATGTATCTTTGGTTTTCATTATTCTTCATTGCTCCAGGTGGGGTGGGACCAGTGGAGTATCTTAGATGGTCCCTTGCAAGCTTTTAAGACCCCAGATGCTACTCACCAAAGTAGGATGTAGAACATTTTCTTTATAAACCATGTTATGCCAGTTGAGCTAGATGTCCCCTGAGACTATGGTCCCCAGCACTATGAAGGTTAATTTAAAGAACACTTGTAAAGTGATTTAACTCACACTGAACACTCATGAAATCTTAGTTCTTTCCCCTCTTACTCTTTAACTCTTTAATTCAGAGGACTTCAGTATCTACTCCAAACTCCCCACCTCCTACCACAATTCCCTTAATTCTCTGAAATGTCAATTTGAAAACCAGTCTTCTGTCAGTAAAGTTCTAATTTACTCAGGAAAAATGGCTGAAAGAAACCCAGATGCGCCTGAGGAAAATGAAGCAGTCAGACTGAAGGGAGCATGGGCTCCATTTCCCCAGATCCAAAATAACCAAGTGATTGGATTAATTTAGCCACACATTAAATCAGGTCAATAAAAAAATCATGAGCCTAGTAATTTGGTGAATGATTGGTTGAGGCGATGTTATCGAAAGAGTTCTAAGCAGAAGGCTTTTGTGAATATCTCTCCTTTGTCTTCCCTGCTTCTCCTTTCTATTCTGTTTGTTTTGTTGTATTTTATTGGGGGGTGGGGTTGACTATTATAAAATAACATAAGCTCATTGTAAACAAAAGCAAAACAAAAATATAGAAAATCAAAAAATGAAATCCCCTCCATCTTACTCTAGTATACACCTTAGAGATAGCTGTAGTATTATTGTTGTGCATATCTTACAGAGCTTTGTTCTTCAATCTACTTTTTCACTTAACACCATGTCTTGATCATCTTTCCAAATCCCTACATAAAGGTCTACTTCACTCATTTTAACTGCAGAGATTGTAGGGACTGCTTACCCAATAAGTAAGGTATGCACAGGCTTAATTGTGCTTACTTACTAATCTGTAGTGCACAATTTTACATGGAGATGTGGTGGAAACCAGGAGAAATTGTGCACTATAGATTAGTAAGTAAGCACAATTAAGCCCATGCATACCTTGCTTACTGGAAGCGGGTGCATACCATGCTTAAGGGTTAATCTGCCCCTGGCAGCGAATATTACATTTTGAAATGTATCCTAATATATTTAACCAATCTCTTGATCAATGGGCATTTTCCTTTGATAAAGTTCTACTGAATCATTCATTTCATGGGCTTCTTTGCCAGAAGAAAAGTTGGAATATCTCTGCCAAGGATACATCTTAGGTCCTTGGGAACTAGGAGGCCACAGTGACACATGCAACCACTTAGAAAGGCGGAAAGTCTCAGTGGGCAATGTGATGTTAGCCAAGGTACATTTTTGTGGGCTGGACAGCATTTCTGTGTGCTTGATAATTTTTGGAAACACCTCAAAATTCTGCCAAGTTTACTACATATTATCTTTAGCTCTCAAAATGTTGTTGTTCATGATCTGGTTCCTGTCCAACCTCAGTTCTCACTCCTTCCCCACATACTCTCAAAGCTGCAGTCACAGCAAAGTGCTGGCTGCCACGCACAGAGGCCGGCCATACTTCACCCCACCTTACCTTATGCAGGGCGAGCTCTGTGCCAGGAATGACCTCTTCCCCTAGACTCTGGGTGGCGTAAATGGCTAAATGCTCAACTACCAGCTGAAAGGTTGACTATTCAAACCCACTCAGAGGTGTCTCAGAATACAGGCCCAGTGATCTGCTTCTGAAAGGTCACAGACCGAAAACCGAATGGAGCAGCTCTACTCTGCACATATGGGGCTGGCATGAGTTAGGATCAACTTGACGCCCACTACCACCACCAGCAAAATCTAGTGTCTCTAGTAAAGTATTCCCACGTACAAAATCTTTGGCTAAGGCTTCCTCTGTAAATCTTATCTTCCTCTTCCTTCTCTTACTCCACTTCCCCTAAACTAGGCTGTTTCCTTCTCCCCATTTCCCTGGCACTTGGCACTTTGTACATTCCTCAGGTAAGATATGTTTCATATCCTATTTAATAATGGCATCCCTGGGTGGTGCGGATGGTTAATGCCAAAAGATTGGAGGTTTAAGTCTACCCAGAGGTACCTCACAAGAAATGCCTGGCGATCTACTTCCAAAATCAGCCACTGAAAGCTTTATGGAGCAGTTCTATTCCAAAACACATGGGGACACTACAGTTGGATCAACTCTATGGAACTGGTTTGGCATTATAATAATATGTTTAAAGTCTGGCTTCTTCTCTACAAAATAGGATTCTTGACAGCAGGGACTGCCTTCCTAGTGTTTGGTTGAGCACCTGATCTGAAGGAGGCACTGACTAGATGTCAGCTGACTGTTGGTAAACCCAACTGACTCAAAAGACAGACTCTTCGCTATCCAGCATAGGCTCTCAATAAGAGAAACTGACAGGGAGCTATTATGGGCTGGAAGTGCATGTGGAAAATTTTATGATTGTTATTTCTAAAGCTGCCTTCTCTGCCCAAGCTGCCATCACACTAAAGAATTATGTCATCCCTCCTTTACTGTACACATTCTCCACTGCTAAGTAATGCTCAACAGTGTACTATAGCATCCAGTACAACAGCACGTTCCATATGGTTCCTCACACATTTACTTTTACGTTCATTGGCAATTTAGAATGGCACTGTTCATTATATTTCAGATGTCAGCCTGGCTGGAGCCTATCCAAGGATGCGTACTTAAACTGTCAGAAAGTGAAAGGCTGACATTGGGCATGACTCATTACTGTGCTATAGATGTGAGAGAGCATTTCAGGGGGAAAATCAGCTTTCATCAGTGTCAGTAGATGTCGTATGATTTTTCCCAGCACCGATAATGATGCATCAGCTCAGAAATGACAGCTGCTGGACATCAGCCCTTGTGTCATTGATGCTTCTGCGTACCACAAGTCTCCAAACTCTAGTCATTGATCTGATTTGCTTCTGGTTCTGGAGGATCAACAGCAGTAACAACAAAATAAATAAGTTAATATCCTTTCAAGAGAAATTAGGTATGTAATCAGAATGATTATCAAGACTGTAACTGTATACTACTGTTTGCTTTCATAGGGCAGACAATCTGTGCTTACCTAATGTTTGCATGGAAAAATAAGACTTCCCCATTTCTGAAGCTATTCACAAGGATAACAAACACCTTATGTGCTTTCAAATAGATCATCTTCTTTAAGCTTCATAACTGCCCTTTGAGGTAGAGAAATGTCATTAGCTCCATTTTGCAGCTGAGAAAACTGAGGTTCAAATAAAGGATATCCAAATTGATGAGGAAGAAGTGAAAGTATACCTAGTCACAGATGATACAGTCTTATACACAGAAAACCCCAAAGCATCCACAAGAAAAGTAGAACTAATAGAAGATTTCAGCAAAGTATTGGGATACAAGAAAACATACAAAAATCAGTTGGATTCTTCTACACCAACAAACAGAACATCGAAAAGGAAATTACCAAATCAATATCACTTGCAATAGACCCCAGGAAGATAAAGCACTTAGGAATAAACCTAACCAGAGACATAAAAGACCTATACAAAGAAAACTACAAGACACTACTGCAAGAAACCAAAAGACACCAACGTAAGTGGAAAAACACACTATGCTCATGGATAGGAAGACTCAACATTGTGAAAATGCCATTTCTACCAAAAGCGATCTACAGATACAAGGCAATTCTAATCCAAAATCCAGCGACAATTTTTAATGAGATGGAGAAACAAATCGCCAACTTCATATAGAAAGGGAAGAGGCCCTAGATAAGTAAAGCATTACTGAAGAAGAAGACAAAAGTGGGAGGCTTCCCACTACCCGATTTTAAAACCTGTTATACTACCATGGTAGTCAAAACAGCCTGGTACTTGTACAACAGCAGATACATAGACCAATGGAACAGAATGGAGAAGCCGGACGTAAATCCACCCACCTATGAGCAGCTGATATTTGACAAAGGCTCAAAGTCCATTACATGGGGAAAAGACAGTCTCTTTAACAAATGCTGCTGGCATAACTAGATATTTATCCGCAAATAATGAAACAGGACCCATACCTCACACCATGTACAAAAATGAACTCAAAATGGATCAAAGGCCTAAATATACAATCTAAAATGATAAAGATCATGGAAGAAAAAATAGGGACAATTCTAGGAGCCCTAATACATGGCATAAATAGTATACAAACCATAACTAACAATCCACAAACACCAGAGGAGAAACTAGATAACTGGGAGCTCCTAAAAATCAAACATGCTTATCCAAAAACGTCATCAAAAGAGTAAAAAGACAACCTAGAGACTGGGAAAAAATTTTTGGCTATCACATATCCGATCAGGGTCTAATCTCCAAAATCTCCAAGATACGGCAATGCCTCAACAACAAAAAGACAAATAACCCAATTAAAAAATGGGCAAAGGATATGAAAAGAGACTTCACCAAAGAAGACATTCAGGTGGCTAATAGACACATGAGGAAACGCTCACGATCATTAGCTATTAGAGAAATGCAAATCAAACTACAATGAGATACCATCTCACCCCAAGAAGCCTGGCAGTAATCAAAACAAACAAACAAAAAAACAAAAAAACAAAATAATAAATGTTGGAGAGGTTGTGGAGAGATTGGAACACTTACGCCCTGCTGGTGGGAATGTAAAGTGGTAAAACCACCCTGGAAAACAATTTGGCGCCTCCTTAAAAAGCTAGAAATAGAAGTACCACACAATGAAGCAATCTCAGTCCTTGGAATACATCCTAGAGAAATACGAGCCAACACATGAATAGATATATGCACACCCTTGTTCATTGCAGCACTGTTCACAATAACAAAACAACGGAAACAAGCCGGGTGTCCATCAACAGACGAATGAATAAACAAACTACGGTACATACACACAATGGAATACTATGTAAGGATAAAGAACAACGATGAATCTGCAAAACATCTCACAACATGGATGAATCTAGAGGGCATTATGTTGAGTGAAATAAGTCAATCACAAAAGGACAAATACTGTATGAAACCTCTATTATAAGGACTTAAGAATAGGCTTAAACACAGAAAAAAGCAATATTTGATGGTTATGAGGGAGGAGAAGCAGAACTCACTAACTTGGGAAGGACAACACATAATACAGGAGAAGTCAGCTCAGCTGGACCAAAGCAAAAACTAAGAAGTTTCCTGGGCACATTCAAACATTTTGAACGACAGAGTAGCTGGGGCTGGAGCCTGGGGACCATAGTTTTGGAGGATATCTAGGTCAATTGGCATAACAAAGTTTATTAAGAAAATATTCTGCATCCAACTTGGATGAGTGGTGTCTGGGGTCTTAAAAGCTTGTGAGCAGCCATCTAAGATACATTGGTCCCATCCCACTTGGAGAAAAGGAGAATGAAGAACCCCAAAGACACAAGGAAAATATTAGACCAAGAGACTAAAGGTTCACAAAAACCTGAGACCACCAGCCTGAGAGCAGAAGAACTAGATGGTGCTCAGCTACCAACAATGACAGCCCTGACAGGGAACACAACAGCAAGTTCCGGATGGAGCAGGAGAAAAGTGTGGAGCAGAACTCAAATTCATGTAAAAAGATCAGACTTAATGGTCTGACAGAGACTGGAGGAGCCTCCAAAACTATAGCCACCAGAAGCTCTGTTAACCCAGAACTGAAACCATTCGTGAAGCCTACTCTTAAGACAAAGATTAGATAGGACTATAAAACAAAAAATAATTCACATGAGTGTGTTTCTTAGTTCAAGGAGATACATGAGACCTAATGGGTGGCTCCTGTCCAGAGGCAGAATGAGAAGGCAGGAAGGGCAGGAACTGGTTGAATGGACAGAGAGAACCTGAGGTGGAAAGGGGGAGTGTGCTGTCCCATTGTGGGGATTGCAACTAATGTCACAAAACAATATGCATATATATTTTTGTATGAGAAATTAACTTGAGCTGTAAATTTTCACCTAAAGTACAATAAAAAAAAGAAAACTGAGGTTCATTAAAGTTAATAATTGGATGGTGTATTTCATGGGAAATTAGTGCAAAAGTTAGGAAGACTCAAGCCAAAGTTTTCTGCTTCTGTGGCTTTCCAGATGAGTACATATGACACAAAATTTCTGAATCAAATCATTCAAGAAATCAAATTGCAAATATCCATAAAAGCTCTTTGAGCAGCAAAGTAAGGAAGTTGAAAGAGGACAACCTTCCCAAAGTGTTTTCCATTTTCTAAATGCTGTCCCTACTCTTCTGGCCTCTTAAAACGAGCCCAAGAAATGGAAGGCATCTCTAGCTTCTCGCAAATTGCCTCAGAAGCACCTTGACAAAGTATCAAGAACTATATATTTTTCCATTTGATTGCTACCATAGAAATAAGGCGTGTTCAATTCTTATCATATTAGTTCCACTGGTAGTTTCCCAGACGGAAAGGGTCATGGATCTATCTCTGTTTATAATACGGCTTTGCAAATAGATAAGCATTTCTTCTAATGGTACTATAAAAAGTGAACACAGCTATTTTCTCCTCAAGGGATAGACCCTCTGATGATGCCACTAGATAGACAAAAACCTGAGGAATTATGACAACATGCTATCATCTCCTGGGCTCTAGGGTATCCAATATGAAATTCTTTTTCCTCCCTTCTCTACAACTTCTCTTTCTTTCTCTTGATATGCCTTAAAAACTCTCAGAAATGGGAAATCGGCAAGCCATGGCTGTTCCAACTTACTTGGTTTTTAAGATGACTTCATAAGGTCCCACAAGGTCTTCAACCATGTGGCTAATGGATTCTAGAATCATACAGATTATAAAAATTCCTGGCTTTCTAGAATCATTTGTGAAATGCAGTAAATAATTCCTGAGCACTCTGGCAGAAACGTGATTCTTACTAGTAGACAACATAGGTGCAAACCCACTCACCAATTCACAAAGGCATGACACATCTTTTTTGTTTGTTTGCATTAAAATATAATCAGGAGACAAGAAGATCAAGGTAAAGTTATAGTACAGTTGCTTCCTTTCAGCAAAACATTTGGCAAAGTGGATATCTTTGACGTCTTAAACAACATGGATGATAACACAGGCATACCTTGGAGATACTGGGGTTCCATTCCAGACCACCACAACAAAGCTGTTATTGCAATAAAGTAAGTCACATGAATTTTTTTGGCTTCCCAGTGCACATAAATTATGTTTATACTATACTGTAGTCTATTAAGTGTGCAATAGCATTATGTCTAAAAAAACGATGTATATATCTTAATTAAAAAATGTTTTATTGCTAAAAAATGCTAACCATCATCTGAGCCTTCAGTGAGTCATAATCTTTTTGCTGGTGGAGGCACTCTTGCCTCCATGTTGATGGCTACTGACTGATCAGGGTGGTGGTTGCTGAAGGCTGGGGTAGCTGCGGCAATTTCTTAAAACAAGACAACAATGAAGTTTGCCACATCAATTGACATTTCCTTTCACAACAGATTTCTCTGTAGCATGTGATGCTATTTGATAGCATTTTACCCACAGTAGAACTTCTTTCAAAATTGAAGTCGGTCCTCTCAGACCCTGCCACTGCTTTATCAACTAAGGTTATGTAATATTCGAAATCCTTTGTTATCATTTCAACAATGTTACCAGCATCTCCACCAGGAGTAGATTCCATCTCAAGAAACCACTTTCTTTGCTCATCCATAAGAAGCAACTCCTCGTCCATTAAAGTTTTATCATGAGATTGCAGCAATTCAGTCACATCTTTAGGCTCCACTTGCAATTCAAGTTCTCTTGCTATTTCTACCACATCTGCAGTAACGTCCTCTACTGAAGTCTTGAACCTCTCAAAGTCATCCATGAGGGTTGGAATCAACTTCTTCCAAACTCCTGTTAATGTTGAAAGTTTGATCTCCTCCCATGAATCACAATGTTCTTAATGGCATCTAGAATGGTGAATTGTTTCCAGAAGGTTTTCAATTTACTTTGCCTAGATCCATCAGAGGAATCACTATCTATGGCAGCTATAGCCTTATGAAATGTATTTCTTAAATAAGAAGACTTGAAATTCCAAATCACTCCTTGATCCGTGGGCTGCAGAATGGATGTTGTGTTGGGAGGCATGAGAACAACATTAATCTCCTTGTACCTCTCCCTCAGAGTGCTTCGGTGACCAGGTGTTTTGTCAATGAGCAGTAAATATTTTGAAATGAATCTTTTTCTGAGCAGTAAGTCTAAACAGTGGGCTTAAAATATTCAGTAAACCATGTTGTAAACAGATGTGCTGTCATCCAGGCTTTGTTGTGCCACTTATAGCATATAGGCAGAGTCGATTTAGCATAATTCTTAAGGACCCTAGGATTTTCGGAATGGTAAATGAGCACTGGCTTCATCTTAAGGTCACCAGCTGCATTAGCCCCTAACAAGAGAGTCAGCCAGCCCTTTGAAGCTTTGAAGCCAAGCATTGACTTCTCTTTAGCTATGAAAGTCCTAGATGGCATCTTCTTCCAATACAGGGCTGTTTCATCCACACTGAGAATCTGTGGTTTAGTGTAGCCCCTCCATCAATTATCTCAGCTCCGTCTCCTGGAGAACTTGCTGCAATTTCCACACCAGCACTTGCTCCTTCACCTTACACTTTTAAGTTCTGGAGATGGCGTCTTTCCTTAAACATCTTGAACCAACCTCTGCTCATTTCAAACTTTTCTTCTGCAGCTTCCTCTCCTTTCTCAGCCTTCATAGAATTGAAGAGAGTTAGGGCCTTGCTCTGGATTAGGCTTTGGCTTAAGGGAATGTTGTGGCTGGTTTGATCTTCTATCCAGACCACTAAAACTTTCTCCATATCAGCAATGAGGCTGTTTCGCTTTCTTACCATTCATGTGTTCCCTGGAGTAGCACTTTTAATTTCCTTCAAAAACTTTTCCTTTGCATTCACAACTTGGCTAACTGTTTGGCACAAGAGTTACAATTCCTTTCAGCCTATTGTAGCTTTTGACTTGCCTTCCTCACTAAGCTTAATCATTTCTAGCTTTGCTTTAATGGGAGAGACATGTGACTCTTCCTTTTACTTGAACACTTAGAGGCCATTGTATGGTTATTAATTGGACTGATTTCAATATTGTCATGTCTCAGAGAATAGGGAGGCCCAAGGAGAGGGAGAGATGGAGTAATAGCTGGTCTTGGAGCGGTCTGAACACACACAACACTTATCGATTAAGTTCGCCGTCTTATGTGGTTGTGGTTCATGGCACCTCAAGAAAATTACAAGAGTAACATCAAAGATCACTGATCACAGATCACCATGACAGATATAATAATAACGAAAAATTTTGATATATTGCGAGGATTACCAAAATGTGACACAAAGACATGAAGTAAGCACATGCTGTTGGCAAAATTGCGGTGATATACTTGTTTGATGCAAGGATGCCACAAACCTTCAATTTGTAAAAAACACAATACCTGCGAAGCGCAATAAAGTGAAGCACAATAAAATCAGGTATGCCTGTATAGCTAGTGCATACATAACTTGTTAAATTAGTATACCAGATATTTGGAGTGTGACATTGGAGGAACTTTTAATGGCATGTTATATATCTCAGGACAATATTAGAATATCCCTGTTTTTAAAAAATCTGCTTGTTCCTGGCAAGGAAATTTAGAATGCCTCCCTGGGTGATTAGATTTTCAGGAAGTCATCTTTGTGGGCTTGGATAATTATTAACAAATTATTTTGAAGTAATGATTAAATTGTGTATTGGTGAGAAATGACTAATTTATGGCATAATAATTAATTGTAATTATCATACCATAATAATAAGAGAGTGCTTCTTTTAAGGTAATGAAATAATTGCTGTGTGCTGAGTAGATGGTTGAAATACTCCTCAGTATAAGACTTTTACATATTTATAGTATCTGAATTGTTGTTAGAGAGTGTGCTTAAAATAAGATAGTGACTGGATCCCTCTGTAGCTCCAGGTACCACCGGTACTGCCTTGTGGCTGAGTTAAGACATCAAATCTTGGGCTTTCAAAACCCTCCAGAGAATAGGGAGACAGCTGATTGGAACTAGACCACAATGTTGTCACGTGAATCATTTTCTACAGTGGGATGTGAGCAGAAGTTATATGTTTCACTTCCAGGGCAAAGGGGTTATCAAGTGGGTGTTCTTTCTCCATTCTTTTCCCTTCTACCAGTTTGACGAAGAAGAGCATGAAGACCTTGGAAGATTATGGAGATGACTGGAACCAGAAGATGGTTGGGACCTGGGTCTCTGAATCACTGGGTAGAGAAGAATGGCTCATTGGCCTAGAACATCTACCAGACCATTGTGTGAATGATGTGCAAAATTATATCCCATGGAGACACTGAGATTTTGTTTTGTTTCCATTAGAACTGGTGTTACTCTAAGCAATGTAGGTCAAAGCTCTGAAAGTCATTGCTTTGCCCAATAAAATAGGGCAGACAATTTGAAAACACCTTGCTTTCTAGACACAGTGGTCTGCCTATGACAAGCTCTGGCTGGTGGTAATTCTTCCTTCACCTACTAGAAAATAGATGACCCAGTGTCTGGAAGAGCAAGATTGCTCAGACAACTGTTCCCTACTCAATTTTTCTTTGTTTTACTTTGCATCTGTATTAACACTTGGAGAGTAAAAACTTTTCATGTTTTGTATTGTGCTAGAACCTTCCACACTGCCATAGAGAGTTTGGCGCCTACAAACAGTAGATTTGGGAAATA
This sequence comes from Elephas maximus indicus, assembly GCF_024166365.1. NCBI lineage: Eukaryota > Metazoa > Chordata > Mammalia > Proboscidea > Elephantidae > Elephas > Elephas maximus. Next base: position 17,887,869 of record NC_064827.1, on the reverse strand, counting down.
TAGGTTGTAAGTCCCCCACGTGTCTGTCAGTTTATCGTACTGTGGGGGCTTGCATGTTGCTGTGATGCTGGAAGCTATGCCACCAGTATTCAGATACGAGCAGGGTCACCCACGGAGGACAGGTTTCAGCTGAGCTTCCAGACTAAGACAGACTAGGAAGAAGGACCCTGCAGTCTACATCTGAAAAGCATTAGCCAGTGAAAACCTCATGAATAGCAGTGGAACATTGTCTGATATAGTGCTGGAAGATGAGGACCCCAGGTTGGAAGGCACTCAAAAGATGACTGGGGAAGAGCAGCCTCCTCAAAATGAGTCGAACTTAATGATGTGGATGGAGTAAAGCTTTCGGGACCTTCATTCGCTGATGTGGCATGACTCTAAATGAGAAGAAACAGCTGCAAACATCCATTAGTAATCGGAATCTGCAATGTACGAAGTATGAATCTAGGAAAACTGGAAATCATCAAAAATGAAATGGAACACATAAACATCGATATCCTAGGCATTAGTGATTTGGAAATGAACTGCTATTGGCCATTTTGAATTGGACAATCATATAGTCTACTATGCTGGGAATGACAACTCAAAGAGGAATGGTGTTGAATTCATCGTCAAAAAGAATGTTTCAAGATCTATTGTGAAGTACAACGCTGTCAGTGATAGGATAATATCCACACACCTACAAGGAAGACCAGTTAATACGACTATTATTCAAATTTACACACCAACCACTATGGCCAAAGATGAAGACATAGAAGATTTTTATCAGCTGATGCAGTCTGAAATTGATCAAACATGCAATCAAGATGCATTGATAATTACCGGCAATTGGAATGTGAAAGTTGGAAACAAAGAAGAAGGATCAGTAGTTGGAAAATATGGCCTTGGTGACAGAAACAATGCCGGAGATCGAATGACAGAGTTTTGCAAGATCAACGACTTCTTCATTGCAAATACCTTCTTTCACCAACATAAACGGCGACTATACACATGGACCTCGCCAGATGGGAAACACACAAATCAAATTGACTACATCTGTGGAAAGAGATGATGGAAAAGCTCAACATCATCTGTCAGAACAAGGCCAGGGGCCGACTGTGGAACAGACCATCAATTGCTCCTATGCAAGTTCAAGCTGAAACTGAAGAAAATCAGAGCAAGTCCACGAGAGCCAAAATACGACCTTGAGTATATCCCACCTGAATTTAGAGGCCATCTCAAGAATAGATTTGACGCATTGGACACTAGCGACCAAAGACCAGATGAGTTATGGAATGATATCAAGGACATCATCCATGAAGAAAACAAGAGGTCTTAAAAAGACGGGAAAGAAAGACCAAGACGGATGTCAGAGGAGACTCTGAAACTGGCTTTCGAGTGTCGAGCAGCTAAAGCAAAAGGAAGAATTGATGAAGTAAAAGAACTGAACAGAAGATTTCAAAGGGCCTCTTGAGAAGACAGAGTAAAGTATCATAATGACATATGTAAAGAGCTGGAGATGGAAAACAAAAAGGGAAGAACATGCTTGGCATTTCTCAAGCTGAAATAACTGAAGAAAAAATTCAAGCCTCGAGTTGCAATAGTGAAGGATTCTATGGGGAAAATATTAAATGACACAGGAAGCATCAAAAGAAGATGGAAGGAGTACACAGAGTAATTTTATCAAAAAGAATTAGTCGATGTTCAACCATTTCAAGAGGTAGCATATGATCAGGAACCAATGGTACTGAAGGAAGAAGTCCAAGCTGCTCTGAAGGCATTGGCGAAAAGCAAGGGTATGGGAATTGATGGAATATCAATTGAGATGTTTCAACAAAAAGATGCAGCACTGGAGGTGCTCACTTATCTATGCCAAGAAATATGGAAGGCAGCTTCCTGGCCAACTGACTGGAAGAGATCCATATTTATGCCTATTCCCAAGAAAGCTGATCCAACCGAATGTGGAAATTATAGAACAATATCATTCATATCACATGCAAGCAAAATTTTGCTGAAGATCATTCAAAAACAGCTGCAGCAGTATATCGACAGAGAGCTGTCAGAAATTCAGGCCGGTTTCAGAAAAGAATGTGGAACCAGGGGTATCATGGCTGATGTCAGATGGATCCTGGCTGAAAGCAGAGAATACCAGAAATATGTTTACCTGTGTTTTATTGACTATGCAAAGGCATTCGACTGTGTGGATCATAAGAAATTATGGATAAGATTGCAAAGAATGGGAATTCCAGAACACTTAATTGTGCTCATGAGGAACCTTTACATAGATCAAGAGGCAGTTGTTTGGACAGAACAAGCAGTACTGATTGGTTTAAAGTCAGGAAAGGTGTGTGTCAGGGTTGTATTCTTTCACCATACCTACTCAATCTGTGTGCTGAACAAATAACCCGAGAAGCTGGACTATATGAAGAAGAACGGGGCATCAGGATTGGAGGAAGACTCATTAACAACCTGCGTTATGCAGATGACACAACTTTCCTTGCTGAAAGTGAAGGGGACTTGAAGCACTTTCTAATGAAGATCAAAGACCACAGCCTTCAATATGGATTACACCTCAACATAAAGAAAACAAAAATCCTCACAACTGGACCAATGAGCAACATCATGATAAATGGAGAAAAGATTGAAGTTGTCAAGGATTTCATTTTACTTGGATCCACAATCAACAGCCACAGAAGCAGCAGTCAAGAAATCAAAAGATGCATTGCATTGGGTAAATCTGCTGCAAAGGACCTCTTCAAAGTGTTGAAGAGCAAAGATATCACCTTGAAGGCTGAGGTACACCTAACCCAAGCCGTGGTATTTTTGATCGCATCATATGCATGTGAAAGCTGGACAATGAACAAGGAAGGCCAAAGAAGAGTTGACGGCTTTGAATTGTGGTGTTGGCGAAGAATATTGAATATACAATGGACTGCCCAGGGAACGAACAAATCTGTTTTAAAAGAAGTGCAACCAGAATGCTCCTTAGAAGCAAGAATGGCGAGATCGCGTCTTACACATTTTGGACATGTTGTCAGGAGGGATCAGTCCCTGGAGAAGGACATTGTGCTTGGCAGAGTACAGGGTCAGCAGAAAAGAGGAAGATCCTCGAAGAGGTGGATTGACACAGTGGCTGCAACAATGAGCTCAAACATAACAAGGATTGTAAGAATGGCTCAGGACTGGGCAGTGTTTCGTTCTGTTGTGCATAGGGTCTCTGTGAATCAGAACTGACTCGACAGCACCTAACAACAAGAACAGGTTGTAAGTGTTTGAATGGCGGTTTGTCCCATATGACTTATTTTTATCATAGCATGGCACACAAAAGTCTTAAAACAGTACAGTCCTATGTTAAATATTTCATCAATAACTTTGAGGCTGTAATAGAGTGCATGTTTTTCAAATTTCTGATAACAAAGATAAAAGGGTTAGCTAATATAGGAGATGAGAGAATATGTAACTTGCTTTCATGCTTGCAAGCTATTGCCTATATTATTTCTTTGGCCTGAAACTCCCTTTCCTTTCTTTTTCCTCTAGCCAACTCCTACTCATCTTTCAAAACTCATCTCAGCTGTCACCCCCTCCAGGAAGCTTCTGTCCTGTCACCTGTAGCTGACCTGCATGGCTTTTTTCTCTGCTGTCTTAGTGCTTGTGCCTGCCTCTATCCTGGCATTCATGTATGTCTCTGTAGTTATTGATTTTATGCATATGTCTTGTCTGGTAGACTATAATTTTCCTTGTGGTAGGTGCTTTATTTGTATCTTTAAAGTCTAGCACAGAGCCAGACACTTTGTTTTATTTATATTCTGTCTTGTTCTAAGAATAATTTGAGTTAACTTGTCCCCTGAATGAACAAAAGACCAAATCAATACATTAAAAAAAAAATCAACAATCTCAAATTATATACTCAAACAGCCAAAATAAAACAAAAGTGGTATCAAAGCAAAGTTTCAAAAATTGAAAATAAACACGAAACAAACCAACAGCTCTATTGCAAATATAGATCGTAGCCTTCATGGCTTCATACAAGTACATGTAAGAAAGATCTGGAGTCTTGAAGGACCACAGCTCAGGAGAGACCAAAAAAGAGACACTGGCACAGAGAATAATGCCAAGTGCTCTCTAGGAAGAAAGCACATCTAGAATAGTTTTTACAATGAGGGGTACCATTACTCAGGAGAAACCAGGGAATGGCCAAAGGACAATGACCAGGGTCGTGAACAAGACAGATCTAGGATTCTTTAAAGAAAGTCCTTTCAAATGTCTGGGGGCTAGCATGTATGAAAAGGAGTGGAATTACTCCATTGGGTACCAGAGGGTGCAAATTGGGACAAATACATAAAAGTTACAGAGAATAGCATTACCATTTTGGAGAAAAATGTCCCAATAAGTAAGGCTTGTGAAAAGTATCAGGGCTATCCTGGGTAAGTTGTGGGGTTTGGGTAAAGGCTTAATGATATACCATCAGAGTTGTGATTAGGAGAAAAGTAAATCAGATAAATTTTATTGCTCTACAGAAGCAAAATATTTTAGGTGGACTACAGTGAATTAGACCAATCAAACCTTACTCCAGTATGTGCATAAACTATTCTTTCCTGCTCGTCCTTCCTTTTTATTCCTCCTCAACTTCTACTCTCTTTCCCCCCATCCCTTCCTTCTTTTCATTTTTCTTCCTTCTCACTAATGTTTACCTAGCAATACTATAGGTCAGGCAGTGCAGTGAGCATTGTGAGTTCAACAATGAACAAGTTAACTCTTACAGAGTTCGCAGTCTACTGAAAGATATAAGCAAGTAAACAGGTAAACACAATTCATGCCATAAAAAGCTATGACAGCACATTTGGAGAGTGCTCTAGGAGGATTCTGGCATAGAACATTCAAAGGGAAGTGATATCAAGTCAGTAGGCCTCTTTCAGGCAAGTTTAGCCCTGCTGGTTGCATTGATCCTCAAAAAGTTTGCAGGCCTAGGGCAAGCTGAATTCACCTGGTTCTTTGTGTTGACTGATTTCCAAGGTGCTCTCAACACTTTCCACATTTTTTTCTCTAATCTTCACGTATCCCTGTGATAGAGACACATATCACATCCATTTACTGACATCTGACAGCTGCCAGGGCAGGTGTTCTGTGCTGGGCAAGTGGGCGTGTGTGTGTGAGAGAGAGAGGTGAATTACTAAGTCTCCCAGGTGACGTTACCTCTTGTGATGAGATGGATTTTAATTTCAGGGCTGTGCATAAGCTAGCTCTGAATACATAACGGCTAACATGATTGCCTACCGAGCCACCGTCAATCCAGATTTGAAACTCATTACTGTAAATTGCTTTGGGATACCTTGAGCATGAAAAACGCAATAAAAAACAAAATCTATTTTGCAAAGAGGTAGTAAAACTGAAAGGATGAATTTTAGAGCTTGCCTCATAGAAGTGAGGAGCCACAGAGAATATAAGGGACTCCAAGACTGCCCACAGAGAGCAGTGGGGTCTGTCAAAAAGAAAAGGAAAAACAACAGGAAAATATTTTACTTTGGTTCCTGAGAAACAACAAGGGTCTAATTAACTGTGCCAGTCTCAATGCACTGACCTTTATTATTTGTTGTCTATTAAGATGTTTCTCCCAGAAGCTAGTGGTGACACATGGTAATTGCACCCTATTTGTGTTGACTATCATGCCCTCTATAATGATCATTTGTTTCTACAAAATTGCCACATGTCAACACTTCAACCAAAGAGTCCAGTTAAGCCACATGTGACCCCCAGTAGGCATAATTTGGGTTGCTTTTCATTCTTCATCAGTCTGTCAAAGAAAGACAAGGAATCCGGCCAGCACAACTGGAAATGACATTAATTTAGTTCTGAAAATGCATCACAGATGTTCTTTTCCCATCCCCCAGAGCTTAATCTTTCTTCTGCCGCTAGAAATTACCTTATTCTAGCTGGATGGCATTACCCACTTACTGGAAAAAGAATGTCAGTAAAATAATTTTTTTTAAGTCATTTATTTCTGTTGGTCACGAGAGACAGATGCTGTGTTTTCTGAGAACAACATGTTTATTAGAAACTATGATTGGCCTAGGAAAAAGATCATTTCAAACTAAAATAAATAGGTGTGTCTATGATCAGGAGGTTTGGTGTAGTGGAGAAAGCAGTGGGTAAGATTTGAAGGGAACTAAAGCAAAAAGAAGAAATGATGAAGTAAAAGAGCTGAACAGAAGATTTCAAAGGGCAGCTTGAGAAGACTGGCAAAAAACAAGGCTCCAGTAATTGACAGAATATCAATTGAGATGTTTCAATGAAAGGATGCAGCGCTTACTGGAAGTGCTCTCATCTATGCCAAAAAATTTGGAAGACGCTAACTAGCCAACCGACTGGAAGAGACCCCAAAAAAGCTTATCTAACCGAATGCAGAAATTATCAAACAATGTCATTAATATCACATGCAAGCAAAATTTTGTTGAAGATCATTCAAAAGCAGCTGCAGCAGTATATTGACAGGGAGCTGCCAGAAATTCAGGCTCGATTCAGAAGAGGATGTGGAATCAGGAATATCATTGCTGATGTCAGGTGGATCTTCACTAAAAGCAGAGAATACCAGAAGGATGCTTACCTGCGTTTTATTGGCTATGCAAAGGCATTCGACTGTGTGGATCATAACAAATTATGGATAACATTGTGAAGAATGGGAATTCCAGAACACTTAATTGTGCTCATGAGGAACCTTTACATAGATCAAGAGGCAGTTTTTTGGACACTGAGTGGTTTAAAGTCAGGAAAGCTTGTATCCTTTCACCATACCTATTCAATCTGCATGCTGAGAAAATAATCCAAGAAGCTGGACTATACGGGAAAGAATGGGACATCAGGATTAGAGGAAGACTCGTTAACAACCTGTGTTATGCAGATGACACAACCTTGCTTGCTGAAAGTGAAGAGGACTTGAAGCACTTTCTAATGAAGATCAAAGATCACATCCTTCAGTATGGATTACACCTCAACATAAAGAAAACAAAAATCCTCACAGCTGGACCAATACGCCACATCATGATAAATGGAGAAAACATTGAAGTTGTCAAGGATTTCATTTTACTGGGATCCACAATCAACAGCCATGGAAATAGCAGTCAAGAAATCAAAAGACTCATTGCATTGGGCAAATCTGCTGCAAAAGACCTCTTTAAAGTATTGAAACGTAAAGATGTCACCTTGAAGACTAAGGTATGTCTGACCCAAGCCACGGTATTTTCAATCGTATCATATGCATGTGAAAGCTGGACAATGAAAAATGAAGATTGAAGAAGAATTGACACCTTTGAATTGTGGTGTTGGCGAAGAATATTGAATATACCATGGACTGCCAAAAGAATGAACAAATCTGTCCTGGAAGAAGTACAACTAGAATGCTCCTTAGAAGCAAGGATGGCGAGACTGCGTCTTACATACCTTGGACATGTTATCAGGAGGGATCAGTTCCTGGAGAAGGACATCATGATTGGTAAAGTACAGGGTCAGTGGAAAAGAAGAAGACTCTCAATGAGGTGGATTGACACAGTGGCTGCAACAATGGGCTCAAGGGATTGTAAGGATGGTGCAGGACTGGGCAGTGTTTCAGAGTGTTACATAGGGTTGCTGTGAGTTGGAACCAACTCAGTGGCACCTAACAATGACAGCAGCAATTCCCAGTTGGCTCTGTCACCAACTAGCTGAGTTTTTGATCACGTCAGTCCCTTTGATATGACATTCCCTCATTTATCATATATGGATAATAACCTGTTTGCAGACTTTACGTTTCCTTTATTACATACTCTTGGAGCTCTGTGAATTTTTTCTTTATAACAGTTACTATGGTTACTATGGTTGTATTTGTATTTTAATTGTGTGGTTCTTTGATTAGTGACTGTTTCCCCTCTTGATGCTCCATGAGGGCGGGGATTACAGCTGATTTTGTTCCACACGACAACCCTAACTTCTTGCACAAGTTCTGGTACAAAGCACGTACTCAATGAATACTTCTTAGAAAATGAACAAATTACATTTAGAGAAGGTTCTATTATTTTGCTGGTCTTAGGAATGGTACTCCTCCCAAAAGACTTATGGAATAACTCAATCTATACAGGACTTCTCTGAATTACCAGGGCACTGTATTTATGAGAGAAGTTAATTCCCTTCTATCCTGCATTATAATTATTTATGTAAATGTTTAATCTTTCTGCCTAAAATTCTGAAAACAGATGCTCCAAATGATTACACACTGCCTTATGTACAATAGAAACTCAATAACTACTTGTAGCATGTGAACTCTTTAGAGGCAGTGTTTGTGCCTTATTTATCTTTATAACCCAAGGCAATAGATGTTTAAGAGTGTTTGTTAAATTAAAGCTAGTGACATTTCACTGGTTTGTCAGGAATATTTAAGTTGCAAGTAACAGAAAACTGAACTCAAACTGGCTGAATCAATAAAGCCGCAATGTATGACTCATGTAACTGGGAAGCCCAGGGGTAGGATGGACTTCAAAAGAAGTTCATTCCCTAGTTCATGCTATCTGAAGTCTCAACTTTCTATCACTCCTCTCTACCTTCCACAGTTTCTGCTTCTTCCTAAAAATAGCTCCCCCTAAGATGGCTACTGGCAGCTTCTTGGAATTACATATACTTTATTTAATAGTGCTTACTATGTGTCAGGCATTTTTTCAGTGCTTAAGAAGTATTTTCTCAAGACAAACCCCATGGGTAGGAATTATTAATATTTCCATTTTATATATGATAACACTGAGGGTCAAAGAGATTGGTAACTTGCCCAAGGTCATACAGGTGGAGTAGCCAGGATTTAAACCCAGATAATTTGTCTTCCCACTACCCATCTATCAGTTCATTGTACTGTGGTGGCTTGCGTGTTGCTATGATGCTAGAAGCTATGTCACTGTTATTTCAAGTATCAGTAGGTTGCCCATGGTGAACAGGTTTCAGTGGATCTTCCAGACTAAGACAGACTAGGAAGAAAGATCTGGTGACCTACTTCTGAAAATTAGCCAGTGAAAATCCTATGGATCACTACAGAATATTATCCATACAGGGCTGGAAGATGAGCTCCCTATGCTGGATGGCACTCAAGATACACAGTGGCTGAAACAATGGACTTGAGTACACCAATGTCTGTGAAGATGGAGCAGGACTGGGTAACCTTTCCTTCTGTTGTACATGGGGCTGCCATGAGTTGGACAGAATCTAACAAAAACAACAATTTTCCTCCAGAGTGTCTGCTCCTAAACATTCTAGTTTCATATTCAATTCAGCAGAAAGAAAGCTTCTTTTTGTTAGATCCCAAGAAATATAGAGGAAACATCTTTCCCGAAAGAACCAAGAAAGTATCTCTTTGCATTTCATTGGCCTGATTGCGGTAAGTGCTCATCCCAATCACAAGTAGTAGCCGTGTTGGCCTGGAGCCACTAATAGCCCTTGTGGTGCAATTGTTAAAAAATCGGCAGTTAACCAAAAGTCGGCAGTTCAAATCCACTGGCTGCTTCTTGGAACTCTATGGAGCAGCTCTACTCTGTCCCATAAGGTCTTAGGAGTCGAAATTGACTCAAAGGCAACAGGTCTTTTTTTTTTTTTTTTTTGTGGTATAACTGCTGCTGAACTATTTAGTAAGTCAGAGGAAGCCTATTGGAATAGTAGCCAAATATAATGGATCGCAGTGTGTAGGTGGATCACCCTTGATTTATTTAAGTTTCAGAATTGAAATTGCTGCGTAACTCTCCTATAACTGATCTTGTAGAACAGTGGGTCTCTGGTTTAAGAGGGGAACTCAAAGAGTGCTTTTACTGAAATTTCATCTGCAGTAATGGGCTGGTGAACATTCAGATTACACCAGCTGCTACTTAGCTGTAGTTTGGAAAAAACAAAAAACAAAAACGATTATTGAGTACACAAATCAGCACTTTTCCAGGAAAAAAAAAGAGCTGATCTTCCAACCAGTTTATGGACTTCTGCCCCCAAATCGGCTCCTCTGCACACAATCTAGAATGCATCTGAGCTTCCAATATACTTAACTGAAAAGATAAAGGGATCTGGTTATTAGGAAATAGCTGACCTGAGCTGAAAACCAGATGCTGGTAACTCAGCTGAAATTTCTGGAGTATATTATGGGCAAAAACAACATTTTAGAGAAACTCTGGTATCATTGACTTAATGTGCAGCTCCAGACAAAGGCTAGAGAAGAAAAGCATTGTTATTTCAGGGTGGTAATAAAAGTAATTATCTTTGTGCCAGAAAAAAAATAGCACTAAAAGGCCATGATGAGTCCATAGAATCAGTCAATAAAAGAAATTTTCTAGAATTATTTGACCTAATTACAACCGAGGGTTTGCCGGCTGTTTTTGTAAACGTCTTAAGGATGCAGCACAACCACAAAATGAGCTAGTATCATTAATAGATTGTGCAACATGAAACCCGAAGCCAAAAAGAGCCTAGAAATGATGGACAAAGAGCAAACGAAGCTCTGGGAATAAGATGAGCAAGTCAGGCACACAGAATTAATACATGCTAATCAAAATTTTTTTTTTTTTTTTTAATCTCAGGCTCTGGGCAAAACTAAAATACAAGAAAATGAATGCAGAAGCAAAGATGAGTTAACGGTGAAAAGCCATTTCAACTCTAAATTCATTTCAGATCCTCAGCTTCACTGTCCAATTATCTCTGATTTATTTAACATCTCTGCAGTTAAGAGCTCAGCTGCTAACCAAAAGGTCAGGAGCTGAAATCCACCAGCTGCTAATTGGAAACAATATGGGGCAGTTCAACTCTGTCCTATAGGGTTGCTATGAGTCGGAATCAACTCAAGGGCAATGGGTTTGATATTTTTTTTCTGCAGATACCCAAAAGAAAAAGTGATTAAAAACTATTGCTAAGAGTATTTTTTTTAAAAGAGTAATTAGCAGGAGATCTTATTCTTGACCCTGAGGATAATTTATTAGGAGCTTAGCAGAAGACAATTGGGAGTATACCAAAAAACCAAGCTCATTGCTGTAGTGTCAATTCTGACTCCAAGCGACTGTATAGAACAGAGTAGAACTGCCCCATAGGGTTCCAAGGCTGTAATCTTTATGGAAGAAGACTGCCACATCTTTATCCTGTGAAGCGGCTGGTAGGTCAAACCACCGACATTTTGGTTAGCAACCAAGTGTTTAACCACTGCACCACTAGGACTACAACTACATTTAAGACATGACTCATAGCAGGGACAATCATTCCAAACATATCTTAACCACATGCTAACCAGATTCTCCCTCCAATCAATGCACCTTTCTGGGAATTCCCCTATCCGTGCAACCCAAAACATCCTTTTACTCTGATATTGTTCTTGGGTTGCTGAGTGTTGCTTGAAAAAAATCATATTACCATATTAGATAGTTTCCTTATAAATCTGTAATTTCAAAGCTCACCTTGTTTTTTAGTGCTGTTAAACAATAACATACTCATCTCTGTTTTGCGACCTCAACCTTTGGCTGCTCCAAATTTTACCACTCTCCTCAAGGAATGCCTATTTATCATTTTCTACCTTTTTCTCCTACCCCCATGATGACTTAACTTCTACTCTCCAGGCATACTTCCCTAAATGTGCTCTCATCTGCCTCTTATCTAAGTAGGTCATAAGGGTACTTTCATAATCTGATTCAACCTTCCTATCATGGCTTCTCCCACAGTTCACAAAAACTCTATACTAGCTACTCAGAAGTGCTTTCTATTACTGAAAATGGTATGCAATTTTATGATTTCCTACCTTTGTTCTTGCTGTTTCCTCTGCCTACAATGGCCCTGTGGCAGCATCACTCAATTGCTTCCTTCTTTATCCATTCCAACCTCTTTCTAATTTATCTTCCTGTGTGGCAAGTCAAGAGCATTTCCCAGGGTCCCTCGCAGCTGGAGTTCTGAGTGTGGTTTAGGACTCAACACTCAGAACACTTGCATGCGATTCAGAAGTCAGACAATGACACCTGTGAGGCTGACTTTCTGTTGCTTCTGCTTCTCCACTAGCAAGCGCAACTGTGGAGATGTTCGGTTTTCTGTGGAAGCAGTATGAGATGTCCCGGGGTCTAGCATGGGTACTGAGATGCAGGGCAAGAGTCAGGCATTTGTGGCAGGTATCATAGCAGAGGTGGAATAGTCCCAGAGGCAAAAGACGTGGTGGGGATTCTAGATTCTAGATGTCGCTTTGAGGAGTACGGTATGCCTGACCCAAGCCATGGTATTTTCAATTGCCTCATATGTATGCGAAAGCTGGACAATGACTAAGGAAGACTAGAGAAGAATTGATGCATTTGAGTTATGGTGTTGGCGAAGAATATTGGCTACACCATGGACTGCCAGAAGAATGAACAAATCTGTCTTGGAAGAAGTACAGCTAGAATGCTCCTTAAAAAGGAGCGCTGGACACGTTATTAGGAAGAACCAGTCCCTGGAGAAGGATATTATGCTCAGTAAAATAGAGGATCAGCAAAAGAGAGGAAGGTCCTCAATGAGATGGATTGACAAAGTGGCCGCAACAATGGGCTTGAACATAGCAACACTTGTAAGGACGGTGCAAGACCAGACAGCATTTTCTTCTGTTGCACATGGAGTCACTATGAATGGGAACCAACTCTATGGCCCCTAACAACAACAACAAATTCGAAATCACTCTCTAGCTCCTTAATTCTGACAGAAGTGTTTGCTCCTCTGTTGGCCAGTTCCCACCTATTGCTCTGGGAGTTCTTCCTTGGAACTCAGCCTCAAGTCTGCTCCTCCAGACTCAGCAAGGTTTCTGGAAGCACTGAATTCCCTGTATTAAACGCCTTCCTGCTTAAACTAGTCAGAGCATTTTTTGTCATCTGACACTGAATGCTGACCAACAGAGGCCCTTTCTTCCAGACATTCTCCCCAATTTGATTTCATCCCATGTTTCTGCATTTCCTATAATAAATATTTATTAGTTTAATAAAGGTAAAATCATAAGCTTTAATTACATAGATAATGTGTAAATATTTCTACATATATATGAGTAAATATAAACATATGGGAATATATATATATATATATATATGCATGCTAAAGAGATATGTGCTTGCCCGCAGGAAAACCTGAAAAACTCACACAGTAAAAAGTACCAATTGCCTACTTTTCCTTCACCATGTCTTGCCCCCAGATGAGAGCTGCTACCCTTCCCAAGCCACCTCCCTATTTAAACCAGAACCTTCTTTGTCACAATGAGATTAGCTTTGCATCCTGAGTAAACAGAGAGTGAATTTCTATCTTTCCTGTGCTGATTATTTCAAAGTCTTTAAAAGGAAATGTTCTTATTTATTTATGTCAGGTTTTCAGCACAGTTCCACCAGGCACTGCCTGGTTGAATTCTGCCTCTTGCTTGATGTTTTAATTCGCTGCTAGCAGAGATGCGTTCCTTAGCAGCAGGCAGGTTGAAAGACTGACCTCAGCCTGGATACTGCTACTAATCAGACTCCGTGGTTTGGTCCAGCATCTTAATTTCATTTCCTTTATTTATTTTTATGTTTCCTTAGTTTTCTCCTCTGCTTAGACATCAACTGTGGCTATGTCTACACATCATTGCCATAGCTTAGGGTGCAAAAATTCAAGCAACTGATATCTCTCTATACTCATGTAACAGGCAACTCTTTTAAACTGTATTCTTCCTCCAGTATCCCCTTAGCTGTCTGAGGTTCAGTTGTTGTTGGGTGCCAGTGAGTTGATTTCAACTCATAGTGATCTCATGTGACAGAGTAGAACTACTCCATGGGGTTTTCCTAGGCTCTAATCTTTGAGGGGAAACCCTGGTGGCGTAGTAGTTAAGCGCTATGGCTGCTAACCAAAAGGTCGGTTGCTCAAATCCACCGGAGGCTACTTGGAAACCCTGTGGGGCAGTTCCACTCTGTCCTGTAGGGTCTCTATGAGACAGAATTGACTCAGTGGCAATGGGTTTGGTTTTTCTTTTTGGAATCTTTGAGGGGGGCTCTGGCGGTGCAGTGGTTAAGAGCTACGGCTGCTAACCAAAAGGTCGGCAGTTCAAATCCACCAGCTGCTCCTTGGAAACCCTATGAGGCAGTTCTAGTCTGTCCTACAGGGTTGCTACGAGTAGGAATCGACTCGACAGCAACTTTTTTTTTTTTTTTTAATCTTTAAGGGAGCAGATCACCAGGTCTTTCTCCCAGAGTCTCTGGGTAGGTTTGAACCATCAATCTTTCAGTTAGCAGTAGAGTGCTTAACTGTTAAGCCATCTCGGCTCCTTGGGATTCATTTAGGCACCCTATTACTCTAGGAGGAATAAAACATATATTAGTACTGAACAATAATTGAATATTTAATATGTTCTAAATGAACTGCATGCAAAGAAAAAAAACAATTCTAACAAAAGTCCTAAGAATTAGATCCCAATTTCACAGTTGCAGAAACTGAGGCTTAGAAAAACTAAAAAAGACTTTAAATAATATGAAGAATTCCCAGGTGCACATTTATGAACGACACTGGTATTTCTCAGTCCACATCACTCTGGGGGTAAATCGATCTGCCCACAGCCTTAGAAAAATCACATACCTCTTCTTTTGACTCTTCATTTAGAATTGTGGGTACTTCTGATTCTAGAAAAACACTAACAACTAGTTCTGTGAATGTTTTGAGGGTCTTTTATGTTTATTGTGCTTTCAGATACCGCTGGCCCTTCTGTTTCTTTCCTCTCTTGCTATTTCTAGTGCTCCTGGGTCTAACATGCTTGGTACAACTTTTCTTTCATCTCTATTCCAGATGTGTGGGTACTGAATCTAGAAGTATCCATCCTGCCACCAGGAGTCACGTTAGAACCAGAGAGCTGAGAAGCCAGAGCCCTGAACAGTGCAAATTCTGAACTGATAACAAAACCAATAATGTGAAGCAAGTCAACTCAAATGGAAGACCTAGCCAAAGGCTAGAAGATAGAATCCAAATTGATGTGTGATTGGCAAGGCCAAGAAGATAGAGAAATTAGCTGAAGGACCCAGGGTGAAAGACAGGAGAATCAAAGCTTGATCACTGAATAACCCTTCCACTTCAAATGTCCGTTAAAAGCAGAGGTTCCCTGCAAACGACCATCTCAGAACAACAAAAGAAAAAGTTCTTTATGTTTCTCCCCCTTTTTGATAGGCCTGGCACATAGTGAACACTCAATAAATGTTAGTTGGAAGAAAACACATGCATTCTGAGATAGAAATGCGTATCGATGAAAATCAAGCATTGTTAAACCAGACAGAGGGGATGTGGATTGCCTGGATCAGGCTCCCTTGGTTTTCAACCCTTCAGAGTTTAGAGCTGCGTCTACACTTTGGCACTTCATTGCTATTTATGGCTGGCTGGAAAAGATTTGTTGGTTCAGAAGAAGACGTGCACACCACCACATGTAGAGTCGCGCAAGGCTTCCCTAGACATCAAATAGCTCTAATGATGGTTTGATGAGTTAAGGGTAAGTGAATCAGAAATTTATTGATTCAATTTCCTCTGTAATACACAAGGGTTTACAAATTCAGAGACCAGCTCGATTTGAAGATATTGAGTGTATAAAATGGAAAGCAAAACTTTGCCAAATCATAGTACAATCATTTTCTCCCATTCCAAGCTGAGAAGATCTATAAAATAAATGGCTAATCCATTTCTTTTAAGTTTCATTTAACACAGAAATAGCTTGACCTGGGTTATTAACCCTGGGCCTCAGTTTCTTCTTCCATAAAAAAAAGCAATAAAAGTAAAAAAAAACAATAGCTAATACTTATTAAGGACTTCGTAGAGATCAGAGGAACCTTTGTGGCCTAGTGGTTAAACACTCAACTGCTAACTGAAAGTTCGGCAGTTCAAACCCACCAGCTGCTCCGCAGAAGAAAGATGTGGCAATCTGCTTTCATAAAGACTACAGCTTCGAAAACCCTGTTGGGCACTTTTACTCTTTCCTATGGGGTCATTATGAGTTGGAACCAACTTGACAGCAATGGATTTGGTTTTGGGTTTGTATAGATCAGGCACTGTTCTAGGTGGTTTAAATGGATTGTCATATTTAATTGTCACAACAGTCCTGTAACAATATGCACTATTAGATCATCATTTTACAGACTAGACTACTGTGGCACAGAGAGATAAAGAAACTTTCACAAAGTCATACAGCTAACAATTAGAAAACCTAGGATTCACACCCAAGCAGTCTAATTCCAGAGCCACATACTTTTAATTCCTCGAACTAAACCCTCTAAGATCCCTTCCAGCCTAATGTTCTTTGACTGGTCACCGATTCTCTTCCATAGCTGTTTCAAACATTGAAATACCATGTCTCTACTGTTGGAGGACTCACGGGAGGGGTAAAAAGCATTAATCATGTTTGTCACTAAGTGATAAATTATACTTTATTTTCTTATTTCTTTTATGGACATTCATTTTCCGAATTTCTTACAATGAGCATGTATTTTTACCATCATGTAATACAAACCCAGTTGAAACACATGCAAATATTTTAAAAGGGACTCACTGAAATGTTTAGCAAAATCCTCATCAACATACGGAATTCTTGTGAAAGCCTTAATGATGGCATAATATGCCACAACAGAAATACATAAATGGCAGTATGAAAAAACCTATGGAAAGAATAAAAAAAAAAACTAGTGTGTTACAAATCAGATGATGTGGCTTCTTGAATTTGCTAGTCACTAACTCTGCAACCTTGAACAAAGCCATTTAACATCTCTGAGCCTGAAATTCTTCATCAGTAAAGAAGAGATAATAATATTTGCCCTGCATACCACTGAGCGTTGTGCACAAGCTCAAATGTGTACATAAATGCTTTGGAAAGTTTAAAGTAGCATGTAATAGAAAAGAGTGATAGTTAACTATTTCAGCCTCCATGACTGATAACAGGAATTTCTATTTACACGTTCCTTTAATTTGGTGCAAATGGTTAATATGCTCAGCTGCTAACCTCATGGTTGGAGGTTTGAGCCCACCTAGAGGCACCTCAGAAGAAAGTCTGGATAGCTACTTCCAAAAAGTCAGCCATTGAAAACCCTGTGGAACACAGTTCTACTCTGATACACACAGGGTTGCAGTGAGTTGGAACTGATTGGAAAGCAACTGATTTGGCTGGTTTGGTTTTAACTTTAATTACTTAGCTTTTCCAAATTCGCATGAGCATGAGTGGGTAGTTTTATTCTTGAGTACATAAATAAAGGCTAAAATGTACCAAGTTCTAACATGAATGGTGATACATTGGGAAGTGGTGCTCCTGTGACAAATGACTGAAGTAGCGTCATGGTCCCCAACATCCCCATTGGAATCCTGGTAGAATCATGGCAGGCTGTTTAAGACTGTTGAGAGAAACAGGCATAGCAGATCCTCAGAAGCAGAACACGACCAAATGAGACAGGATGCCAGGAAAAGAGAACCCTTAAATTAGAGAACATATGCCTCCTTTCCTTTCTTCTACAAACCTGACTTGAAACCTACTTTGAAAACAAACCATCCCAGTGCAATATGCTTAGTGCTAGTAAGAGTGGCAAATGCAAAGGGCTTTAGGAACATGGGGAAGGATGCGGGTATTCCTGCCTAAGGAAGTTGAAAGAAGTTTCATAAAGTGGGTAATGATGGAGCTGGATTATGGAGACTGTTGTATGGGGGGCGGAGGGGAAGGAGAAAGAGGAAGTGCAATGACAGGGAAGCACAAAGAAGCATGGCCGTTCATGAGACTACCCGAGATTCTCTGGGCCTGGCACATAGAGGTCACTGGGGTAAGGAGTGGGAAGTGAGGCCAGGTAAGAATTGGGGCCAGTGCGAAGTGCCTTATATGCCTTTATGAAAAGTTAGTACTTTAGTGTAAATGCAGTTCTAAGACATGTAACATTTAAAATCTACAGAATTATCATTACTGGGCTTTTAGAAAGATAACACCGGCAAAAAGGCAGTGAACGAACAAGATGGAAATTTGCCCAGTGGCCAGAAAAAAAAAAAAAAAAATGCAATTTCCTAGCTTTAGTAGGGATGATAAAGCCTGAAGCCAATAGCAGAGGGGACATGGGAACTGAGCCCATGATACAGATTTAAAAGATAATTTGGAGGTAAATAAAATGAGTTCACATTTATAGCTCATTACTGTGTGCCAGGGACTGTGTGATATGCTTAACATGGAGTATCTTATTTTATTCCTAAAACACTGAGGTTGGTATTACTATGACGGTTGCTTCACAGATGAGAAAATGAGAATTAGGGATTTTACATAACTTGTAAAAGATCAGGGAGTGGTAGAGCTGGGGTAGGAACTTGGCTTGCCTAATTCTATGTGTTTGGCATGGACGTGGGGATATCTGAGCAAAGTTTTAGGAAACTGAGAGAGATCTAGGTGACCTCTCATGGTTCCTGGTTGGGTTGGTGGGTGGATAGAGAATGAATGACATTGAATACAAAAGAGGGACATGTTTGAGGAGACTGATAATATAAGCAGTATTGAAATTGTTGAATATACGATAGCAGGATAGAAATTCCAAGAGGCAAGTGGAAATACTGGTTTAGCATCAAGAAGAGAGGTCTGGATTGTAGATCCATGTTTAATAGACTCATTGGGAATTTAAAATGTTACTAAAAGAAAATGCCCATAAAATGTCAGTTGTATTAATTGAGAGAAAAGCAAGAGCTAGCGAGGGAAGAGTGAGCGAGGGAAAGAGAGAAAAGGGAGAAAAGAAGAAAGGGAGCGAAGGATAAAGGAAAGAAGGAAGGAAACGGGGGAGGGAAGGGAGACAGGGGGGGAAGAAAGGAAAAAGGGAGGGAGGGAGAGAGGGAGGGAAGGGAAGGAAGACATGCAAAGGGTGCCAAACCACTAACCTCTGAGAAGCAGAACCCAGGCTAGAATGTAATTGTTAAGCTGCAGTAAGGGCTACTGGCCTGTAGAGACATTTTATTTTCTTGAGTCAGAAAAGAGGCCTAATGAAATGCAGGCTCCATTGTGAGTATGTCAAAGTGGTCTGAGATTGACAAAGAAAATGTCTTGCTAACCTCTATGCTTCAGATGGCCTCTGAAACCAGGGGCTATTTCTTGCAATCCATTATTTTTTCTCCACACAAAAGAACACTGCAGTTCCATTTGAACTCTGTATTTGATCAGTTAATGAAGAAATCCAGTGTTTATTCTGAGACGCTGCTAAAGCCACATCTTGACTTATTGACTATTCTGGCTTTGATGGAGCAAATTACATACCATCATAAAGCAGTCAGAATAAGCTTCTTGGAGAAGAGTACCCTCCCTAGTCCCTCTCTATTGATTCTGTTAAAAACAAAACCACAATATCTAAAATAAAACAATGCAACCAGTCCTCATTTACATGGGTGAAGTATTTTAAACTTGCTGCACTCTTTCTGAGTAATATTCTCCAAAGTGAAAGCTATTAATCCTTTCTGAATTTTAACGAACCCAAAAAGCCTTTCCATCAATTTCATGTGAGAAGGGCTGGTGAGGGGAGCTTTCCACAAACTTTAATTTTATAACAGTGTTCTTTGGTTCAAATGGGCTTTTGACCCAGCTAATGTAATTGTCTTTGTTATTGATAGCCACAGAGCAGTAAATAAACTTAGTCTGAGAATATGCCTGTGAGATTTACTTTCCAAACAGCATTTTGGATGACCCTCCAAGTGGCAAAACTTCTCTTTGTTTCCAGAAGGGTACACTGTTTGTCATCACAACCAGCATAAGAGGGCAATGGGAAGTGTTTATCATGGTAGAATATGAGCCATCACAGTGCTTTCCTCCCTACACACCTCCCCACCAGGCTCGTCTTGGGCTGACTCCATGGCCACTTTGCCAAGGAGAAACATAGTTAAACAAATTAAAACATCCAGTTTATCGTACCTTCCTGCTCCATCCGACTCATCCCTTCCTTAACCGAAGGGGAATGGTCTTTGCAACCCAGCTAGTTGCTGCCAAGTCAACTCTGACTCATGACGACCCACGTGTGTCAGAGTAGAACTGTGCTCCATTAGACTTTCAATGGCTCATTTTTCAGAAGTAGATCACTAGGCCTTTCTTCTGAGGCACCTTTGGGTGATCTCAAACCTC
Organism: Elephas maximus indicus; assembly: GCF_024166365.1. Taxonomy (NCBI): domain Eukaryota; kingdom Metazoa; phylum Chordata; class Mammalia; order Proboscidea; family Elephantidae; genus Elephas; species Elephas maximus. Next base: position 17,867,801 of record NC_064827.1, on the reverse strand, counting down.
CAACCTGTTGGTCAGCAGCTGCATGTGTTAACTGTTTGTGCTACCCAGGAACTCTGGTCTTTGCAATGGCAGGGTTAATGGGGGAGTATCTGTGAAGGGTAAGTGCCCTTCCTCCCTGTAGCTCCTTGGAGGTTGGTTCAGCAACTGGACCACAGATTCACCCTGCTGTTTCTGGAGTATGGGAGAATCTAGTAGGGGGAAATAGCTAAGCAATGCAGCCAGGAGGGAAGAAGCAAAGTCCAGTCCCAAAGATCTTTGCATTTCCTGAGTATTTTTGTTTGTTGTTGTTTTTTGACCTCGCTACAGATAGTTAAAGAAATCATTACCCTTAATTCATGGCAAACTGTCATCATGGGTCCACGCAAGGCCCCCTTTTGTTTGTTTGCTTGTTTATTTATTTATTTTTGTAATCCATGGTGGCCTAGTGGTTAAGAGCTACGGCTGCTAACCAAAAGGATGGCAGTTCAAATCTACCAGGCACTCATTGGAAACCCTATGGAGGCAGTTCTACTCCGTCCTATAGGGTTGCTATGAGTTGGGATCGACTTGACAGCAACTTTTTTTTTTAAGTCCCCAATCTTAGAAGCCCTGGTGGTGAAATGGTTAAGAGCTCGGCTGCTAACCAAAATGTCAGCAGTTCGAATCCACCAGGCACTCCTTGGAAACTCTATGGGCCAGTTCTACTCTGTCCTATAGGGTCCTATGAGCCGGGATCTATCGGATGACAACAGGTTTGGGTTTTTTTTTTCGGTTTATCCCCAGTCCTTATTCCTGTCTACCTCACCAACAAATAAGCAACTATTCAGGCATGTTTGGAAAGTATTTTTTCATTTGTATATGAGTTATGTGTATTTTTTAATGGATACAAAAGAATTATGCTGTAAATTTCATTGCTACTTCTTTGATTCACTCAGGGTTCTTTTTTTTTTTAATCTATTTATGTTGCTGTGGGTACCTCTAGTTGATTGCCTACGTGCTCCATAGTATTCCACAGAGAGGAGCCAGTCTTAACCATTCCCCGGCTACTGCTTCATTGCCTCCAACTTCCCAGTAGCTCAAACAACACCACACTTTCATGACCTTGTATATCCTTGTACACATCTACCCCCTTTTGCCCCATGATATGTATCCAGGAAGACGGCTGCTGATTGCTGGGATGTAAGGCAAGGATGGTGAGACTATGTCTTACATCCTTTGGACATGTTATCACGAGGGACCAGTCCCTGAAGAAGGACACCATGCTTGGTAAAATAGAGGGTCAGTGAAAAAGAGGAAGACCCTCAACGAGATGGATTGACACAGTGGCTGCTGCAACAATGGGCTTAAGCATAGCAACAATTGTGAGGATGGTGCAGGACTGGGCAGTGTTTCATTCTGTTGTACATAGGGTTGCTATGAGTCGGAATTGACTTGACAGCACCTTACAACAACAACAAGGCATACTTGCTCAGCATTTGGTTGAATTGAGCCAGACTCATGAGCACAAGGACTACCTAGGCCGCAGCCCACCAGCACTGTATGATGGTTCCCATACCCACAGTTCCACTGATGCTTGATATTGTTCAGAGCGGTAAATTTAGCAAATCCAATTACTGATGAATTTGATGGCCTCTTTATAAGCTTCCTAGTCTTAGGTTTTCTCTATTGTGAATGATCTGTTTATATCTCTGGCACATTTTTCTGTTGGGGTTCTTACCTTTGTCTTGATTTTCAGAAGTTTCCGGTATATGGCATACATTAGTCCCTTGTAAACTTTTGGCATTACACATAACATCTCCACATCTGTTACCTTATTTTGTGTCCCTGATGTTCTTCATTGAACAGAAATCTTTGATTTTAATGTGATAAAATTAATCATTTCTTTTGCTTTCAAAATCCTCCTATACTATCTTCTACAATCTTTATGATGTTATCTTTCACATTTAGGTCTTAATCCACCTGGAGTCCTGTTAGTTTGGTAATCCAGTTATATCTGTATACCTATACCTGGAGTCCCTGGGTGGTGGAAGCTTAACTTGCTTGGCTGTTAACCAAAAGGGTGGAGTTTTCAGTCCATCCATAGGTGCCACAAAAGAAAGGCCTGGCACTCAAAAAAATCAACTATTAAAAACCCTGTGGAGCACAGTTCTACTCTGACACACATGGGGTTGACATAAACCAGAATTGACTCGAAGGCAACTGCTATATATAAGTCTCTATCTCTACCTATATCTACGTTGTTGTTCTTCGGTGTGGTTGAATTGATTCCAACCCACAGCAACCCCATGTGACTGAGTAGAACTGCCCCACAGGATTTCCTTGGTTGTAATGTCTATGGAAGCAGATTGCCAGATCTTTCTCCCATGGAATAGCTGGGGCAGGGGGGTTCAAACCACCAACTTTTAGATTAGCAGCTGAGCACCTAACCATTTGTGCCACTAGGGCTTCTTTCTATCTCTATAACTGTAATCAAGAGAGACAGTTTTCTGAACAGCCTACCTTTTCCCATGAATTTATGGTGCCACTCAGTCATATGTTATGTTTTCCCACATACGTGAGTTTATCTCTGGACTCTGTTCTGTTCTAGGAATCTATTTGCCTTCCCCTACACCCACACATGGACAATTTTTATTACTTAGGCTTTGTTACATGTTCTAGTAATTGGAAAGACAAGTCTCGTCTTTGCTTTACCTTTTCAAAGCTGAATTTTGACCCTTTACATACATATTAGAATAAGTTTATTAGATTGATCCATCAAAGAAATCAAGCTGGAATTTGTTTGGAATTACATGTAACATAGGTTAATTAGAATATATAATATCAAGCTGTTCCTTTCAGGGGTATGCAATGTCTCCATTTATTCAGTTCTTTCAAGTTCTTTGATAGAGATACATGCCCCCTCCCAAGACAGCTTGTATACTCTTTATTAAACTAATTCCTAAAAATCTCTAAGGATTTTGTTGCCATTTTGACTTTTTTTTTTTTTTTTGTTATCTTTTCTGGTTGTCTTGATTTTTAGTCCCATTGTTCTTCCACTATTTCATACCTTTGCTTTCCCATGCCTTTGGGCTAATGTTGGGGTTGGGGGGAATCACACATCAGCATTCTCACTTTGTAGAAGGGCTAGTATTTTCTTTATCTGGTGGATCTAAAATATACTGAGATCCCAACTCTAACTGAGGTTGAAACTTTTATACCTGTGTCCATCCAGGGATTTATAACAACAGCATTTTTATTACTAGAGAGATTTGAACATTTGACTAGAGAGCTTACAAAGCTTCTCAAATATCAACCCCTTCAATTCCCACAGTATTTCTAAGAGATAGGGATGTGGGTGTCACGGGTAAGAGAGTGTCTTACCTCAGGCATCCATGACCAAATCTTGGCCTCATTTGATGTCACAGCCAGTGAGAATCATGGATTAACCTCTCAGCAGTGAAGACAACTCCTTAACTAGCCCCATCAACATTCTGCTGATCTTCATGAGGGACTCAACACACAGGAACTAGCGGCTGAAGCCAGACAGATGCCCCTTTGAGGATATATTTTGTTTTTTTCTGCATTTGTTTCAACTTTTCCTCCCACTCTTTTTCCCCCAACCCCTTTCTCTTCTTTTCCAAATCCAGATATAGGAAAAAGTAGCCAGAGTTAATCCAAAGCAAACTGTCAAATATATTTTATAAATTTCAGGGTAGCACTTAAAATGCTAGACTATTAAACACCAGACGTGGTGGGCATTCTCAAGGGTAATGAGTCCATTCTCAAGCGGAATGTTTTCACTAGTCTTTAGCCAACAGCTTGTGATTTCAGTGCCAGTATTATTTTACTCTTGGGAGAAAAATAAAAGGTCTCCTCTCCCTCCTCCTCCTTCATCTTCATTTTCTTCTTCTCCTCCATCTCCTCCCTCTTCTTCTCCTCCTCCTGCCCTTCTTCTCTTCCCTCCCCCCATCCTGGTTCATAATGGATCTTTTTAAAATGAAGCAATGTAGACAAAAGTGTTTTGTGAAAGCATAAACATATTATGACCATTTTCTTTTATCTATAGTATCAAACGAGATGGATATAAGAAATGAGAAGAAAAATGTCTTCAAATCCTGTCCAAGTGAAATCGAAAATAAATTAAAAAATACATAAAATAAAATTTATGATTATTCTTTCCTAGGAGTTGAAATCAAGACCAGGACTCGAGAAAGCATTTTTAAAGCCTATTCTTACAAATGCTTCTGTGATGTGTTCTCTATAAGATGAAGACAAATCTATTTGATCACTTGCAGAAAATGTTTATGCGTTACGTCTCAAGATTCTAACTATAATGATAAAGATCATTCTTCCCCAATCAAGATTGCTGCTCGTGTTGCATTCTAGTATGGTCACTTCTGTACTGCTTTTCCAGAATTATAGGAAATTAGCTTTGTGTGCTCTCTAATCTCAAACCACTCACTTTGGGGACTCTTAAAGGAACAGAGTATGGCAAAGTAGGAGGTGAGGTTTCTGCAATGCAGATTTGGAAGATAAGAAGGCATTGAGAATTATTCTGATTTTAGAACTCATTCCAGCTACTTGTTTACATAGTGGGGACTGAACTTTATGGAGAAGAGACTGATGGACAGTTAGCCCAGTTCTGCAAAGTTTCAACATGCTGTGGTCTGAAGTTATGATGATCAGAGCTGGTACTATGCTAACCCTGTCTGTGGGGACAACATTAGAGAAGTCGAAGTGAACTTCCATCTCAGATATACAACTTACTCTCTGCCCTTGGGATGGGTGATAGAACTCTGGAAGAATCAACAATTTCTTGTTATAATTCAGAAAGTAACCAAGACTAGAACAAAATTACATAATCACATTTATAGATCAGGGTTTGATTACAGAAAAGGTTTATCCATTGAATTAGTTGCTTTTAAAAATGTGCAAAGCTTGACTCCAGAAGCAACACTGCAGAGCTGACCCACCAAAGAGCTGCTACTTCGGCCACAGTAAGGAAGATGGGAGATGATCAGGAGATTCAAGGACCAGGAAGTCATTTTCTCAACTGTGGGCTCTGGACCTAACTCCTGCTGCCACCATCTGAGGATTAAGAAGCTGCTGCCAAAAAGAGTTGGCTCCAAGACCACGCCATCATTTCCACAAGCCATGCCAACAAAATGGACACCCCAAAAAGTCTCAACACCCATGAAACTATGAACCAGATACTTGGACCCCTGCTTTTGTTGTAGCTGAAAAGCCAAACGCTTCTATGGCTATGCCCATTAGCTTCTACTTTCCAGGCATGGCGCTGGTACATCAGCTTGGTGGGAGCCAAGTTATAAGGGCCTTGTGCTGTAAGGCATAACACAAGGGGATTGAGCACAACTGAGTGAGTCAATATGTACCATATGCCACAGTATGCATATTATCTGCAACAAAGCAAAACAAATTTATAAGCGTCTCATAAAACTGCTGTGGCAGTGGGATCCTGTAGAGTTGCTAGTGGACAAAAATGGCAGTAGGAAATTAAAGGTAGTCTTTGCTTGTATTAATTTTAGATGTGTAAAATATTACTGGACTATTCCTTACTTACTGTGCATTATTTTAATCTAGGTAAACATATTTTTTAAAGGCTTCCACCAGAATGCTCCTTAGAAGTGAGGATGGAGAGACATCAGCTCACTCACCATCAGGAAAGACCAATCGCTAAACGAGGAACATCACGTTTGGCAGAGGATCAGGGAAAATAAGGGAAGCCCTCCATGAGATGAACTGACACAAAAGCCACAACAATAGACTCAAACTTACCAACAATCATGAAAATGGCACAGGACCGGCCAACATTTGGTTCTGTTACACATGGCCACACCACGAGCTGGAGATGACGGCAACTAACAACAACATGGGTTCGCCCACAACCTCAGTCCCCTGTACCTCATATGTCTTGTAAGTTCTCCTATTTCTCACCTATAATTCCCCTAAGAATTGTCAGAAATTCAACTTTCGATGCTACAGAGGACGTATTCAATAAGAGTTATTTTGATCCGTATAGACCTTTAACTTCTAGTAAGATAACATCTTGAACTATCAATCTTGACGCTTTGCTTTTTCCTACTATATTATACGGTACTTTTTTCCTAATTAGTTAAAGGTATACAGAGAATTTCACAATATATCTTTGAAAATGAAAAGAAGGCCTGATTATAGAAAGACACAGAGTCCATCCACCCATTTCTTCAGAGAGACTACAGCAGGGGGACCTGTGCTGGAGAGTCACAGGGATGAAGTGTGATCGCAGAGGAGATCTGGCCTGACCAGAGATGAAGCGGAGCATTTGGTGTGGAGTAGGGTCAGTATTGTCCAGCCCCCAGGGTGGCCTGTGCAGAAAACTGATGAGGAACCTAGCCAACAAATTATAGATCCTATTTCACCTTCCCAGAGAGTCCCACTCCTCCTCTGGGCAGCAGTTTGTATGGTCACTCAGGTGAGGACCTTCCTGCACATCATGAGAAGGTAGCTTATCCATGCTGTGAGGGTTTCCTAAGCCCCATCTCACCTGGCCCATGAGAAAGACTTGCTCATTTTAAACAGTGGCCTCCAACTCATGGCAGCCCATGTGTGTCAGAGTAGAACTATGCTCCATAAGGCTCTCAAAGTCCACTTTTTTTCAGAATGAGATCACCAGGCCTTTCTTCTGAGGCACCTCTGGCCGGACTTGAACTTTTAATCTTTCTGTTAGCAAATAAGCACTTAACTGTTTACACCACCAGGGACTTCAGGACACTCGCAAGCCCCAGAAACAGAGTGTGGGTGGGCTTGGTGATCAGGGAAGAAATCATATGCAAGGCAGTCCTAGCATTAGTACTTGAGTGGCACTGAGCATTGGTAAAACACTCATTCACTACACAGAAAACAAGAGCTGTTCATATGCACCATCTTTTTGATCCTCACAATACACCAAGGCAAAAGAAAAAAAACTTGTTGAGTTGATTCCCATGGAAGTTATTATCTTCATCTAACAGATAAAGAAATAAAGCTCAGAGAGGTTTTAAAACTTGCCAAAAGTCACACAGCTAATAAATGACAGGACACACAATGAAACCAAGTTTTTTCTGACTCTGAGACCTGTGCTTTGTCAGTGAATTGATTTTGTTAAAATACAGCCTCTGTAGAGGAGAAAAAGCAAAGAAAACTGTGTCGCAAAGTTGAATTTAGTCAAAAGTGTTATTCTAACTGCAGTGGATTGAATTCAGTAAATAAATTGCCTTTTCAAAAGGGAAAGTATTTTTTAAACCTGAAGTCAACATATTTGAGTAGAAATATCCTGAAGCTATGTTAACCTAAGCAAACAATTTTTTAGAAAAACATCCATGTCAAAGCAATGGCTGATTTGGTCAATTCAATTAAATTGCCAGTTAATTATATGAAAAAGCTGTTTAAAAATGAGAAAAGATGCAGCCAAGGTACTTATTTGATTATTTGATGTTGTACGAAATCACATCATTACCTTTTTTTTTTTTTTCCACTTTTCACATAATTGAGTTGGTGCAATGTTGTGAAATAAGCTATGGACTTCTAGAATCTTATATTAACATTTCTTAATATTTTATGTATCATGTATTAAATTCCTTATATTTCTACACCAAAGCTGAATCACTAGCCCTGATTTTACAAAACGTCTCCCCTACCCCTTGTTCTAGAAAATCAGTTTGGACAATTTATTTGGTATTCACTTGCTTCTTTTATTCATTTATCCCATTCAGTTTTAAGTGCTTGCTAGGTGACAGGTACTATATGATGGTCATCATGAAAATTTAATGGCATTTCTTCATGAGAGAAAGCCTGATCCTGTGGAACTGTGCCTGAGCTAGAGAAGTTTTGGTATTTCTTTCTAGCTATACGCAAAAGTTCCCAGAAAAAAAAAAACCCAGTGCCGTCGAGTCGATTCCGACTCATAGCAACCCTATAGGACAGAGTAGAACTGCCCCATAGAGTTTCCAAGGAGCGCTCGGTGGATTTGAACTGCCGACCCTTTGGTTAGCAGCCGTAGCACTTAACCACTACACCAGCAGGGTTTCCCAGAGAACCTAAAAAAGAGTACTTTAGTAAAGATAGCATTGGAGGCATTGACTGTGATCATCAGGAAAGATTTCTGATTTCACTCTAGCTGAGTGAAGGCAGTGTTTCATCATGGTGAAGAGTCTTGGATCTGGAAAACTAGAAGCAACTCAAATGTCCCACAATGGGCAAATGCACACACATACTGTGGCACAACCATAGAGTGGAATAATACTTGGCAACACAAAGGAATGGACTACTGATACCCACAGTCACATGGGTGAATCTCAAGTGCATTATCTTAAGTGAAAGAAGCCAGACTCAAAAGGTCACATACTATATGACCTCATTTACATGCCATTCTCGAAAAGGGAAAACTATACAGAAAGGAGGCAGACTGGTGGTCACCAGGGTAGGGGGGTGGGTAGTGGTTGACCACAAAAGCAGACTTGGGGAGGTAGTAAAACTGTTCCTTATCTCGATGGTGGTAGTAGTCACATGACTACACATGTCTCAAAGTTCATAGAACTGTACACCAAAAAAATGTCTTTTGACTGTATATAAATTATACCTAAAATTGGTGTTCAGTACTAGAGTTTGATGTCTTGGGTCTAAATCAAATCCCACCTCTGCTGTTTCTAACTTTGTACCTTGGGCCAATACTTTAGCATATTCAGGCTCATCTCAGAGTCCTCATTTATGACATAAGAGTCATAATCATGTTTACCTCACCGAGTTTTCATGAGAATTAAGGGAAGTAATCCACATGAGTTTCCCAGCCCACTGCCTGACATGGAATTTACTTTCAGTAAAGATATAATTTCAACAATGAGTTTGCACAAATAACAGTAGCATGTTTTACTGATCTGCCTCTTTGGCTTCTCCCGCGATCCCTCAGTATTCCCTCATATCCGTACGAGCTCTTCCAAAACCACTGTTCATGGGCTGGGCTTCCCCATGTACCACCAAGCACAACTATGGCACTCATGGGCCTACCACAATCCCGTCCTCTACTCTCACCATTCACTGGTGCTCAGAATAGCTGGCTCCATGACACATTGTCTCTTCATGGCAGCCACACGCTGTGCTCATCAAGGCCAGAAAGAGAGAGACGACAGCACACAATTCAATCATCTCTCACTGATGATTTATGCATGATGTCTGACTTTTTCTATTTTTTCCCCATCTGAAATATCAGACTGTCATTTACCAACAAAAATAAGGAATGCTTGGAATAATATATGCGACTCCTTCCTTGTAACTCAATTCAAAGCATTACGTTATTAAGTCCTGAAAACTCACTCCAAGCAGCATTATTTGGTACTGAGGAGAGTTCAGTTAGTTTGGAGGTCAGGAAAAACTGAAATTACTTTCTTTCGATATTGGGGCTAATGGTGAGGAACCATGGCATGGATCCTCTAACACAATGGATAGTGCCCAAATTCTCTACATGGTACACTACTTCATTTTGGAAAGCATTATCATTTCTTTTTCCAACACATTGCCTTTCTAATTATATTTTGTTTATGCTATTGCCATTACTTTTCCTTCTCTGAGAGCTCAACAAATGATAGTAGGAATGAGAGGTAGGAAAATGACCTAGAAAAATACTGCATTCACCTTCTGGAAGTTAGAAACTCCAGTGCATAATTTTACTTCTTCAACTTGTCTAATGATGTGCAAACACAAAAGAAATACATTCATATCAGGGCACTTGGTATTATGTTCAATGTAAATGGCACTAGAAAGATAACATATTCAACAGTATTAGTCATTTACGTCATAGAGAGGACAAGCCAACAAGGTGAATTGTTGGTAGGAATGGGATGGGGAAGAGGATTAAATGAGAGCTTTGGACAACTGAAGGGAGAAGGCAGATATATTTCTGAGGGTTGTAATAATGGAGGAAGGAGATACTGGGGTTACTACAGCCTAACTTTCCCTACTTACTGTTGTCAACCCTTAGATTATAAAGTGGCTTGTTTTTATGACTATAGTAGGAATCTGGCTGCATATTGGAAAGTTTTCAAAGATTTTTTTTCCCTTGTAAAGAAATAGTACTCTTTCTGGTCCTGGCTGCAAAAAAAGCAAGAGCTGGCTTCCAACTAGGCACATAGCCATATTTGATACAATATGGCCTTACTTTAGTCTTCCTCGAGAGAATATATCTATCTCTATCTATCATCTCTATCTCTATCTATATCATCTATATTTATACCTATATCTATATCTATCTAGCTCTCTGTCGTTATCTATCCACCCACCCACCCACCCACCCACCCACCCACCCACCCACCCACCCACCCACCCATCCATCCATCCATCCATCCATCCATCCATCCATCCATCCATCCATCCATCCATCCATCCATCCATCCATCCATCCATCCATCCATCCATCCATCCATCCATCCATCCATCCATCCATCCATCCATCCATCCATCCATCCATCCATCCATCCATCCATCCATCCATCCATCCATCCATCCATCCATCCATCCATCCATCCAATCTATCTATCTCCAGGTCCACAGACTCTTTTATCTCTTTTATAAATAGAGAAAGCTTAACTCCACTCATTCTCTGTACCTTGTGGATGTTCTGGAGCTCTGGTGGTGCAGTGGTTAAGAGCCTGGCTGCTAACCAAAAAAGTTGGCAGTTGGAATCCAGCAGCTGCTCCTTGGAAATCCTGTGGGGCAGTTCTGCTTTGTCCTATAGGGTTGCTATGAGTCAGAATTAACTCAACAGCAACGGGTTTTTTTTTTTTTTTTTTTTTTGATGTTCTAGCATTTGCATTGTTAGTAGGTCATAAAAGAGGAATATACACAGATAACAATGTCCTTTGATGACCAGACCTCTACGCTTGAAATAAGATCATTTTCTGGAACATGTTTTTTTGTATGCAGTGCCGAGTATATGCAAACAATTTAGGGGCACACCTACCTGCAAAAACAGAATAGTATACTTTGTTTGGTGTTCTCCAAAGATGGTCAACAGCAATTTTTTCCTTCGTCATGCAAGCATTCTGCTCCAACCATCAAGAAGTAGAATCTATTTCTTCTCCCCTTGAATCTGGATGGGAATTGATTTGCTATGACTAAGAGAATGTGGTAGAAAAGATATTTGGAACTTTTTGGGCCCAGACCTTCCAAATATTGACAGCCCTTTCTTCATTCCTCTTGGAAGTCAGTGGCCATGTTAAAAGTCCAGGCCACCATGAAAAAGACTATCATGTTGTGAGTAGCTGGTCACATGGACCACATGGAGGACCCATGTGGAGGATCATACGTGTGAGTGAATTCTGATAAGTCATACCAGTCAACTTCACATGGAACAAAAAAAAAAAAACAAGAAACACACACACACAAAAAACCACCCAACTGAACCTATTCAACTCACAGAATCAATAAAAATAAATTAATGTGGTTTTAAGCCACTGCATGTTGGAGCAGTTTGTCATACAGCAATACATAAGTGAAACATTTTTCTTCACCACTCATTTCACACGTGTCACCTCCAACAAGGATTAAAAAGAAGGAAGTCAAATAAACATGTATGACAATAATTAAGAATTCATTCAAGTAATACTTTTCATCGTCAAGACACAAGTAACCAAAATTCTTCCACTTAAATTAAGCCATCATGATCAATAATTTTTATATTAAGAAATCAGCCTTCACATTTGTTAGGATTAGAAGCACCCCTTTCTATGTGTTATCTCATTCTTCTAATATAAGCTGAAGGCAGTGTAAAACCAGACATGCATGTCACTGAAAAATGCATCTATCTATTCATTCACATTGTTTTCTCTGATCCACATCTTAAAAAAATTACGAACTCATTTGGAAAATGTGGAAGAAAAAATAATCAATAGAGTAATCATGATTTATAAAGGTGAAACCCTCATGTCATGGACATTCCATCAGGGAAAAGGGGAAGCCATCAGGTTTTATCTGAGCATATTCCACAATCTGATGTGATAAATTTACAAATGGACTGACACCATTATTAATAGAGAAGATCAGTGGGTACATACCAAAAGCATAAGAGCTACCAGACAAACCCCAGCTTCCAGAGGCTTCAGGGAGCTGTGGGAACAGCCTGGGGCAAAGGTGATTAAAGGCCATCAGTGAGGAGTGGACAAGAAGGAGAAGCCAAGCTTTTCTGCATGTCTTGCAAAGGCACAACAAAATGGGTCAGCTCCCACAGTCTGTGAGAGAATCAGGCCAAACCCCTCCTCTGTTTCCTAGGACTTGATCACATGTCTTGCACAGAAGCAATTTCAGTGGATATTGGGGATGGAACTGTGTCCCCTCAAGTATGTATGGAAATCCTAACCCCCGTACCTGTAAATCTGACCCTGTTTGGAAATAGGGGTTTTTCTTATGGTGTATTAATGAGATCAGACCACTATAAGATGGGTCCTAAACCTAATCACTTCTTATGAACAAAAAGAGCAGAATAGACACAGATATGAACAAGGGGAAGATGCCATATGAAGACAGACACACAAGGCAGATGCACCCACAAGCCCAGGAATGACAAAGATTGCTGGCAGCTACTAGAAGCTGAAATAGACAAGGAAGGACCTTGTCTAAATTCAGACTTCTAGCTTCATGAACTGTGAGAAGACACATTTCTGTTTGTTAGAGCCACTGACTAGTAATATTCTGTTATAGCCGCACTAGGTACCTAAAACAGCAGGGAACCCAGTCACTTGAATTTGTCATGATGGTAGCTCAGATTTCCCCAAGAATCCTATGGTCCCTAAGCTCTCCCACCTAGTTCTGAGGGTACAGGAGAAATTAATGCATGAAATGAAGAAAGCAAAAAGACATTCTGTGGAGATGAAATAAACAGTCCACATTCAAGAGACTCACAGTCAAGCAATTAGTGATACAACCAGTGGCACAATAAGTGCCCATCGATCCCCAGAAGAACGGGAGCAGCACAAAGAACAAGGTAAATTAGACACAGATCAAAAGAGAAGCATGTTCAATAAAGAGCTCAGGCAGAATGCTGCCTAGGCAGCTCAGCACTGGAGTTTCAAACAGCCAAGTCATGAAGGGATGGATTGCCCAAGCTGTGCACTACCCTCAGCAGAGTTTGCAAAGGTGGTCCGTGGTGACATGATTTCGTTCTCAAGTTATTGATTCCATTGAAGAAAACTGAAACTTTCCAAGAGTCATTGGGAAGAACTAAGAAAGGGGCAGAAGTTAATTTAGCAGCAGAGGCATTCACTGAGTCTAACATGTTTCCTTGCAGAGGAAATTAATCATGGATTTGAAGGCAGTCTTTTCATGGCTCTGGAAAAAAGTCTGCACAGGTGTTAGTGGCTCCATTAGTGAACTCCTCAACCTGCAGCTGAGAGCAACCTATTTATACTGACGTCAGATCCGAACAAAGCTGCACAGAGGATGGAAGAGATGGAAAGAGATCAAATTATTTGAAAGGAAGAGAGAACAGAAAGAGGTGCATCAGCGGGAGGGAAGCGCAAAGATGGTGTGCACCAGCCTTCTTGATTTGATTGACTATTCTTTGTTGCTGGGAAGAATTGGTGGATTTCCTTGCCTAATAAAATAATCCTAGAACCAAAAACCAATGAGTTGCCGATGAGTTGATTCTGACTCATGGCCACCCCGCGTGTATCAGAGTAGAACAGCTCTCCATAGGGTTTTCATGGCTGTGACCTTCTAGTAGGTCCCTGGGTGGTGCAAATGATTTGAACTCAATCGAGTACTAACCTAAAGGTTGAAGATTTGAACCCACCCACTGGCACCATGGAAGAAAGGCCTAGTGATGTGCTTCCATAAGGATTATAGCCAAGAAAACCCCATGGAGCAGTTCTACTCTGTAACACATGAGGTTGCCATAGTTGGAATCAACACAAGGGCAGTGTTTCCACCCCTCACTTTTTGTAAGCAGATCACCAGGCCTTTGTTCCGAGGCACCTCTGGATACGTTCAAACTGCCAACCTTTTGGTTAGCAGCCAAGTGCTTAATCATTTGCACCACCCAGGGACTCCAGAATCCCAGAAAAGATTATGCATATTCAAGAGTCAGATGACTATAATAAAGACAAAACCTTGTAAACCAAAAAACCAAACTCATTGCCACTGAGTCGATTCCAACTCATAGCAACCCTACAGGATAGAGTAGAACTGCCTCATAGGGTTTCCAGGGAGCAGCTGGTGGAATTGAACTGCCAACCTCTTGGTTAGCAGCCCAGTACTTAACCATTTAGTATGTAAAAATGCTGCTTAGCCTTTTCCCTATTTGTTATGAGGTCAGACTATATGTATTTACCATCAGCTTTACGCAGGAAAAATAGAGTGGGTTTTATCCATTCTTCTAGCCCTGTTGTTGTTAGGTGCTTAACTTGTTGATGTTAATTTGAAAGCTTGAATGACCTTCTCTCTCTCTCATTCTCTCTCTCTCTCTCTCTCTCTCACACACACACACACACACACACATCCCACCAGAAAAATCCCCAGGGCCAACCTTCACACATTCTACAAAGGCACACAACCTCTGAGGTGCTTAGAGGCCTTTTCACTAGCCAAAAGATCTTCCTTTCCTTCACAGCCTATTTATTAATCATTAGGTTATTTTAATTTTATTCTAATAGAAAAGGAATTTGTGAATTAAAAACGCTGTCTTTATGTCTGCTAACAGTCCCGTATTTTCTAAACTGCTCAAATTGTAAACCTGGATGAAAACTGTGCAAAATGTCCTCTAAAGAGAGATGTTGGCAGTTTAGAATATGTCATCTTAGACTTATGGTTGGCTATAACATTTGATTTACCTATCAAAAAAGAAATATCCATGCTAGTTTCTTTCCTTTCATTAATGAAATCCATTTTAAGGTCTCCAGGGGGTAAATTATTTTTAAAATTAGTTTTTATTTTATTAGTCACGTTGCAGAGTGTCAAAAGTGGACTGAAGCCAGTGGCATGTTACTGAGCTTTTTAATATTGATACGATCACTCAGCGTTCTATGCGGAGTGACATTGCTAACCTCCTGGGATGACATGTTTTTTTTTTTTTTTTTAAAGAAATCAGGCAATTTTTTAAAGTCAATCCTCCATTCTTTTCTTCTGGTGTTTTTGTCCAGGACAAGAAGAATATCCACATTCAGTTTTCCATGATTCAATTCATTCAACCAGAATTGTTTTGTTTTTGTTGTTATACTTTAGATGAAGGTTTACAAAGCAAACTAGTTTCTCATGAAACAATTAAGACACTTAATGTTTTGTGACATTGGTTGCCAACCCCGCGACATGTCAACATTCTCCTCTTCTCGACCTTGGGTTCTCTATTACCAGCTTTCTTGTCCTCTCCAGCCTTCTTGTCTTTGCCCCCAAACTGGTGTAACAATTTCGTCTCATTTTGTTTTATGGGTCTATCTAATCTTTGGCTGGAGGATGAACCTCAGGAGTGACTTCATTACTGAGATAAAGGGTTTCCAGTGGTCACACTCTCCAGTCTCTGTCAGACCAGTGAGTCTGGTCTTTTTTTCTTTTTTTTGTGGGTTGGTTAGAATTTTGCTATATTTTTCTCCAGTTTGTCCAAGACTCTCTATTGTGATCCCTGTCAGAGCAGTTGGTGGTGGTAGCTGGGCACCATCTACTTGTGCTGGACTCAGTCTGGTGGAGCTTGTGGTAGTTGTGGTCCATTAGTCCTTTGGACTAATCTTTCCCTTGTGTCTTTGGTTTTCTTCATTCTTCCTTGCTCCAGATGGGATGGGACCAGTGGAGTATCTTAGATGGCCACTTGCAAGCTTTTAAGGCCCCATGCTACTCACGGAAGTAGGATGTAGAACATTTTCTTTATAAACTACGTTGTACCAATTTGAGCTAGATGTTCCCTGAGACCATGGTCCTCACAGCCCTCAGCCCTGTAATTTGATCCCTCAGGGAGTTTGGATGTGTCTATGGAGCTTCCATGGCCTTGTCAACCAAAATTTTCTGAGCACTAACTTGGGGATAATACTATGCTAGATGCTGAGGATGCAAAGGGAATCCCCAATGTGGCCCTCCCCTTCACAGAGCTTAGAGTGTATTCAGTAAAGATTTCTCTAGCACCTGTTGGGTTCCAGAGAATGAGGTTTATTAGTGGTTACCAGGATCAGGAGGAAAGGGGAAAGAGGAGTGATTGTTGAGGAAGCATTGAATGTCTGTTAATGGCGATGGAAAATCTGGCAACAGATACTGGTGATGGTTGCACAATAGGATTAATGTATTCAATGTCACAGAATTGCACATGTAAAAAATGTTGAATTGGCAAATACTGTGTTATATGTATTTTTACCACAATAAATAAATTTTCAAAAGGAGATTTAGAATGGTTAAGGTAATGCCTCTACAGTCAAGAGACTTACTAATTAGTAGAGAGGATGAGAGAATCATCCTATTAGAAAGAGCTTCAAGGGGTCAGTGGAGATTATGTCCATGGAAAGGAAGCCTTCAAGGGCAGGTGATATTTGGACAGGGATTGGCAAATTTGGTGGATTCTGGGAGATGGAAATTAGGGGTTCAAGGAAGAAGAAAGGACTAAGGGATGTTCAGAGGGAACAGCATGAGGAAAGGGAAGTAAATCTAACAGGAATGTAGTTAAAAAACAGTAAGTAGGTTATTTAAATAGAACGAATGTGTTTGGGGATACAGTAGATGATGGGCAAATTAGGCTATAACCATACTGCTGAAGGTCTAGAGTGCCAGTCTGAGTGCTCTGAACTATATTTCTTTGGAGAGCGTGCATTTAGTGAAGGTTCCAAGCAAAGAAAAAGATCCATTGCTTATTAACAACACTCTTTGATACAAGGTTGGATTAATCCCTTCATAGGTAGGCATCGTATTTAAGAGTATTTTACTAAATGCATTTACTAACTTTTTTAGAGTAACTAGACCCAAGCTTGTCATTTCTGGTGTATCCTATGAGTCAAGGTAGTGCCCAGTAACTATGGAGGGTGAGGGTCAACATTCTGTTTACTACAGAGGATAACAGTATATCTTGCAATTTATATTAAATATACAAACAGGACCTTAAAATGATCCCCAGTTATTGTTGAATGCACATTGTAAATCTGCAAGTGAGATTTCAGAAAGAAGATTATGAAAGCTACTTTTACAGCATGGAAGAAGAAATTCTGAGATTATCATGGCCAGAGTTGCTCACCAATGCAGTCTGGGACTTGGGAAAACTAGTCTTTAGTTATAGCTCTCTCAGTTACTTTGTTAAATGCAAAATGCATGCAAAGGATCATAGGTAGGTTATTTATGGATTGAATTATGTCCCCCCAAAACATGTGTTATAAATCCTAACCTCTATGCCTGTTGTTATAATCCCATTTAGGAATGGGTTATCTTTATTATGTTAATAAGGCAGGATTAGTGTAGGGTGTATCTTACTTGAGTCAGTCTCTTTTGAGATATAAAAAATGATTAAACAAGCCAGCAGAGAGAGAGATGGGGTAAGACAGATGCCAAGACACAAGGTGATCTCCAAGAAACCAGGAAGCAGAAGCAGAAGAGACAAGGACCTTCCTCCAGGGCCAACAGAGAAAGAAAACCTCCCCCTTTAGCCGGTGCTCTGAATTCAGACTTCTAGCTTCCTAAACTGTGAGAGAATAAATTTCTGTTTGTTAAAGCCATCCACTTGTGGTATTTCTGTTATAGCAGCACTACATAACTAAGACATTGTTTAAAAAAAAATTCCTTATGGAAAAGAGAAAAAAAGCAAACTTCAAATATTCAGAACAGACATTATTGAAATCAACTGAATTGAACCCAACATAACAAACCAATATTGGCAAGAGAATTATCTTGTAAAGCATAACCTGTGAAAGAGCTGTTGACAGTTGACTCCGTTCTCATTCCCCCCTTAAATACTGCCCGTCTCAGTTATCTATTGCTGCTATAACAGAAATACCATAAGTGGATGGCTTTAACAAACAAATTTATTCTCTCACAGTCTAGGAGGCTAGAAGTCCGAATTCAGGGTGCCAGCTCCAGAGGAAGCCTTTCTCTCTCTGTTGATTGTGGGGAAATGTCCTTATCATCAATCTTCCCCTGGTCTAGGAACTTCTCAGTGCAGGGACCTCGGGTCCAAAGGATGTGCTCTGCTCCTGACACTACTTTCTTGGTGGTATGACTTTCCCCCCCATTCTCTCTTTTATATCTCAAAAGAGATTGACTCAAGATACAACCTAATCTTGTAGACTGAGGTCTTGCTTCATTAACATAACTGCCTGTGATCCGACCTCATTAACACCAAAGAGGTAGGATTTACAACACATAGGAAAATCACATCAAATGCCAAAATTTTGGGCAACCACACAAAACTGGGAATCATGGCCTAGCGAAGTTAACACACATTTTGGGGGGACACAATTCAATCCATAAGACTGGCTAATAAATAAATTAGTGATAGCATCAATATCATTTTTGCTAAATGATTGCTCCCGTCAACTAAAAAAAAATCCTATTTCCATTTTCCCTACTTGGGGGAATGCTCAAAATGATTAAATAATCATTAATTAAGTAATAATGAAAATAAAGCCAGAAAAGGAGTGGCTGGGAAGGTGTCAGGGAACCAGTAAGGAAGACAAGACACAGTGATATTTTACTTTAGTTGACCCTAGCAAGAATCCAAGTCATCTCTGAAAGTGCCACCCTGTCTTATTTGTGTGTCCACCTATCCTTCCTTCAAATTAAAAGCAAGCAAAAAATGACTGCACCTGACACATATTATGCTTATCCAGATTAAAAAAAAAAAGTCTTCCTCACAGGAAGCAGGAGAAGATGCTAACTCTGGTCCAGCAGAAAAGGAGGTTGGCATGGAAAATCCTGCCAACATGACAAAGGACATACATTCCTGTACTCCGTCCTTTAGGCTTGCTATGGGTCAGAAGTGACTCGACGGCTACGGGTTACGGGTAGCAGAGCAGGTTATGAAACAATACACACAGCATAGTTCCCTTTTTGCCTGGTTGGCAGGGTTACACAAGGTTTTTTTTTTTTTTTTCTGTGTATTTCCCATCTCGTCCTTCTCATTTGCAACATTTTCCCACCCAAAAGCTAATTCCACTCTCCCACATCCCCCGGGAAGCAGAAACAAAGATTCAAAACAATCAATCAAACAAATGAAACCCCCTTATGTGCTAGATCCAGATTCTTTCCTTGAGAGCTTACCAACAGGGTTAGTTTTGACTCCTGAGATGCTAGATAAGAGAGGCCTGCAGGAAGAAAAGAGAAGGGGGAAGGGTTGGGTGGGGCTGGTGGGGACAGAGGACCAAAGAAGACAGAGGAAGTATCTCCGAGTTATTTTCCAGTAGACACTCCTTTCCCTTCCTACACAAATTCTCACCTACCTTTCCCAGTCCAGGACACTTAAATGGTTTCCTGACAGATTGTATGCAACACAGACAACTTGTGTTAGGGTGGAGTGTGAGATAACCTCAGGTGGAACTGAACAGAGCCATGAGAAGGAGTTTTCCTGTGAACAGGGACAAGACTGGGTCTACTTCTCTGTCACACACATTCAGGAAGACAGGAGCTCGGAAAGGAACTCCGTGTGTAAGTAAAAATACTTTTTGTTAAAAAAAAAAAAAAAAAGACTGAAGAGATAAACGTGTTTACACAGATATGTTAACAAAGGTTATCTCTAGAAGATGAGTTAATTATTGATTTAAATAATTAATACTTATATATAGTGTCCTAATTTGAACTGAATTAGCATTCATTACTGAATTCCAACAATGGTGAAGATGGTGCAGTACTGGGCAACATTTGCTCTGTTGTATGTGGGGTTACCATAAGTCAAAGCCAACTCAGCAGCAACTAACCACACAACTTGTATAAAGGAAAATGTAGTGATTTTTTTTTTTAAAAAAGTGTTGCCAATCAAGTTTACCTTCAAGCTTCCTCTCCCTAAGATGCTTTGTGATAAACCAAACCAAACTGGTTGCTGTCGAGTCAATTCCAACTCATAGCGACCCTATAGGACAGAGTAGAACCGCCCCGTAGAGTTTCCAAGGAGCGCCTCGTGGTTTCAAACTGCCGACCTTTTGGTTAGCAGCCGTAGCACTTAACCACTATGCCATCTGGGCATAGATCATGTTATTAATCGTCACGCTATCCCTGCAATGTCCTTTATTATGGGAAGATTGTACATTTCATCCACGATGAATTCAGGAGTGGCCATGTGACTTGTTCTAGTCAATGAGGTATGGACAGAAACGATGTGTGTCATACAATGATGAGAAAACTTGAGAGCCAGCTCATGATTCCCATGTCATTTCCCTCTGCTCCATCAGCCGGGACCTCACAGTGATGATCGTGTGGGGCAGAGCCCCAGCTGGCCTGTGATATACATGTGTAGTGAGTGAAAATCCAAAACTATACCTACCCTGGGAATTGTGGGTTTCTTTATTACTGCAGTATCTTCTGCTGTTCGGACTGATAAATGCCTCCTCCTTGTCCAGGTTCACCTGCTGGCTTCTATGCTGGAATTCTCTTACCTTCTAACTGAGTCCTCATCTTACTGCCCTCTCTCCTACAGTGAAACCAGGATGTGCACAAGTAGTAAGTCTCCTTATGCAAATCAAAGTTAAAAATGGGGGCTTATAATTTTAATCAATAAACTCTAATTAATTAAATAAATAATCCAGCTAGCAAACACTCATTGAGACTGGACTATGTATCAAGCACTGGGCTAGGCTCTGGAAAGGAATATGAATAGGAATAAGATTTAGTCCCTGACCTAACGGTTCTCCCAATCTGATGGGAAAGACAGGTGAGTAAAGAAATAATTATGAGTTGGTAAGTGCCGTGGGAGTTACGTATGATGGGAAGACAGACGAAGCGCCAGCTAACTTTCTCCATGTCTGACTGACAGAATAATAATAATAAAAAAAAAAAAAGAATAGATCAGCTATATCTACAGTATGCTGTTCTTTCCTGAGTGATTCGTCAAGTCAATCCGAAGGAGCATAAATGAAAACAATTCTGACAGTGCTTTCACTCTATTGTAAAAGTCAGCCTCTAAGCCAACATTCCCTAGCCTTCTGTCCTTGAGGGGGATGGCTCTGCTGGAAAGCAAAAGGAAAGCTTTCTGGCTTCCTTGAACTGGAAGTTCTCCTTGTGCTGTCTGAAGCACTCCCTCAAACTCTTTGCCTGTGGTTTATACGGTCATTCATCATAAACAAGGCCTTCATCACGCCTCCTTGTGAGTGTGTGGCTGCGGTGACTGCACAAAGAGGACAAAGTACGCTGTCCTCAAATGAACCAGAGACGGAAAGACAAACAGATGTGGGTAATTATACAAATCAAAGGACTGTAGCCAGATCGAGGCTGAGCAAAGGGAAGAGCTGAGTATGTGGGATCCCAGAGTAAGACTGTAGGGATGCCAGCTTGGTCTTCAGGGAAGTCTACACATCAGCCTTCAGATTCTAAGGTGGCAGAGGGGCTGGGAAGGGTGGGTGGGTTGGCTTGTCCATCATTTTCCCATTCTTCCCACCTTTCCCTTTGGTCTCCTGTTATGATTTTCCTTCTGGTAGATCCTTGGACTGATCCAATCTTTCCTGTGATGAGAAAACTTTACAGATAGGTAGATAGAGATAGATAGACAGACAGACAGATAGATGCAGATGTAAATATGTAGATGTATAGATACATATGGATATATGTGGAGATGTTATATGTATATATATACACACAAACATGTATGTGTATATATCTATAAGTATATATTTATGTATTTGTATTGGAGTCCCTGAGTATTACAATTTGTTAAGCACTTGACTCTTGAGTTGAAAGGCTGGAGGTTGGAATCCACCCAGAGGCACCTTGGAAAACAGCCTGGCCATCTGTTTCCAAAAGGTCACAGCCTTGAAAACCCTATAAAGCCGTTCTACTCTGCACACATGGGGTCACCATGAATCGGAATTGACTCAATGGCAACTACCGATATATTTGTATATATGTATACACATATACATATATATACATGTATATATATTCCCAATCATATCATTTATATTCCTAATACGAGCTGAGAAATAACTTTAGCATTCTAGCGTATGTTTCCTAAAAAAAAAATAAATAAATAAGGAACAAAATTTGACATTTTGTGACTCTGAATTGGCTTCCATGCTCTCTGATGAAAGTTGTGAAAGGCCAGCTCAGACAGGGAGGGACCCCTGTAGGACTGACTGGTGATGGAGGAAGGTAAGTGATGCTGAACAATAGGACGTGGTTATAAAATGAAATGGCAGGATGGAGAAATCCCTTTTCTCTTGCAAACGTGTAATTATTGTAGAGTTTCCTGATTGAGAAAGCGACGTGTTCATTTCTGATTTGTTGGAAAGAAGCAAACAGTAATACCAGAACAGATGCCAAGTCGTGTGGATTGAAAAGCTCTGACATGAGTTAATATAATGTAGATCTTATTTTTACAAGGTAATTGTGAATTATGTGCTTTCTGCATTGGTAATTAGGGAGCAGAACAGATGGGGAAGGTTTAGCTGAAAGTGATGTGTCCATTAAAATAACCTGCACTGCCAAGTGTCTATTCATGTTCACGAGTATAGCAAATTTGTCCTATTACACTATGATTGGAAGATAAGGATTTATTGTCATTGTGTTGGAGTCATCTATCTAATGATGGGAAGGAAAATCTACTGTAAATGTCAAATCTACCTATTATCCTGATTTGTTTTGGAGAGGGTCTTAACTAGATGTCTTGGCTGCTGTAGAAAGAAAATCTAGTGTTTGGCATCTCTGTTTTCACATTATTTCAAAATACCATAAAGAAAACCAAACTAGTCACTAAATTAAAAAAAAAAAAATTTTTTTAATTTTTTATTTTTGTTTATTGTGCTTTAGGTGAAAGTTTACAAATCAAGTTAGTCTCTCATACAAAAACTTACACACTCCTTGCTATGTACTCCTAGCTGCTCTCCCCCTAATATGACAGCACACTCCTCCTCTCCACCCTGTATTCCCCGTGTCCATTCAACCAGCTCCTGTCCCCCTCTGCCTTCTCATCTCACCTTCAGACAGGAGCTGCCTACGTAGTCTCATGTGTCTACTTGAGCCAAGAAGCTCACTCCTTAGCACATTCATTTTCTGTCTTACAGTCCAGTCTAATCCTTGTCTGAAGAGTTGGCTTTCGGAATGGTTCCAATATTGGGCTAACAGAGGGTCTGGAGGCCATGACCTCTGGTGTCCTTCTAGTCTCAGTCAGACCATTAAGTCTGGTCTTTTTAAGAGAATTTGAGGTCTGCATCCCACTGTTCTCAAAAAACAACAATTTTTAGTATTATTTTAAGTATGTATCTTTTGGTATATTATTGAAAGGTCAGATGGCAACTAGTTTTTTTTTTTTTTCATGTGAATATTGCATTTTCTTCTTCCCACAAGACGTGTTTACTCTTTCCCCCCACATATTTTCCCCAACCTTTTTGGATGGCATCTAGGGCTACTTTTTCACGCGGCTTTTAATCTGTTCTCACAGGGATGGGAAAATGTAATCGTCCAGGTTTCTCCTTTGCTTCCTCGGGAAATAATGCCACATCTAAAGCTCACGATTACGGGAATGGTGAGGCTGACCCTCTCATACATTGTTGTTGGGGAAGCAAATGAGTCTGATCTCCTGGGAAGGAATTTGGCAATATGTATCAGGGGCTTTAAACAATTCATTAATGGAAATTCCAATCCTGGGAATAAGTCTGTCTGATACAAATAGGAAGAAATATAGGCAAAGGCACACAGGCCCAATTACACCCCAATCCCTTTCCCCCCCACCAAAAAAATACAAACAAAGCTTTATACCTAAAGATGATCATTGCATTTAATATATAATAGCAAACAATAGGAATTAAGGTAAACACACCATATAGAAAAGGTGGTTAAGGAAATTACGGCCTGGCCATACAATGAACTGCTGGGTAGAAATTTAAATTATGTATGTGAAGGATCTATAATACCATAGGAAAATGTTTATGTTATAATAAGGGACAGAAAAGTAAGGTATCAAAAACACTAATAAATAAAGGTAGCTATTTTTTTTTTTTTTTACTGAGGAAACCCTGGTGGCGTAGTGGTTAAGTGCTACAGCTGCTAACCAAAAGGTCAGCAGTTCGAATCTGCCAGGCACTCCTTGGAAACTCTATGAGGAAGTTCTACTCTGTTCTATAGGGTCGCTATGAGTTGGAATCGACTCAATGGCAGTGGGTTTGGTTTTGGTTTTGCTATTACTGAGTGTATTTTATATACCGGGCAGTCTTCTAAGCACTTAAGATACTAGGTATACTCACAATAACCTAATATGGTGAGAAGGAGTGGAGCTGGTACAGGTGGGAGGAGCTGGGATTTGAACCCAAGCACTCTGATTTTAGAGATGCTGCTTTGAACTTTATGTTATACTGACTCCTCAGTAAAATAGCAATTACGTAAAAATATAACACACACACACACAAGGCTGCTTTTCCTATCAATACATGGAGTCTACTGACCTTGTGACTTTGAAGATAAAATGTAGCAGATATAATTCTGTGTGGCTTTCAAGGATAGGCCTTAAGAGCCCTTGTACATTTCATTTTCACTGTCTTGGATGCTGCCCTGAGATGGCCAAGCAAGGAAGCTGATCCAGCCTACCAGTGGATGAGAGACCAAGTGGAGAGGAATTGAGGTGCCTCCCAGCTCACAACCACTACCAACTGCCAGACATGTGAGAAAGGACATCTTGGACCTTCCAACTCAGTTGATCTTCCAGCCAGATGTGGCCAAGTGAGTGAGTTAGGCAAAATGAACACAGGAAACACAAAACCAACCCACGTTGTTAGGTGCCGTCGAGTAGATTTCAACTCATAGCAATCCCGTGTGACAGAGTAGAGCTGCCCCATGGGGTTTCCTAGGCTGTAATCTTTATGCAAGCAGATTGCCAGTCTTTCTCCTGTGGGTGGATTCAAACTGCCAACATTTTGGTTGACAGCTGAGCACTTAACTGTTGTGCCACCAGGGCTCTTTAACCAACTCATAGAATCATGGAAAAAAATGTTTTTTTAATCTACTAAGTTCTAAATGTGATTTGTTATATAGCAATAGATAAATAATATACCAAAAATACTATTCAGATATCTCTAAGGGCAATTATGGCTCTACGTCTACGTTTTCTTTTTTGTATGAAACTAATGAAATTCTTATTATAGAAACTGTAGAATTTCCATTAGACTGTAGAACCTTACTTTAGACATTCTTCTGGAATGGACTTGACATAGTTTTCTTAGGTTTGCCAGAGTAAGGTGGAATATTGCTAGTATTTCTAAAAGAACACACCCTCTCAAGACATCGCAAGTATTTCAGTCCATGGTCACTGAAAATAAACCTTCCAGGGTGGAGTATGGTGTAATGACACAGAAATTTGTGAGCAGCTGTTGGGCAGTTAGGTGGTGAGTTGAGGAATCTGCAGTCTGAGTGAAGTGGAAACAACATGATGAATAAGTTCTGATATATCTCACCTTTAGTGGTAAGGAGTTCTGAGCCAACTCTCAGAATAATCACTAAGGTTGGGACCATTTTACATTGGACTGTCTTTCTGATTTATTACCCCTGTAATTTTATTGTTGAGGCCAGGCCTCTCTCCATGAGAAAAAAGGTGTTCAACTAGTACCCGGCTATGCTCTAGCTATTCTATCTCCCTAATTGAGTCATCGTAAATCTGAAATTATAATCAGGGAGGGGCAAGGCAACTGTCAGCAACCAAATCAGGAAGTCAGAATTGTGATGAGGATTAAAATGTCAAGTTGAAAGTCAGTGTTCAGCCAAGTGACATTTTTCACTGCTGCTCACTTCCTCTCAGAGAACTCTTTCCTCTCTCGGCTTCCACAAACATCTCTTACAATTTAGGACTTTCTTCCTACCTCTCTGGCTGTTCTTCTAAGTGTCTATGAAGGATGCTTCTTTAAATGCTCATCCCAGAATTTTTGGTCTTTACTCTTCTCTCCCTACACATTCTTTTTCAGCAAATGAATTCACTGCTATGGTTTTAATTACTGGTGATTTCCAACATTACATCTTTAGCCCCTGAGTTCCAGAAGAAAAAGTCCTTTTTCTTATCTGTCTTCCCTTTTAGAACTGTTTTCCCACGGGCAAAGACTCTGTTTTTTATCTGAGTAGCTCCACTACCTAATTTAATTCTTAGCTCCTAGTAGGTGCTCAACCTATTATGCTCAACATCCAGCTCTCTACTGGATATCTCATCTGGATCTTCCTCAGATACTATAAACTTATCACGGTTGAACAAAATGTATTTACCTGCTTCTCCTCCACTACTTCCACACAGCTTCTTCTCAGCCTTTAACTTCACATCTAATCAAATTCTGTCCATTTGTATCCTTTAATATTTCTGGAATCAGCATCAAGTCCATTCCTCCTTGGCATGGCAAACATGGCTGTTCATGGGCAGGGCCATGAACAACTAATGTCTTGCTCCTTTGATGCCATGAGCTATAGTCATATCCCACTGCATTTCAGACTGTAACGTGCCCTTGTTGCCTTCCTGTATTTGTATGTACCAAAAACAACCACAACAACAAAACAAACCTATTACCATCGAGTCGATTTCAATTCATAGAGACCCTATAGGACAGAGTAGTACTGTCCCATGGCACTTCCAAGGAATAACTGGTGGATTAGAACTACTGACCTATTGGTTAGCAGATAAGCTTTTATCCACCAAGACACCAGGGCTCCATTTGTATGTATAAAAAACCCCTAAAAGATGCTTCTCCTTCTAGGCAACGCCTTCTTATCTTACAAATTCAGTTCAGAGGGACTTGTTGGAGGGGGCTTCTCCACCTTTCTTCCCTGCAGCCAAGCTGATTAGGTGCTCTCCTCCCATAGGATTTTATGCGTAGTTCTATCTTTACATTTTTTCACACTGCTTTGCAATTGCCTCTTTTCCTGTCTGTCTTCCCTTATAGAACTCCAAGCTTCCCAAGGGCACATGCTTTTTTTTTTTTTTTTTAATTTAAGTAACTCCATTACCTAATTTAGTACTTGGCTTAGATGCTTGGGAATCCCTGGTGGCATAGTGGTTAAAAGTTCAGCTGCTAACCAAAAGGTCTGCAGTTCAAATATGGATCTCTTCTAGTTGGTTGGCCAGGTAGGTGTCTTCCAAATTTCTTGGCACAGGCAAGTGAGGACTTCCAGCACTGCACCCATTTGTTGACACACCTCAACTGGTATTCCATCAATTCCTGGAGCCTTGTTTTTTGCCAGTGCCTTCAGTGCAGCTTGGACTTCTTCCTTCCATACCATCGGTTCCTGATCATATGCTACCTCCTGAAAAGGAAGAACATTGACCAATTCTTTTTGGTACCCAAAAGCCAAACCAAACCCATTGCCATCAAGTAGATTCTGACTCATAGCAACCCTATAGGACAGAGTAGAACTGCCCCATAGAGTTTCCAAGGAGCACTTGGCAGATTCGAACTGCTGCCCTTTTGGCTAGCAGCCATAGCACTTAATCACTATGCCACCAGGGTTTCTTCTTTTTGGTACAGTGACTCTCTATTCCTTCCATCTTCTTTGATGCTTCCTGTACTGTTCAATATTTTTGCTGTAGAATCCTTCAATATCGCAACTTGAGGTTTGAATTTTTTCTTCAGTTCTTTCAGGTTGTTCTTACTTTTGGTTTTCTATCTCCAGGTCTTTGCACATGTCATTGTAATATGTTACTTTGTCTTCTCAAGCTGCCCTTTGAAATCTTCTGTTCAGCTCCTTAACTTCATCATTTCTTCCTTTTTCTTTAGCTACTTGATGTTCAAGAACAAGTTTCAGAGTTTCTTCTGACATCCATGTTGGTCTTTTATTTCTTTCTTGTCTTTTTCATTCCTCTTGCTTTCTTCATGAATCAATGTTTATGGGTTCCATTTAATTTTTGACGATTTCCATTTTTCCTAGATTCATACTTTGTACTTTCCAAGTTTCAGTTATTAATGGATGTTTGCAGCTGTTTTTTCTCATTTTGTCATGTCACATCAGCTAGTGAAGGTCCCACAAGATTGAGTCCATCCACATCATTAAGGTCAACTCTACTTTGAGGAGGCAGCTCTTTCCAGTCATATTTTGAGTGCCTTCCAACCTAAGGGGCTTATCTTCCAGTGCCATATCAGACAATGTTCCACTGTTATTCATAAGGTTTTCACTGGCTAATTCTTTTCAGAAGTAGACTGATTAAGGCTGGGCCAAAATGGCGGAATAGCCAGACAATTTCTGTGGCCCCTCTTACAACAAACAATTGAAAAAACAAGTGAATTTTCTATATGGCAATCTAGGAGCCCTGAACATCAAAGACAAAGGCTGGATCATTTGGGGTATGCGAGCTGAGGCAAGCAGTAGTGCTCAGGATGCATTTTCCACATCAGGAGAAACTGAGCTTTGGAGAGTCTCCATAAGCCTCCAGAGCCGGGGGAGGTGGTGCTGGATTTGCAAAAGACAACAAGGCATATTAGAGTCAAACTTGCCAAAATGAAATATAAAGAGAGAATTTTAGGAGCAGCTAGGGAAAAAATGAAAAGTCGTCTACAAAAGAAACTCAATAAGACTAAACTCTGAGTACTCAGCAGAAACTATGCAGGCAAGAAGGCAATGGGATGACATATATAAATCCTGGAAGGAAAAAAAAAAAAATCCCAGCCAAGAATTATATATCCAGCAAAACTGTCTCTCAAATATGATGGTGAAATGAGGACATTTCCAGATAAACAGAAGTTATGGCAATTTTAAAAAACCAAGCCAAAATTACAAGAAATACTAAAGGAAGTCCTTCAACTAGAAAATCAATAATATTAGATAACAACCCAAAAGTAGGACACAGGACAGAACAACCAGATATCAACCCAGATAGGGAAGTCACAAAAATAAGTCAAAGCTAAAGCACTGAAAATAGGAAAACAGAGTCATCAATATGTAAAAGATGACAACATTAAAAAAAAAAAAAAAAAGAGGGACTAAATAGTGTAGTCATAGAACTTTCACATGGAGAGGAAGTTAAGACTATATCAAGAAATAAAATATTGGTTTAAAATTAGAAAAACAGAGGTAAATTTTAAGGTAATCACAAAGGAAACTAACAAACCTACACATCAAAATTAAAAAGAAGAAAAACATAAAGACTCAGCAAATACAAAACCAACAACAATGAAAAAGATAAGAAGAAAATACATAAAGAAAAACGACAGCACGGAAAATTAAGTGGAAGAAAGAAACTGTCAACATCACAAAAAAATAAAATACATCAAAATGACAGCACTAAACTCATACAACAAACTCATACTTATCAATAATTACACCGAATGCAGATGGAATAAATGCACCAATAAAGAGACAGAGAGTGGGAGAATGGATAAAAAAAACAGAATACTTCTATATACTGCCTATAAGAGACACATCTTAGACTCAAAGACAAAAACAAACTAAAACTCAAAGGATGGAAAAAATATATTAAGCAAGCAACAATCGAAAAAGAGCAGGAGTGGCAATATCAATCTCTGACAAAATAGATTTTGAAGCAAAACCCACCAGAAAAGATAAGGAAGGACACTATATAAGGATTAAAGAGCCAGTACACCAGGAAGACATAACCATAATAAATACTTATGTACTCAATGACAGGGCTCCAAAATACATAAAACAAACTCTAACAACATTGAAAAGTGAAAAAGACAGTTCCACAATAGTAGTAGGAGACTTCAACACACCACTTTTGGTGAAGGACAGAACATCTAGAAAGAAGCTCAATAAAGACACAGAAGATCTAAATGCCACAATCAACCAACTTGTTCTCACAGACATGTACGGGACACTCTACCCAACAGCAGCCAAGTATACTTTCTTTTCCAAGGCACATGGAACATTCTCCAGAATAGACCACATGTTAGGCCACAAAGCAAGCCTTAACTGAATCCAAAACACCAAAATATTACAAAGAATCTTTTCTGGCTGTAAAGCCAGAAAAGTAGAAATCAATAACAGAAAAAGCAAGGAAAAGAAATGAAGCACATGGAAACTGAACCACACCCTGCTCAAAAACTACTGGGCTATAGAAGAAATCAAGGACAGAATAAAGAAAGTCATAGCATCAAATGAGAATGAAAATACATTTTACCAGAACCTTTGGGACACAGCAAAAGTAGTGCTCAGAGGTCAATTTATAGCAATAAATGCACACATCCAAAAAGAAGAATGGGCCAAAATCACAATGTTAGCCCTACAACTCAAACTAATAGGAAAGAAGGAGCGAAAGAAGACCTTGGGCACCAGAATAAAAGAATTAATAAAAATTAGAGTAGAAATAAATGAAATAGAGAATACAAAAACAATTGAAAGAATCAACAAGACAAAAAGCTGCTTCTCGGAAAAGATCAACAAAATCGATAAACCACTGTCTAAACCAACAAAAGAAAAACAGGAGAGGAAGCAAATAACCCATATATAAAATGAGATGGGCCATATCACAACAGGCCCAACTGAAATTAGAAGAATCATAACAGAATACTATGAAAAAGTGTAGTCCAACAACCTTGAACACCTAGAGGAAATAGACAAATTTCTAGAAACACACTATCAACCTAAACTAATACAAACCGAGGTAGAAAAACAAAATAAATCTATAACAAAAGAAGAGCTTGAAGAGGTAATAAAAAAAAACCCCAACAACAACAACAAAAAAAAGTCCTGGCCCTGAGGGCTTCAATGGAGAATTCTACGAAACTTTCAGAAAAGAGCTAACACCACTACTACTAAACATATTTTAGAGCATAGAAAAGGATGGAATACTCCCAAACTCATTCCATGAAGCCAGTATAACCCTGACACCAAAACCAGGTAAAGACACCACAAAAAAAGAAATTACAGACCAATATCCCTCATAAACATAGATGCAAAAATTCTCTACAAAATTCTAGCCAATAGAATTCAACAACATATTAAAGAATAATTCACCATGACCAAATAGAATTCATACCAGGTATGCAGGGATGGTTCAACATTAGAAAAACTATCAATGTGATCCATCACATAAATGAAACAAAAGATAAGAACCACATGATCTTATCAGTCAATGCAGAGAAGGCATTTAACAAAGTCCAACACCTATTCATGATAAAAACTCTCAGCAAAATACGAATAGAAGGGAAACTCCTTAACATAATAAAGGGCATTTATGCAAAGCCAATAGCCAACATCATTCTAAATGGAGACAGTCTGAAAGCAATCTCCTTGAGAATGGGAACCAGACAAGGATGCCCTGTATCACCACTTTTATTCAACATTTTGCTGGAGATTCTAGCCAGAGCAACAAGGCAAGAAAAAGAAATAAAGGATATCCAAATTGTGTATAAATTTTTGTATAAGAAATTAACTTGAGCTGTAAACTATCACCTAAAGCACTCATACATGAAAAAAGAAAAAAGAGAGGGAGAAAAAAAAAAAAGTAGACTGCCAGGTCCGAGAGCAGGGCTCCTTCTCACAGGCTATGAAGACTGGTGAATGCCAAGATCGGCAGGCAAGATTGCAAGTAAGCTGCTAGCTCAAGTGCCAAGAACTGGAAGTCAGATTAACAGGAGCCGGCTTCAGGATCCAGAACAGGTAAAAGCCAGAACTTATATTCAGATGCAGGCCACATGCCCAAGGAAACTCCCTTTCGACTGAATGGCTACTCATAGCAGATCCCGTCATGAGGGTAATCACATATCGAACCTCAACAGGGAAGTGATCACAACATTATATGACTGCCAAAACACTGAGAATCATGGCTCACCCAAGGAGACACACGGTCTTAACCAACAGAGAGCTCTAAGGAACTTAAGGATCAAGAACCCTGAGTGGTTTAACATGCTTGGCTACTAACTGAAAGCTTGAAGGTTTGAGTCTACTCAGAGTCACCTCAGAAGAAAAGGCTGGAAATCTACTTCCAAAACATCAACCATCAAAAACTCTATGAAGCACAGTTCTACTCCAACACACATGAGGTCACCACGAATTGGAGTCAACTCAATGGTAACTGGTCAACTGAAACAAGGTAGGACAGTATATGATAAATTGCTTGAGCATTTATGGCTCAGGTCTTTACCCATGACATTTTAACATAATCTTCACAATAATGCTATGAAACAAGTGAGAAAATCGAGAAGCAGAGATGGGAGGTAAGTTCCCCAGCACCACACACCCAACATGAATCCCAGCTAGAGTTCAGGCCCAAGCTAGGATTTAATCACTATGACATCTTGCCTCCTAGAGCCAGAGGAAACGGAAGGAGGATGCATTTGCTGCAGATTGGATTGCTCGGTCACATCTTCACAGAGGAGGTAAAACAGAGTCTAGTTCTTAAGGAACTGTCAGTATTTAGAGAAATGAAAAGGAAATACAACGACATCTGGGGAAGAAAATATCATCTCTACCCATTGCCATCGGGCTGACTCTGACTCATAGTGACCCAACAGGACAGAACAGGGCTGTCCCATGGAGTTTCCAATGAGCACTTGATGGATTTGAACTGCCGGCCTTTTGGTTAGCAGCCGTAGCACATGTCTACTTCCAAAAGCTAACTAATGAAAAACTTATGGATCACAACAGAACATTGTCTGACTCACTTGCTTTGGACACCTCATCAGGAGGGATCAGTGGCTAGAGGAGGCCATCATGTTTGGTGAAGTAGAGGGCCAGTGAGGCAGTAGGAGCATCTCCATGAGATGGATCAACACAGTAGCGACAAAGATGAACTCGAACAGGCTGGCAATGGTTAGGATGACTCAGGACCATTGTTTTGTTGTGTTGTCACCACAAATCTGAGTTAGCTCTGAAAAAAAAAAAATAACTCTGAGTTAACGGCAACTAAGAAAACCAATGCCTGACCTGTTCTGCATGATTAAATAAGATGGTCCTTCCTAAAGCTATAGGCAGTATAGAGAACACACATGGCATAATAAACACTAATGTGGATAAAAGATTCTTTATATGCAATAATGAAAATGGACATCACATTAAGCAAACATGTAGTTGAGCATACTTGGAAATAATGGCACAATTTTGGCTCAAAGTAAAAATGAAAGTAGCAAACTAAATTTCTTTTTCCACTTGCCTCTACATTCTCTTTATTTATTTTTCCTGACTTATGTTTATGTTTTATAAAACATAAAGAAATCAAGGGAGGTGGATCATGGAATGATTAGAGAACATAGAATAAGTGGCTGGACTAGAACTTGAGCCTCAGCATGCTGACCCAAAGCCCTGGCACATTCTACTATGCTGTAAGTGCCTCCAGTCTAATCCCAAATAAAAAGAAGCAAGAAAAAAAAAGTATAATGACAATAGAAGGCTGGAGAAAGGAGGCATAGAAGAAGGGAAGAACTCTAGTAGCAAAAAATAAAATAAAATAAAATAAAAATAAACCCTTCAGTCATTTGCATCTCCCCCTTTTGTTGTTGTTGCTAGCCAAAAATAAAAGACAATATCCAAACTAATTGACATAATATTCAGGTTCATTTGACAGCCATTACTTATTATTATTTTTTTTTTACTTATGCACTGTCTAAAATATTAAAACAGTATGCTTCTGTGGTATACTATGATGGAATGGGGTGCAGGAAACACGGTGTGTGTGTGTGTGTGTCTGTGTGTATAACACGCAAGATAGAACACACAGCTAGATGAGTCTATCAGATAAGGAAAATCATTAGAGAAGGAAGATCACAGATTATGTCATGAAATTTTTTTTTTTTTTTGCTCACATCTCTAAAAGGAATCTCGAAATAAAATTTCATGCACCCATTGTCATTCTTTTGGAATCAGAGAGAACAAGTTATGCATCTTTCTCAAAGATGAGTCTGTTTCATCTTCAATAGACTGACCGGGGGATCCTGGGTTTTACAGCAAACGTCTTGAATATATTTACTTTTAAATGGCCCCTAAAGTGATTCTTGTACAGACTAAAGTCTTAGAGTGAGAGAGAAAAATGTGTATGTGCAGATTTTGACGATACGCATATCTTGGAAAGTTTATTAAACTGTACCAAATATTTCTACAGTAACTTTTAAAAATGGTGTAAAATTAATGTATATATGTACAATTGCATTAGAATGGTAACCAAACCACTCCTATATTCCTCCCTACACATGTGTATGAAAATAAAATCATTTATTCTGGAATTTCCTTAAGTCTACTTTGCTTCCAGCCATCTTTAGATCCTCTGCATTATGCTTGCTAAGCTGTTTCAAGCCAAAGTACAATGCCAATGCTTAGTGGAACTCTGTTTCCCTAGTGGCAAAGTACACTTCAACAATTTTAAAAGAATGATTATTAAAGTGAAACCAACTAATGTTTTTTTGGGAGAGGACATAAAATTCTTAACTATAAAATAGCAAAATAAATAAATATATCTATATATAATTATATAACAAATATACATGTATTTGTTTTAGTACAAGGAATTACACATTACATAGCAAGGTAGAATGGCCAATCAATTTTTTAGAACTAGAGATATAAATATAACAACACTGGAAACCCAAGCAAACAGATTTTGGAAAACTCCAATATAGCGGGGATGCCCAAAGCCCATTGGCCTCAGTGGCCAATAGGGGAGCTGAAAAGTCACATTCTATATTCACACACTGCCAAGTATTTTCCCTTTAAATCAACGTCTTAGGCTTTAACAGTTGAAACCAAGTCATTTTAAAAATAGAATAAAATCTGCAGCTATAAAGACTGTGGAAACTTACTTAGCAGCACGAGCTACAGATAACCAGGAATTTGCCAGTGGGAAGTATTTAGCACTTTTGATGGAGCTGCAGCGTATAGGGCCTCAGGTAATTGATGTACAGAAAGAACAAGCTAATAAATACTGGTTCTAGAGTTTCTGTGATTTAGGGAGGAGGGGAGTGTTAAGTTGATGGATAAGTCCCACAAATACTTTTCTTTTAGAAGGTCTGCTAAGCCTAGTTGACAATCATATTTCAAACCCATTCATAAGGTCCCCAAAGAAGAATAAAAAGCAAGTGTCATGTGTCTGGATACTCACCAAAAAATAGAACAAAGGTTGTGTATACATGCTCAGCATTAAAAAATGTGCTAAACTCTTACTTCTGGTGAATCCATTTAGTACGGTTTCTCTATGCCTAGCAACATAGACTGTGTCTAACCGGCTGCTTTAACACACCCATTAGTAAATTCCAACTGAGGGAAACTGAATCGCAGTCATGGGCCTGAAAGGGAATAAGGAGATAAGAGTGAGCCTTGCTAATTTTTCAGGACCTTGTTTTTCCCTTTTTGTTTGTTTGTTTTTGGAACTCTGTTCTTTGTTTTTGTTTTAATGAGGAAGTTAAGAAGCTTTGAACATGTTATGATTCTGTAGTTGAGGGCATAAATACACTAACTAAAAACATCCACAAAGCAGATCACCGTTGTATTGGTTAGCTATTACTGCATAACAAACCACTCCAAAGCTCAGTGGCTTAAAACAATAATGCTTTATTACTTCTGGTTTTTCCAGAAGTCAGCAGGAATGTGCTGCTGAGCTTGGCTGTTTTAGGCTGGGTTGCTCAGGTGTCTGCAGTCAGCTAGTGGGTCGACCAGAGGCTGGTGGCTCTAGGGCCCTGGCAGGCAGGGACAACTCAGCTTTACTTAACATGGCTTTTCACTGACCAGGAGGCTGTCCCAACTGGATCCCATCGTGGAGGGAGGGTTCCAAGAGTAAACGAGTGGGTGGCTCAATGTCTCTTAAGTTTTGGGCTTGGAATTGGCACACCACTATTTCTGTCATATTCTATTGATCAAAGCAAGTCATAAAGCCAGTCCAGATTCCAGGGATGCAAAAAAGACTCTAACTTTTCACGGAAGAATATGCAAAGTCTTTTACATGGGGTGTGAATACCGGGAGGGATTGAAAATTGAAACCATTTTTGCAATCAATCTGCCAAAAAACACAACGAAGAAATGTAAACCCATAAACATCTTTATAACAAGAAAGTCTAGGTGATGATAACCCGTTGCCATGGAGTCGATTGCAACTCATAGTGACCCCATGTGATAGAGTGGAACTGCCCAATAGGGTTTCCAAGGCTGTGATCTTTATGGGATTAAACTGCCAAATCTTTCTCCGGAGGAGCATCTGTTGGGTTTGAACCACTGACCTTTCAGTTAGCAGCCAAGAACTTCACCACTGCACCACCAGGGCCTGGCAGGAAACCTGGAGCTAGACTGCTTAGGAATGAATCTTGGCTCTAGAATTTAATATCTGTGTCTTCCTGGGGAAATGTCTTCTCTTGTAATGCCTCAATGATCTCATCTATATAAAGGGAATAATAACTGTACCTTCACTGGTGGACGCGTGGGAGTTTAAATAATGTATGTAAAGCTCTTAGGACAGAGTCTGGCACACTAATCAAACCAAACCTGTTGCCATCGAGTCAATTCCAACTTACAGCGACCC
Source organism: Elephas maximus indicus (assembly GCF_024166365.1). NCBI lineage: Eukaryota > Metazoa > Chordata > Mammalia > Proboscidea > Elephantidae > Elephas > Elephas maximus. Next base: position 17,831,302 of record NC_064827.1, on the reverse strand, counting down.
TATAGGACAGAGTAGAACTGCCCCATAGGGTTTTCAAGGAGTGGCTGGTGGATTCGTACTGCTAGCCTTTATGGTTAGCAGCCAAGCTCTTAGCCACTGCACCACCAGGGGTCCTTAACACCAATAGAAAAATATTAATATAAATTGAGATGCAAATTATAAGAACGTGGAAGTCTAGCTAGACTTGCAAGTGATCAGTCTACACATCAATAATTTGTGAAGTAAAATGTAGTAAAAGCTCTTACCTCCTGTATAGCGTACGTTTTAACCATCTCTAAATTATTCCATTGAAATCTGGCTGAGTCCCACTAACAAGTTAATCATCAAAGTATATGAATGCTCTGTACTTACTTCATCTTTTAGAAAAACGAGACTCTGATTTCACTTCACTCTGTAATTACAGCAGCGCCGCAGATAGGACCAGGGGGAATATTCTAAATCAGGTCTTTCATGGAATTAGAGAGAAACATTCCCATTCCTTCTCCCCCACAACCTCACTTCCAACCCTTTCACCCACTACCCAATAAAGCCATAAAGGAACCAGATCAAAAGTTCTGCAATCTCAAGTTCATGTATCATAAAAAGCACACATTCTACCCACGGGTAGAAAAAGGAGGCCAAGCCAGCCTTCTAACAACAGATCACAGCCAGGCAGTATGTATCAAACACCTATCACTTGAAAGAAGGATGGCAGTGCTTCTGTGAGATGAAGATAAAGAACTCAGGGAAAAGAGAATGCCAAGTCACCAGAGAAACCGATTATGTTGCCAAGCAGCCAAAACCCAAGCATATGCCTGTGTGCCCAGGGCTTAAAAGAAATCAGAGCGCTGAAAGGAAATCAGTCTTCAGATCTAAAGAAAATCATCGTCTTTGTATATCCTGCCTGCAGTTCTGACTTTTTTTAATCTCAACAGAACTTGCATGAACTGTTTCAATTCATTCCCCTTGCACAGATACACCACATTAACTAGCAAGCTGACATTCTAGTGGAAGAAGTGGACTTTGATATATGACATCCGATCTCCTTCAATAGCATAGACCACACTCAGAAACATTGCTGTCGAGCTTCAGGAAGGAAAAAACTAATATTTATTGAGCATTTAATATGCCACAAGGATCTGCCGAATGTTGCCGTATATGGTCTGTTGCTTAATTCTCGCAGCAAACCTACAAAGAGTCCCGTTTTATAGATGAGAAACAAGCACCTGAGGCCTTGTGACTTGGCCACAGTTACAGAGCAAGCATTCCACTAGGGCCAAGACAGATCGGGTGCTTGCGAATGCACAGTGAAAGGCAAACAGCAAGCATACAAGTCATCTCTCCCATCCCATCACCCTTCTCCCCCTTTGAGATGGTTTTTAAAAGCAACTCTATTTCATACTGTACAAAGTCCTCGGACAGAAAGATCCAGCCAAGTTCTCAACCCAATTACCAGAAACATCTTTCTCACACATACGCACATGCCTACAACGAAATTCAGAAGCTGAAGGAGAAAAGGGGGGTAGAATGTAGGTCTGTGCATGACAGAGATTTAAACATAAATGAAACTTGGCTTGCAGCTTCTGTACTCATTACCCTGTTTTTCAGAGAATTTTATTTTTAATTACTGATTTAATGGTTTGCTCTTGGCTTCTAACTGAAAGGTTGGCAGTTGGAATTCACCCAGCAGTGCTGTAGATCTACTTCCTAAAGATGACAGCCATTGAAAACCTTATGGAGTGCAGTTCCACTCTGAAACACATGGGGTCACCAAGAGTTGGAATTGACTCAAAGGCATTGAGTAGGGATGGCCTTTTACTGGGTAGACCCTGGGTGATAAAAACAGTTAAGGTGTTTGACTATTAACCAAAGGGTTGGTGATTCGAGTCCACCCAGGGGCACCTTGGAAGAAAGGCCTGGCGATCTACTTTTGAAAAATCCACCATTGAAAACCCTATGGACCATAGTTTTACTCTGACATATTATACATGCCATCACCATGAGTCAGTGTCAACTCGACAGCAGCTGGTCATAGGGCAGTGTCCAAAGGAGGGCAGCATGCTAGACAAGAATGAGCCCTGTTATTCCTTCAGTCTGGGAAATAGACAGTGCCCCAATTACAATACATTGCCCACAAATCAATGTGCGTACCTGGGGACTTAATGGAGATTAGCCCGTAGATTTTAAATTTTCTTTAAGAGACATGTATCTTGTAAATCGAGTTTGATGTTCGTCTGCCTTTTAAGGGAGTTCAGGTGGTTTAATTCTGGTTATCATGCCTGCATCTCTGAAAGTGAGTTTTCTGTAGAGAGACTTGAGAATATTATAAGACTTTCCACCCCCTAGGGAACTAAGAGATGATAAGGTGGACAGGTGTAGGCTGCAGGTGGATACAGATGAAATCTTACATCCACAGTTGGGGTCAGATGCATTATTTCTTCATGTTCTGGGAAGAGTCTAAACCTCATGAGTAGGATCTATGCCCTAGGCATGGCTACCCCAGTTAAGGCCATTCTGTATTTGTGTGTGTGTGTGGTAAATATATATATAACAAGACACTTGCCGTTTCACCATCTTCACATAGTTCGACCCAGTGATTTGTGTTCATCGTGTTATGCAACCATCCCCATTACCTGTTTTCAATTATTTTCCACCACCCTTAACAGAAACTCAGTGTCCCCTAAGCAATGCATCTTCCTTCCCTTCTCCCTCCTACCCACCCACCGTAACCACTAATAAACTTAGATCTGTGTACACTTGCTTATTATAGATACTTCATGTAAGTGAGATCATACAATACATATTTTTTTCCTTTGCCTTATTTCATTCAGCATGATGCTTTCAAGGTGCATCCCTGCTGTCAATCTCGTACTTTATGCTCATGTTCATGGGGTATTTGCCTGCGCGACCTCAAAAACTGGTCTGAGAACAAAGCAGCATGGTACTTGTGGTGTCTGGGAAGAGGCACAGGTATCATGGGATGAGTCAATACAGACACTTGAGATAACATATTCTGTGGTCTTGTCTCTTGGTGACTTTCTACATATGGGAAAAGGCACAAAGGTATGGACTACATAATTAGGGACAAGATGGCTGCCAAGTTCAAGAGCAACCTGGGTTGAGGTGAAAGTCAAGTAAACTACTTAGGCTTCAGGCTTTTTATTTCTTATTTCCCTGAACAGGGAACAAAGGATATCCACATGTATTGGTCTTAGAACTAGTTGAAATTATTTACTGAAGCAAAGATTGGAAATCAGAGCAAAGGGAGGTATAGAGAGGCATGTTTAAGAGAGAACCTTAGTTTCTTATGTGACAAAGGTCAAGGCCAGCGTAGATCTCCAATCTTTCTGATTCCCTAACCACCTGGCTGAAGTCCCAGGGTGATGCAAATGGTTAAGTGCTCAACTACTAGCCAAAAGGTTGGCAGTTCAAAACCACCTAGAGGCACTTGTGAGGACAGGCCTGCTGATCCGCTTATGAAAAGTCACAGCTTTGAAAACCCTATAGAATAGTTCTACTCTGCACACATGGGGTCCCAAGTCAGAATGGACTAATGGCACTAACAACAAAAACAATCAACTGACCAACTGTCTATGCTACCACCTAGAATATCAGATATTTGTGGTAGTGTTTGGCTACAACCTGTGTTTGAAAGAAATTCAAATTTACGGCCAAGGTGTACACAGGAAGACATTGCCACTGACTCATATCACCAAGCAAACAATGTAATAGCTCAATACCACTGTGACCCTTTCAGAACTCTCGGTGATAGACAAAAGCCTCATGAGCTAAACATTAGGTATTTCCCAGTCATTTAACATTTGAATCACATTAGTGAAGCCTTCTGGCAGCTCAATGCCATGCTTGTTGATCAGGAAAGAAGTATCTGTGCTTATTTAATGTCTGGTCTCTTCAGCTGGTGTTATTTCAAGAGGATCTCATTTTTATATTGCATAAACTTGAAGCAATGGCAATCTGACACATTTGTTTTAAATCCTGTTCAGGGTTAGTGGAGGATGTCAAATTGACAGGCTCACAGAGTAAGCAGAGATACCACGGAGAGGAAAGTTGCAAATATCCCCTCAATTTATGGGCCTCAAGGCAATTCCAGGTGAGCCAGGTTCCACCAAAGAGAAAAGCCCAAGCAAGTTAGTTGGGTTACAGGTTGAGGGAATTTCATTCTTCTGGGAGAGGGAATTCTTAGGGCCCCTAGGCTCATCTCCATCTTCCCAGTCTGTCTTGGTAATAAATACCAAATGTCTTGCATAGGCCCTGGCACACAGCACTCATAGATGTTTATGGAAACAGATTCTGAATCTTTCAAAGGGAGCCACCACCATAATCTCAACCTCTTCATTTTATATTTGGAAAACGCGATTCAGGTAACATAAACTGCTTGTTAGCTAGTTTTTCTGCTCAATATGTTACTAGCCCGATATCTACAGTTATAGAAGGGAATGCCTTTCAGTCCTCTTGTGCTTTAACAGCTATACCATTTGCAGAGGCTCCCAAATCAATCTTCTATCTTTCTGGTTTACTGTCATTTAAGAACAGATGTGAATTCCTTGCCTGTGTGAAATTACATGGCTGGACTCAGCAATGCTTCTCTCTGGGCTTACAATTCATCACTCTGTTGGGCTCTGTTGAATTCCACCGCTGGGAAATTGTATATTTCGGCAAGATAATTTGGTTTATCAAATCTCATTTACCTTCAGATACAGAGGGGGCTATCTGCAAAGACGAAGATATAGTTTGCATCATGTCAACTTCACTGTATTTTCTCCCTGAGCCCTTCCCATTGTCTCATGAAATAACAGTATAGCATCAGCTCTTTAGCTTTGTCTTTGTTAATCGTTCTCATTCTAATCAAGCACTGCTGTCAAAACTGTGAACTCATAAGTGCTTGGGGAGTAAATAGTCAGGCTCACCCTGCTTAAATGGTCTTTTGCTGCAGGGGAGAAGCATTTGCCTATATTTTACTGTTGGTTTTTTTTAAAAAAATTTTGCATTCTTTCTAAACAGAGAATTACTGAGTCATTTTATTCCTCTGCTTTTATTCACAAATCTTATATAGTCGGGACCTGCTTCTATCTTTAATCTCGTACATTTAGTTTATTTTTTTATAGAAAGATATGTGCTTATGACATTGAAAATGACATAGCTTAGTATCTATCCATCTATCCACCTACCTATCATCCATCCATTTTAAAAGCTATCACGAGCCTGCAAACATATTTTTTATTTCAATCTGTTTCTAGTGAATGGTGGTCTGAATTATTATTTTTTTTCAAGTTCCATGAATGATTCATAAATGCCTCCGATTTATAACGGAGAAACCACTTTTGAATTGTCAGCTCTATATGGAACAATAGCTTGATCTTTTACATTTTACTCAGGAAAATCAACAAGCACATAAACATACAGACACAAAACATAAAAATGTACCCACTTAGCTTTTCCAATCCGGTTTAAAAAATATGGTAGGTGTACTCAAGAATAAATACGGGTCCCTTTCTCATTTTACACATTGCAAGCGACTATGGGAGTATTGTTGTTCTTGCTATCTGAGGTCCTCAGAAATGCTTGTGGACCAATTGGAGGAACTGACCTGATGAGTCAATGATACTTAACCCTTTCTTGTGAACTTAGGGTTCTTATTTATCTCTTAGTTTAATCTCTAGGCAAGGACTAACATGCCTAAAATGTTTTCTCCTCTATTCATAAATTTTCTATTTCATTGCTCTTCAGAGCTTCACTTTCTGGGAAGATGCCAAATTTGCTTCCTTTGTAGCTACCAGTGCTTGATCATCTAGAATGTTTCCAAAATTATTTTTATGAGGAAGATGTTGAATCAGGCAAGATTAATCATGGACTAGTGCTAGGCAGGATTCTTTTAAATCTATCTATATCAATCCCATCCTCTTATTTGTTCATTTATTCATTCAACATGATTCCATTTGCTTGCCTTGTTGCTGGTTACTTGGCAATCTTGAGTTGTTCCAAAATTTTATCTTTGAGAAAGATGTTAAAGCATTCAGAATTATATACAAAATGTTTCTCAGGGCTGAATATTTTGTGACCTATATATGTAATGAATTAATTAATTAATTCAGGTAATAAGTATTTACTGATAGCCCCTCCTGTGTTATTTAGTGTTGCAGGCATATATGACGGTAAGTCAGAAAGTCAAGTTCCTTGCTCTCAATGACCTGAAATCATGGAATGTAGAAATGACGTTCAACAAGTAAACAGAAACATGGAGTAGATAATTTCAAATAAGGAAATGCATTGTGAAGACAGCAACATGAGATGATCACATAGGGAGTAACTAGGGCTACTCCATTGTTAGTCCACTTGGATAGAGTGGTCAGCAAGGGCCTCTCTGTTGAGGAACATTTGGACTGAGACCTGCATGATGATAAGAAGCAAGTGTCTGAGAAATGGGCTTCCAGGCTGAGAGGACAGCAAAGTGGGAGAGTGTTCAAAGTGGGTGAGAAAAGTAGGGAAGGCTACATGGTGGCAGCTGGGTGAATGACAAGGGCAGGGTTGCAAACTTGTTCCTCTTGAGAGTTACAGAGTGGGCTGTTGAATTGGAAAAATCTACAGGCACACATTTCTGACAATGTGGTGGACTAAAAACTCTGAATAAAAAATGGCAAATATCCTTGCATCATTTTAAATTTAGGGCTAAGTTCCCAGGAAAGGAATGGGAATTTCCAGAGGCCAGAAATGAACAAGGAGTCAGAAATAAGAAATGTAAGCCACTGCTTCCCTGTGGGGACAGAAAGGGAATGGAGGATGATGCCTGTGAGTGACTAAGGAGCACTTGCTATAAAGTCCTCGCCAGTCCCACACATGGTGGGGAGATGGAATTGATAACCATCATAATGCCAGAACCCACAAAGGATCACACTCTCAATGAAAGCGTGGCCTAGGAAAAAACCTGCCCACTGAGAAAGGAACAACTTGGAATTCATCTTGACCTGGATAATGAGGGGTTAAATAAAGGTTCTGAGAATTTGTAACCACAAGTCTGCCTCCAGGAAGGCCCGTGGTACAAGTTTTTATTACGGTGTTATCTGGGAAAGCGCAAACAGAAAAATTAAATTAAAGTGTCACAGATTAGTTATCTTTGATGGGGAAAAAGCGAACAGAAGGAGGCAGAGACACCCAGAGGGCTTCAGATGTATCATTAATGTTCTATTTCTTAGGCAGAGTGATACTTAGTAGGAATTTATGATACTATTTTTAAATGTATGTCTGAATTTCAAATAATTTTTTTAAAATTTAAAAAATGTAAAACTTTAAAAACGAAAAATGGTAAACTTTATAGAAAAAATCATCAATTGCTTACTAATATTTGGTCATCAGATTTTCATTATGCAAAATTCTATACTTTGAAGAAATTCCTACCAACATAATTTACTCCTAAGGATCAACAGGGGCCCTGGTGGTTCAGTGGTTAGGAGCTTAGCTGCTAATTGGAAACCCTATGGGGCAGTTCTACTCTGCCGTATAAGGTCACTATGAGTCAGAATTGACTCAACGGCAATGCGGTTAATTATCAGCATGCAAATATTGTTGTAATGGGTTACCTACTCAAGGTAAACTTTAATTTTCCCCTGCCCAACAGCACATAGTTTCTTTCCCATTTCCTCTATCCTTTTCTTGTTAACTGCCATCGAGTCAGCCCCCAACTCTTGGCAACCTCGCGCACAACAGAACTAAACTCTGTCCACTTCTGGGCTATCCCGGTAATTAGTTTCAGATCAGACTATTGTGATTCCGAGAGTTTTCATTGTCTAATTTTTGGAAGTAGATTATCAGACCTTTCTTCCTAGTCCATCTTAGTCTGGAAATTCCACTGAAGCTTGTTCAGCATCATAGCAACACACATGCAGTAATCACACCCGGGTCTTCCACATGGAAAGCGAGAACTCGGGACCTAAACCACCAATGCTCCCACATTATCTTGTTAGCAGCCCTCAATATCATCATCAGCAGCATGCCTCACTTAAATTATACCATGAGATTCTGAGGGCAGAACACACATCAGACCTCTGTGCTTCCCACAATGCTAAGCTAAGCCCTTTGCATACAGTAGACATCACCATCAACAATGAGACTTAATATATCCTACTTCGTACCAAGCACTGATCATATTAAAGAAATGAAACAAAACAAAATGAGAAGTGGTCAGGCCTAAAGGAACTGATAATATAGTTGAATAAAGAGGCATACATGTACCAGTGCAAAGACATCTTAATAGCTGGCATAAACTTTCCCTTGGGAGGGAACTATCTTCTGGGAGAAGTATCTTGATATTTTGGGATAGAAAGTGAGCCTCTGGTGGCAGGAATATCCAGGATCCAAAGGTACAAAAGTGAAGGCTTAGGTACTCTGCATGAGAAAGGGAGAGAAAGTTTGTTCTGTTTGTGAAAGGAAAGAGAAAAAAGAGTGGCAGGGGAAAAAGAGGGCCAAGACAGATGGTGTGAGACTGGGGTATGACCCAGCCAATAAAAAGTCCCTGGTGGTGAGATAGCTGAAGAGATGGGATGTCCCATATGCAATTTGAAGTTGTTAGTGTCCCTATGAGGTTCCCCAACCCCCGTCATTATCCTCAAGTCTTCAGTAATGGCTACTTCATTGCAATGTATCTAGGGAGAGAGGGAAGCTCTGAGAAATTAGAGGAGTGGCTGGGTTTTATGTTTAGGTGAATCCAAAAAAGCAGACAGCCCTTCTTGGACAGTAAGAGGATCTATATACTGAAATGTTTCAAGAAGGGTATGACCCCATAGTCGGAAGGGGCCATAGGAAATATGAACCCCTAAAAGAATTGAGGAATTTCAGGGAGGGCTTTGCATTTCCACTAGGTGTTCAACGGAGTTTAAAATTGATGCTATTTAAATCTAAAGTTGCCAAGAGACACTTGTTAACATCTGGGATACATTTGCAAAAGGCACTTAGCAATATAAGGTAGCAAATATTAAGAACCAGTGGTACTCAGTGTTAAAGAAATGTAGAAGAAGGAAATTCTGAAGTCTGGGAGAGGTGGGATGGACTTCTAGAAGAGATGGGACTTGAGCTAGCTCTCCAAGAAAGAGTGAGATGAAAAACAAAACAAAAAACCCAACCATGAGGAATGTATTTGAAGCAAAGGGAATAGACTGAACACAGACATGAAATGGGAAGCCTGGCCACCTGACAGCTAATATATACTCAGGGAAGGCAAGCACATTTTAGCAGTAGTCCAAGCAAAACATAAATTCCTAAAAGAATCATGTAATACATCCCAAATCCAAGTATTAACAATGTCTTGATTTCCTGGCCTTTTGGATTAACTACTCCCTGGCTTCCCTCATTAGTGCATACAACTATTTCAGTGACTTATGGGGTCTCATCCTGCACACACAGGTATTACCAGATGTGGAAAAAGTATGTGTGTGTTCCTGTGTGTAGGTCCATTGGTGTGTGTGTGCATGTGTGTGTTGGCATGTGCATGCGTATGTTGTATGTGTGTGTGTGTTGGCATATGTGTGTGTGTTGGTGTATATATGTTGGGGTGTGTGTATATATGTATTGACTGTGTACATGTCAGTCATATATTTGGAGTAGAAAGAAAACTGGTCTATTTCCTCAGATTACCTTAGAGAGTATTTAGAACTGGATGGAAATACTAATGGCAGTGCTCAGAGACACTGTGTTTCAATGGGCTGCCCTGTGGTGGCCATCCTTAGCAGCTGGCAGCTTTCTCGCAGGGGATGTGGAAAGGGTTGTGGTGCTCCTGAGGCTGGGAGGAGGGCAGCACTGTCCTCGTGTCTGAGAGCTCGGCGACAGGGAGAGGTACCCAGGGAGAACTGAGTAACAAAGAGACTTGTGCAGTACCACTGAGCACACACCAGTAGGCTCTCCTGCAAGCATACTGAGAGTACTTAGCATTTATATGGAACTTCTTGATCATTCATTTGTTCATCCACATAACTCCCCCATGAGGAAGGTAAGTATTTTTAGTTCTTTTTGTTTTCAGATGAGGAACTGAAGACATAGTGAGGTTAAGGGACTTGTCCCAAGCTAAACACCAAGTCAATAAACAGCAGAGAAGAGGTGAGAACACAGAGTTCCTGAATGCCTGCTTTGCGAGCTCGGTCCATAGAAGCCATATTGTCCTTGGAAGAGGATGATTAAGTTGATCCTTAGAGAGAAGAGACCCTTCACTGCAGTAATTGGCACATTTTTCTGCTAAAAATACCTGCTTGGGAAGATTTTCTGTTTCAGGAATTGGTTCTTTTTTGTTCACTATGAAACAATAAACCTAAAATAACAAGGCATTTGGGGTGTGCTGACCTGGCTGTAAACAATGCTGCACCTTCCCAGGGACCAAATCCATCCATTGTTATGCACGGGAATTTCTGTGTTGTACTTTGTAAGGAGTGAGGAATACTGAGCATAAGAAGAGGCTGAATAAAATAGGGAGGGAAAAAAGAGGGAATGGAGTGGAACCTACTTCTTATTTAGTCCATTGGACAGAGTTTGTGCCTCTGTGGCTTGAGGATGGGGACCAGAAAGTGGTGGAGAGGTCTTGAGAGTTTGAGAAATGCGGGCACGTGGAAGATCGCTTCAAGATCCAGCTGACCAGGTGTGGCTCAGAGAAAAGAGGAGGCCCTTCTGTCTCTTACGCAAAGATTGAAGATTTGGATGCAGTTGGAAGTAGCAGCATTGGCACAGACATTGACATTTTTATAATGGCACCACTGGCTGAGAAAGTGAAATGGCTTCTCCAAGCAGTTTTAAAGACAGCAATGTCAAGAAAGGGGAGTGAGAGTCATGGAGAAGAAACTGGGAAGAGGTCTTAGAGACCCTAGCTGGCAGACTGGTTTGTGAGGTACCCCGTTGAGGACTTCCAGAAATACTGGTCGTATTGGGGATGGGCAAATTGATCACTCAGAATCACAGCATAAATGTAATCTCAAAGCTAATTTGCAGGCCCAGGCTGGTAAGGTCAGGGACCATTTGGCATTTACCAATTTATGACTGCAATAGTTCCTTACATCCTGCCCTCCATCTATCCCAACAATTTAATGTTTTTTTTTTTTAGTGTTAGAAATGTATAGCAACTCCGAATGCTTTGTGCTTAGTGATAACACCTAATTGTCACAAGTAAACCTGAAAAAATCAAGGAAAACCTAGTCAGACCTTCTCAGAAACATCCTTACAATGAACTGCAGCAAGAAGAACATGGCTTTGAGCTCGAGAGTCCTGGGTTCAAATCTTAAATTTTCTCTTCACAGCTTTAACCTTAAATAAGTCAGTTACTCAATTAACTTCAATTTTCTCATCTGCTAAGAAGGAACGTAAAGGTATTCCCCTCCTGTGCATGTTCTGAGCACCAAATAAGATGAAGTATGCAGAAATGCTTTTCAAAGTACAAAGGGGTATAAAAGCTAATTTATAATTGTTACTTTTAATGGACATTTGCTATAATGCACTTTTCATAGATTATCTCAATTAAGAGCTCTAGGAGGTCGGTACAATTGCTCTATGCATTTGTATCAGCCAGGGTCCTGGTCATAAATGAATCTACATTCACATTGGGATAATTGGAGGAGACTTTAATAAAGGAGCTATTGACAAAGGCAGGGCATAGTGCGGAGAAATCACAAGGGATGATGCAGTACCCTGAGGATACTAATGGAAGACACAATTACCATCCTAGATCTGAAGGGCTAGTGAAGCAAGCAGTTAGTGGAACCTAAAGAGAGCTGCCTGGAGAAATTCACTTGACAGCCTTGTGACTTTGAGTTGAGGGACTTTGCCAGTCCTGGCAATGACACAGAAAGGAAGTCAGGTAGTACACTGGCATCATTCTCTTCTTCCAGTCTCTGGCCAGCCAATTGGAAGCCTGAGGATAATTGAATCCATTGATATAGCCCATTTAATGGACAACCATATTTTCAGGTTACCTGGAATAGTACCCGTTTATACCCATTTTCTGGCATAAATATTAATAAACAGTGTCTCATTTTGACAATGAATTAAACTACCCATAATCGTTGCCCCCTGGGGTTGGTAGCAGGATGGAGAAGGGTGGCCAGAGGATCTGGAGGGGGAAACAGAAGAAATCTCAGATTTTACATAAGAAGAAATCCAAGGTTGTTATGGATTGAATTGTACCTCCCCCCTACCCCCAAAAATGTGTTGGAATCCTAACCCTCACACCTGTGGATGTAACCTAATCTAATGTAATCACTTTCCATAATACAATCTAATGAAATCAATCAGTTGAGATCATACCAGTGTAGGGTGGATCCAAAACCTAATCATTTCTGAGTAGTATAAAGAGCAGCACAGACACACAGATTCATGGGCACATACTGGGGAACACAAATGTTAGGCGAGGATCACCAATAACCAGGGAATGCCCAACAAGTAAAGAACCAACATGGCCAAACCCTGATTTGGACTTTTAGCCTCCAGAACTGTGAGGAAATAAATTTCTAGTCTTTAAAGCCACCCACTTGTGCTATTTGTGTTACAGTAGCACTAGGTAATATGGCGGAAGTTTAACAACCTACACCAGGTCACACAGCTAGTGAGGGGCAGAGTGGTATTGAATGCAGGCAATGTAATGGCAATTAAAAGCAGAAGCTAAGCTGGTAAGCACTGCTATCGGAGGCAGCTGGCCAGCAGAAAAGATTTACCCAGAGGGGGAAAGAAAGGTTTGCTTTGAGAATCCGTGGCTCATACCAGTCAGTCAGTATTACTGGAGGAATTTTGGTTGTATTGTGAATCTAGCTTAGCCAGATTCCATATTTTGTTCGTATCATTACATTCAGTTGATATGAGGTGAACTTCTTACAAGGGGAGCCTGGGGCCGAATCTGTAGTTCCCGTGTCAGAAGGTGTCCCGGGATGCCCTCTTAAAGGAGTGTATCAAATCTCCTCATTTGCACGGACCCCTTCGACATCCTAATTCAACACTTGTAAAAATAGAGAACCTTCAGTTCACCCTACGATTCTGCTCCATTTCAGTCAATTCTCCACGGTCCTTTGGTGGAGTGAATCTTCCTAATGACTTACATTTACGGCAATAAGTGGAAGTGAAGGCAATAAAGAAAGCCCAAGGATATTTTATGGCTATGGCTATTTTAAAATGAAGTCCCCTGGAGATGAAAAAGTTGGGTCTTACAAGGTAATCTATGAGCCTCCCACAACCTTTTAACAGGCTCTCCACAACCTTTTAGCGGGCTCTGCTTTCCCTCTGACTGTCTCCTGAAGACAGAGCAGGCCATAGACGCTCAACCACAGCTCTTGGCAGGAAGTTGTGGCCTATTTGAAAACTTGTTTATTTAAACCAAGTGCAGTAAGATTGAGCCGACATAAAATTGCTTTGGAAGCTACTTATCACCATCGCCAGAAAGAATTAACGAAGCACTTAATACTCTTTGCTTAGAGAAAGTTACCCAGATATGTGGCCCAGTGGTTAAGAGCTTGGCTGCAAACCAAAAGACCAGCAGTTCAAATCCACTAGCTGCTTCTTGGAAACCCTATGGGGCAGTTCTACTGTTTAAATTAATTTTGTCACATATGAAAAGGACACAGACATAAGAATAAGATATTGATGAGGAAGATGTAGATGGATTTAAAGGTTACAATGTTATGTATACATCCACAGATATATATATATATAGACATATGTATACACACACATATCTACCATCGGTCTGTCAGTTTGTTGTACTGTGGTGGCTCGCATGTTACTGTGATGCTGGAAGCTATGGCACTGGTATTTCAAACACCAGCAGGGTCACCCATGGTAGACAGGTTTCAGTGGAGCTTCCAAACTAAGACAGACTAGGAAGAAAGGCCTTCTACTTCCGAAAATTAGTTAACAAAAATCCTGTAAATTACAAAAGAACATTGTCTGATATAGTGCTAGAAGATGAGCCACCTAGCTTAGGAGGTACTCAAAATACACACTGCCCCCAACAATGGACTAGAGCATACCAACAATTGTGAAGATGACGCAGGACTGGGCAATGTTTTGTTCTGTTGTACATGGGGTCATCATGAGTCAGAGCCAGCTTGACTTACAAAAAATCAGCCGTTGCAAATCTTACTGAGTACAGTTGTACTCTGACACACATGTGATTGCCATGAGTAAAAATCTACTTGATGGCAACTTGTACTGGTATATGAATATATGTATGTGATCAATTTAGGAGTAGACAATAAGGTCAAGTTTACAACAGAGAAGATATTAGAGACTTCTTGTATGAACACCAATGTCATATTTCCAACTGCCTAAAAACATCTGGTCACATCAATCTCAACATAACCGAAATCAAACTCTTCTTCTTTTAACCAGCTCCTCTTCTAAGTGACCTTCAATATTCAGAGTTGGAGGGATTTTTTTTTTTTTTTTTTGCCAAAGGGTCATTCAGTTTATGCTTGAACTGAAGTTCTCAAATAGTTCATTCCAACCTTGACTCCTAGGCTCTGTAATCCCCTCCAGAAAAAAACTGGGCCCAGTGTGAATTCATGGAAATCTTTGCTGAGCGAAGGGGAAGAAAATAAATTAGGTGGCAATTTGAAGACTATGGAGTTCAAGGTGATCTCAGAAGTGGTTCTCAGGGGTAAAAATAAGATTGAAAGCCAAATAGACAGTCCAAGAGACTATTAATTGAGGGGAGAGGAGCCAAGTCTGAGGCGATGGAATTGATGCAGAAAATACAGAACTGCATTGAATGGGTACAAACAGTGGGCCACAGTCAGCATATAGCTGAGTCACTCCGTTTGGCTGGCTATACAAAATTTATATAATATTATGTAAGGGTCCAATAATCCTGTTAAAAAGTTAAACGAGGCTAGTCTAACATTGCCTAAGAGGGAAAATGAAAGTGTATTTTTTTTTTTTTGCTAGAATTAATCTCTTGAGCTTGAGTTTTTTTTTTTAATTGTACTTTAAGTGAAAGCTTACAATTCAAATCAGTTTCTCATACAAAAACTTTTACACACATTGTTACGTGACCCTAGTTACTCTCCCTACAACGTGACAGCACACTCTTCCTCTCCACCCTGTATTTCCCGTGTCCATTTAATCAGCATCTGACCCCCTCTGCCTTCTTATCTCGCCTCTGGACAGGAGCTGCCCCCATAGTCTTATGTGTCTACTTGAGCTAAGAAACACATTCCTCACCGGTATCATTTTACGTCTTATAGTCCAGTTTAATCTTTGTCTGAAGAGTTGGCTTCAGGAATGGTTTTAGTTTTGGGCTAACTGAAAGTCTGGGGCCCTTGATCTCTGGGGTCTCTCTAGTCTCTGTCAGACTAGTCCAAAACCAAAAACCAAACCCAGTGCCGTTGAGTCGATTCCGACTCATAGAGACCCTATAGGACAGAGTAGAACTGCCCCCATAGAGTCTCCTAGGAGCACCTGGGGGATTCGAACTGCCAATACTTTGGTTAGCAGCTGTAGCACTTAACCACTATGCCACCAGGGCTTCTGCCAAACTATTCAGTCTGGTCTTTTCACTAGAATTTGAGGTCTGCATCCCATTTTCTCCTTCTCCATCAGGGATTTGCACTTGCTTTAGATAGTATTCTTACCTATTTTTTCTTCATCAGTTATTCCCATACCTCTTCTATATTTTCATTCTGTTTTCTCCATTGATTTCTCCTCTTAGTTGCGTAAAGTTGCTAAGAGTTCTTGCTATATCTATTTGCTATACAAGCTATCATGGGCCTCCTTTCTCCTCTTCAGTGCTAAACACTTTGAAAGAGTAATTGTACCCCCGGTGCCTTTGGTGATTTGCTCCTATTCTTTTGCCACCTGGTGCAATTTGACTTTCACCCCCACAAGTCTACTTAAAATTCTACTAAACTATGGTACAGTTACCACTGGCTTTCTGAATGCTAAATCCAGTGATAGTCTGGATGGCTACCTCCTTCATCCAGAAAGCCTTTCTCCATCTGACTTTAATAACACCACTGCCCTTGGTTTTTGCTCTCTTCTTAATTCTCCATCTTCTTCAATTGCTTCTCTGGTTTTTTGCCCCTCGAAGGTTTTCATTATCTATGGTCCAATCCTTAGTCCAGACTGTTTGTGTTCTCATTCTTGAGTAATCTCATTAAGTGCTAGAGGTTCAATATTAACACCTCTCTGTGATGAAACTTGTGTCTACATCTGTAGCTTTGACTTTTCCTCAAGGTTCCAATAAATATTTCCATTTACCTTTTGGGCATTTCATAAGGGTGACTATAAGAACCTCAAACTCAGAATGTCCCCAATAGAATTCATTATTCTACTTCCCAGATCTGCTCTAGTTCCATATTCCCCATCTCAAACAAGAAATCTTGGTTATATAGGATGCCACCTTCTTACCACTCAATTTTATGTCCAATTTGTGGTCAGGGTTTTGTGATTCTACCCCTGCAAGGTTTCTTAAATCATTTCCTCTGTTTCACAGCTCCTGAATAACCTTCTTTCATCATCTGATCTAGAGAAACTGACTTCATCACCAATATTTCCCTCCCATTCCTTCCCATAATTCATCTCTGATCCATTGGCAAAATTATCATTCTCATACATACATTTGATCAACGAATTTCTCTGCTCAAAAAACTGCTATGATTCCCTCACTGCCTTTCTAATAAAGTCTAAATTTTCTACTTGAGATTTGGACCTCCATAATTTTGTACCCCTCACATTTCCGGTCTTACCTACTCCTCCCATTCTCTTCACTGAACCAATCTCATATCCTAAATTCCAGTGACATCTTCAAGCAAAGTCCGGCTCAACTTTCTCTTTCTCTGTGAACCAGTTCCTCACTACCGTTCTGTGCGTGACTGTTGTACTTAACATCAGTACCCCAGGTGAACCACCAATAGTTTTCTCATTACTATAGATCAGTCAGTTTTCCCTCTCCAGCCAGACTGTAAGCTCTGTGAGGCCAGGTACTGTCATGCATCTATTTTTCCACCCTTGACAGCGCTTTTAAGGAAACTGCTGGGCACATCAGCTTAATTACTGCTTAATTAAGAATAATTGGGGACAGGGACTCCATCCTCTAATAAAACGAGGCCATAAAAATTCATGCAATATTCTGGAAAATTGCAGGGCTATTGTTTTCAAGCATCTTTGAAGAAATGTCTACTTAATCAGGATCATTTGTATTAATTTTTTCATTTAGTCAACAACCGTTTATTGAGTGCCTACTATGCGTCAGGCACTGCTGCAGGTGCTGCACACGTGAATGGCTTTTGGGAGGGCCACTGGGCTGTGGATTGGGATGTTGAGTCCAGATCTCAGGTGGACACAACTCAGGACCAGGGAAGTCGGCTGGCAGAGCCTGCCGAACTCAATGAGACGGTTTATTGAGCCAGCCTCAATCTGCTGATCCTATCAACCCTAATTATAATCAACTAATTCTATTAGCTTCTTAAACCTATTTTAAGAGAGAGTTCATTATACCAAACGACCATCATCGAGTAATAATAGAGTTATGCTCTTTCTACATTGGGCCCAATTCCAGCCAGCCAAGCAGAAAGAACATTTTGCATTAATGTTCTCATGGAAGTGTACAGTTTTCACTTTTTCAAACTTTGCTTTTTTGGTCAATTATTTGGGAATGCAAAAGCCCAAAACAGGTGTGATGCTTACGTGCTGATTTTTAAGAGGGATGGGCATTACGCCATAAAAGGAGAACACTTTATTTCAAGCTGTCAGGGAAGAAGCACCCTTGATTCTGCAAAGCTTATTAGCTGGAGGTAATAGAGAAGGAAGGTGGTGGAGTGCTGTAATTGCTGCCTTTACACTGTTATGCAGAACATGCTGCCTTTGGGCTATTGAAACATATTTCCCCCATCCAGAAAGACGCTGTTGTTCTCCACTACCCAGAGTTCTGAAATGGGTTAACATAGAATTTAATGTGAGTATTTTTTTTTTTATTAGGACGAGATTGAGCTGCAGGAATAAGAAAGGCAAACACACTGTCTATTCATCTCTACCCTGGCAGGTGATGCTGGTGACAGTGGTGCTTTCCAGAAGTGAACTCCTAATCTGCAAACAAGAAGAATGCAGTAAATGGTGACTTTTCAAAAAGGTAAAATCGTGACTTACACAGATATAAAATGAGGATGTGTTAAAGATTCTATTTAACTAGTTAACGAGGGAATTGGTCAGGTGGTACAACCTGTTCAAAGCAGAATCCAAAGAACAGATGCATTTATAGGCCGGGGGCAGTGAAATGCATGTGCAAGTGCGAGGCAGGAGTAGCTCATCCTCAGCAGGGGAGAGAAGCCAACCGGACCTCGACCGGACAGAATTCACGTGTCTACAGGCCAGAATGATCTGGCATTGCCATCAGTTATCTATAACATACATGGTTGGAACATAGCTATGCTAGAATCAGAATCATATAGCCCCAGATGGTTGATCTAGATTATACGTAGTTGTTCACTGAAGCACAAAATTTTCCCTGTGAAGACTTTTAGAGCAATAAGTGAAATATGATATGCTCTTTCGGAATTGAGGAATGGGACTTTCCCTTGGGGGGAGAAAAAAAGGAAAAGATATTAAGAACTATCATTAAAAAAAAAAAAGTCATTAGTTTACTTTAAACGTATGTCTAATTAATGGTTGATAGACTGCCTGAGGTTTATCCCTAAGAATAAGCCCCGCACACCAGGTCTGAAGGAGGTTTCTACTGGACGGGGGTGACTTAAAATGCCCTCTATTCCAATATTTAATTTTTTCTATTTCCTTTTATATTGATTGTTGTTACCCTTATTTTTTTCCACTTAAGAATAAAAAACAGGCTTCTTTCATACAGAGACCCTCTGGCCGGCAAAGCCTTATACGTTCACTATCTGGTCCTTTACAGAGAAACTTTGGTGACTCCTGGTTAGTGTCACTGCCACTTTATTATCCCAGTGACTTCAGACAAATTGCTTAGTCTCTTACAGCCTCAGTTTCCTCCTTTGTAAAAGAGGAAAAATAATGACAAAATTCCCACACGGGCTTGTAATGAAGATTAAAGAGCTAATATACATCAAGTACTTGGCTGAGTATCTGGCATGCAGCAAATATTATATAAGCATTAGCTATTATTATTATTTTCATTATCAATTTTTTTGAATCACTCCTGCTACTTCTGTTATTGGTCCTATTCCCAATTATGAGTGCCTTTTATGTGTCACACCCTGTGGTAACAATTTTACATGGGCTGTCTATAATTAACAGGGGCTTTTTTTTTTTTTTATTCTCTTCATTTTTACAAGTCAGGGAACAAAGGCCCAGAAAGCTTAAATAACTTGCCTAAAGTCACACAGCAAGTAAATAGAAAGTGAAGATTGGAACCCAGGTCTTACTCCAAAATCCAAGATTATTCCACCACACTAACCAAAAAACCCCCAAACCCGTTGCTGTTGAGTCAATTCCGACTCACAATGACCCTATTGGACAGAATAGAACTGCCTCATAGGGTTTCCAAGGAGCGGCTGGTGGATTCGAACTACCAACCTTTTGGTTAGCAGCAGAGCTGTTAACCACTGAGCCACCAGGGCTCCTCTACCACACTAAAACTAGTGCCTTTTAATGTCTCTCTCTGTAACGAAGTCCTCAGTTTTCCCCCAACCAAATTTTATCCGGGATCCTAATTTCTGACAGTTGGAAGTTTCTCCTCTGGTTGATTTGGAGTCTACTGCTCTGCCTGCTTCTTTCTCCCAAGTGGCCCCTGAGTCAATCCCAGGGGTCCTCTTTGAAAGCGGTATGACAATGGCTGCGCAGGTTACCAGGCTATGCCTCTCTCCAAACAAACAAAACAAACCCACTGCCGTAGAGTAGATTCCAACTCATAGTGACCCTATAGGACAGAGTAGAACTCCCCTGTAGAGTTTCCAAGGAGCGCCTGCTGGATTCGAACTGCCGACCTTTTGGTTAGCAGCTGTAGCACTTAACCACTACACCACCAGGGTTTCCATCAGTAGCACATAAATCTTAGATTTTCTTGCAGGACTATGGCTTGAGGGCATAAAGCATGAAAGTCAGACGTCAGATTTGCATCCTATCTGCAGACGCCTTAAACTCTACTGAGATAATATCATAGTGATGACCACTCAGACTTCGAGACCCCTGTATTTAAGGTCAGATACCACTTTCTTGCTCTGTGACCTTGGACAAATGATTTAACTTCTCTGTTCCTTGATTTCCTTATCTATAGGTCTACCCCTAACATTTGTACAGCCTAGGGGAAGATTACAAATGGAGGCCCATTTAAAATGGGGGTTGATTTAAAAGTTTTAAACCCTGTTACAAACTGCACTGTTACAAACCCTGGTGGCATAATGGTTAAGAGCTATGGCTGCTAACCAAAAGGTCTGCAGTTTGAATCCACCAGGCGCTCCTTGGAAACTCTATGGGACAGTTCTACTCTGTCCCATAGGGTCTCTATGAGTCGGAATTAACTTGACAGCAATGGGTTTGGTTTTCTTGTTTTTAGCACCGTTATGTCCTCTATCATCCTAGGAAAGCAAAGTTCAAATTTAGAATTCTCAGGTACCAGGCCAGAAAGTGACAGCAACAAGACAGCTGGCCAGTAGCACCAACTCCCTCCACCCACCACCATATTCCTCCTTTACAATAAAAACCAAATCAAGTCAAATTCTAATTCATGGAGACCCCATGTGTTTCAGAGTAGAACTGTGCTCCACAGGGTTTTCAATGGTTGTGATTTTCCAGAAGTAGATAGCCAGGGCTTTCTTCTAAGTTGTCTCTGGATGGATTCAAGCTGCCAAAGTTCAGGTTAGTAGTTGAGTGTTTAACTGTTTGTGTCACCCAGGGAATACTCCTTTACCGTGAGGGGCTTCAAAATGCATTTGCTTTTTGCTTATATCTGCCTAAATTTCATCTGTGCCCTCCACAAACAGCTGCCCCTTGGCCAACCCTTGACGATGCCTCTAAAAAAACCCACCCCACTGGGTACCAGGTAAACATGCTCCCTTGGCCACATAGACTCTTTGCTCTCTGGGGAGGGCCGTGACGAGACGAGGGCCAGAGCAGTACCTACTGAAGCACAGGGCCTAGGCAGAGACTCCTGTTACCCTGGTCTAAGGGTGGTACTATTAATCAGCATTTTGAAAATAAAAATGGAGTATCCACTGCTGGCAAGATTAATAAGTCAATATGTATAAAGTGCTTAGGCCAACATCCAGTAAATGGTGAGAACCATATATGGAGGCTGTGACTGGTCATAACAGATCAGAGATAGATTCTGGAGATAAAAACTGATTTGAAAAGAAATCACATAAGACGAAATGGCCTTATATGAAATTGATGTAAATCTTTGTCAAAACAACTGAAAAAAAAGAAAGGTTCTATATGAATAAGACCACCACTCATCTGTCAGTTTGTCTTACTGTCATCACTGGTATGTTGCTGTGATGCTGGAAGCTATGCCACTGGTATTTCAAATGCCATCTGGGTCACCTATGGTGGGCAGGTTTCAGTGGAGCTTCCAGACTAAGACAAACTAGGAAGAAGGACCTAGCAGTCTACTTCTGAAAAAATTGACCAGTGAAAACCTTACGAATAGCAGCAGAACATTGTCTGACATGGTGCTGGAAGATGAGCCCCTCAGATTAGAAGGCACTCAAAATACAACTGGGGAAGAGCTGCCTCCTCAAAGTAGAGTCCATCTTAATGATGTGGGTGGAGTAAAGCTTTTGGGACCTTCTTATGCTAATGTGGCATGACTCAAAATGAGAAGAAACAGCTGCAAACATCCATTAATAATTGGAATGTGGAATGTATGAAGAATGAATCTAGGAAAATGGGAAGTCATCGAAAATGAAATGGAACACATAAAATTGATATCCTAGGCAATAGTAAGCTGAAATGGACTAGTATTTGACATTTTAAATCAGACAATCATATGGCCTACTATGCTGGGAATGAAAAATTGAAAAGGAATGGCATCATATTCACTGTCAAAAAGACATTTCAAGATCTAGCCTGAAGCATAATGCTGTCAGTGATAGGGTAATAACCATATGCTTACAAGGCAGTGTTTCTTTCTGTTGTACATAGGGTCGCTATGAGTGGCAACCAGCTTGATGACCCCTAACAACAAAGAACAACAAGGGAGACCAGTTAATACGACTATTATTCAAAATTTACGCACCAACTGTGAATGCCAAAGATGAGGAAATTGAAGATTTTCCTCAATTTCTGCAGTCTGAAATTGATCAAACATGCAATCAAGATGCATTGATAATTACTGGTGATTAGAATGCAAAAGTTGAAAACAAAGAAGGGTCAGTAGTTGGAAAATATGGTCTTGGTGATAGAAATGATGCTGGAGATTGCAGGATAGAATTTTGCAAGACCAATGACTTATTTGTTGCAGATACCTTTCCTTCAACATAAATGGTGACTATACACATACAGGAGCCTTAAGAACTTGGCTGCTAATCAAAAGGTCGGCAGTTTGAATCCACCAGCTACTCCTTGGAAACCACGTGGGATAGTTCTGTGTCCAATCGGGTCACTATGAGTTGGAATTGACTCAACAGCTTTTGACTTTATTAATTCTTTCAATTGTTTTTCTGCTCTCTATTTCATTTAGTTCAGCTCTAATTTTTATGATTTGTTTTCTTCTGGTGCCTGATGGGTTCTTTTGTTGCTCACTTTCTATTTGTTCAAGTTGTAGGGACAGTTCTCTGATTTTGGCTCTTTCTTCTTTTTGTATGTGTGCATTTATCGATATAAATTGGCCTCTGAGCACTGCTTTTGCTGTGTCCCAGAGGTTTTGATAGGAAGTATTTTCATTCTCGTTGCTTTCTAAGAATTTCCTTATTCCCTCCTTGATGTCTTCTATAACCCAGTCTTTTTTCAGGAGGGTATTGTTCATTTTCCAAGTATTTGATTTCTTTTCCCTAGTTTTTCTGTTATTGATCTCTAGTTTTATTGCCTTGTGGTCTGAGAAGATGCTTTGTAATATTTCGATATTTTGGACTCTGCGAAGGTTTGTTTTATGACCTAATATGTGGTCTATTCTAGAGAATGTTCCATGTGCGCTAGAAAAAAAAGTATATTTTGCAGCAGTTGGGTGGAGAGTTCTGTATAAGTCAATGAGGTCAAGTTGGTTGATCGTTATAATTAGATCTTCCGTGTCTCTATTGAGCTTCTTACTGGATGTCCTGTCCTTCTCCGAAAGTGGTGTGTTGAAGTCTCCTACTATAATTGTGGAGGTATCTATCTCACTTTTCAATTCTGTTAAAATTTGATTTATGTATCTTGCAGCCCTGTCATTGGGTGCATAAATATTTAATATGGTTATGTCTTCCTGATCAATTGTCCCTTTTATCATTATATAGTGTCCTTCTTTATCCTTTGTGGCGGATTTAAGTCTAAAGTCTATTTTGTCAGAAATTAATATTGCTACTCCTCTTCTTTTTTGCTTATTGTTTGCTTGATATATTTTTTTCCATCCTTTGAGTTTTAGTTTGTTTGTGTCTCTAAGTCTAAGGTGTGTCTCTTGTAGGCAGCATATAGATGGATCGTGTTTCTTTATTCAGTCTGTGACTCTCAGTCTCTTTATTGGTGCATTTAGTCCATTTACATTCAGGGTAATTATAGATAAATAAGTTTTTAGTGCTGTCATTTTGATGCCTTTTCATGTGTGTTGTTGACAATTTCATTTTTCCACATACTTTTTTGTGCTGAGGCGTTTTTCTTAGTAAATTGTGAGATCCTCATTTTCATAGTGTTTGACTTTATGTTAGTTGAGTCGTTACGTTTTTCTTGGCTTTTATCTTGAGTTATAGAGTTGTTATACCTTTTTGTGGTTACCTTATTATTTACCCCTATTTTTCTAGGTAAAAACCTAACTTGTATTGTTCTGTATTGCCTTGTATCACTCTCCATGTGGCAGTTCAATGCCTCCTGTATTTAGTCCCTCTTTTTGATTATTGTGATCTTTTACCTATTGACTTCCATGATTCCCTGTTATGTGTATTTTTTTTTAATTAATCTTAATTTGTTTGTTTTTGTGATTTCCCTATTTGAGTTGATATCAGGATGTTCTGTTTTGTGACCTTGTGTTGTGCTGGTAGCTGATATTATTGGTTCTCTGACCAAACAATATCCTTTAGTATTTCTTGTAGCTTTGGTTTTTGCAAATTCTCTAAACTTGTGTTTATCTGTAAATATCTTAATTTCTCCTTCATATTTCAGAGAGAGTTTTGCTGGATATATGATCCTTGGCTGGCAGTTTTTCTCCTTCAGTGCTCTGTATATGTTGTCCCATTCCCTTCTTGCCTGCATGGTTTGTGCTGAGTAGTCTGAACTTATTCTTATTGATTCTCCCTTGAAGGAAACCTTTCTTTTCTCCCTGGCTGCTTTTAAAATTTTCTGTTTATCTTTGGTTTTGGTGAGTTTGATGATAATATGTCTTGGTGTTTTTCTTTTTGGATCAATCTTAAATGGGGTTCGATGAGCATCCTGGATAGATATCCTTTCGTCTTTCATGATGTCAGGGAAGTTTTGTGTCAGGAGTTCTTCAACTATTTTCTCTGTGTTTTCTGTCCCCCCTCCCTGTTCTGGGACTCCAATCACCTGCAGGTTATCCTTCTTGATAGAGTCCCACATGATTCTTAGGGTTTCTTCATTTTTTTAAATTCTTTTATCTGATTTTTTTTCAGCTATGTTGGTGTTGAGTCCCTGGTCCTCCAGATGTCCCAGTCTGCATTCTAATTGCTCGAGTCTGCTCCTCTGACTTCCTATTGCATTGTCTAATTCTGTAATTTTATTGTTAATCTTTTGGATTTCTACATGCTGTCTCTCTATGGATTCTTGCAACTTAGTAATTTTTCCACTATGTTCTTGAATAATCTTTTTGAGTTCTTCAACAGTTTTATCAGTGTGTTCCTTGGCTTTTTCTGCAGTTTGCCTTATTTCATTTGTGATGTCTTGAAGCATTCTGTAAATTAGTTTTTTATATTCTGTATCTGATAATTCCAGGATTGCATCTTCATTTGGGAAAGATTTTGATTCTTTTGTTTGGGGGGTTGGAGAAGCTGTCATGGTCTGCTTCTTTAAGTGGTTTGATATGGATTGTTGTCTCCGAGCCATCACTGGGAAACTAGTTTTTCCAGAAAATCCGCTAAAAAAAAAAAATGCAGTCAGATCCTTATCAGAGTTCTCCCTCTGGCTCAGGCTATTCGGATGTTAATGAAGCCGCCTGGGGAGGGTGTGGGAGGGAACAGAGAGATGGGAGAGTAGCACCTCAGAATATAGCCAGAGTTGCTCGTCTTGCTTGGAATGACTATTTTATCTGAGATTCCCGCGGGGCACGTCACCTATGTGTGCTGGCTGTGTGGAGATTGCCCCCGGGGGGTCTGGCCCGCTGGAGTCAAGGTCAGATCCTCCGCTTCCAGCCCCACGTACAGCGTCAAGGCTCCCCTACTGGGACGGTGCACTCTCGACTCCAAAATCAGTTGCTGCCTCCCGGGGACTTCTCGTCCCTCCAGCCGCGTTGCCGTGCCACCTCCACGAACCAGTTGGGCCACCTCCCGGGGTTAGTTCAGGTGGGTGGAGCAGCTCCCCGTGCTTGTGCCGTGACCGAGTGTCCCGGCTGGGACGCTGTTCTCCCCGCTCCAATACCAGTCGCTGCCTCCCGGGGACTTCTCCTACCGGCTGCGTCCCACGCCGCCCAAGCGACCCAACTGGGCCCCCTCCCGGGGTTAGTTCAGGGGGGTGGAGCAGCTCCCGGTGTTTATGCCGTACCTGCGTCCAGTCCAAATCCCGGTGGGATGGTTCCCTGGCTGGGACGCTGCTCTTCCCGTTCCAAGACCAGTCACTGCCTCCCGGGGACTTCTCCTACCGGCTGCATCCCTCGCCGCCTGCGGAACCGGCTGGTCCCCCTCCCGGGGTTAGTTCAGGGGGGTGGAGCAGCTCTCTGTGCTTGTGCCATACCTGGCTGGTACGCTGGCTCCAGGCTCTGAAAACAATCGCTGCTTCCCCGTATTAGTTCATTCTCCATCTCTAAATCTGTGTTTGTTGTTCAGGGTTCGTAGATTGTTATGTATGTGATTGATTCACTTGTTTTTCCGTGTCTTTGTTGTAAGAGGGATCCGAGGTAGCGTCTGCCTAGTCCGCCATCTTGGCTCCGCTCCAGCCTATCTCTTTTGAGATATAAAAAAGAGAAGTGAGCAGAGAGACATGGGGACCTCATACCACCAAGAAAGCAGCACAAGGAGCAGAGCGCATCTTTTGGACCTGAGGTTCTTGCGCTGAGGTGCTCCCAGACCAAGGGAAGACTGATGACAAACACCTTCCTCCAGAACTGACAGAGAGAGAGAAAGCCTTCCCTTGGAGCTGACACCTTGAATTCAGATTTCTAGCTTACTGGAGTGTGAGAGAATAAATTTCTCTTTGTTAAAGCCATCCACTTGTGGTATTTCTGTTATAGCAACACTAGATGGCTAAGACAATGACCTTAAGTATATCCCTTCTGAATTTAGAGACCATCTCAAGAATAGATTTGATGCATAGAATACTAGTGACCAAAGACCAGACAACTTATGGAATGACATCAAGGATACCATACTTGAAGAAAGCAAAAGCTCATTAAAAAGACAGGAAAGAAAGACCAAAATCAATATCATAAAAGACTCAGAAACTTACTTTTGAATGTAGCATAGCTAAAATAAATGGAAGAAAAGAGGGAGTAAAAGAGCTGAACAGAAGATTTTGAAAGGTGACTCAGGAAGACAAAGTAAAGGTTTATAATGAAATGTGCAAAGAACTGGAGTTAGAAAACCAGAAGGGAAGAATATACTCAGCATTTCTCAAGCTGAAAGAACTAAAGAACAAATTCAAGCCTCGAGCTGCAATACTGAAGGATTCTACAGGGGAATATTGAATGACACAGGAAGCATCAAAAGAAGATGGAAGAAATACACAGAGTCACTGTACCAAAAAGACTTAGTTGACATTCAGCCATTTCAGGAGGTAGCATACGATTAAGAATCAATGGTATAGGAGGAAGAAGTCCAAGGTGCACTAGAGGCACTGGCGAGAAAATACCAGTTGAGATGTTTCAACAAACTGATGCAGCACTGGAGGTGTTAACTCATGTATGCCAGCAAATTTTAAAGAGAGCTACCTGGGCAGCCAGTTGGAAGAGATCCATATTTATGCCTATTCCAAAGAAAGGTGATCCATTCCAAAGAAAGGTGATCCAATGGAATGTGGAAATTACCAAACAGTATCATTAATATCACACACAAGTAAAATTTTGCTGAAGATCTTTCAAAAGTGGTTGCAGCAGTACCTTGACAGGGAACTTCCAGAAATTCCAGCTGGATTCGGAAGACGATGTGCAATGAGGGATATCTTTGCTGATGTTAGATTGAAAACAGAGAATGCCAGAAAGATGTTTATTTGTGTTTTATTGACTATGCAAAGACATTCGACTGTGTGGATCAGAACAAGTTATGGATAACATTGCAAAGAATGGGGATTCCAGAACACTTAATTGTGCTCATGCAGAACATGTACAAAGACCAAGAGGCAGCTGCTTGAACAGAACAAGAAAATACTGCATGGCTTAAAGTCAGGAAAGGTATGTGTCAGGGTTGTATCCGTTCACCATATTTATTCAATCTGTATGCTGAGCAAACAATCCGAGAAGCTGGACTATATGACGAAGAATGTGGCACCAGGATTGAAGGAAGATTCATTAACAACTTGTGATATGAGGATGACACACCCTTGCTTGCCGAAAGTGAAGAAGACTTGAAGCACTTACTGATGAAAATCAAAGACTACAGCCTTCAGTATGGATTACATAGTGCTAATACTACCTGTCACCAATATAGAGTCTTTGGAGACTTAAGTAATAATCACAGTAATAACCTTCATTTATCAAGCATTTTACATGCTGTCATGGATTGAATTATGTCCCCCCCCCCAAATGTGTGTATCAATATGGCTGGGCCATGATTTCCAGTATTGTTTGGTTGTCCTCTATTTTGTGATCGTAATTTTATGTTATAAAGGATTAGGATAGATTGTAACACCATCCTTATCCAGGTCACATCCCTGATCCAATGTAAAGGGAGTTTCCCTGAGGTGTGGCCTGCACCACCTTTTATCTCTCAAGAGATAAAAAGGAAAGGGAAGCAAGCAGAGAGTGGGGGACTTCATACCACCCAGAAAGAAGCACCGGGAGCAGAGCGTGTCTTTTAGACCAGGGGTTCCTGGCAGAGAAGCTCCCAGTCTAGGAGAAAATAGACAAGAAAGACCTTCTTCCAGAGTAGACAAAGAGAGAAAGTATTCCCCTGGAGCTGATGCCCTGAATTTGGACTTTTAGCCGCCTTTACTGTCAGAAAATAAACTTCTCTTTGTCAAAGCCATCCACGTGTGGTATTTCTGTTATAGCAGCACTAGATAACTAAGACACATGCTTAGAAATAAGTGTCATTATTTCTACTTTATGATGAGGAAACTGGCTCACAGAAGGCAAATGACTTTTCCAAGGCCATGTGGCTGGTGAATTACAGAGTTGGGATTTGAATGAAACTATCTTGTATCTATGCCCTCTTTATGACCACAAAAAACACAGTCTTTTAATGTACAATGCACTTGAAGGGAGTATATAATTGTATAGACATCATGGTGCCTAGTGACTGTCACCCAGTGAGGTCACACAGTGAACTTCAACTCAGGTTTATGTGCCTCTCTATACGTGGGTTGTTTCCCTCATGGCTTAGTCTCTTGACTGTCTTCACTAATTAGTGAGGACTTCACTAATTAGTGCCTTCACTAATTAGTGTATATTCACTAATATATCAGTCACGGCCCCTGGCCTAAGTTGTTCTATTAAACTCTCACACAAGTGCACTATCATAAAAACATCAAAGGCATACATTGACGGCCATTAAAAAAAATCCACAGCGGAAACCACATTGCTGGCTCTACACATTCTGTAGGGTTTCTTTGCCAAAATCCTGGCAGGAGATATTGGTTATTGTATTTTAGTTTGGGGAGAAGCTTGCCAGGATCATCTCCTGAACTCAAGGTTCTTCACGCACACCATTTTCTCCTCTGCTAAGCTATGTCCTCTTTCATCCCATATCTGCAGTGTCTCTGCCACCTGGCTGCTCACAGAAAAGAACAGATTCTAGAACATCACTTCCCAAGGTTAGGTATATCCATTTCAGTCTCTAAATGAGGAAACTGCTGGTGCAGAAAATCACTAAACAAAAAACATCTCCTTCAAATGCCCTCATGAAAGGACAAATTCCCTGGCGGTGGAATGAAGAAACAAACCACTGTTAAAAAGGAGCACCAACACAAGGAAAATCTGCCCATTCCAAAGTTCTGTGCCAGTCTCCCAGATGTGTTAGCCAACGGGTGGCATGCTATGCCAGCAAGAAGGCACTGACAACAGGAGAAATACCCCAGGCTTTGTTGCAGGGTCTTAGACATGGTGCCAAGAAAAGCAACCATAACCTTGAGGTTCAAAAAGCAATGCTTAACCAAGGCCAAAGTTATCTCAAATCCTTCACAAGCACAACACTGTATTCTACCCTGGCATGATCTCCCAGATATGATTTTCCTAAATACTGAGATTTGTTTTGCAGGTGGAAGCTGTGTTATGGGGGAAAGAATAATCTAACTTGATGCAAGATTTTGTTTTGAGTCCTAACTTTTGCCACTTACTACCTTCATAAGCCCCACCAAATTTTGTGAGTCAGTTTCCCCATTGATACAAAAAATAATAATATCTGCTTCTTAGTGTTCTTGTGAGAATTAAATGGAATATAAACCCATTGACATCGAGTCAATTCCAATTCATAGCCACCCTATAGGACTGAGTAGAACTGCCCCATAGAGTTTCCAAGGAGCAGCTGGTAGATTTGAACTTTCAACCTTTTGGTTAGCAGCCATGCTCTTAACCATTACACCACCAGGGCTCCAAATGGAATATACTATATAAAATCTCTTGGTAAAAGTAAAAACATCCAAGTCTATGCTGGCATAGTCTAGTTACTTCCATGTGTCTTCTCTATTTTAAATTTGTCTTTCATTTAGAAAGGAAGGAATTAACAAGACCTATTTTTTTTTTTTATTGAGAGTCAAGAAGGTTGGGGACTGTATCTACTTTCTTTCTTCTTCATCTTCTGCCAGGATTTCACCATAGAGTGGCTGTCACCAATCCTTTCTTATGGCAGAGATTCCATGTGTACTGGTTGTGTTAGGTGACAATGAGATGTGGGAAGGGCTTATTAAAGAGGAAGGGGAAGCTCCTTTAACATCTGGCTTCTGAGCTTAAAATTATGCCTTACCTTGACTCTTAAATGTTGTCAAGTAGGTGAGCTGTCATCCATTCACTGTTTACTCCAGATCTCTTTTTAGGAATGCTGGCAGCGTGATTACCAACCGTCAAACAAGTCTGAATATTCAGGCTGGTGAATGATTGGCATCCTTAAACATGGTAAACATGAAGACTTTTCATCTAGAACATGATGATTTCGCTCCTGGCAGTGATGAAGAATGGGACCATGTCAAAACCAAACAAGAATCTACAGTTCTGTGAAAAGACAGATTCCTCAGAAAGGGAAATTCACAGCTAAATTTGACTTAATCAGTCTCCTATCCAAGTCTGCCTTTTCCCCTTTTCTCTTCTTCCTTTGTCTTTTCCTTTAGAGGTTGCACTTTACCTATCACTCTGCTCTCTTGTCTCACATTCCATAATACAAGACACAGCACATGGTCAACACATAGCATCCTTACTGGCTGCTGATTAATGTGGCTCTTTAGAACTTATGTGATTCAAATCTCAGATCATTGGCTGATCAAATTATGTAACCCTGAAAAAGCTCATTTCACTGTTCTCTGACATGGAGATGGCAATGCTATAGGCTCCCCCTACCCAGCCCCCAGGCACATACACGTATACCGCATTGGGGCATAACTAAGAAAGAGCAAATTAAATACCGACTATGCTCAGAATGGAGCTAAAATCTTGAGTCTTCCAAACAAACAGGAAATAGTTGATCAAATCTAATTAGCTTT
Source organism: Elephas maximus indicus (assembly GCF_024166365.1). Lineage (NCBI taxonomy): Eukaryota > Metazoa > Chordata > Mammalia > Proboscidea > Elephantidae > Elephas > Elephas maximus. Next base: position 17,800,243 of record NC_064827.1, on the reverse strand, counting down.
CAGCTCAATGAAAGCAGTGGAGCTACACAGATGGGCAAGGATGAATGACTTTGAAGAGAAAAAAGAAAATTGCTTGAACTTAGGAAACCTCTGGGATTTATTTATTTATTTGTTGGTTTTCAAATCTGCAGATTCTGCAAACACTAAGCTCATTTTGTGCCAGTCACTTTCACTCTTATTTAAATTTATTGATAACTATATACATATATATATATTTATATATATATATACAAGCTGATGACCAAGTTACTTTGTCAAACATTTTATAAAAATAGAGTCAGAATGGGCTGTGAACATCATTGAATCCATTCCCCTGGGTGGTGCAAATGGTTTGTGCTCAGCTACTAACCTAAGGAAACTCTGGTGGTGTAGTTGTTAAGAGCTATGGCTGCTAACCAGAAGAAGGTCAGCAGTTTTAATCCATCAGGTGCTCCTTGGAAACCCTATAGGGAAGTTCTACTCTGACATATAGGGTCACCATGAGCTGGAATCGACTCGATGCCAATGGGTTTGAGGGTTTTTTTGGTACTAACCTAAAGGTTGGCAGTTGAAACCCATTCAGGGGCACTACAGGAGAAAGGCCTGGTGATCTTCTTATGTAAAGCTTACAGCCAAGAAAACCCTATGGAGCAGTTCTACTCTGTAACACATGGAGTCGCCATGAGTCACTATAAACTCAACAGCAACAGGTTTTGTTTTACATTACAGATGAGTATACTGAGGTCTAGAGATAGAAATTAACTTGGGGAAAGTCACATAGTCCATGAGCCTAGAAACCATTTCTACAGAGTTCTAATTCATGAATTCTTCCTACCACATGGGAGTCTCTGGGCGGTACAAATGGTTAACACACTGGGCTGCTAACTGAAAGGCTGGCGGTTCAAATCCACTCAGAGCTGCCTCAGAAGAAAGGCCTGATGATCCACTTTGAAAAATCAGCTATTGAAACCCTGTCGAGCACAGTTCTAATCTTTCACACGTGGGGTCACCATGAATCAGAATCTACTCTAGAACAGCTTGTGGTCCTACATGAATTTATGAACATGTCCTACTAGATAAGTTCCTACCAAACTAAGGCTGCCAGGCAAATACCTCATAAATAAGCAAGACATTTGGTGGAATCAGAGTGTTATGCCTTTTCCAAAGAAAGAACCAAACATGGACCTCTCGGCAGAAAATTGCTGAATCTTAGTATCTTTAAATTCCTGTACAGCAACTTGGCAAACATCTCCTCCTGTTCCAGAAGACTTGTGCTATTACCAACAGGAAAAATGGGTGGCGACTTAATTAAAGCATCACTGAAAGAAAGACACACAAAAGTGTGACCACAGATACCCTTGTGTTGCATAGCTGATTTTCTCCATGAATTTTACAGAGAAAACAGTCTTTCATGAAGGACCAGCTGAGCTAAAGTGGGGACCTCAGAGCTTGCATGAAATTCACAGCTTGCAATCCACAGCTGAGCCTTTGAATTTTAAATTCTGTGGTGTGACAATGACATAAAGTAAGTTCCTTTCCTTCTTAAAAGCCTAATAAAGACATTGTGCAGAATCCATTATCAAGCCTTGGCTGCAGTCTTTGATCTGAGCTCTGGTGCCCTAAGAGTTCAACCACCACCAAATGCCCACCCAGCTGGTAAGCTGACCTGAATGGCAAGTCACAGAGCGGGCAGCATTGGCAAACAGCAACAGCTACACAGGAGCATCATGCACACACACACACGTGCACGCATGCGTACCTGTACACATACACGGTATATCTGTGTGTGTGTGTATAAAAGCCTACCCCATTCTCTTGAATAATAAGAATTTTTTACCCTCTGAAGAGCTGCAGACATCTGAACTACTACTGTAGCTCTGTTAACAGCCAACTCTGTGACAAGGGCCTACTCGAAAGAGAAGAAAGTCAATAAAAGCAAAGTGTAAGTGTACTGTTAATGACAGGTTCTTGCAGGCACTTTCCCCCAAATTATACCATTCCTATTCAAACACCATCTCAAGAGTCTCAGACAGTGTCAAGTGCAATCATTGTTATTGCAGTTGCCAAGGTAATCAATTGAAATCATAATGAAGGGAACAGAAGGAAATCAATAGAGTCTGAAATTACAAATAAAGAGAAGCTATCGTTTAAGAGCATTTGGCTGAAATCTTCCATATTAATGGAGTCAGAAATGGCTGTGTCATTCAGAAGCAGTGTGGTGCGTAATTCAGCTGAATGCATTAGAACACCTAAAAGTGATTGCAACAATTAGGGCTGCCTACCAAGAATCTGTCCACCTTCGAAGGCACTTTGCTGAGTTGTTTATTATAGTTTCAGTGTGTTTTCATATTTTAAAATTTCCAGTCATCTCTCAGAGCACCCTTAGGCAGGAGGCAGGAGGCAGGATTAGCTTGCTCCCAAACATCAAGAGCAGGTTGTTGTTAGTCCAGCTTGATTCTGGGATTGGGAAGTAAGAGAGGCTAATAATACATTTAATCCTAGAAGTTTCTTCTTCAAAAATTCCATTATTTGTGTAAAGTAATACAGGTAGTAGGGAAAGCAAGGGCTAAGTGGGACAATAGATTCTAGGAAAACTGATTATTTTCCCAAGATTATGCCCAATCTTTAAGCACATGCCCAAAAAGTTCATTGGACCCTGTTAGAGTAACATACAATCTCTCACTTCAATGTTATTTGAAGGGTGAAATGAATATTCCACAATTGCATAATACTTATGATCAACTACCCCTGAAAGGGAGACCAGGAACAAAATGACAGTAAAGATTGAAAAGCTACCCAGCTCTTTTATCAGGAAGTAGTCCATAAAAGGGATAAAGAATTATGAAAAAATCATGTAGACCTTCTTATATTGGCTTATTGTTGGGATCTCAAGATGACAGGTTTATGAATTTCAGCAGAAATACGATTATTATATTATTCAATATTCTATGACAGGCTTTCCATATTATATTCTACTCCTTTGCAGGCATTGAGTTACAGGCTGTCTGAGAAATCCTAAACTTTTGATCTTAATCTACAGATGGCAGGAATACATAAGAAGCTCGCATGTGTTTGGCATTGATATTTGAGAACACTGGAACTGCGTGCATATAATTTATACAAGTTCAACTATACCCATTCAGCCAAATATAGAAAAAGAAAGAGAGGAGTAGTGAGTTCATTTCACTCAATGAACCCAAGCCCAAGAATAGGCATGAGATGGGAGATTAGAAGCTGGTTTTCCCACCGCAGTTTTATCTCCCATACGCCCCAGTGCACGAGCCTCTCACTCTGTTGACTGTAATTCTTGTGTCCAAAAATATTTGCATTTATTTTCCTATTTATCATTTATTTTTTATTCCTTGACCCCTGCATGTAAACCAACCCTTCATACGGTACTCAGCCAGAGAATCAGCAAATCAATCCAAACATGAAATAATAAACCTAAAGTTATACTGAATTTATTACAAGACACTATGTTCTTCTCTAGCATTGGTGGTTCAGTGGTAGAATTCTCGCCTTCCATGTGGGAGACCTGGGTTCGATTCCCAGCCAAAGCACCTCATGTACACTCACCACCTGTCTGTCAGTGGAAGCTTTTGTATTTCTGTGATGCTGAATAGGTTTCAACAGAGCTTCCAGACTAAGATGAACTAGAAAGGACACCCTGGCAATCTAATTCTGAAAATTGGCCAATAAAAACTCTATGGATCACAATGGTCTGATCTGCAACCCATCATGGGGATAGTGCAAGACTGGGCAGCGTTTTGTTCTGTTGTACATGGGATTGTTGTGAGTCGAGGGCTGAGTCGATGGCAGCTAACAACAACAACATGTTGTTCTCTACAGTGGCACGTTTCTATCATACTTTCCAATATAAATTTTAACTGTATGTAGTGCTGGCTGACTTTAGAACTCACACCTCGCCTGAGATATAAATTTTTCATGTATAAGTTTTCTGCTAGGCTGTAACATTCATTCTATCCACAGCAATGGAGGCTTGTTTTCCAGAATCCACCAGATCAGCAGTATTGGAGTCTCCTGGGAGCTTATAAAAATACACAATTACAGGACCCATCCCAGATCTACTGAGTCAGAGTCTCCATTTTAAGAAAAAGCCCAGGTGGTTTATATGTACATAGAAGTTGGAGATGCACTATGCTAGAGGTCACGTGAGAAGAAAATGTATGGCATAATAGACCCTCTTAGAGAGTTATCCAAATGTTAACTAAGAAGAAAGCAAGAGAAAGGGGCAGAGAACATATGCACACTTAGGAAGGTGTACTACTTGAGACAGAGGACCACTTGCAACATGCACTAGCATCTTATAACCATCACATTAGCCTTGGTGTTGATGATTAGAGATAATAGATTCAGAATGTGTCCATATTTCATAATACTGAATCATCTCCCTTCTCACCTCTAGGCCAGAACAATGCATGTAAACACAATTAAAAGGCAACATGATAACTGTTATAGTAGAGATATAAATAAAATACTCAGAAGCTTGAAAAATGGACCCATTCATTTTGCCAAGAGGGAATGAACAAAGGCCTCCTTTAGCTAGTAGTCTTTGAATTAGCTACTGGGGAGAAGGACACCCCAGACTGCAAGAACTCCACACTCGGAGGTGTCGAAGGCTTTGCTGTTTTGGAGTTGCCAAGAACTGGAGCATGCCTAGAGCTTATGGTGCATGTGGTTTTGGAGTCTCTCTAGGTGAGAGTAGCTAGAGGAGTAGAAATAGGTAAGAAAAAGGTGAGACTGGAAAGAAGGACAAGAGGAGTCGCTCTGGACTCTAAAGCTGAGGCAACACTACAAGGCCTAAGATTAGCAAATTAGGGCAGACAAGCCCTAGATGCAAACTTATTAAGGATGACATGATATGGTCATTGCAAAATGGTTTTATCAAAACATCTTATATAAAATTACACTCACATATTAAGACTGGGTCATTCAAAATCAACTGTTGGTCCATCTAATAAAACTGAAAACCTGGTTTTCAAAATACAGAACAGACTGTAGTGTTTGATATCATTTTTTTTTTTTTTTGCAAAAGAATATACAATAAGCAACATATAATACTCATATATGTAGCTTATCTTCCCAATGTCTGGGGAGGAGCCCCTTTGATTTTGTGGATATAAGTAACCTCGGTTTGAAAGCTCCAATTCCAAAGTCTATGGATATTGAAGTCTTTCCCAGAATACATGTGCATTACCTGGGAGATTTGCTGGCACAGCCTTCTCTGTGTCTGGGCTCTTACACCTTCTTATGCTGTTTGGGTTCTGTACAATGACAATATAGACAAGAAACTCAGCTTCTCTGCCACTTCTCACAAAAAGCTGCTCAAAGCATTCCTGATTGTTTAAAGGCTCAGGAGAGGATAATGCCATATACCATACAGTTATCCCCTACCCACGACTCCTTTTCTGTCTTCCCTCTTACTGCTCAGCCTCTTCCCAGTCTCAAGAAAAGTGTAAATACTTTCCCCTCCTTTAAAGAAGGCAGGTTCCTCCCCCTCCAGAGATCACCTTCTACTCCAAACACTTACTACTGCACTTTTCAGAACTAAGAATTATTCTCTCCCCAAAGGAATTCTGATACCTGCTGTTAAGAGAAAAATTGCTCACTTTGTTATCCAATATATAATATACAGACACAACGGGTGTGTGCATGTGCCTGTACGTGTGTCTGCGTGCACGCATGTCTGAGTGTGTGTGTGTCTGAATGTATGGGTGTCTGTCTGTGTACGTGCATGTCCGTATGCATGAGCATGTGTATTATATGCATGCATGTGTAGGCAGAAGGCTGAAAGGAGCTATATAAACATTAATCATGGTTATGTCTCGGTAATGGGATTATGGGACATTTTACTTTCTTACTTTTTTACCTACATGGTAAAAAGAGGAAGACAGTCAACGAGATGGTTTGACACAGTGGCTGCAACGATGGGCTCAAGCCTAACAACAATTATGAGGATGGTACAGGACCGGGCAGTGTCTTGTCCTGTTGTACATAGGGTCGCTATGAGTCTGAACCGACTTGAGGGCACCTGACAAGAACATTTGTTACAGAAGGTAGCTGGGTGGCACAAATGGTTTGTACTGAGCTACTAACCTAAAGGTTGGTACATACATGAATCTGCAATTAAAAACTGGTTATTAAAATAGAATATGCTCAATAACTAATTGTATTTCAAGGTGTAGATTCAGTGAATAGTGAGCAAAAGCTGAAGTGTAAGAGGATACCAACTCAGTGGGTGCTGATTGATTTGGGACAATCCGAATAAACTTGGCTTCAGAAAAGCTGGGTCTTGAAAGGTAGAGGCAATTGGGATGTTAGCTCTAGAAGAGTATTTGCCAAACTAGTTCTAAGTTGGGGCCTGAGTAAATACCTCTGGTTTTCCTGCCATCTAAAAAATTGTCACATTGAGTGCTGGATGCTTCTGAACCTCCTCCCCTCTGTGGTCACTGGATGGGCTGTAACCCCAAATAAAGGTATATTTTTATAATCTTCTAGATTTTACATGTAATCTTAACCAGCAGAGAACACTCAAAGAAAGTCTGAGTGTAGAGAGGAACTGGATCACAACAGAAGACAAACCAAGGACAAATTCATGACTATTCAAGATACTACCACCAGTACTACAACAACATTTACTATTTTCCAGGCACCTCTCGCATATTTATTATCTCATGTCATCCAAGAAAGATGTTAGGTCATTTTTCTGAGTCTAGGCAGCTAATAAGAGGTACAGGCAGCATGCAAACCTACCTATGTAGCTAATTCTGGAGTCCATGCCCCTATATGGACTTGCAGTGACCATTTTCATCACAGCGTCTTCATTATCTTTGTCATCATCATCTCTAGCAATTACATGATGATTTATAATTTATGAAGTATTATCTTCCTATGATAAGAAGACTCTCAGAGGTTAAATAGATGCACATGGATTCAACCTGCAATTCCTTGCCTTGCTACTCTTGTTGCTACTCAGAGTGTGCTCTGGTCCAGCAGCGTCAGCACCACTCGGGAGCTAGTTACTGACTCAGAATCTGAATTTTAACAAGCTCTCCAGGAGAGCCAACATTAATGTTTGAGAAGCTCTGACCTACACTCTCTGATGTTGCAATGTATTCCCAGGTAGGGTAATTTATGGGCAAACTTGAAATAAGAGTGTTTATCATCACAGCCTTCCTATTCTCCCCTCTCTTGACTCTACTTTCCTCTCCTGGGAACCTGGATCAGTTAGAAAGTTGTCTGCAGGAAACATCAGAAAACCCTGGGTGCCATGGGCTACAGCTATAAAGAAATGAATTCCCCTCCATAGCAGGAAGCCAACAAGTCAGACAGAGTTCAGGGCTTGTGGGTTCAGTGGCTCATCCATGTCATCACAGAACCAAGTTCCTTCCATCTCTCTGAGGTGCCATCCTCAGAGCATTAGATTGAACCTCAGGTTGGTTCCCCTTGTCCTCAAGATGGCTGAAGTAGTTTCAGGCTTCGCCTTTTCCAGGGAGCCATTCAAGATGGAGAATAAAGGAACCATTTCTCCCTGTGTTTCCTTTTTAGGTGAAGCAAGCATTTCCTAGAAAGAAAGCCCCAGCAGATTTTCCCTCAAGTCTTACCTACTAGAATTGGGTTACATGTTATTTCCAAAACTATTGAATAGGCAGGAGTAAGGGATTGCTTGGACAGATTTAAACTAGTATCCAGGGTGGACCTAACACTGGGGAACCAACTAGCATGATGACCTCAGGATCCAAGGCACACAGGCTGCCGCTGGCTTCCGGAGATTGCTGCTCAGTTCTGCCACCCTCATGTCTTGGCTTTCTGCCGTCTTCCCTTACTCACTCTCAGTCTGCTGTCAAGATGCTCTCATAAACTAATTCATACAGTATTAATGACCACTCAAGTTCTGCCAGCATAATCCAACTGAAGAGCTAATCCAATTCCAGATGACCGATCCCAGTTGTTTAGACAGCAATATTCCTTAAGTGGAAAAAGCTGAGTTCATTAGGCAACCATAGCTAGATAGAAAAAAAGATAAAATAAAATGATTTCCATTGCTCTGATGAAGCATGGCGTGCCAAGAACACTGAGCTAAGGGGCTGAGGTTATGGCTGCTAAGTTTGGAGCTAGATGGTGCTATGCAGACGTGCACAGGTCATTTCACCTATCGGAGCCTGGGTTCTTTCATTTACAAAGGGATCATAATTTAGCCTGATCCACCTTATACTATGAAGATTATCAGTCATAACGCATAGGAAGAAACATTAGAGAACAAATGTAGAGTGCAATCGTTACTGCTCAGCTCTCCTCTCCCACCCCCCGGTACAAAGAACAGTATCTTGCTCTAGATGGTGAATATATGTTCACTGAATGAGTGATTGACTGTGCTGTCACCTTTCCAGGGAAAGGTGTTTGCATTTAACCTGAAGAAGCATATATATTTTTTTTTATCATGCATAGGTAGCAGGTGTCTAGTGCCTTTCCAAAGAGCTACAAATCACTGAAGTCTGTTTATTAAAATTTACCTCTCTTCTGGCCAGATAAGAAGGAAAGCAGGCAGATTTGCATATTTTGAAGAAGGCAAAATACATACATTTCATAAAACATTAGCAGTACGCCCTTATTTACTTTTTGAAATAAAATACATTTATCCTTTTGATTATAAAAAATAACACTCATTGCAAAGTGAAAATGATCAGATAATTTTCTTCTATACTAAAAGTATAAAGACACACATTTAAGTCTTATATAATCCTATCACTCAGATGTAACCACTAATAAAATCTTGGTATCATCCAGGCTGTTGGCTTTGCACATACATTAATTTATATTCTACTCTTCCCATCCATACACACACACAGTTGTATAATTAAAATAGAATCATGCTACATATGCTGTTTATCAATGAGTTTTTTCACAAATCAATTGGATGATGTACATCTATTTAAATCAATAGATACAGATCTATGGCAGCATATTTTATGGTGCTCTGGTAGTTCTTTGTGTGAATATGATTAATTTACTCAATCCTCTATAAATGGAATATGAGCTTTTTCTCCATATATATATTTTTCTCCCCAGAGAAGGCAGTATCTAATGTTGTTTTAGGAAATATGTTTGGAGAAAGGAGATGAGCTTCAGAAATCCTGTGTTTTTCCCACCTGAATGACAATGTGTGTTGCTGTGAAGATCAGATGTTTAGGAGCCAGAGATGAGCGGCATCTGACCAAATACCATCTGTGTAATGGCAATTGTGCCACGGCCATTATCTGAAGTGCTATTATGGCTCTGAAGAGCAGTTGAGAAACAAACACACACAATGCAGCCGGCCATCAGCCCATCAAGCAAAGCATGCTTATTAGAGCACTGCAGAAATTAAGTCATTTTAGAAGGAGGAAAAAAAAAACCTTATTTTCCCTGCTCTTGGCACCTTGTCTTTAAACACAAAACTCATCACAGATAATTTTCAGACATCCTGCTTTACCCAACAGCACCATAATTTTAGCTACAGAGCAGGAGATTGAACGTGGAGGCTCTCTAGTCCACTCAGAGACTCTGGGAGGTCACAAATGGTTCACGCGTTCAGATGCTAACTGAAAGGCTGGAGGTTCGTGTCTGCCCAGAGGTGCCTCAGAAGAAAGGCATCAAAATCTACTTTTGAAAAATCAGCCATTAAAATCTCTATGGAGCACAGTTCTACTGTGACACACATGGGGTCACCATGAGTCAGAGCCTACTCAAGGACAAATGGCTTACTAGTCCATTCAATTCTTTTTGCCCCTGCACTTGGAGTGGGATTTACCAGTTTGAGAGCTTGCAGGAAGAGGGTTTCTTGCATAATTCAATGGCTCAGGCACTCTCAATTGTTTCTAGACAAGAGTGGGTTTGTCTTTAAAGTTCTCAAGGAAGCCATGCAAGCAGTAAGTCACACAATGGCTGTCTTACCCATCAGTCTCCAAAGTCTTGTATACATATTTCATCCTTTGAGTCCTCTTCTTGTAACTTTTCTTACACTATCCTTATACTAATCATATCCTCTGATTTCTTCCCCATTTCATTTACCATAAGACTTCTAGCATCTGCTGTCTCTACTCTTATCTACCAAAATGTTTCTTTCCAAAAAACCCCATTAATTCATACACACTATTCTATTTAATCCATCAAGCCCACTGCTGTGGAGTTGATTCTGACTCATTCTGACTCATAGTGACCCTATAGGACAGAATAGAACTACCCCATAAGGTTTCCAAGGCTGTAAGCTCTACAGAAGCAGAATGCCACATCTTTCTCCCTCGGAGCAGCCGGTGGATTCAAACCATCAACCTTTCAGTTAGCAGCAGAGTACTTAACCACTGTGCCACCCAGGCTCCTACAGGGTTGCTATGAGTTGGAATCGACTCCACAGGAATGGATTTGGTTTTGGGGGGCTTATACTATTTAATGATTGCAATAATAATGCTGCATCATACCCCAAAATTTAGTGCCTTCCATTAAAAAGCATTTATTCTGGATCTGGGGATTGACAGAATCTAAACTGGGTTGGGAGCTCTGCTTTAGGTTACAGAGTGGGTTCAGGTCTGTTCCACATTTCTCCCATTCTCCTTGGGCCAGTAGGCACCCGGGTATGTTCTCCTCGTGGTGAATGGCAGGAACACAACAGAACAAGTGGAAATGTTCAGTGCTTTTGGTGGTCTTGGCCTGAAATTGGCACATTCTCACTTCTCTCCACATTTCATTGGCCAAAGAAAGTCACATGTCCAAACTTGACATGGGCAAACTTCCTGCATGCAAGGAAAGAAATTACCTCTAGGAGGGAGAACTGCAAGGTCACTTGGCAAAGGGCATCGCTGTATGATTCTAATACAAGGAGGGTATGGAACAGTGATCCACATCTTGAGCCTGCTAAAGAACTGTTGTCCCTTCTGGGCAGAATTTTTTAACAGAGGCCACAGGTTCTTAAGCCATGTTCCAATGATATTCTAAATGGGAAATTTCAGGCAGCAGTATGCTTGTGATGAGAACATTCCAGAATCCCTCTAATGAGGAACATAAGCAACCCCTTACCTATTTGTAAAAAAAGTAGGACCAAAATGATGACGAGTCCTTGGATGCATGAAGAGTCATTCAGCCAGGCTTCTGAAAGCATTCCTGCAATAACCTTGGGTTTGGGATTCTAATAAAGAGTTAGGGTTCAATCCCACTCCTGCTACTTTAGCTGCAAGACTTAGCCTTCCTAGGTCTTAGTTTCCTCACCTGTAAAATGAAGAATTAGTAATAACTCCCTCTTAGGATCGCTGAGGGGGCAACATGAAAGACTACATAAATTGCCTTGTTTCTAATAAAGCACCTTGCACGTAGTAGGTGTATCTAGAACTTTCTCTTCCCTTATATTAAAAAAAACCTGTCAAAAAAGAACTATCATGTTTTTAGTGACAGTGATGTAAACTACATTTTTTAAATGATTGGACCAGAAGTACACAGCAGGCTCTCCTACACTTACCTTGTGCATTTCTGTCAGTTTTGATGTCTTTTTCACTGAAAATGGCTCTAACTCTGACCTCTAATCTGCATAAACATGGCTTCTGGTAGATGGCCTTTAGGTACATGCTAGATCTCAGGGACTAGGGAGAATGGGATGTAAATGCAGTGAGACTTCATCTAACCAATACTTTTACTTCCACCAAATCCTCAGAGATTATTTGAAGATTAATTCAACCTTTAATCTGGATGCAAAATTCAATGCTACTCGAATGAATTAAATGAAAGCTTTATAGTGAAATGCTCTAGTACAACAACTACCATAGAGTTGTTGTTGGGTCTAGTCAATTTTCAACTCATAGTGACCCTATATGACAGAGTAGAATTGCCCCATAGGGTTTTCTTAGCTGTAATCTTTATGGAAGCAGATTGCCTGGTCTTTTCTCCCACAGAACAATCAGTGGGTTGGAATTGCCAACCTTTCAGTTAGCAGTTGAGGGCTTCACTGTTTGCCACCAGGGTTCCTTTGATAAAAAGTACAAACTCAATAAAACTCTTTTGAATCTAGAAAAAATGTGAAATATCTGTCTAGAATCATCACATTAAGAAACTACACTGTATGATGCCTTGCAGTATAGAAATCTGTACATTATCTCATTTTCAACCACTTTGAAAATCATGCCTTTAATTCACCCTTTAAATTGGGCAAACAGACTCAGAGAGGTAGGTAACTTTCCCAAGGTCATACAGCTCCAGCGTGGCAGAGTCAGGACTTGAATGCAGACCTTCCCACTCGACATCTACTAACCTCCTACAATCTCAGCTACTTCTTTTCAGATGACAGGTTGCTGATTCAGTCTTCCCAGATCACAAAGCTACAGAATGGCAGAGCATGATTCATGCTCTACTAACACCCGTTTTAGGAAGGATCAGCTCTTTTTAAGAAAGCGACATGATTTTTACTCATCAGCATAGCTCATTGAGCAGTTAGGGGAGCGTGACGCCAGTTGGGAGAGGCAAGTTTGACAGTATTCCGAATTTGATAGAAATTGTCTTCAATGAGGTTGTAGAAGTTTGGGGATCTGGGAAATACTATGATCTGTACAGCAAGTTTCTACTCTAGTTTAAATACATGCATTTTGTGGGATGTTTGATTCTTATGTTAGTATGCGTGCACTTTAAGTAATGAACGGAGTCCTAAAAAATGTGTAAACTTGTTTTCTAACATGAATTATAATATACATACCCTGGGGTTGCTTGCTCTTTCATGGAATCATTGAATCACAGAGCTACTGAACATTCTCGGGACTTTACCCAAATTCCCATTTTACAGAGGAACACTCAGACCAGGGTAGTTAAAGAATTGCCCCAGGTTACACTGGCAGTTAGTGGTAGACTAGAACTCAGCTTCCTGAACTCCAGCCCAGTGGTCTTTCCATTGTGCTACTAAAAACAAATGACCAAAAATCTTTATGGTAAATCATTTTGCATAAGAAATCAGATTTTGTATATATTCAAAGCAAAGATGTTGCTATGAGGGCTAAGGTGTGCCTCACCCAAGCCATGATATTTTCAGTTGCCTCATATGCATGTAAAAGCTGGACAATGAATAAGGAAGACCAAAGAAGAACTGATGCCTTTGAATTATAATGTTGAATATCGAATATACCATGAACTGCCTGAAGAACCAACTAGTCTGTCTTGGAAGAAGTATAACCAGAGGGCTCCTTGGAAGCGAGGATGGCAAGACTTCCTCTCACATATTTTGGGCATGTCATCAGGAGGGACCCATCCCTGGAGAAGGACATCATGCTTGGTAAAGTAGAGGGTCAGCGAAAAAGAGGAAGACCCTCAACGAGATGCATTGACACAGTGGTCACAACACTGGGCTCAAACATAGCAATGATTGTGAGGATGGTACAGGACTGGACAGTACTTCATTCTGTCGTACATAGGGTTGCTGTGAGTAGAAACTGACTAAATGGCATCTGACAACAACAATATTCTGATTTTTAATGTTATGTGATGAATTGTTTTTAAGTAGAATGTGTGTTTATATGCGTGTGTTTGTGTACATGTGTTTGTGTGCATGTTTGCGTGTGTGTTTGTGCATGTGCTTGTATGTTTTATTTTGGTTTCCATGGTAGCTATTTGCTTGCTTCATATTATTAGATCCTTGCAGCGTGGGCTTATTTTTTCTATACCCCAACAGGCCCCAACACATTTATGATATTGCTGTATGCATACTGGGTACTTGATAAATATTTGTGGCTGCTGATGGAACTGCCCCTGCTGATAAACTACTGTTGGAAAAGCCTGAGGTCTATGTTAGAGACAAGCTTTTCTCTTCTAAACTATCGATTGACTCCTGCATGACATCTAATAAAACCTTTCCATTACCAGTTGCATAACAGCAATTAAAACCCTCATCAAATCTATCTTAATTGCTTAGAGCCTTCCACTGGGGAGCATTTTCCTTGGCAAACATCTGCAATAAAAGGCTATTTAATCTTCATAACTGAAACAGTCAGTTATGCTAATTTGTCTCTTTTATTGTCAGTTTACACTGGAATCACACACAGTGCTGATCCTTTGAAAAGGTACAGAAAAGAGCATCGCTTCACTAAAAAGCAAAACAAACAAAAAACCAGTGAGTAGTGAGATCCCTGTCACTGGAAGCAGTCACACCTGGCCTAAGTGATCGTTTGTCAATGATGCTGTAGAAGGGATTTCTCATTGTGACCGAGCTTTACCTAACGAAGATCTATGATGCCTTCCAATGCAGAGATTCACTATTTCTGTGCTCTTCTAGAACAAGAATGATGCTCTCAAACACTGGGAAGAGCCATTCCACATTAAAATCCTGCAATGAGATTTTAGGGGTGAAAAAATAGCCTCTATTTATACCTCAATTTCTTCTTAAAATACTTTTTAGTAATGTGAGAAAATACTCACTTTTAAACACTTAAGTAACAAAATGGCAAGAAGTATATATGCAATAAAATCTTAAAATGAAAATAATAATAGGCGCTTAATATATTGGGCACAGGTATGAGTCAGGCTCTGATTGTTGCATTGTTCGTACATTGTTGTTATTAGGTGCTGTCGAGTTGGTTCCGACTCATAGCGACCCTGTGTATGACAGAACAAAACACTGCCAGTCCCTGCACCATCATCACAATTTTTATGCTTGAGCCCTTTGTTGTAGCCACTGTGTCGATCCATCTTGCTGAGGGTCTTCCTTTTTTTCGGTGATCCTCTGCTTAACCAAGCATGATGTCCTTCTCCAGGGACTGGTCCCTCTGGATAACATGTCCGAGTATGTGAGATGAAATCCTGCCATCCTTGCTTCTATTGAGTCTTCTGGCTGTACTTCTTCCAAGTAGATTTGTTCATTCTTCTGGCAGTCCATAGTATATTCAATATTCTTTGCCAACGCCATAATTCAAAGGCATCAATTCTTCTTCGGTCTTCCTTATTCATTGTCCAGCTTTTACTTGCATATGAAGGAACCGAAAACACCATGGCTTGGGTCAGGTGCACCTTAGTCCTTAAAATGACATCTTTGCTTTTAAACACTTTAAAGAGATATTTTGCAGTAGATTTACCTAATGCAATTCGTCTTTTGATTTCTTGACTGCTGCTTCCATGGGTGTTGATTGTGGATACAATAAAATGATATAATTGACAACTTCAATCTTTTCTCCATTTATCATGATGTTCTTTATTGGTCCAGTTGTGGGGATTTTTGTTTTCTTTATGTTGAGGTGTAATCCTTAGTGAAGGCTGTGGTCTTTGATTGTCATCAGTAAGTGCTTCAAATCCTCTTTACTTTCTCCAAGCAAGGTTGTGTCATCTGCATAACACAGGTTGTTCATGAGTCTTTCTCCAATCTTGGTGTCCCATTCTTCTTCATATAGTCCAGTTTCTCAGATTATTTGCTCAGCATACAGACTGAATAAATATGGTGAAAGGATACAACCCTGACTTACACCTTTCCTGATTTTAAACCTCGCAATATCCCCTTGTTCTGTTCCAACCACTGCCTCTTGATCTATGTACAGGTTCTGCCTGAGCACAATTAAGTGTTCTGAATTTCCATTCTTTGTAATGTTATGCATAATTTGTTATGATTCACACAGTCCAGCACCTTTACATAGTTAATAAGACACAGGTAAACATTTTTCTGGTATTCTCTGCTTTCAGCCAGGATCCATCTGACATCAGCAATGATATCCCTGGCTCCATTTCCTCTTCTGAATCTGGTTTGAATGTCTGGCAGTTCCCTGTTAATGTACTGCTACAATCACTTTTGAATGATATTCAGCAAAATTTTACTTGTGTGTGATATTAATGATATTACTTGATAATTTCTGCATTCTGTTGCATCACCTTTCTTTGGAATGGGTACAAATACGGATCTCTTTCAGTTGGTTAAGCAGTTATCTGTCTTCTACATTTATTGGAGTAGACGAGTGAATGCCTTCAGTGCTCCATCCATTTGTTGAGACATCTCAATTGGTATTGCATCAATTCCTGGAGCCTTGTTTTTCGCCAGTGCCTTCAGTGCAACTTGGACCTCTTCCTTCAGTAGCATCGGTTCTTGGTCATATGCTACCTCCTGAAATGGTTGACAGTCGACCAACCCTTTTTGGTACAGTGACTTTGTGTACTCCTTCCATCTTCTTTTGATGCTTCCTGCGTCGTTTAATATTCTCCCCGCAAAATCCTTCATATTGCAGCTGGAGACTTGAATTTTCCCTTCAGTTCATTCAGCTTGAGAAATGCTGAGAATGTTCTTCCCTTTTGGCTTTCTACCTCCAGGTTTTTGCACATTTCATTAAAATACTTTACTTTGTCTTCTTGAGCCGCCCTTTCAAATTTTCTGTGAAGCTCTTTTACTTCATCATTTCTTTCTTTTGCTTTAGCTACTCTACGTTCAAGAGCAAGTTTCAGAGTCTCTTCTGACATCTACTTTGGTCTTTCCTTTCTTTCTAATGACCTTTTACTTTCTTCGCGTTTGATGACCTTGATGTCATTTCACAACTCATTTGGTCTTCAGTTATTAGTGTTCAGTGCATCAGATCTATTCCTGTGGTAGTCTTTAAACTCAAGTAGGATATAGTCAAGTTCACATTTTGGCTCTTGTGGATTTGTTCTAATTTTCTTTGACTTCAACTTGAACTTGCATATTAGTAATTGATGGTCTGTTCCACAGTCAACCCCTGGCCTTGTTCTGACTGATGATATTGTGCTTTTTCACCATCTCTTTCCACAGATGTAATCGATCTGATTCCTGTGTAATCCATCTGGTGAGGTCCACGTGTATAGTTGCCATTTTTATTGTTGAATAAAAGGTATTTGCAATGAAGAAGTCACTGGTCTTGCAGAATTCTATTCTGCGATCTCCAGCATCATTTCTATTACCAAGGCCCTATTGCCCAACTACAGATCCTTCTTTGTTTCCAACTTTTGCATCTCAATCACCAATAATTATCAATGCATCTTGATTGCATGTTTGATCAATTTCAGACCATGGAAGTTGGTAAAAATCTTTAATTTCTTCATATTTGGCCTTGGTGGTTGGTGCATGAATTTGAATTAATAGTCATATTAACTGGTCTTCCTTGTAGGTGTATGGATATTTTACTATCAATGACAATGTTATACTTCAGGATAGATCTTGAAGTGTTCTTTTTGATGATCGGTGTGACACTATTCTTCTTCAATTTGTCATTCCTGGCATAGCAGACCATATGATTACCCAATTCAAAATGGTCAATGCCAGTCAATTTCAGTTCACTAATGCCTAGGATATTGGTGTTTATGGGTTTCGTTTCATTTTTGACAACTTCCAATTTTCCTAGATTCATACTTCATACACTCCATGTTCCAATTATTAACCAATGTTTGCAGCTGTTTCTTCTCATTTTAAGTGGTGCCACATCAGCAAATGAAGGTTCCAAAAGCTTTACTCTATCCACATCATTAAGGTCAGCTCTAGTATGAGGAGGCATCTCTTTCCCAGTCATATTTTGAGTGCCTTCCAACCTGAGGGGCTTATCTTCCGGCAGTATGTCAGACAACGTTCTGCTGCTATCCATAAGCTTTTCCCTGGCTAATTTTTTTCAGAAGCAGACGGCCAGGACCTTCTTCCTAGTCTGTCTTAGTCTGGAAGCTCGGCTAAACCTATCCACCCATGGGTGTTCCTGCTGGTATTTGAAAAAGCAGTGGCAAAACTTCCAGTATACAGCAACACACAAGCCACTACAGTAAGACTAACTGATAGACAGATGATGGTGTTCATAAAGTAGGAAAAAGGTATGATAATATGCTCATAATATGCTCATTGTGTCAGTAAGTCTTCATCAACCCAGGTTTGGGAGATCTTAAGTCTGCTGTACAGATCTCCCTGTACCAACATCCTGGAGATGCCTCTCTCCTGTCTCTTTTGTAAGACCTCATGGTTTCTGTGTCCCAAGTTTCCCTCTTTCTTGGTTTACCTGCAGATTTTGGTGGAGCATATGCTCTAGTAAATATCTGAGCTAGGTTGCATGAAAGATACTTTTTCTTAGATCTTGCATGTCAGAATATTTTTAAATTCTACCTTTAAATTAATAAGCACCCAAACTACCAAGATTGGCTGAATTTGCAACTCTAGTTTAGAAATCATTTTCCTTCAGAACTTTCATTGGATTTCTCCAGTATCTCCTAGCTTCTTTTAGGGTGGCTGTCGAAAATTCTAATGCCATTCTCACTCTCATTCATTGGTTTATGAACTAATTCTCTTTCTTTCTCAACATATAGGATTTTCTCACCTTCTTCAGTACTGTTAAAGGTCATGATGTCATACCTTGTTATAGGTATATGTTTATCTCTATTGATAGGCTTTTAATTCCATTTCAATCTGGAAACTTACCCATATCTTCAATATTCTTGAGTTATTTCTTTGATTTCATTTCCTTCTCTTTCTCTATTCTTTCTTCCGGTTATTTAATATGCAAGTTGAATCTCTCTTATCATTTAACTTTATGATCTAACTCTTCTGTTGAGTGTTTCATTTCTTTATTGTATTTTTAATTTCCAAGAATTTCTTTTCAGTTTTGAGTATGCATTTTTTAATGCATCCTATTCTTTTTTATTTTAGCCTTTACATTATTGTCTCTTATCTTTTTAAGGTTATAAGAACTGTTCGATTTATTTTATTTCTTTTTTACATTTTTTTCTCACTCAGTCTCTGTTTTATTTATTTCCCCCCTCTTTGTTTGTGCAGGCCTCTGTGGTTCGTATGGGAAGTTTTCTTGATATGTCTGGTGATCTTTGACTTTCTACTCATTTTTAAGAGAATAGGGTACTAAAGAGTTCTCTACATTCAGGGAAGGTTATTGTCTGTTGTCTCCACCTGTGGATGATCTGGCTGTGCTATTTTGTAGGAGTGGTACCTCAGGGGTTAATATTCTAGGTCTTTTCTTTTGTTCCAGTAAGATTCCACAGAACTGATACCTGCAATACACATCCTAGAGAGTCATTGCTAGCCAAGTGGGCAAGATGGATGGGGATTCTTAATATTCATTATGCAAAGTTTCACAAAGACTCCTGTTTTTAGAACTGCACATTTGCCCTCAAGTCTGCTGAGTTTTCTTGTCCAGAGATTTCTGTTTTACTATCTCCAGGCATTAAACTTTCCGTCTTCTGCATGCATGGGGACAAAGAGTCACCTGATTGCTCAAAATTGTGGAAGAGATCTGAGGGTCTAATTCCTTCTTAAGCAGACTTTTGATCACTCAATCTCTGGCAGCTGCATCACTACCTCCCACTTCAACAAGTAATCCAATTGCCTATTCCTGAGCCTTTGGAGGTTCCTCTGATGTAATCTGCTTCTCTACTTTCCTACTCCTCCTTTAAGGTTTACTTTTCCTAAGACTGATAAGTCAGGTATCACTCACTCACCAACCTGCTTAATAGCTACAATTGTGTTACTATGTCTTCTTCTCCTTTCTCTTTGTCCTCGTGGGTTTCTGCCTTAAAACAAAAATTCCAGTACTGCCATATTAGTGGAGTTTGGGGACACAGCAGATCAAAACATAAATTTTCAACCTACCATTTTAAATCAGAGTTCAAGCCCAAATTACAGACAAATTTTGCCAAAATTTTAAGAAAAAAGAAATAATTCCCTGTTATTTAAATATTTCCAGTGTAATGTTTCACAAATTTACCTACTAATAAGAATCTTCAGAGATTTTGTTAAAATGTATGTTCCTGGGTTTCACCTCAGATGTACTGAATTAGAATCTTCAGGGGAAATTCCAGGGGTTTTGTACTGTTAACAAGTGCATAAAGTGATGGCTGTGATCATTCCATTTGTGAAATACCACTTCAAGACATGAGAAAAGATGTAAATTTTCACAAATAAGTCTATGAAGTTAGCACAGTCCTGATAATAAAAATAAATAAGCATTCATACACACACAACTATAAAACCAAACCCAACCCATTGCTGTTGAGTCCATTCTGACTCAGAGTAACCCTACAGGACAGAGTAGAACTGACCCATAGTGTTTCCAAGCAGTAGATGGTAGATTCAAACTGCTGACCTTTTGGTTAGCAGCCGATCTCTTAACCACTGAACTGTAGGTCTCTCTTAACTATAAACATGCATCCAAACATTCCAAATGAATATTAGCAAGTTGAATGTAGCATTATAATAAAAGAATAACAAATTACCACCAAATAATTAGTCCTCAAAAATGTAAAAATGTGTCAGGATTGGAAGGTTTTTTTTTTCCAAATTGATCACAACATTAACCCATTACAGAAGAAAATTTATGTGATCACCATTATAAATGCTGAAAAGCATCAAATAATAATCAACATGCATTTCAGATGGTGAGCAACAAACACAACACCTCTCTACATAGGAATGAATAGAAAGATCATCGACCTGAGTGAGTGTTATCTGCCAGAAACCAACAAATCTTTTACTCAAGGAACAAATGTTAGAACCATTTCCATAGCAAGCAGAAAAAAGACAAAAATGTCACTATTATCTCTACTATCAAACATTGTCCTGAAAATCTTCATAAATGTGATAAGATAAAATAAATAATAATATTGGAAAGAAAATCAACTCAAATAGAATGAGAACTTAGATAAGTGCCTGGATACAAAGTTAACATAAAAAATTCAATAGCATTCTTAAGTAATAGCTATAGTAATTAAATGGAGCCCTGGTGGAACAATGGTTAAGCACTTGGCTGCTAACCAAAAGGTTGGCAGTTCGAATCCACCAGCCACTCTTTGGAAACCCTATGGGGCAGTTCTACTCTGTCCTGTACAGTCTGTATGAGTTGGAATCAATTCAATGGCAACAGGTTTGGTTTTTTTTTTTTTGGTATAGCAATGAATTAGAAAAAAAGACAACCAGATTAATGAATAAATGTGAAATCAGAAACAGTCTATGTTAAAAGTAGCATATCAAATAAGTAGGAAAGTGATGAAATTATTTGGAGAATATAGTCTTTTAATTTAGAATACACACCCAACACAATAGAAAAAAATATGCTAATAATATGACCAGGAAACCTATGGTAAAAGATACATAAGTGACTAATAAGCATATTTAAAAATGAAACCTCATTACTAATGAGGGATACACAAATTAAATAACAGTTTTTTTTTTGGCCATTTGATGGGCAAACTTTTTAATGTTTGATATTACCCACTGTTGTTGAGAATGGGAAACACCACTGTGATATATCCTTGTGGGAGCACAAAATTTTAAAGCCCATTTGGAGAAATTTGGCACCATTAAGTAACATTTAAAATCCATAAAACACTTACCCAGGTATCCCACTTCTAACATGATCTCCTATAAAAATACTCTCATATAAGCACAGAAATCTATGTCCAAAATTGTTAATTGAATAATTATTTTAATAGCAAAAATATGCTGAAAATAGCCTAGACTTCAATCAAAAAGGAAGCTGGAAATGAATGGTTATGTACACTCTATGGAACACTATATAATCACTTAGAAAAATGAAGTAGGTACTATCATGGAAAACTTGCCAAGACATTCTAAGTAAATGAAGAAAATCACGAGGAAACATGAAATGATATCATTTCATGTTAAGTTTAAAACAGAGCTACAAGGTTATATATGAAATAGTTAACAGGTGTGGGAATGGAAAGAAAGGTTTAGTTTTGCTTCCTTTATGGTTCAAAAAAAACCCAAACCCATTGCCATCAAGTCGATTCTGACTCATAGCGACCCTATAGGACACATAGCTATCTTCTCTGTGTGTCTGTCTCTTCTTCCTTTTTATAAAGACACCAATCTTATTGGAGGAGGGCCTACCCTCCTCCAATATTATCTCATGCTAACTAATTACATCTACAAAGATGCTATTTCTGAATCTGTCCCATAGAGTTTCCAAGGAGCACCTGGTGGATTCAAACTGCTGACCTTTTGGTTAGCAGCTGTAGCACTTACCCACCAGGGTTTCCAAAACACCCAAACCCATTGCCATGGAGTCAGTTCCAACTCATAATGACCCTGTAGGACAGAAGAGAACTACCTCATAGCGCTTCCAAGGAGCGGCTGGTGGATTTGAACTGCCAACTTTTTTGGTTACCAGCTGTAGCACTTAACCACTTCGCTACCAGGGCTCTCTCTCTTTATGGTTTACAGCAAGATAAATCATCCTTTTACATTACTTGATAAACTAATTAGAAAAGAAGACTTAGTTTCCTAAGTTCATTAGATGCTGTTAAGACAATCGTGTCTTAAAAATCTGAGTGTCTGTAATTATTTATCTAAATGGAAATGGAATTTGACAGAATAGAAGGAAAATCTTCTGCTTCTATATCATGCCTCCCCTGGTCTATCAACCTGACCCTTTTTTCTCTCCATATTCACAATGCCAGGCCTTATTCACATTTTTACATACTGAGAGATGCCTACCCCAATTTTCTCTCTTGACCATCGTTATGAGTTAAATTGTGTCCCCCACAAAAGACATGTTGAAATCCTAAACCCCAGTAGCTGTGAATGTGACCTGATTCAGAAATAGCATCTTTGTAGATGTAATTAGTTAACATGAGATAATATTGGAGGAGGCTTGGTGTCTTTATAAAAGGGAGAAGAGACAGACACACAGGGAAGATAGCTATGTGAAGACTAGTGGAAAACAGCCATGTGAAGCTAGAAGCAGAGACTGGAGTTATGCTGTCACAAGCTGAGGGATGCTTGAGCCACCGGCAGCTGGAAGAGACAAGTAAGCATCTTCTTCTAGAGCCTTCAGATACAGCATGGCCTTGCCGACACCCTGAGTTCAGACTTCTAGCCTCCAGAGCTTTGAGAGTATAAATGTCTGCTGTTTTAAGCCACACAGTTTGTCGTACCTTGTCACACCAGCCCTAGGAAACTAATACGGCCATTAAAGCTTTTGATCAAGTGGAGAGAACTAATATTTTCATCCATATGACCTGTGAGTTGTTTCTCTGAGGATTTCCAGATAAATCATATGAGAGGAAACTTCATATCTTAAAGTGGGTGGTGGGGGTGGCAGGAGGTCGAGCAGGAGGTCTTCCTTGACCTTACTTCTCAACATCAGCTTTGAAGGGCTGAGTCTTCTTTATGCCTTATATTATACATTGAATTTTGGCCCCCTAAAATGTGTGTCAAATTGACTAGGCCATGATTCCCCGTATCGTGTGGTTGTCTAACATTTTGAGATCTGATTATCCTATGTTTTATAAATCCTAATCTTTATGATGTTAATGAGACAGGATTAGAGGCAGTGATCTTAATTAGACAGGACTCAATCTACAAGATTAGGTTGTATCTTGAGTCAATCTCTTTTGAGATATAAAAGAGAGACGTGAACAGAGAGGAGAGGGACCTCATTACCACCAAGCGAGAAGAGCTGGGAGTGGAATACATCACTTGGACCCCGGATCTCTGCGCTGAGAAGCTCCCAGACCCAGGAGAAGAATGATGACAAGGACCTTCCCCCAGAGCAGACAGAGAAAGAGAGCCATGCCCTGGAGGTGGCACCCTGAATTTGGGCTTCTAGCCTCCTAGACTGTGAGAGAATAAATTTCTGTTTGTTAAAGCCATCCACTTGTGGTATTTCTGTTATGGCAGCACTAGATAACCAAGACACCTTATGACTGAATAATAAATTTAGATGTGTGTCCACTAGCCTTTCCTTTTCTTATTTCCTCCCCAACCCCCGCCAAGCATCTCAGCCTTTACAAATGAAATTCAAACAAATTCAAAAACCAGATCTCGGTACTGCTTGTGGCAAAACATGTAAAAAAAAAAAAAAAAAAAAGGAGGAAGGAAAAAAAGCCAAATGGAAGAGTAAAATTGTGTTACAAACGTTTGGATATAGGCCAAAAATAAATCAAATGGGTATTTACACTTTAAATAATGTGCTGAATGGTTCTCTACAGTAAACACCTCATAGCAGATCAATACCGTTTACACCACTCACTCGCAGCAAGCAGTAAATGCCTTTCACCTCACCTGTTTCCAAGCATTTAACGTTGTTAAAAAGATGGCTAGAATCATCAATTGGGGCGATTTCTACTCAACTGAAAATGGGTCAATTAGTCTTGGTGATATTCACTATATGGAAGCCAGACATGGAGAGGGGAGGGGGAGAGATCACACAATGAATTAGTTTTCCAAGTTCATGGAAATTAAGTTGGACTTCTGGGTTCAGCAAAGCATGCCAGAAAAAGGACAAAAAAAAAAAAGAAAAAAGAAAAAATATGCTCTTCTATTGCTAATTTGTTTGGTACTATACAAAAAACAAAAAACCGTTGCCATCTAATCAATTCTTCTGGTGACCTTACAGGACAGAGTAGAGCTGCCCCCATAGAGTTTCCAAGGAGCGCCCAGTGGATTCGAACTGCTGACCTTTTGGTGCTAACACTTAACCACTACACCAGGGTTTCCTTTGTACTATAAACAAACAAACAAAAAAACCTACTGCTGCTGAGTTGATTCCAACTCATAGCGACCCTATGGAACAGAGCAGAACTGCCCCACAGGGTTCCAAAGGAGAGCGTGATGGATTCGAACTGCAGACCTTTTTGTTGGCAGCCTTAGCTCTTAACCATTATGCAACCAGGTTTTCCTATGTACTATAGACTGCTTAAAAAATTGATTATGCTGTAAGTATATCAAGGAGAATAAGAACTCTGAACCTACAGACTCTGACATTTGTCATGTCAAATCTCCTGAGCAGCAGTGGAAATTGGTGATCAATGCCATTTAAGAAGGAACAGACATTCATTATTAATAAACATGGCAAGAATGAAATGAGGTAATTAAGTATAAATAAATTAAGTCTCATTTCATTCCAAGGTAGGGGGGAGGGGACTTCCAGGATTGATTGTTACCTTCATTTAATTAATGTTCTAGTGCAATTCAGAAATAGTAGAAAGATTGAAGGGAGACACGTGCTATATAAAGCTCCAAAAAGGGAATATAGATGTTTCAGAATTAAAAAAAAAAAAAAAAAGCTTCTTTGCCAAATCTTTCATTGCCTATATTAATTAGATATTATTCTCTGGGGCTCCAAGCCCATTTCTGCTGTGTAACATGGATAAAAGGAGGAAAGACACTTGAACTTTTGTCTAGGGTAAACTGTGGCTAAGTTGATGCCTCTTTTAAGGTGTGAACGTGCAGTTCTCCTGAGGCTCATGGGAGATGTGCAGAATGATCCTTGGCACTAGCTCCTTCCAATTCACCATTGCATTGCAGTAGAGAAGCTGTAAACTACATTTCCCAGAACCCTTTTATCCTTATTGTTCTAGGTTAGAGCTGGCCAGTAAGAGTCACTTACATAAGATTCGGGAGCCCTGGTGGAGCAGTGGGTAAGTGTTCAGTTGGCTGTTCAAATCTACCAGCCATACCTTGGAAACCAATTGGGCAGTTCTACTTTGTCTTATAGGATCACTATGAGTTGGAATCAACTCTATGGCAATGGGTTTCTTGGTTTACATAAGATTTGGAAGGATGTAGAGGAGGAAGGAGCATAGCACAGCGGATTAGTGCTCTGCTCCTAACTGAAAGGTTGGCTCTTAAAATCTACCAGCAGCTCCGGAAGAATCTTAAAGATTTACAGCCTTGGACACCGTATGGGGCAGTTCTGCTCTGTCCTGGAGGGTTGCTAGGAGTTAGGATTGACTTGATAGCAGTTGGTTTGGTTCTCTGGAGAGAAAGAGGAACTAGAGAAACCTTCAATAAGGAGGATTGACGCAATAGCCACAACAGTGAACTCAAACATACAGACAATCATAAAGATGGCGCAGGGCTTGCCAACGTTTCTTTCTGTTATAGGTAAGGTGGTCATGAGTCGGAGCTGTCTCAACAGCACCTAGCAAAAACAGAGAAGGAGAGGCTATTATTCTCCAGTTTCAATGCAGATTTCTAGCTAATCCTTGAAAGCCATTCATTTTACTCATATAGACCGGCTGGTGGAAATTTCAGATTTGCAGTGGTTTCCAGGTAAACTCTTGAGAATCTCCTGCTTCAGGAATGAGATACATTCTGGTGCTCCCTGACCTTTATTCTGCAGCCCTTTACAATGACAGATAAGCCTAATTTTTTCTATTAAAACTCTTCACATGTGGAATGCATAGAGTTGCTTCTATCTTCCTTACCAATTTCCCCTAACTGATAAAGTATCATTGTTGGAATCATCTTCAAATCATTAACATGAGCCCCCTCTCCCCCATTTTTATATAACACCTCATCCAGAGCTGAGCATTTTTTTGGATACAAAGCTACAAGTATAGTCACTAGTGTCTTTATGAGCCTTGTGCCTTAGTCACTTGAAGATGATATGATATCTTTAATTAATAAAGATCACTTGTATCATCAGTTGGTGTCCTACCAGGGAAAGCGAACAAGAATCGGCTTACATGATTGTGAAGGCTGGCTAGGCAAGCTGGAAATCCACTGGCCAGACCACCAGTAAGGGGAGGCTGGAAACTTGCCTCCAGCAGGAGTGTAAACTGCAGCCCACAGGTGGAATTCCTTCTTCCTCAGCAAAACCTCAGTTTTGCTCTTAAGGTCTTTGAACTGATTGGATCGGGCCTGCCCACATTTTCAATGAGAGAGCTGCAAGGGCCTCCCTTGAGGGAGAGTGAAGGCAAGGGAGAATTCTGTGAGAAACCCTTGAATGTGGAGGGTTTGTTTACCATGAAACAAAAATCCAAAGGACGACAGAGGAAAGATCAGAGCAGAATTAATGGTAAACAGGGGAGTCAGAGAAGCAGAGCGTAGTGGAAAGGAATAGGATAGGTGGTGGCAACGGGGATGGGAAGTCTAAAAAGTTTACAGGTAAAAAGTTATATCACTAAAAATCAGTCTAGTTCGCAGTCTTCTACTAGAACAGTCTAACCAAAACCAAACCCGTTGCCACCGAGTCAATTCTGACTCATAGCGACCTTATAGGACAGAGTAGAACTGCCGCATAGGGTTTCCAAGGAGCAGCTGGTGGATTCCAACTGCTGACCTTTTGGTTAGCAGCTGAGTTCTTAACCACTACTCTGTAATCAGATTTTTATTCATTTATTCAGGAAGAATTTGTTGAGCATCTTCTATGTTCCAATAACTGTCAGATGGTACTTATAAAGATAAATAAAATAGACATGGTTCTTTGAAAAGGGTTCTCCAAAGAGGGAGGGATTATAAGGAAGACAGTGTAATTCCATCTGAATTGTACTAATTCACTTGAACCTAAAAATTACCTTGTGTTCAAGGAAAAAATTTTAAAACTTAGCATCGGATCATGCAGAATGTTCTTAAAATCGCTGTGTAAACTTGCTGATCATATATGCTGCCCACTGTACCAATATTGAAATGTCTTCACTAATACTCTTGATTGCAAGTAACAAAACCAATTTAAGAATAAAAAGGAAATTATTGGTCATATACTGAATGTTGCTGGTTGAATGCTCCTGAAGCAGATGTTGAGATGCAATTTGTCATGCAGGAAATTTACCAGGGAGTCCCACCTTTTGGAAGCAAAGGGGTGGAAGCGTGGATACTTCACTTTATAGTGTTGAAGTTATGCTTTGCCATGAAAGGCCGGATGGCACAGATACACCATTGTTTACTCCTCAAAAACAATGTTATTTATAGCATAAGAATATACAAAGGGCCCATCAATCAAAAGCTGTCGCCTCCAGGCAGTAATGTAGATTAAATACTCTGAAGGCTCCCACCATTATAAAACAACTAGATTTTGGGTAAAGTAGAATTTTTAATGAAGTGCAAGGCCAAAATAAGACAGATCTACAAGTGACTAAAAAAGTGAGATTAAAAAAGACCTATTGCTGTTAGTTGTTGGTGAGTTAATCCCAGCTCATGGTGACCCATGTGTGCAGAGTAGAACTGCTCCACAGGGTTTTCAATGCTGTGACTTTCTGGAAACAGATCACCAGGCTTGTCCTCCAGGTGCCTCTGGGTGGAATTGAACTGCCAACCTTTTGGTCATTAGTCCAGCACTTAACTATTTGCGCCATCCTAGTGCAAAAGAATTTTTTTTTTTTTTTAGGGCAAAAGAAGTGAGATTACCTTAAAAGCAACTGCAAATATCAGCATTGCAATGAAGGGTGAGCTGGAGGACACAAAAGGCAGAAGACAGCCCCGGGCCAGCAAAAGATGGGGGAGTTGAACCTGAAATCCTTGTCATAAGCCAGGATCTCAAGGGATTAAAGTGGTTCCAGAGCCTGAATATGTGGAACTTAAAGGGTTTACCATCAATGTCTTCTCTTTAAAGGAACCTCTGAACACTTTAGGAAGCAGAAAAATGAATCTAGAATGGTGGTGTGGTGTGGTCTGTGATAAAAGAAGGAATGGTGAGCAAACAAAAACAAAATAAAACAAAAAAAAAGCTAACATGTAGATAAATATAGACAAGCATTGCTTGTATAATAATAATAACAATGGTGATTTGTCATTTTAGGGACTTAAAGGACAGAAATAAATTTCTGGATAACAATAGCATGGGAGTTGGGAGAGACAGCTGTTTTAATATACTTGTATTTTTCATGATGAGTATAAGCATATTAACTTCAGACTTTGAATATGCAAGACAAAATTTAAAGAACAACCATTTAAAAGTATAAATATAAACTTCCAGTTTAGTAAAGGAAAACAAATGAGATCAAACAAATAAAAACAAAAACTAAAAATGCAAGAAAGCAGATAAAAGGATAGATAGAAAGCGGGACAAATAGAGAGCTCAGAGTAAAAAGGAAGAAATAAGTTCAAATTTACTACAAGTCACAAATTTAAACTGATAAACCTACCAGCCAAAAGTAAAAAATTAGAAATTTTAATGAAAGCTAAAACCCAGCTATACGTTACTTTCAAAAGATACATGTAAAGTATAAGTACATGAAAAGAATGAAAGGAAAAGGAAGAAAGAAATCTAACGAAAGAAAGCTGGGCTGCTAACTGAAAGGTCATTGGTGGGAACCCACCAGCCGCTCTGTGGGAGAAAATGTGGCAACCTGCTTACGTAAATATTTGAGTTGTTGCTGTTGTGAGGTGCCGTCAAGTCGGTTCCAGCTCATAGCTGCCCTGTGTACAACAGAATGAAACGCTGCCAGGTCCTGAACCATCCTTACAGTCTGTTTGAGCCCATTTTTGCAGCCACTATGTAAATCCATCTCATTGAGGGTCTTTTTTTCTGTCAAGGAAAACAGGAGCAAAATTTTGCTTAAACATTCTTTTAGTCGGCAGAGTTAGTTTATTTTTTAACAGCTTTACTGAGAGGTAATTCACATACCAAACGATTCTCTCATTTAGTTTTTGCGTATTCAAAGAGTTGTTGCTGTTGTTAGTTGCCCTCAGATTCACGACAACCCCATGTGTGCAGAGTAGAACTGCCTCATAGGGTTTTCAATGCTGTGACTTTTGAGAAGAAAATCACCAGGCCTGTCTTCCGGAGCACCTTTGGGTGGATTCGAACTCACAGCCTTTTGGCTAGCAGTCGAGTGCTTAACCATTTGTACCACCCAGGTACTCCTCAAAGAACTGTAACCATCTAATTTTAGAACATTTTTGTCATCTATAAATTCCATTCCCTTTATCTGTCACTCCCACTCCCCACCCACCTCTGCTGATCTGTCTGTCACTATAGATTTGTCTATTCTGGATATTTCATATGAATGAAATCATACAATATGTGGTCTTCTGTGACTTACTTCTTTAACTTAACATAATGTTTTCAAGGTTCATCCATGATGTAGCATGTATCAGTACTTCATTCATTTTTTTTTCTTTTTAATTTTTATTAAGCATCAAGTGAACATTTACCATTCCAATCAGTCTGTCACATGTAGGTTTACATACATCTTACTCCCTTCTCCCACTTGCTCTCCCCCTATTGAGTCAGCCCTTACAGTCTCTCGTTTCGTGCCAATTTTGCCATCTTCCCTCTCTCTCTATCTTCCCATCCCCCCTCCAGTCAAGAGTTGCCTACACACTCTCCCGTGTCCACCTGATTTAATTAGCTCGCTCTTCATCAGCATCTTTCTCCCCCCCACTGACCAGTCCTTTTCATGCCTGATGATTTGTCTTCGGGGATGGTTCCTGTCCTGTGCCATCAGAAGTTCTCGGGAGCATTGTCTCTGGGATTCCTCTAGTCGCAATCATACCATTAGGTGTGGTCTTTTAGTGAGAGTTTGGGGTCTGTATCCCATTGGTCTCCTGCTCCCTCAGGAGTTGTCTGTTGTGCTCCCTGACAGGACAGACATCGATTGTGGCCAGGCACCAACTAGTTCTTCTGGTCTCAGGATAATGTAGGTCTCTGGTTCATGTGGCCCTTTCTGTCTCTTGGGTTCTTAGTTGTCGTGTGACCTTGGTGTTCTTCCTTTGCCTTTGCTCCAGGTGGGTTGAGATCAATTGATGTATTTTAGATGGCCGCTTGTTGGCATTTAGGACCCCAGGCGCCACAATTCAAAGTGGGATGCAGAGTGTTTTCATAATAGAATTGTTTTGCCCATTGACTTAGAAGTCCCCTCAAACCAAGTTCCCCAGACCCCAGCCCCTGCTTCGCTGATCATTCATTTTTATAGCCAACTAATGTATCATTCTATGTGCATGTTTTATTTTTATCCATTTATTGATTGCTTAATATTTGGGCTGTTTCTACTTTGAATAATGCTGCCAAGATCATT
Source organism: Elephas maximus indicus (assembly GCF_024166365.1). Lineage (NCBI taxonomy): Eukaryota > Metazoa > Chordata > Mammalia > Proboscidea > Elephantidae > Elephas > Elephas maximus. Next base: position 17,769,565 of record NC_064827.1, on the reverse strand, counting down.
TGAGTACAAGTTTTTATGTGGACATGTTCTTTCATTTCTCTTGTGTACATGCCTAGGAATGAAGTTGCTGGATCTAATGGTAATTCTTATTTTAACATTTTGAGGAGCTACCACACTGTTTTCCACATTAGTTGCATCATTTTACATTTCCACCGGCAATGTATGAAGGTTCTAATTTCCCCACATCCTGGCTAATACTTGTTACTGTCTGTCTTTTTGGTTATAGTTATCTTAGGGGTATGAGGCAGCATCTCGTTGTGATTTCGATTTACATTGCCCTAGTAACTAATGATTTTGAGCATCTTTCATGTACTTATTGGCCCTTTATAAACTTTCTTTGGGGAAAAAAAAAACTATTCAAATCATATGCCCATTTTTAAATTGTCTTTTTAATATTGAGTTGTAAGAATTTTAAGTCTGTTATCAGACATAAAATTTGCAAATATCCCATTCTGTGGGCTGTCTTTTCACTTTCTTGATGGTATGGTTTGCACACAGATTTTTAACTTTTATGTAGGCCAATTTGGTTTACTTATTTTTATGTTGAAATTATTTTTTTTTAATTTCATGATTCAATAACAAATTTTTCTGACAATTATTGTCACAAAATAATTACAAAATATACTTTGTAATCTCCCAAAGAATAGATATTATATGACCACTATCAGTAACAAATGATTTATTCATTCTATAAATAACATTTATTAAACTTCTAATACGTAAAGAACAGTATAAGACGCATATTGGCATTTTGTGCCATGGGATTTCGAAGGAAGGGCAGTGCTTTCTTCAATTTTGGGTGTTAAAGAGGCTTCATGGAAGAGGTATCGTTTACATAGGACTGAATAAATTTTAAATAAACAGGTATGGCTGGAATGTGGATGATAGGTATTACAGGTCAAAGAAAACCAATTTCAAGCCAAGACACAGAGAAGGGTTGCTCCTAGCCAAAATGGCACCTTTGTGTGAATAACTAAAAAGCTTTCCTTCTCTGTAGATACATAGCTCATTAGAGTACATGGCTTGGTGACCTCCAGCACTCTGTGGCCCCCTTGACTGGGCACACTCGTACAACTGTAACTGGCACCTTTGCACAGAGATCATAAGATGCAGAGTGTATATGCCACTTGGGGAATGTGAAGAGGGGACAAGAGCGCTATGAAGCTGTAAAGGAAAATTAGGGCTAGATTTCTACAAGAAAATTGGCTATCATATTTTTACACAAGTAACACGTCCCTTCTACTCTTGTTTGCCAACCTGCCCTCCCATTGCAAGGTGTTTTCATAAGTGTCGCTATGCTGATTTTTTTTTTTTTTACATGTTTCTGTTAAAAAAAAAAAAGCATAGCATGCTTATGAAAACACCTCACAGGGGAAGGAAGGGTGTAGTTGGAAAATAAATATAGAAAGTACATAAAAGTATGGTACTTGGCCACTCCGCTGAGTGACACATGCACTCTAACTTTTGTTTCTTTTCTTTTCTGTACCTAGAGAAATAAAGCAAATTTTATGGCAATACTGAATCACTTTACAATGCTTTGAAGAGAAAAAAACAAAAAACAAGAATGATGGGAGTAAGTAGCAAAGTATCTATGATGGGAGGAAAGTTTGAATTTTTGTAAAAAAGCTAGAAAGAAAAATAGAATTCCATATAGTGATGGCTTATAATATTTTGCTAGTTATTAAACTATTGCCTCCCAGCTTCAAACTCACCCTTCTCTACTCTGCTTTGTGATATTGAGGCTGAGACTTTGCAAGTTACATTTCTGCTTTTCCCACTTGTTCCCTGTTACAGTTCGCCAATAGGGAACATAGGGGGAGACTATCAGTTAGGAGAAGAAGGGACTTGCTCCTTCCTGTTCACATTCTGCCCATACCGGTAGAAGCTGTTGATCCTAGCAGTTTTTCCAGCACTCATATTATTGTTGTTAGCTGCTGTCAAGGCTGTCTCCCAACTCAAGGCAACCCCATGCACAACGGAACAAAACGTTACCCAGCCCTACGCCATACCCATGATTGGTTGTGGTTCACACTGTTGTCTTCCACAGGATTTTCACTGGCTGGTTTTCTGAAATAGATCTCCAAGCCTTTCTTCCTCAGTTTGGAAGTTCTGCTGAAACCTATTCAGCATCATGGCAACACACAAGTCTCCACGGGTGGTGGCTGTGCATGAGGTGTGTTGGCTGGGGATTGAACCTGGGGCTCTTTCACGGGAGGTAAAAATTCTGCCACTGAACCATCACTTGCTCGTAAACCAGTCTTGTTATGACCCTCATGGACATCACCACTAGCCAGCCAGTGTGCCCTCCACAGGGGTCTGAGTCCTGGCTCCCAAGGATCTCTCCAAGCTCAAAAGCTTTACTACCCACTAAGCAGGGCCCCTTCTAAGGGTCTGAATCCTGGCTACTGGGTGCCCTTCCTCCGAGCTTCTAGGTTTTCATTACTCCAGCCTTAGGTGCTGTCGCTTCTTACAATTGCCACCTTCATGCTACCATACTAATAAGTTTTTATTTTTTTAACCCTTAATTAACAATGCTATATTAAATTCTCTCTGTTGAAATAACTGGTGTGGTGTCTATCTCCTGACCGGGTGGGTCCTGATGTGTGCATATGCAGAACTCCTTAAATATAAAATGACTATTTTCACCCTTATTTTACTCTTAGGAAAGACGGCCAAATACCCCAAAGATGAAGGCAACTTGGGGAGAGAAACGATGGTGTGGGAAGCCTGGTGTATACTTCCTCGGCTGTGAGGTCTGAAGGAACGCAGTATAGCTGACCTCTGGCCCTGACACCACAGCAACCTGAAATAACAATTGGAAACTGGCTTTTAATGAGCTCATCATGAAAAAACAATCAGCAGTTACCATCAAATGTTGAAGCTGGAAAGAAAAAAATACAAACTATCAGCATTCGCATAAAAATCCTGCCTTTTTTGAGCTGATGTTCCTATTTTACAACTTTTTAAAAATAAGACTGCAGCAAAAAGACAGCTATTGTTTTATGTTCAGTGCACCTACGTGAATGTTTGCTGTAAAGAAAAATTAACTTCATGTCATTTTTTTTTCCTCCACATTGTATGTAGAGAAATGTGAAGTGTTTAGTTCTGTGCTACGTGGTAAGAGAAATGCATACACCGAACATTAGGGCCGAAGCAGTGAAATTCCATTCCTAATACCTGTTCAGGATGATGTGGCTTCATCTACTCACTAGAGGGGAAGAGCTGTGTGCTTAGGAGAGGAGGAGGCAGAGGAGGGTGTGCCAACACAGACTCTCTTGAAAATCCCAAGGTATCAGCCTCATCACAGCCGCAGTACACTTCAAATTCTAGGTACAGCAGACTGCACACCCAGGTAAGAGGTTACAAGGACATTTGACATATTTTCAGGGCTTAATTGATGGCAGAGCTGAGAGTGCCTCAGGGTAATTCTTGTGCTGAAGTAGGCTTTCCAGGTTGGGGAAGGATTTTTTTTTCCTTTGAATATATCATTAGTTGGTTTGTTTCACGGTTAACGGTTTCCTCTTCCTGTGTTTTTGTCTTCACCTTCTGGGAACTGACAGGTAAAACTTAGAAGGCATTCAATCTGGGAAAAGGGAAAGCTTTTAGTTCACAGGTGAAATGAAGTTGAGGGGGGAGAAAGAGACCAAAATAGTTCTAATGAGAAGAAAAAGAAGAGTATTGCTATGAACATCCTTGTACAGAGACTCTGAGGAAATATATAAATAAAACATATTTTCTAGCATCAGATACATGAAACGGGAAATGCAAAAATGTTAGGGTGCTACTCACTGGTGTTCAGTTGATTTTAAGGTGTTCCTAGGTGGAGTTCGGGCTGTTCCAGAAGAGGCTCAGTATTGGCCTCTACTTAATCACCCTGCCACCTGTCAGTCTGTCCCACTGTGGCAGCTTGTGTGTTGTTATGATGCTGGAAGCTATGCCACCGGTATTTCAAGTACCAGTAGGATAACTCATGGTGGAGAGCTTTCAGTGGATCTTCCAGACCAAGACAATCTAAGAGAAAAGGCCTGGCAATCCACTTTCAAAATTTAGCCAATGAAAACGCTGTGGATCACAGAATATCGTCTGAGATTTTGACTCACTTACCCTTGGAAGCATCATCAGGAGGAAAGGATTACTGGAGAAGAACATCTTGTTTGGTGAAGCAGAGACCCAGCAAGGGCAAGGGAAATCCTCCGTGAGATAGATTGGCACAATGGCTGCAACAATGTACTCAAACATACCAGTGATCACTATGATTGCCCAGGACTAGGCAATTTTTTGTTCTGTTGTACATGGAGTTGCCATGAGTTGGAACTGACTCAACGGCGACAAATAACATCTAAACACCACGCAGACACAGTGATGGCACTGTCTCTAGTCTTGCCTACAGCACCAGATTTCTGGCTCTAGAGAAAACCACTTGCATCTTCATACAGAAACAACAGTTGTCGTTCAAAATAGTGACGTACTGGACACCCACTTGGAATCATGGAGAAGAAGAGTGAATTTGCTGTGACCTAGCAGCTACTGTAAATAAACGAGAAGGAAAAAAATAATTTGATAGACATTTTAAGAAGTTTGTGGATTTTTTGGTTAACATTGTTCCACATGATGATCTCTAGTTTTCTCCTTTAGAATCCCTATTAACCAAGTTTAATTGAAAGTTGTGGGGCATGTTTTTGTTTGTGATATAACACAAGACTTGAAAGAGGTGGAATACATCAATGTTTTTCAAGGTTTGTAGGCTATGGGTATCCTTGCTCCAAATATGTTTCTATATCATCAATCATTCATTCGTTTAACATAAATGAAGCACCTTGTATATACCAGGCTATGCTTGGTGCTGGGGATACAGAGATAAAAGAGTGTCCTGATAAATTTTACACTTCAAGGCAAAGATGTAAAAAAAAAATTCAAACGACAACGTAATGTGAAAATTTCCATGATAGAGGAAAGCACAGTGTGCTGAGGAAGCCCAAGAATGGTGCAGGTAGGCATTGGGATGGGTGCAGAGGGGGAGATGGGTTAACCATGAAAGAGTTCTTGAAGCAAAGGGCAAAGATGGGAGACATAACAGAAGAGGTAAGTAAGTAGCAAGTGGGATCAAGAAGTGACTCTTTGCCCAGCCTAGTTTTCTGGTTCTGTACTTCACTGCAACTGACTCAGTTCACAGCTTCCCCATACCCCTCTTGTCCATACTGCCAGGCTTGCTCTCCCCTGAGCTATTTCCAGTTCACTGGACAGCCACACCCACACCTCACCCCCTTCCCAAACAAGTACCATCCCTGGAACCTGGCAAGGTGGCATGTGATGTTTACAGGGGCATTTCACAGCAAGATATCTTAGGGGAGTTTCCTCTGTTCTTTTGAGAAAAGATGTACTAGAAATAGACTATGCTTAGACACCATGATTCAGCTTCTCTGAATATACCCTACAGAAATTACACACACACACACACACATACACAAAGTATTCCTGCTGGCTTCTCTGCATCTTTCCTCCACACCCTGCATTAGACTTATCTTTTTTCAGAAAGGTTCTTAAGTTTCTAGCAGTGCAGAATATTGAGGCTGAAGGAATGGGGGGAAGAACAAGGACATGCGAGTTAGAACGGAGGTGGCAACTTAGAGGGAAGTTTTAAAGAACTCTCATTTTTATAATAAAAAAAACTATTCATATCTACTTATATAACTTAAAAATATATACTCACATACACTTACATATTTTATTTTTAACACTATACTTTTAAAATGCATTCATACATACGTAGAAAAAAGCCTGGAAGGATATACCCCACACTGCTAACCTTTACATCTGATGGGTAGGTTTAGGGTGGGTATAGAGAGTGTGAGTTGTGGGGTCATGTTTTACTTTGTATTCTTGCAAAAGACATGTATTAACTTTGCAATTTAATATAACCAATAAAAATTTTTAAAAGCAAGGCGCAGATTCATGGTACTAAAAAAGATCCATGGCATTAATTTTGCCTCCACAAAAACTCATAGATGCCTAGAGCTGAAAGGGAGCCCAAGAGACCACCAGCCCAGACAGGGCTGTGTCTAGTCCATCCAGCAGATGGTTGCATAGTCTTTTCTTTATGTTCTCCAGGAATGGAGAGATTCCCATGGCAGTCTATTCTTGGGCTCAATTATCCTTCCTCTCTTGAAATTTCTGCTTCTGAAGAAATCGATTCCCAAAGCTAAGAGACATTGTTGGTAAAGGATTATTTTTAGTTATTATTCTGAAGCATATGGGTTGAGTGATGAAGGGTAAAAAATTCAAATACCTGATATATGTGCCAAGCATAAATTACCTGTTGAAGGACTTCCAAGTGACCCAGTATAAGTTGTCACATCTGAGACATTAGCGAGTCCTAATGGGGAGAATTTGACAGTGAGATGGACAGGTTTCTAACTACACCTTAAAGACAGAGGTCTCCAGAGTCTTGGCTTGGTTCTATCTTACTCTGCATGCCTGAGTTCTCCAGCATCTACCATCCCACAATGGAGTTAAAACAGCCACTAATCATAATCTAAGAAAACTTCACAGATAAAGAAATCTCAGAATCTTACAACTCAAGAAAGAAGCCAGGAAACTGATCATATCCCCTAAATGTATTCCTAAAGGCTCACTTCCAGGGTTGTTTTCTACTTTCTTGTAGAAAAAAAAAAAAAAAAAAAAAGTCCCTTAATTCTTGTGGCATTTTCTGTACAGAACATAAATATTCCAAGGAAGCCAGTTGTGATGGATGTGCTGCCATGTCCAAGGAGGAAATGATGGTTTGAAGATGAAGGAAGACCTCAATCCACTGGGGTCACTTCACAGTTGACCTTGACTGTGGTCACATTCGCTCAGATGCAAGCCCTCTTCCTGGTTATTGTCATAAAAAATGGTGCATCAAAGATATCTTGTTGGACTATTCCTTTTGCAACAAATAAAAACACCTCACAATCATGTGGGCTCAGGAATTATAAATCACACCTACTCTAAAGAAGAAATTATTTGCTAATATTGAGAAAAGATTGGGAAGTATTTCAGGAGGGTTAGTATTAATATAGAGTCCCTGGGTGGTGCAAATGGTTAACACGCTGGACTGCTAACCAAAAGGTTGGTGGTTCAATTTCACCCAGAGGTACCACAAAAGAAATGCCCGGAAATCTACTTCTGAAAAATCAGGCACTGAAAAGCCTATGGAGCACAGTTCTACTCTGACACACCTAACAACTGTTACTGGTACTGTTGATATATATTTTATTACTAGTTATCTCCCACCCTTGCAACCTATCTTAAATCTATACATTTTAGATGCACATTCCAAATCCAGTTGTCTTGCAAACCTTTCGTCACTGAGGGCTGAAAAGAGACAGCTGTTTTCTGGTACAATAAATACAATGATTATTTAATGAAATACATCAAGTGTTAACTTTTATGAGTTTAAAGAAGCACTGTTTTACTTTCATTCCAAATACTTATTATCCTGTTAGGAAAATAGTTCAGTATTACATATTTCACCTAGTGAAATAAAAACTACATAATATGCTTCATTGGTTAGTTTTTTTTTTTTTTTTTTTTTTTTAGAAGTAGACTGCCAGGTCCTTCCTCCTGGAGAAGGACATCATGCTTGGTAGAGTAGAGGGTCAATGAAAAAAGGGGAAGGCTCTCAAGGCGATGGATTGACACAATGGCTGCAATAATGGGCTCAAGCATAACAACATTCGTGAGGATGGCACAGGACCAGGCAGTGTTTTGTTCTGTTGTATATAGGGTAGCGATGAGTAGAAACTGACTTGATGGCACCTAACAAAAACAACAATATCACTTCATATTCTTAGCAGAGAAATAAAAAGACAGGCCTTGGGATTTAGGGGAGGGATCATAACTGACACTAAAATTTGGAGGTCTAGGAAGTTGAAGCCTCATTGTATATGTATCCAGATAATATATTTTACCTAGTAGGTGGATGGTAAGGTCAAATGTTTAGCCAGTAAAGTTTTAGGAAGAGTGCTTCTTAGAAAGAACTACCAAGATCCCTCCCAACACTTCTTATTCTTTATAAAACTATAATACCCTTTGATCATTCATTAACCCAGTGGTTCTCATTGGGGGTGAGTGGGTAGGATTTTGAACTCCACGGGACAGGTGGCAAATCTGGAGGCATTTTTTCATCATCACAAATTGGAAGCACTGTGCTGGTAGCACCTAGTAGGTAGAGCCCAGGGATGCCACTGAATATTCTACAATACACAGGACAGATCCCACAGCAAAGAATTATACAGTCCCAGATGTCAATACTTCTGAGGTGGGAAACTCTACACTGACCGTTCTTTCTATTCCATGAAAAACCCAATGCTGTTCCCATCCATGGCATCCATGGAAGCTGCTACCTATCTGTTGGTTTAGGGTACTATGGTGGCTTTCGTGTTGCTATGATCCTGGAAGCTATGTCACTGGTATTTCAAATACCAGCAGGGTCATCCGTGGTAGACAGGATTTAGCAGAGCTTCCAGACTAAGACTAAGAAGAAAGAACCTAGCAACCCACAAAAATTAGCTGATGAAAACCCTATGGATCACAAAACCCAAACCAAAACATTGCCATCAAGTCAATTACAACTCACAGTGACCCTATAGGTCAGAGCAGAACTGCCCCATAGGGTTTCCAAGGAGCAGTTCGTGGATTTGAACTGCCGACCTTTTCGTTAGCAGCCAAATGCTTAACTACTGAGCCACCAGGGCTCCCTACCTAGTAACAACAATCTATGGAAGGCTCATCTCCTGGAGCTCCATGTAGCCAATAGCCTGTCCTCTTCTCTGCTCAAATGTCATACCTCAGAGAGGTCTTCACTGTGACCCTTCCCCACACCAGTTCTAAAATAGTTCCCTCACCCCAACCTCCTACTCCAGCCACTCTCCGCTAGACCCCACAGCTGCATTTTCTTCATGGTATGTACTACTTACCTCCTATCTCACTTCTTCTCTTTCTGTTTTCAAAGAACTGTGCCTGCCACAAAACAAGCTCTCAATAAAAAAGTGTAGTAAAAGTGAGTGTATACACATTTATATCTATTCACATTCATACTTGAAATTAGTTAAAAAAAAAAACAAAAAACCATTGCCATTGAGTTGATACTGACTCACAGCATCCCCAAAGGACAGAGTAGAAATGCCCTATAGGATTTCCGAGGCTGAGACTGCCACGTCTTTCCCCCGTGGAGCACCTGGTGGGTTCAAACCACAGACCTTTCCGTTAGCAGCCAAGCACTTAACCAATGTACCACCAGGGCTCCTGAAATTAGTTAGCTAAGCCTTTATCGAGGAGTCATACTTGCAGCCAATATTTATTGTGCTCTTGCTCTGGGATAGACTCTTCTAGTGGGTTTGCACAGGTTACCTCATGTCATCCTCACAACATCTCTAGGAGGTCAGCCCTGTAATCATTTCCATTTTACCAGGGAAGATACTGAAGTTTAGATTGCTCTCCAAGGTCAGTAGACAAAAAGACAGAGATTCCAACCTAGGCAATGTATCTGCTCTTCTTGAGAAGCCTGCTCCAACTCCGTAGTTATTAAATATCAACCAACTTTGCTTAAGGGACACAGTTGGCTTTCCACGTGGGTGACCAAGGCCACGATCACATAAATTTTATTCAACTCATTTCAGTTCAAGAGAAATGTATTGACTGTCTTCTAGGTGCCAGCGTTGCATTTGGTGCTATTGAGGACTCAAAGAAAGAACGATCTATCTTGACAGTAAACAGATCGCACCAATCATTCTCTGGCAAATGCCAACACACAGTACTGGGTGGTCTCAGAGTGCTCTTGTAACATGCAGAGCTGACCAAGCAGAACTCTCCCGCTCTTTCATTTTATCTGAAATGCCATCAAACACACATAAAATGTACATGTTGTGTATGGGTTGGTAAAACAGTTTATATATAACGAAGTGATCTTAAGTGCTGGAGGAGCGGAGTTTGCAGGAGAATTGCTGCCTGTGTTGTGGGTCCCTCACACACTTTTTAAATTAAGAAACTTCTCTCTCTTAACCTCTTATAAATACAGTGTACAATTATATTGAATAAAGCCACAGGCTGTTATTTGGAAACATAAAACAGGCACACGAACGAATTCACAGCAGGGTAACAATTTTCTTTTTCTTTTAACCTCTTGCAAATGCCAACTCACCATTCCCCAAATTGCTCTTTGGAGAAAATAAAGGCGATGTTGTTAAAACGCCGTCTCTGAACTTCTCAGTGTGCTGCCAGGAGCAGAGCATTGAAATTCTCGTGGCATCTCAGCTCTCGCTTGTTTTCTCTTCCCATTTGGAGAACTGCTTTGAGGGTCTCTGCCTTCACGCAGGGAACCCAGTCCTGACCACATGGGACATCTTTCGAAAAATAAAAACTGCATGTGACCACTGCATCCTACACATCCTCCTGGCAGCTATCAAGTAAGGTAGTATTTCAACCAAGTATTGCCAAGCGTCAATTTTTCCAAACAAAAATCGATGAAGCCCAGCTTTGGACTCTCACACCACACGTTTTTACTATTGGATTATTACTGGATTTTTTTTTTTTTTAAAGTAAGGGACCATCCACTTCTTCTCTGAGGAGAAACGACACTACACATGTTTGCCTTCTTAACGGTCTTCTGAGGGAGCCTGGGTGGTGCAAGCAGTTTGCCATCTGCTACTAACCCAGAGGCTGGCAGCAGTGGGGATCAACCCAGTGGCTCAGTGGAAGAAAGGCCTGGCAAACTACTTCCATAAAGATTACGGCCAAGGAAACCCTGTGAAGCAGTTCTGCTCCATCACACACGGAGTCACCGTGAGTCAAGCTGACTCAGTGACAGCTAACGACAATGCCATTCTCACAAAATACTGCTTTATCACTCTTTATCTCCCCCCCAGAATCTAATAGTTCATACTATTAGAAAGCTGTTTTTTTTTTTTTTTTTTGGTCAAGATGAGATTTTTTTCCCCCCATTCAGTGTAATTTCTCTGTCCTGAAAGAAGATGGAGAGATTTAAAAAGCTGTCATAGCAGAGCACCTTCAGTTAGTACCATTGACCATTTTTCTGTGAGTCAGAATCGACTCGAAGGCAACAAGTTTGGCTTGGTTTTTCAGTTTAGTTAATTACAAAGGACGTTCACATTCATTGTCTTATACAAGAATCAAAATCTCTCCATTTTAGACATGAGAAAATTGATACTCACAGAGGGTAAGGTCATGTGCCTGGTTTGCATCAGAACCAAAATTCAACTTCAGTTACTCTGGATCTTTGTTTTGACAAAAAAAAAAAAAAGGAACTGACTTTCATTTGTTTCAATAGGTGATATTAGGACACCATTTTCTCATTTCCTGGGTTTCTTTCTGAAATTTTGCCGAACATTCCACTTTTCTTACATCAGCGGAGATTGCTCTGGATGTGGCCAAGGGTCAATGATGAATTCACACATCTCTCATTTCTCAACATGTGTGGGGTTTTCAGGCAAAGGTAATTAGTGTTATAAAGTAAGAGTTTGTAATAATGACTTTTTTCTGCCCCTGGTTAGCCAGGTAACCTTGGCAAAACACCTCACTCTTGGAACACCAAGCCCTCACCTGAGAGGTGAAGAATGAAGTTTGGAGTCTTTGATTGTGACAGCCACCTTGGAGGCCATCTGAGGCAACCCCTGGGGCCTGATTCTCAGTCCACAAACATTTGCTGAGTTTAAGTGTATTCAATCATGCACCCAAGGAACCAGAATTGTGGAGAAACTAAACAGCCTAGCCAAAGTCACACAACAAGATTACAGATTCCCAGTTTGTATGCTATAATACCACCTGATCTCTAAGAACTCTTCCCTTTAAAGGCCTATGATTGTTAGATGCTTTCCGTCTAGCTAGCTGTTCTCTAAATTGTATTCTTTTCCTTATTTCTCCCTTCAGATGTCTTACCCATTACTTGTCTGTAATGAACTGTAATGCTTACTCAGACTTCAATTTTATGTTGGTGTTTTCTTTTCTTTTTCTCTTTTTTTTTATTCCCAAGGTACAAGTAATTTATCCCTATTTAGAACTAACAGTAAATCTTGGACTGATTTATTCTTCCCCAGAGACAAGACATATCTTAAAGCCCTACCGTAATTATTTTACAAGTTTATTATGTAAGGAGACCTAACAAAAGGCTAAAGAGAATAGGTGTATCACCATTTCCACTATAATCAGAGATTTAATCAACAGCTGTCTCCTCCCTCCCTCCCTTTCTTCCTTCTTCCCTCCCTCCCTTCCTTCCTTCCATTCATTCAGCAATATACTGTGATTAGGAGACCAGTTCAGATCTACCACATTCCTTCAATTCAAGCTCGGGCAAATTAACTTCTATAAGCCTGTTGCCGGGCTAGACATTTAGGACACACTGTGGACAATATTTTCTGCCCTAGATGGACTCACAGTCTATTAGTGAAGACCGATATTTAATACAGTGCTTGCAATAAAGAGATTTAAGTCCTATGATAGAGGTGGCGCCATGCCCCATGGTAATATAAAGATGTAGTCCTTTTGACTGTAGACGAGTCAGAGGAGTCTTGAAGGGAAAGCAATGATGGTCAGAGAGGGAGGAAGGGCCATATGATCAAGGAGCAATGAGGCAGCAGAGCACAGGACACACAGAAGGAAGTGTCGGGCACATCAGACTAGAACCAGGGTGTCAGGGCCAGGTTGTGAAGGGCCTTCAGGACCATATTAATAAGGTGTTTATTTAGGACAACAATAAGACATTAAACAGAAGACTACCATAATCAAATGTGCTTTTAGAAAGATGCCTCCAGATGAGTGGAATAGCAGTTGCGGAGCGGGGGGGTGGTGACAGGAAAACCGGCTCAGGAGGGTTTTGTCATGGCTCAGCAGGGTGGTCTTGGCTATGAGTGTGGAGAGAGGAGTGTGTGGATGGGAGAGTTCTGGGCAAGGAGCATAAAGGTAGCAGGGGTCCCAGTGGATGCTGCAGGTTAGAGACCTCTGCAAATATATGTCAAGGATCAGAGCCCCCCAAAGATGTACTTGTTGTTGTTGTTGTATACCGTCGAGTCAACTGACGTGACCCCACGTGGCAGAACAGAACTTTCCCATAGGGTTTCTGCCCCATTGGCTGTAATCTTTACAGAAGCAGATTGCCAGGTTTTTCTCCCGTGGAGTTGCTGGGGAGGTGCAAACCCCCAACCTTTTGGTTAGCAGCCGAGCACTTAACCACTGTGTCAACAGGGCTCCTTTCAAAGATGCACTAGTACACTTTAAGGCTATTTTGATGGTGGTAAAAGTAAAAAGCTTAAATCATGTGGAATATTTATTTACCTTTTCAGTTAAAAGCCTAAATTAGGTGCTAACTTCCTCAGCCACTCCCAGACTATTCTAGAAAGTAAAATTATGCGGACCCACTCATTCCTGAAAGACTAAATCCCACCTCTTCCCAGTCTAGGCTAAGTTCTCCTTCTTTATATTCCCATAATGCCTTGAGGTTAGCTCAAACATTATCACACTGGTATTAGAATCATCTTTTCACTCACTTCTGTTAATGTCTGAGCCACACGAAGGTGAGGGCAGCAATTGTCTCTTGCTCATTTTTTTCTTCCTAGTGCTTGACACATAGAGGTGCCCTGTAAATGAACAGTAAATGAGTGAGTGAAAGAATGAATGGAGGAAATAAAGTGTTGGCAGAAAAGTATGTTGTATCCAGGATACAACAATAAATTTTCCCCCTTTTTATATGAATGTATGCATTTTCCAAGGAGCCTTTGTGGTGCAACGGTTAAGCACTGGACTGCTAATGGAAAGATGAGAGGTTCAAATCCACCAGCTGCTTCTAGAGAGAACGACCTGGCGATCTCCCATAAAGATTACAGCCTATGAAACCCTACGGGGCAGTTCTACTCTGTCCTATAAGGTCCATATGAATCAAAATCAACTCACTGGCACACAACATGCATTTTCCATTACTATACAAATGGCAGAGACATGTTGGATTTAGACTGCAGGTTCAGGCTAGTCTCAAATTATCCTTTTATTATAGTGAAAATATGGTTGCTGGAGTCAGCTGTATCTGTGTCCAGAGTGTGCCTTAGTCAGGTACTATCAGTTAATCAACTTCTGAGCCTCGGTATTCTATACAATGTGTAGATAAATGGTTATTACAGGGTTGATAAAGGATTGGATTAGATAATATGATAAATACTGTGTAGTTCCTAGTAGGTGTTCTATACATGGTAGCTGTTAGTATTAGACACTTTTGAATCACTTATAAAAGCAAAAACCTGCTTAAAAGCAACTAAGAGCGATAAGGAAACCTCACCAGTGAGAACAAAGCTTTTCACAAAAGAGTAAATATTTTTTCCAGGCAGTTACCTCATAAGCCCAAAATTGAAAAAAGTAGATACTTTTCAGCAATGTCCTAACTATCTGAAACTTACCATTGGAAATATTCAAAATATAATTCTGTATTTGGGGAGGTACAGCTGTAAGTAAATGAATGACAAGTGAATATCAAAAGGCCAGAATTTGAGTCAAATTTAACATTGTTATGTAGAAATTGTATAGTTGGAGCCACTGACTGAAAATTAAATTACAAAGAGCTAGCACTATGGTTCAACAACACTCTTTAATGAGTTTGCAATTCATTAATCATATCAGCATCTTTGAAAGTTTAAAAAGTAATATGGTATTTATTCAGTCAATAAGCAATGTTAGGTAAAAAACCAAACCCACTGCCGTTGAGTCGATTCCGACTCATAGCGACCCTATAGGACAGAGCAAAATTGCCCCATAGGGTTTCCAAGGCTGTAATCTTTAGGGAAGCAGACTGCCACATCTTTCTCCCATGGAGTGGCTGGTGGGCTCGAACTGCCGACCATTCGGTTAGCAGCAACGCGCTTAACCGCTGTGCCACCAGGACTTACAGAATTGTAGATTCTATAATATCCAAGAATCTCTTAGATCTTCTGCTGATGCCTTGAGAGCCACTGCATAAATAAATGGTAAAGGAATTCAGGATACATTTAAAGTGTAAGTGTAAAGTGTAAATTAAAATGGTACTTGCTTCAAATATTTTAATCAAGGGGCCTTTTACTAGATAAGTGGTGGAGGAAAAAACGCTAATAAAACCCCTTGGGCATCTTTTGGAACTGCTCTTGTTCTTAGTCTAATCTGCACATTATATAATGTTCTTTTTTTTTTTTTTAAATGATCTGTTCCACATAATTTCATATACATATGTTGTTGTTAGGTGTAGCGACCCTATGTGCAACAGAACAGAACACTGCCCAGTCCTGCACCATCCTCACAATTGTTGCTATGTTTCAGTACATTGTTGTAGCCACTGTGTCAGTCCAATCATTGAAGGTCTCTCTCTTTTTCACTCCTTCTCTGCTTTACAAGCATGATGTCCTTCTCCAAGGACTTGTCCCTCCTGATAACACACCCAAAGTATGTGAGATAAAGCCTCTCCATTCTCACTTCTAAGGAGCATTCTTTCAAGACATATTTGTTTGTTCTTCTGGAGGTCCATGGTACATACAGTATTCTTCACCAACACCATAATTCAAACTTTTCCATTTTTGTGCCTAATAATATCTTATTCATTTCACGGGTAGAAGTCTCATCTGAATAACTAGGTTGAAAGCTCTTTGTGGACAGAAACAGATTTTTTATTTCTTTAATGTCCTTACAAACTTTTGATAGAGTATGTTAATAATAATTTTTTTTTTAATAGGGTAGTTGGCTCTTTGATGTTGTCAAAGATCTTATAGAAGTCATATATCAAAATACAGTTCTATTTGGAATAAAGGATGAGCAGTGGGGTAAAGACAAGAGAGAGTTTATTCGTGAGCTGTGGCTGAGCTTTGGGATGTGGGAGACAGAAAGAATAGCTGATGGGTGGGGCATGGGGTACACTTGGCCTGCAGTCAGCACAGTAGTCTGCCCTCCGTGCTGACGGCTGCCAAATTAGTCTCTCTCCAGTAATGATCCTTAAGTTAGCTTTAGTTAATGAACTGAAAGGAACTGCAGCTACCTCTGGCCATTAACTGCCCTTCTTTGTGGCTCTGTGAGTGTTGCAAGCTTTCTCTCGGCCCAGAATCCAATGGCAGCCATGGAAGGGGCCTGCTGTGAGGCAGATTGTGGTAAGACAAATCTGTGTGAGGCAGGTTCTCATTTGAAAGCCTTTACCAGAGCCAAGAAGCTTATATTTTAAGTTTTAATTAAAGACAAACTGAACCATTTTTGGAGAAAGCTTGGGCACTTCTGGCTGGGAAGGCAGCCATATACCCTGCGTAGCTGGGGTTATCATGGGCTCTTCTGCATCTGCAATACAATTACCAGAAACCATGGAATGAGATATTACTCTGGTCCCCAAAGAAATTTAACAGCTCAAAATGGACAAAAGCAAAGAAATCACATAGATCAATTTTGTATATTTCCCATAGAGATAAAAACACATGCAGAAATTAAAATCTTCAGAGAAAAACAAAGATACTGTAAAAAGATACCAATAGAGAGTTTCCTTTTAAATAAAACATATCGTATTGCCTAAAGATGGATGTTGGAATTTATGAATGTAAAATAAAAATTTTAGAGACTTTATCATCCCAGACTTAAAATCTTCCAAAAGCAACTCTCATAATTTGGTTTCAGATACTCCTGTGTTATTTATATTACTGCAACAATGGAATCCAAGAGACCCATGACACCTAGGACCCCGTTAGTTTATAGGCATGACTCACTCTTTTTGCCCACACGCTTACTCAAAACCTGGAGAACTCTTCCTTCCAAACAACCTATTGGACGAATTCCAATTTGTAAGTATACCAGAAACAGTGTGAAGTAAATACATAAAGAAACAAACAAGAAAAAAAAATCAAGGATGATATTCCGCAGCAGTCAAATCATGTTGTTGTTGGGTGCTGATTTTCCACTCATCATGACCTCGTGTGACAGGGTAGAACAGGCTTATAGGGTTTTCTAGGCTGTAATCTCTAAGGAGGCAGATCACCAGGTCTTTCTTCTGAGAAGAAGTTGAGTGCGTTTGAACCACCAACCTTTAGGTTAGCAGTTGAGTCATTAACCATTTGAATCACAGCAGGGCTCCTAAGTCAAATTATAGACCCTTGAAATCTCACAATGTCTCCCAAGATTTTCTCATTGTTTCTGGTAGAAACTCTTTCCAGAGTGGTTCCTATAAATTGCTGTAACAAACAAACAAACAAACAAACCCGATGCTGTCAAGTCGATTCCAACCCAAAGCAACCCTATAGGACAGAGTAGAACTGACCCATACAGTTTCCAAGGAGTGCCTGGTGGATTTGAACTGCTGAACTTTTGGTTAGCAGCTGTAGCTCTTAACCACTATGCCACCAGGGTTTCCCATAAATTGCCCTAAACACATCCTTTTCTACCTTCTATACTCTGTGGCCCATTGCTTTTGGTCCACTGACATGACTGATTTAGTTTGCCTCTGTCGATGGAGCTAACTGCTTTGTGAGCTGGAGTCTTCTCTCATCTAGAGTCATCTTCATTCATGAGCATCCTCAGGTCATCCTGGGCACTTAAGGAATTCATAGAAGCTATATGTTCTTTCAGAAGAGTGCATAGATATTTCAATAAAGCACAAGGTCAGAAGCTCTACTCTTGTATGTTGTTCTACCCAGTGACTATTCAGCTGCCTTTGAATGCAGAAGGCTGACTCCAAGTGACGCCATTGTGTCTCCTGGCTGAGTAACATAGGTACTTCCAGCTTCCTACTTCCTTAGTCTCTAAGAAGATCTTCATTACAGGTTTTATTTGCAGATGGAGTAATAGGGCTTCCCTGATACAAGTGGGCTTCCTAGGTTCCAACCAAAAGATTGATCATCTTTTCTCCAAGCAGGTGCTTTCTCCTGGAAGCTACTCCAATATTCCACTGCATGAGTACGCAAGCACACTGACCCACTTCCTATTAGGTTCCAGGTTAAAGGGTTTGAACTCCAGCTCCACTACATATTAATTGTGTAATCTTGGGTGAGTGCTTAGTGTGGTAGAGACTAGATAACTGTTCACCTATTTCTCTTTTTTTCTGCTTTCACAACTAGGCTGTATTTCCCACCCTTTTCTTGCATTTTGGTGAAGTCATGTGACAGTGGTATGGGCAATGGAATGTGGAAAAAAGTGATGTATACCACGTGACTCTCCATTCTCTTTCCCTGCTAACCAGCTGAATGGAGAAATCTCCAAGGACTTGAAGGAAAGGAAAGCCATGTTGCTTCTGAGATACTTCCATCCTGGATTTTGGAGTCACTGTTTGAAGGATTGCCTGACTAGAAGAATGCATGTTGGATTACAGTTTGAATAAGAAGTAATCTCACGTTATGCCAAGACACTGACATTTGTGTGTCGTATCTTAACAGATAGCTCACCCTAACCAATACACTTTGACACTCTGCATTTCAGTTCCTCAACAGTAGAATAAGGATAAAACTTCCTGTGGTTGTTGTAAAGATTGGAGGTAGGTATAAGATATCTGGTTCAGTGTCTGGCACATAGCAGGTGTGAAAAAATGGAAATGACCATAAGACTGTAGAGTTAGATTCCTTAGGATTCTCAGCGGTGGTGTTGCTCTCCACTCTTTCAGGGGGAAGTGTGTGCTATATCAGGGAGATGGGGGAAGAGGGTCAGCATCTATCTTTGAGATATTTTGAGATAGAATGTGTGTCAAGACCTAGTCCCATGTGCTTCTGAGTCTCTGTCCCAGTGCACTCCACCATTCTCCTGCTGCTAAGACTGATGAAGGGAGAAAATGAAAACTGAGTTTTATGATGACTTTTAGGGGTCAGATTCTCTACTCAGACAACCCCTGCTGGAGAGAAAGATCTGGGTATTCAGTCATGGGTAAAGGACAGTCATCCTGAGTTGGGTTTTTGAGACCCCCAGCATCTCAGTACCACTTCCTTGCTTCCAGCTGCTATTGGTCACCAAGGTGCAGGAATAAGAGCGAATGAGAGATTTTCCCAAATTAGAAGCTGTCTGCGTTTCATTTGATGGAACATCAGAAGTTGTATAGCTCACTGAACTTCAGCAGGTTGGGCAAGCTACCTCATGTTAGTCATGTCTGTGGTATAACCAGGGTGTCGACACTGAGGGTAATCTTACCCTTTTCACATTTGTACAAACAGTACCTAGTGACATATAATAACTGAGTGATATCTATTGAGTGAATGAATAAGTGAATAAAAAAATGTATAATGCCTGTAGATGATGGCAGAGGACTCCCACCAGTTCACCTCAAAAGAATGGACAATGGAGACAGCAGAGCTCCAACGACTAACTGCAGTGGCATTTCACAACCAGCTTTCTCTGCTCTTTGCTAACGAAGGTTGGAAACAGCACAGTTGAATTAGTCTAAATTATAGAATATCATTTATTTTACAATTTAGGTACTTAATGTCCAAGCAGAACTGCTTCCAAACCAGCCTGGACATACAGTTTTCCACTCTACTTGAAATATTGTCAAGAAAGAAGATTCAATGAGCTCCCTCAATAAATGAGTTTAATATCTGACCAACTTATCTGATTACCTACTTCCCCTTGAAGCTATTTCTCCTTGTTCTGTCCTTTGCGGTAATAGCAAACAGCTAATAACCACTGTCTACGCACCTGAAGACCTTTTGAGGTAAATTATACAAGACCCAATTCCCACTTCCAAAGAGCATACAATCTACCAAAGGAAAAGAACAAATGTATTAGCTATGCTTGAATGAGAGATAGCTATTTGGGGGACGGCAGTTTAAATGACTTTTTATATATGGCAGCAGACTGTGGTGCACTGTTAAGAGTCCATTGTTTTCAGTAAGCCAACACTGTTCTCCAGCTCTTACAGACAGGAT
Organism: Elephas maximus indicus; assembly: GCF_024166365.1. Taxonomy (NCBI): domain Eukaryota; kingdom Metazoa; phylum Chordata; class Mammalia; order Proboscidea; family Elephantidae; genus Elephas; species Elephas maximus. Next base: position 17,749,685 of record NC_064827.1, on the reverse strand, counting down.
CACACAGATGCCCCAGTTAATAGGTAGGAAGGACAGGAAATGTGTACAGCTTTGGGGCCTCATTTTTGAAGAAGGAAAACTTCTAATTGAAGCTGTTGTCATTTAGTCTGTATTTTAGCAGCTAAAGCTACATTCAAAGGAATTCATTTATATATGTGTACGTGCATCAAAATTCAGAAGGGGCAGCTGGACAGCAGGGGTATTGAAACCATCAAAATTTCTAAATAAGAGGAGACAGAACACAGTTAAGAGTCTGCTGCCAGCTACGAAGCCTCAATCTAAGCAAGGCTGAGTTTAATATCGAACTTCATCTTTGCTTTGGGCATGAAGCTTTCCTGTTTCATGTTTGGTCAAGAAGCAACTCTAGCCAGCACTGGGGCAAGTGGAAACACATGGCTGTAGAGGGAAGTCTTGAAACCAGGACTTTGAACCAGTTCTGCCTAGTTCAGTAGTGGCTGAGGAAGTGAAACCAGGAGAGACCCAAATTTTTACAATTTGGAGAATCCACAATAACTGGAATAGGAAAAGTGAGTCCAAGCATTGGAATGGTAGATTTGGAAGAGGTGCAGTGAGCCCTTTCAGGAGCTTGATGCACGAGATTGGAGTATTGGCAGAATTGCTGAGAGTGACATTCATTCAAAGCAGTGCGGTTGGCTGCCGTCTTTGAGCAGGGCACTGCTGTTTCCGACTCTGATCAAAATCCAACAGGCAAGAGATTTTGTTGCTATGCAATGTGTATGCTGCCCTTGTTTTCTAAGAGGGAAATTAAGTTTCTAGCAGGGCTTCAACCTGTAATTTTTCCCGTCCAGTTATCGTTCCAGTTCACCCAAATTTTAAAAATTTGAGACTGTTTCAGTTTCACTTTCTGGGCCATCACTGAACCAGGCAGAACCCGTCCAAAGCCCTGCTTGAACCAGATCAGGAATAGGGCTGGCAGCACCCCTGAACCAGCCAGAGCTGACACACAATCTTGCCATGTTCAGTAGTTTCAATCTTTCTTGCTCTTGATAAGATCTAATAAGGGATTTGAGTTTTCCATCTTCTTTTCTCTTTACTAGACCTCTGATGGAGCTATTAATGATGTGAAATAGCCACAGGGCAGGCAGCCTTAGAGAAGAATAGATGAAACAGATGGCAAGTCTAATCCACAAACTGGATAAGGCCATTAAGAATCCACTCATCATCAGTATTAAACATTCAAGAGGCGGTGTTTCTGCGTATTAACTTGACAGTATAATAGAAGTCACAGCCTTTCTGGGGCTCAGTTTCAATATCTGTGGAATGTGGACCTTGGACCAGCTCAGCGGTTATTAAAACTGCTCTGAGGAGTCTGAGAATTCTAAAACAGTCCTTTCTGTCACCTCAAGGAATAAGACGTGGGCTCAGGTCCCTATCTCAACCAGACCCATGCTGCATTTATGTGCTTTATGCAATAACTCTGCAGTCAGGTCTCTTTTGGCGAGTGGGAAAGAGAAACTGGTCCCACTGCTAAAATAAGTTTGCAAATCACAGGACGAGGCCAACCCTAAAGCCATCCCTGACTCAGGCAATCTAGTACTGTGCTGGACAAGCACTGCACCTCTGCCGAAGCTTCTTTTCCACCCAGGTGACGCTGACATTGTTAAGAAGAAGAAAACTGTTCTCAGCCCATTGAAAAGGAATACTGTATCTTCAGAAGAACATAAATCTGCTGCCTAAATTCCTGCCTTAGAATAATGAATCAAGAGTTTTAAAACAAATTCATTTTTAAATTACACGTAAACGGGCCATATTTATATTTGTCACTGATTCCTGATTGTCAGAGCTGTAATTTACAATGGGCTAGACCTAGACAGAGGGAAGTGTTATATTAGGAAAGTAGCACAAACCTGCAGAGCCCAGTGGCACAGTGGTTAAGTGCTCAGCTGCTAATGGAAAGGTGGGCAGTTCAAACCCATCAGCAGCTCCGTGGGAGAAAGAAGCCCTACGGGGCAGTTCTGCTCTGTCCTACAGGGTCGCTATGAGTTGGAATCGGTTTTATTTTTGGTAGCACAAACATAAACTTTGGAAAAAATGTGGAAAGGTAATTGAGAATGTTCATGCCTCACTTTACCTATCTCTTTCCCCTTCTCCCTTTGCCTTGACCCTCATTTTGGCATCTGAGAAAGTAGGTTGCTTTGAACAGAAGGCAAAAAGCAAGAAGACTGTGACTGAACTTTGGTGCGTGCGTGTGCTAATAAGGCATTTAAATTCAAAGAAAAGTTTGTATCTAAAATTTTTTGTATTTAAATCCTGTTTTTTTTTTGTATTTTTATTTTAAATCTCTTCATTTCCATTCATTCATTTTACAAATATTTATCTAGACCTACCGTGTATCAAGTACTATATGTGTATGTGTGTGTGTATTCATACATATAAATATATGAATACATATAAATATACAAGCATATAGATAGATAGGTAGGTAGGTAGACAGACAGACAGACAGATAGGTAGGTAGGTAGGCAGGTAAGTAGGTAGGTAGATAGATAGATACATAGATATGTACACATATGTTGAAGTTGTTAGTTGTTAGGTGCTGTTGAGTCATTTCCAATTCATAGCAGCCTTACGTATAACAGAACAAACACTGCCCAGTCCTGCCCCATCCTTATAATCATTGGTATGCTTGAGCCCATTATTGCAGCCACTGTGTCAGTCCATCTAGTTGAGGGTCTTCCTCTTTTTCCCTGACCTTTTTACTTTACCTAGCATGATGTCTTTCTCCAGGTCCCTCCTGCTAACATGTCCAAAGTATGTCAGACACAGTCTCACCATCCTCACTTCTAAGGGGCATCCTGGCTGTACCTCTTCCAAGACAGATTTGTTTGTTCTTTCGGCAGTCCATGGTATAGTCAATATTCTCCAACACCATAATTCAAAGGTGTCAATTCTTCAGTCTTCCTTATTCATTGTCTTTATTCATACATGCATATATACACACATACATATCTTAGGAAGGTGCCCTGGCGGCATAATGGTTAAGTGCTCATCTGCCAACTGAAAAGTTGGCAGTTCAAACCCACCCAGTGGCTCCACAGGAGAAAGACCTGGCAGTCTGCTTGAATAAAGATTACAGCCTAGAAAACCCTATGGGACAGTTCTAGTCTGTCACATGGGGGTCGCTATGAGTTGAGATTGATTCGATGGCACCAAATGACAAAAACATATAACTTAAGACACAATCTCTTTCCTCTAGAAGTTCTCAATATGAGAAAATGTTTTAGGTTGTAAAAATCATATAAGTTCATTTATAAAGTAACAGCATTGAAAGCAATAAGGAAGAAATTTCAACCACTCATAATTCTGCTTTGTAGAGATCCTTGACCTTTTCATCCACCCTTCCAGACTGCTGTATCTATTCAGACAGACGTCTACATTTGTCAGGTGGTTGTTGGGTGCTGTTGAGTCAATTTCTGACCCAGTGTGACGCCATGTCACAGTAGAACTGCCCCATGATGGTTTCTTGGCTGTGATCTTTACAGGAGTGATCACCAGGTCTTTCTACCTCAGAGTCGCTGGGTGGGTCCGAACCACCAACCTTTCGATTAGCAGGACTCCTTTATGTATTTACACAGACATTTTTAAAAAATGAGATTCTATTGCACATTGCTCTCTTGTCATCTGGCTTTTTTCATGTAAGAGGCAGATGCTAAGTACTACTTAAATTGGTAGCTGAGTCCAGTGGAGCTGATTATGTCAATGACGCCAAAGTTGCTGTCAATAGCAGATACCTGGGCTTTGAAGTCCAAGTCAAAGTGTGTTGAGGTGAGAGGAGGGGGCCCAGGGCAGAGGGAGAGTCCCAGGGTGCAAGGCGCTGGTGTTGCCTCAGGGCTGCAGAGAGCCCAGGGTTAGCTTTTCTCCACACCCACACTTGTCCCCTTCAAAGCTGCCACATTTTGGTGCTGTACCTGACACTTGGAGGGGTTATTCTTATTTCAGGGGCAGTCTATAGATTCACTCCTTCAAGTCGGAAGTTGAAAACCAGTGGCCCATAGGCTAGATCTGGCCTAGAGATAGTTTCATTGGCCTATAAAATTTACAAAGAAACTGCTGGAAAACCCTAATACTTATAAACTACAGCATTCGAGAATAAAAATTAAAACAAAAAATCTTCATTGCTGACTACCTGGCAAGGTTTGAAGACACAGCAATATGGGAACAACACTCCTGCGGGGCAATTATGGGCAGAAGCCCTAGCACACGTTTTCTCAAACTTTATTGCATATCAGAGCCACCTGAGGAGCTTTTGAAACTTCTGATGCTCAGACTGCACCCCAAGCTAATTAAATCGGGATGTCTGGGAGTGGGAGCCCTATATCCATAGTATTTAGAGATCCCCAGGTGGTTCCAATGTTCAGAAAAGCTAGGAACCATACTGCCTTAGGGTCTTTGGACTCGGTTCTCTTTGCTCATGAGATCTGTTTTTTCCTCCCAAATAGTCCCATGGCTTGATCGCTGGCTTCCTACAGGAGTGTTGTTTTTGTTGTTAATTACAGTTGAGTCAGCTCTGATTCACGGTGGCCTTATGTATAGCAGAATGAAATCTTGCCTGGCCCTGTGCCATCTTTGGTATGTTTGAGTCCATTGTTGTAGCCATCATGTCAATCTATCTCATGGAGCATTTCCCTCATTTGCAGTGACCCTCTACTTTACCAAATACGATGTCCTTTTCTAGTGATTGATCTTTCCTGATGACGTGTCCAAAGGAACAAGACGAAGTCTTATGATCCTTGTTTCTAAGGAGCATTCTGGCTGTACTTCCTCCAAGATGTGTTTGTTTGTTCTTCTGGCAGCCCATGCTTTATTCTTCACTAATACCACAATTCAAATGTATCAATTCTCCTTCGATCTTCCTTTTTCATTGTGCAGCTTTCACATGCATAACTATTACCCTTAATTTCAAATGGAAATAAGTCATAAGAACTATTCAGCTGAGCTCAGTGTTGGTGAAGATGAGATACTAGAATACTGAGGGAAAACACATGGGTAAATAAGAACTTTCACAGCCATGATGCATGTGAGCCTTTCTTTATTTCTGAGCTACAAAGATGAATCATGACATTATCACTCCCTCTGATCTCAGCTCGGTTTAGTACTTGACATACAGGAAATGTGGTGTAATCTGTCTAATAAGTTTTTTCTTTTCTCAGCAAGGGTCTGAACAAGTTGCTCTATAGCAGAGCACTGATCAAAAGTGGCAAACGTCATTATCCTTGGCAGATTACCAGGAGTTCTGCAATTAACAGCAACATGAATAAAAGTATTTTATGGACATTAAAGTAAATACAGCTTGATGAAGGGAAAACATATTAATCTTGCCACAAATTAACTAACGTTAGAACTCTTCGCATTGAATATTTTGCTAAGGTTGCCCAGCTCTGTTGTGAAAAGAAAAGCAAACGGAAACATAAAATAAAATGAACTGTCACCTTGCAAACTCCACTCCTATGAGTTCATTATCAAACAGTATTTATTCAGTACCCCTGTGCGCAGAGCCCTGTGCTGGGCGCACAATGGTGCAAGAGAGAGAGAGAATATCTGTCCTTTGGCACTTACATGAAACAGGAAATGAGTCCATGTGGCAACCTAGACTCTGAAGACTATGTGGATAAAAACTGGATTAAATTAGAAAGAAAATAAAATCATTAACTACTAACTGCCCAAATGCAGATTATAAAATTCACAAGGAACATTGTACATAAAACATTTTGAGTCTTAAAATTCAAATCCCCTATGGAATTTGTGGAGTGGGTAAATAGAAACACAAGTAAAATATTTGGACACTTGTGTGGCAAGATCTGACAGTATTAGGAAGGGAGGACCTCCAATATGTCTTCCTTATCTGAGATCATGTCACTGTACAAATTTGTTGTTATATATGTAATCTATCACTTTATCTAAGGGTAAAAGAACATTCGCTCCCAGATACATTCTTGACTTCCCCTTCTTAGCTCTATATTGCAGAGGGCTGATTCCCACAAACTGTATTTCCCAGGTTCCCTCTCCAATCACTTTCTGGGTAGGTTTGGAAGGGAGCCCTGGCAGACAATAAGAATCTGCACTACAGGGAGTGTCCACAGTATTTCTTCCTTCTCCTCTCTGCTTTGGGTGCATCATCAGCAGTGGCTTCATCTCTTCCCTATTTCCAGCCCCCAGTGGGCAGTTGTTCCCTTCATAAGACAGCTCCCCCTGAGAGCAGCATTCTGAGGAGGCAGGCTAGACTCTTTCCCTTTGTTCCTTCAACCCTGTGTGTAGTAGTGGCTTCCTGCTGTTGTTAATGTTTGATTTGCTCATCCAAGATTTGTGTAACTGGTTCTTTGGTTTAAATTTAAACCTACCTATCTTCCTGTCCTCTCTACTTTGACGTTTAAAAACACAAAGAGAAATCTCTGCTTTAACAGAGTTGTAAGAAAAAAGACAGTTGTGTGTACACATATGTGTTGCACTGTAATTGACCGTGTCTATCTCTTTTTTTTTTTTATCTCTGTCATGCCGTAGCTGAGTGCCTTACACACAGAAAACACCGATTATTGATTGATTTGATGATCTCTCCCACTGCATCCTTCCATACCAGATAAAAAAGCACTCTCTAAAGACTCATGGACTTTTAAGCCTCCAGTCCTTTAACTCACAGCTTGCTCTTGTAGCTTGGAATGTCCCATCCTGCATTCTCCATCCACTCATCAGTCAGAGCTGAAATTAAATGCTATCACTTCTGCGAATGTCTTTCTGATCTGTGAAAAAGAATAAACAGCTTTTTTCTTTCCCTTCCCCATAGCCTGCTACCAGTGTCGCTATTTGGCACTCACTTCAGTCTGCCTTGTATGTTAATATTAGCTTTTTGAATGTCTGTCTGCCTATTCTATTTGGGATTTTCTTCAGAGAAGGGCACCTGTCTTCCTTATCTTATCTTCCTAGAACTTGGCATGCTGGTTGGCACTTAGAATATCCTAGCAAATGTTTGTAGAATTAAATTAAAATGATATAAAATAATGAATCAAAGAATTCACATACTTGGGTCATTTTTGAACAGGTAAATATTTTAGATTGTGTGGCACTATTGAGAAGCTGGATGGGTTCTCAGGAAATCTGTGAGGTGTCCACACTTGTATTTGGCACCTTCAAACTTTGGTTACCATCACTTCTCTGCCACTCACCCTCAACTTCACATGACAGTGGTAGGTCTTAATCTTCCAATGTCTTGCTAAGGTGCCTGATAAGAAAAGCTTAATGTATATTTCTCCTAAGAGATGCAGGATTTTAATTGGCATCTCTTTAAGGACATTTATACAAAACAGAACCAAAGGAACAAATCCTGGTGGAACTTGACACACCTTGACGATTAGGAGAGGGACAGTGAATACGGGTGAGTTTCACAGGGTTCCTCCAATCACAGAATACCAGCAGCCCCTGCCTTGCTTGTTAACTTGAGGCGGCTATATTTGGACATGAGTCTGAATAAAAGAAACGTTTCTAAAAATAAAGTTGTAAGGGAACTAAACCTGTTTCCGTCGAGTTGATTTTGACTCACAGTGACCCTATAGGGCAGAGCATAACTGCCCCATAGGGTTTCCAAGGAGCACTTGGTGGATTCGAACTGCCGATCTTTTGGTTAGCAGCCATAGCTCTTAATTAACCACGCCACCAGAGTTTCTGTAAGGGGACCATGCAATGCTAAATTTCAAGTGAAAAAAAATCATCATGTTTTCTTCGAAATAGAAAGCAATTCCCAGAATAATTTGAACATTGCACAGCTGATGGAGAATCAAAGGCAGGCTGGATGGATCATCAGCGAGGAGAAATCTGCCAGGTGAAGATTACTAGTTTCTCCCTAACTGAGGTCCATTACTCAGCAGCTTTGCTGGTCTCCCAAAGGAACACTAAGACTCAAGGCCTGAGTAGGACATCGTTGATATTTATCAGGGAGGAGCAAGTTAAAATGGAAAGAAGGTAAAGTCAAAGAAGTAAAACATGTGGATCTTTCACCAGACATTTTTCTTCTCACGAGTATAACACACTTTACAAACCTCATCTCATTAACTTCACTAGGATCTGGGGGTAGTGTTTTTGTAAATACACATGTTTTAAGTAGTCATGTCTATCAGAACGTACTAGTGATTTTATTGAACAGTTAGTGCTGTAGATCCCTTCGTTCTTTAGTGCTCACCTTAAACAATAGCCATCGGCCAAGTCAAAGCTAAGAGAAGATGGTGGAAAGCAGATACGGGAAGTGGATGAACTACGCAGGAGAGAGGTTCAATTATTCTGCTTCCATGGGTTGTCAGGTAAGATTAAATCCCCTGATCTTCGATGTTCAGCAAACAGTTTCCTTTTAGACACTTGCTTTGTTGTAAATCGTTCCATCAGATTTTTCTTTGTATTCTATGTATACAAATAAGAGACATCAGACAGAATGACAGAATGGTTACAAGTCTATCATCATCTGATCTAGGCAAAATAATGAAAAAAATTAAAATTCACTTTAGCCCGTTGCTGTCGAGTCGATTCCAACTCATAGCAACCCTACAGGACAGAGTAGAACTGCCCCATAGGGTTTCTAAGGAGCAGCTGGGGGATTCAAACTGCCGACCTTTTGGTTAGCAGCCAGAGCTCTTAACCACTTCACCACCAGGTCTCCAAAATACACTTTGAGAGTATCCGATCTTTCCGTCGCCCACCTGACTGTCAGTTTGTCATAGTGTGGTGGCTTGCATGTTGCTGTGATGCTGAAAGTTATGCTGCTGGTATTTCAAATACCAGCAGGGTCATCCATGGTGGACAGGTTTCAATGGAGCTTCCAGACTAAGACAGACTAGGCAGAGAGGCCTGAGAATCTGTTTCTAAAAATTAGCCAATGAAAACCCTGTGGGCCACAACAGAATATTTTCCGATAGAGTGTTGGAAGATGAGCCTCCTAGGTTGGAAGACACTACACAATAGTCACAACAATAGATTCAAACATACCAACAATCATTAAGGTGGTGCAGGACTGGGCAACATTCCTTTCTGTTATACATAAGGTCACCACGAGTCAGACTCAACTGGATGGCAACCAACAACAATCTTCCCGTAAAGATCTGCCTCTCACCTCCCAGGTCTCCTGTAAAGACTTGGGTGGGTGCGCTTTCCTACCATAATGACCTGAAGAAAAGATCGGAAACACTGACAGTGTCACTCCCAATCAGAATAGTTTTATTTTCATGATGTTAAAAGTGGTTAAGGGAGAAATGAACCTATTAGAAAAAGATTTCAGACAGTAGGAGGTGGGGCAGATATTCCAGCGACCATGTAATCAGTGAGTGAGATGGTCCAGCTGCTAACAATGGTTCTCCCAAAACCCAAATTTGGAGAGTCATTATGACTTATAAACCACAGGGTATGTGAGTCCAAAAACATTTGCCTTGACATTGGCTTTGTTGTCAGCAAACCTCAGGCCACTTGTCCTTCTGATGTATTTGTAGCTAAAGCTTGGGGAGGAAAAGCACTCCCACAAAGTCTGTTAATAATATGGGTGGGTTCCACTGAAGGAAAACCTCAAATAGAGACAACAGGAAAATTAGCAGGAGATTATTCACGCTGTTAAAAGAGAAAACAAAAGAATGAAAACTCCTATCTCCATGTGACGATAGCATTCAATCCAGCAGGTCTAAACACAAGACACTTATTCCTCATTGTCATCTAAGCAAATAGTTGCATAGCCTGGATAAGATTTAGATTTTATATCAGGTACCTGGTGGTGTAGTGGTTAAGTGCTACAGATGCTAATCAAAGGGTCAGCAGTTCAAATCCATCAGGTGCTCTTGGAAACTCTACTCTGTTCCATAGGGTCACTATGAGTCAGAATTGACTTGATGGCAACGTATTCGTTTTGGTTTTTGGGACTTGTTATTATGTAACAGAAGAAATAAGGCTTTTCTAAGTCCAATACAAGAAGTTTTTGCTAATTTCATTAGATTTCTAATTGAAGAATAGTAAACATATTCATACTGATGGCTTTTCTGTACTTCATCTTTAATGTTTTTTGAACTCAAGGAGTTATTATCTAGAGGTGGGGAGAAAACAGTCACCCAGTATCGACCCTCGACAGCACTTCATAAGGAGTTGTGGCCAAAGTTGTGGAAAAAATGCTCTCTGAGTTATTGGGATGCCTGAAGTGTTCAATTTTAGTTTTAACTGAATCCACCAATTTCTCGCTTTCTCAGTGAGAAAAAACATTCGTGATTGTTTGCTGCCATCTGAATTCTTGCGCTTCCTGTCTGACAGGTTTATGAGCAAAAGAATTGACTAGTTCAAGTGTGAGGCACACAAGTGGGTAGAAAATTGTTACCCAGCAAACCTCGGCAAGGCTGAAAGAGGCACACTTTTAGCTCCATCCAACAGCTGCATGGGACAGAGGTGTGTGTGTGGGGTGGGCGGGGGGCAGGGGTGTAGAGGCACAGGGGAGATCAAGCAAACAAACTAAAAAAGAAAAAAATAGAGAAAGGATTTGGAGTTAGAGGGTCTTCCAGGCTGCATGGACCCTGAAATACAACCTTTGGTTATCTGAAGACAAGGACATCTAACCACCCTTCTTATGGAGGCTGCAGAGGGCCTGTTACAGTAGGCATTTTAAAGAAGACACTAGTGATCATGCTTGCAACAGAATAGCACTCTGCAGGTTTGTAAAATAGCTGGTAGGAGTAGGGTAGGGGACACAGAGTTGATTGATCATCTGTATATAAAGCACTGAACACTGAAGAATATGTAACTGAAGATAAGTAGACTGAGAATTTTTAATTTTAATTAGGAGATCATCTCTGATAGCAGAAAATGCAGTGTGATATGGAGCAGGGCTGGATGTGGCAGCAGAGTATGTGGACTGCCCAGGGTCCACATACACACAAATATATCTTCTTCTCTGAACATCTATGGTTGGGTTAAAGTACTGAGAACCAGAATTGGGGACTAAGGTGCATACTGAAAACAGAAATCACTAAGTTCTATACATTATGAGTTTAGAGAACACCCCTTTCATGGGGCCAGCCACCTTTCTATAGAGCTTGTAGGAAGATCTGGATTCAGCAAAAGTGGCAGTGCTGCCTACTCCCCCGCACCCCGACCTTTCCTCCTACTCTGGTAGATAACACAGGGACTGAGGGAGGAAGGGAAGGGCCCCTTTGGGTCTGGGTCAGGAGAAGGCAGTACTATGTTAATGAAGACAGGATATTCTTTCCCCTTATTCCCTGTGGGGAAGGAGGCCTGTGAGAACAGTCCCAGAAGAAGCACTCAGTCAGATATGGGAAGGCTGATTGTATCTGGCAGCCTGCCGTCAGCTTAGTCCTGTGCTTGCTTATTGTCCACTTCCATCCCAGTAGAGGAAGAACCCTGGGGAAAGATGGTGTGCAAAGGGATGGCTATGTGGAGAGGGAGCCAAGACTGGTCTCAAGTTCCAGGTGCTCCAGGAGTACAGAAGAAGGGTGTGATGGTTAATTTTGTGTGTCAACTCAGCTAGGCTATAATTCCAGTTGGTTTGGCCAAATACTAGACTAGTTGCTGCTCCACAACCACCTTCCATAATGTAATCTAATGTGATGTAATCAATCAATCAGTTGAAAAGGGAGTTTCTGCCTTCAGACTCTAAACAGATATTTTGGCAGAATTCTCTCGGTCTACTCTGTACTATTTCCATCACCTGACCTATGCATCTTGGGACTTGCCAGCCCTCCATAACCCTGAGAGACAGCAGGAATCTCCAGCCTGCCTCCTGACCTACAGATTTTAGATTTGCCAGCCCCCACAAACACACGAGCTAATCCCTTAAGTAAATTGATCCTCTCTCTCTGTCTCATTTTCTCTCTCTCTTCCTATGTGTATATATACATAGTTCTTTTTCTCTAGAGAATCCTGACTAAGACAATGAGATTGTCCAATACTTACAGGCTCCAGGCTTGAGGGGTTGCTGAAGGTACATATGATGGTGGAGACATATAGAGTGGGGCAAAGAAGAATACAGAATGGAGGAATGCAGCCCAATACTGAAAGCTGGGGATGAGCTGGCAGATGTGGACAAACTTTTCAAAGAGCTACTAATTCCCAAGGCTCAGCTAAGGAGTAAAGCAAGAGCAGGGATGACTGGTGATGCCCCTGTCTACACAAAGCCCATGGATCACAGGTAAGTATTAAAATGAACAGGACTGAGTCTTAAAGAAACAAAATGAGACTGTTCTACTAAATGAAACAGACAGGAAAAAAAAAAAGGAATAGAATTGAGTGAAAGGCTGTTAAGGGAGTTTCCCACCAGCTGGAATGGAGATTTTTGACTGAATACAGTTAGTAACATTCATTAGCAGAAGAAAATAATTTCATTTCTGTGCACCTAACAAATTTAGACTCCTCACTAAATTAGTTATACTGACATTAACTGTTTATCAAATAGAGGTTCTCCGTGGGTAGATTCAGGCCTTCTTAGCTAAACCTCTTTTGTTTTTATAAAACTCTCCATTTAAAGGAGCCCTTAAAACCAAACCCTTAAAATGAAGAAACACCTCATTAGAATACACATAACTGATTATCATGAGATCCTCCAATGGGTTACTAAATAATCAAGTTCATGTTTTACAGAGTTGTTTCTGGAAAGAGCCTGGTTTTGTCTGGGAATAGTATGTAAACTATATGTGATAGATTTGTCATTGTCACCAATTCTTCTGTTTCCCCAAACTAACTTTTGGGGGCTTATACTGCTCCCCCCCAACAAACCGGATATATTATTTAATTTCACAGTACTCCATCATTTCTAACTGTGATCCTTTGCCTATCCTTCCTCAAAGAAGTTAGATAGACTCTTTCAGGTCTAAAACCAAACTCAGTTAAGAAGTCATTTTCCAAATTTTACATCTTCTCCAGTTCATTCAAGGAAGCTACTGGTGCACTGTCTTGTCATGTAACCCATAAAAACTTGAGAAACTTCCAATGTACTAAAGGGGAAATAAACTGATTTGGCCTAATATAGTTTGGATCTTTGGTATTCAACTCCACAAAGATTTATGGAGTTTCATCTATGTGCAGTCACTGTGCTATGTGCTGGGAACACACAAATGAAGAAAATATGCCCCTGTCCTTGAAAAACTCAGGATTTAGCTGTAGGCAAACCAGTAGTAAGTAGCACACACACACACACACACACACACACACACACACACACACACACACACACCCAGTGCTGTCGAGTTGATTCCGACTCATAGCGACCCTATAGGACAGAGTAGAACTGCCCCGTAGAGTTTCCGAGGAGCGCCTGGTGGATTCGAACTACTAACCCTTTGGTTAACAGCCATAGCACTTAGTCACTACACCACCAGTGTTTCCTAATATCTGTAGCACATTGTGATAAATACCAGGGCAAAAATATTTATAAAGTGCCATGGGAAAATAATTGAGGCAATAACTAAACTATAAAAAACTATACTATGTGAAATTTATTACTACTTTTAAAAAACAAAAATCAGTAAATCAAGGCCTCAATGTCAGTGAAATTCTTCCCTGTGTTTGAGAGAGCAGCATGTCCTTCTAGGCACAAAAGGAAGAAAAATCACATCTCACCCAACTCAAGAAGATACTCAAAACCCAAGTCTTGGCTGCCGCTGCAGAAAGTTTCTTCCTACTGCATCAGATATAGAAGAAGGAAACAGCTAGAGGCTGCGGGAAAAATATCAGCAGCCCTTATGTGCTAAAAAGAATTGCCAAGTCCAGTAGGTATGTTCCTCCTCCCAGCGGTTTCTTTCTTTGTGGTTTTGCGCTAGGTCTTAGAGTTTATTGAACGTCCACTTGTCACTTCTATCAGTCTGGCAGTGTAAAATGGAGTTCACGTATATTAGTCCCAAATTTCATGACAATTCCTCTACAGAGTAGACACTGTTGCCACCATTTTACAGATGAGGAAACCATGTATGGACTAGAGAGGTTAAGAAAATTATCCACAAGTGGAAGATTCAGGGGCTGAATCTGGGTTTGTCCGACTTCAGTATCTCTGCTCTTTCCACTATGCAGAGAAGACAAGATCATTTTTGATGCCTCAATTTAAGGTCAAGGGGAGGCTTTCCTCCCTGTATTTCTTTTCATTTATCCATTAGAAGTGCATATGAAATAGGTCCTCACCTCTTGTAGTAGAGACACTCAGTGGTGCAAATGGTTAATGCACTTGGCTGCCAACCAAAAGGTTGGAGGTTCAAATCCACCCAAAGACACCTTGGAAGAAAAGTCTAGTGATCCACTTCTTGAAAACTCATCCATTGAAAACCCTACAGAGCCCAGTTTGACTCTGACACATATGGGGTTTCCATGAGTCAGAGATGATGCCATGGGAACTGGTAAGCGGCAAAATGAGGGTTAGAGTTGAAAAATTGTTCTAGATGAGCTAAGACTTTTTCGTCCATCACTGTCAATTGATTTTTTTCCCTTTTAGGTCCAATTTTGGTTTTGTTGATAAATATTGGTTCTATCTCCACCCTCACCAGCAAACACAGCTGTTTTGGCTGTCACAGATTCAAATAACCTGCTGCAAAAATTCAAACTGAATGAAAACAATCAGAAAACAAAGGGGAAAGAATGTGTGAATGGAAGAGAACATCTTACAATATAGGATACGAATCTTCTTGCATTTTTTGGAAGTAAATTCAGAGGGGAAAAATAATTGATATTATTGTGGTCCTTGGCATATGGTTCTTCTGAACATAAATGTCCTGAATGAACGATAAAGTCACCAAAGTGGGTATTAAATGCCTGTGTTTTCTAGTATCATACAGAAAAGAAGCAAGTCTTCAAGCCCCTACTTGGTTCCTTTCTCTCCCTGAGCCTCAGTTTCCTCAGGAAAAATATGAAAGGCTAGACTAGGCGATTAAGTTCTAGTTCTAACACTCTGCTTTCATTTATAAATCATGGAACCACTAGTTCTTCAGTGCAATGATTCTGGTTTCTCTAAGTCCATAAATCCTTATCGTTTATAGGTACCCCTGGGGACCTAAAGCTTTGTGTCCCTGGGTGAATGGAGCCACAAGATATATGTGACATAGATTTCTGGGAGGATCCATTAAGCCAACAATTTTGAGGTAAAGCAATTTTTAAACATCTTTGTTAAGGTATGATTGACACAAAACTCACTGTACATATTTAAAGTGTACAATTTGATAAGTTTTGACAGATGTATATCATCACAAGAAGATAGTGAACATATCCATCACCCTCAAAAGTCCCCTTGTGTCTCTTGTAATCTCTCTCTCCCGCTTCCCCACCTCTCTCTCTGTTGAACTGCTTTCTGTCACTACACTTGCATTTCCTAGAATTTTATGCAAAGGGAATTGTACAGTATGCATTCTTTTTTGTTTGGCTTTTTTCACTTGGTATAATTATTTCGAGGTTTATCCACATTGCTACATGTCAACAACTCATTGTTTTTTTATTGCTGAGTAGTATTCCATTGTATGAATACACTACCATGCATTTATCTACTCACCTATTGGTAGGCATTCAAGTTGTTTCCAGGGCTTGGGGTTTTTCCATGTTGAGTTTTAAGGGATGTCAAGCTCCACTGGCAGTGAAGCTGCTGGTTTTCATGGATTGCCCAGTCATGGTAGAGCTACCATACTTATGGAGCTGGAAGAAAGGGGTGTTTGGAAAATGGGAGTGGCCATCAGTTAAAACACCACAGACTTCTAATGTTCTACCTACGGTTCATTAGTTTTTCCAGAGTAAGAACTTATAAGTTTGTTGTATGCCTAGAGTCCAAAATTGGTTGTATTTGACAACTGTTCCCAGTTTTATAAGTCATTCCTGTGTTTTACTGACTATGCAAAGACATTCAACCGTGTAGATCAGAGCAATTTAATGAATAACATTGCAAAAAATGGAAATTCTGGAACACATAATTGTGCTCATGAGGAGCCTGTATAAAGACCAAGAGGCAGTCATTTGAACAGAACAAGAGGATACTGCATGATTTGAAGTCAGGAGAGTCGTGCATCAGGGTTATATCTTTTCACCATGCTTATTCAATCTGTATGCTGAGCAAATAATCCGAGAAGTTAGACAGTATAAAGATGAACATGGTGACAGGATTGGTCAAAGACTCATTAACAACCTGCGATATGCAGATGACACAACCTTGCTTGCTGAAAGTGAAGAGGACTTGAAGCACTTACTGATGAAGGTCAAAGACTACAGCCTTCAGTATTGATTGCACCTCAACATAAAGAAAACAAAAACCCTCACAACTGGACCGATAAGCAACATCATGATAAATGGAGAAAAGATTAAAGTTGTCAAGGGTTTCATTTTACTTGGATCCACTGTCAATGCCCATGGAAGCACCAGTCAAGAATCAAACAACATACTGCATTGGGCAAATCTGCTGCAAAAGACCTCTTTAAAGCGCTAAATGCAAAGACGTCACCTTGAGGACTAAGGTGCACCTGATCCAAGCCATGGTATTTTCAATTGCCTCATATGCTTGCTAAAGCTGGACAATGAATAAGGAAGACCAAAGAAGAATTGACGCCTTTGCATTATGGCGTTGGCAAAGAAGATTGAATATACCATAGACCACCAGAAGAATGAAGAAATCTGTCTTGGAAGAAGTACAGCCAGAATGCTCCTTAGAAGTGAAGATGGCAAGATTTTGTCTCGCATACTTTGGACACATCATCAGGAGGGACCAGTCCTGCAGATGGACATCATGCTTGGTAAGGTAGAGGGTCAGTGAAAAAGAAGAAAATCCTTAATGAGGTGAATTGACCACAGTGACTACAATAATGGGCTCAAACATAGCAACGATTGTGAGGATGGTGCAGGACTGGGCAGTGTTTTGTTCTTTTGTACACAGGGTTGCTGTGAGTTGGAACTGACTCAGTGGTAGCTAACAACACAGCAGTAAGTGATTCTTGGGCCGGGGGAGTGGGGAAGATTGCTGAGCTATTCACTCTGTCATTCCATAAATCCCCTGATTTTTATTTTGGTGTAATTTTTTTTTTTTCTGACAAATTACATGATGAGTGGAATAGTCCCTGCTTCTCAGAAACTTTCCATCTAACAGGGAACATAGAATCTGTGCCCACCTCGCTAAAATACAAGACAAAGACAAAACCACTCATACATAAGCAACCACTGAGTTCTATAGCTGTTCAGAGGAGAAATATATAATTCTTTATGGAAAAAAAATTAGGAAAAGCATCAATAGAAAGGAGCACCATTTGAATTGAGCCTTAAAGAACTGCCAGGATTTCAATAGATCTTGAAAGCATAGCAGTCGCGTGAATAGTTATGCTGATACGGGATTTCTTTCAGATTTTTTTCTTCTGTTTTTAATTTTTAGAAGCAGTACATGAATACATTTTCATTGTAAAAAGGTTCAAATAATATAGTTGGTAATGTCAAAAATATCACTATTTCCCTCCCCAGCCCATCTCCTTTAGCCCAACCCGTTCCTTTCTGTGTTGCTATTTCTAGACCTTTTACTCTGCATTGAAATACATATATATGTAACAGTGAATTTAAGAAAACTCAGAATGGAGTGAATTCATTAACAGTTAGATCAATAAAAAAGGAATATTTCTAGGCCAGGTTGATGCTGACACAGATGAATATTTGTAAAGAGCAATTGCTTGAATGGAGGCTCCTGGCTATATCACCAGCAGTAGCAAATGGTTTACTATCTGAGTAAATCTCAGCAAGCTATTAAATATCTATGGACTTCGATTTATTTATTAGTCAAGATAGGCTAAGCTCAGGGGCAGATTAACCAGGAAGTTAAACATGGACTTACATTAAGCAAGGCATGCATGGGCTTACTTGTATTTACTTACTAATCCATAGCGTACAATTTCACGTGGGTTTCGCCACATCCAGAGAAGTCCTTCAGAAGCTGTGAGGTGATTCAGCCAGATGGATCGGTAAAGGAAGTGCTATTATTTTATTTTCTCTTAACTTACTCACAAATGACCAGGCAGAGAGCAGTTAATTTTAGCAACTTAAAGCATATTGCATAACACCCTAGGAAAAGGAGGAATTTTTAGTTTTCCGCATTTTACATAATTAATAAAGGCATCTCAAGGGAGAGATTATTATAGAAGATCTCCCCCAGACTACTCCATGATTACCTGAATATCATTCTTTAAGTCTGATCTATTTGCTGTTGTTAGCTGCTGCTGAGTGGGACCCCAGCTCATGGTGACCCCATGCACGTTAGAATGAAATGCTGCCATCCCCAGGATCATTTGTGAATCACACCATTGTGATCCATAAGGTTTTCATTGGCTGATTTTTGGAAGTAAATCACCAGGCCCTTCTTCCTAGTCCATCTTACTTTAGAAGCTCTTTTGAAACCTGTTCAGCATCTTTGCAACCACAAGCCTCTACTTATAGATGGGTGATGACTATGCATGGGGCGCTTTGGCTGGGAATCTGTCTGCAGTGGTCTTTGAAAGAAGGCTTATAGGAAGAGTTGTAAATGGGGTGTGTTGGGTAGTAACAATGGCTTTGGGCTTTAGTGAGGCTGGGGTGAGGGATGGGAAGCATCCTACAATGCTCAGGATAATTCCACACAGTAAAGAATTCTCTTGCCTAGCCAGCCATCCTGCAGACACTGATTAATACTGCCAAAAAAAGTGCTACATCTTTGAGATATCCATGAGGTAGATGCTAAAAATTCATTAACAGCTTTCCTAGGAATCGGTATCTCCTATTTAGGGCTAGTTCTTCGGGAAATACCAATGGTAGGAGATGCAATGCCAGTTGGGTGTACTTCTTTCTTGAGCATGGATGAAGAAAGGAGGTGAATTTCTGGGAAGCGTAAATCAAAATAACATAAACAAGAATAGCCATAAATGCATATACACATTCATGAATGGTTTCTTTTGTGTGTGTAAATGCTGTAGCAGAAATAATTATACTCTGGTGCTTGGCATGTTTGTTAATGCATTAACAGTTTCAAGTGATTCTCTTAAATAGAATTTGGAGGAGCAAATCTCACTGAATATCATGAAAATGCTTCTGATTATTTTACATATTTTCTCTCTGTATCTGTGTCTCAAAGGGACCATAAAAGCTTCACCAGGGGCAGTAGTTCAGTATTTCAGCACGTGTGCATTGAAAAAAGTTGGAATAGTCACGAATTAATTTTCCAGCTAAACTATGTAATCAGATCCTGGTTCATTCTCCTAGATCCCAGCTAAGAGGTTGCTTTTTCTCATTTTTTTTTTTTTCAAAGGGGCATAAAGACTTCCAATGATTCCAGGAAAAGTTTTGCCAATATTTAGGGCTTGATGAAAGTAGAATCTCAGTCTTCACTGGGCTCGCTTTCATGGTATATGGGGTTATAGAGATGGACAGAAACGGTCATTATAATTTTAAAAATCTCTTCATTTCCTTTCCTATTATAAGCCTTGCAAATACAAGCCTGCCTGCAACTCCCAGGCTTCTGGCAATTTATTTTCCAGCCAGTGTACCATTCAGAGAGTTAGGCTAGACTTGTTTCTTACACCAATCACAAACTGGTTATCTCATTCGTTTTGCTACTCATACCACAGCTAACTTCATTTTGGCTCTGATATTTGTTAGCTTAGTAGGGGAGGGATAGGGCTGGTGTCCTTTCTGTCCCCATGAAGACATGCTAACTGCTAGAGTAAGTAGAGACAATTCAGAGCACATAGGGATTTTCAACAAAAAGAGAAATTCATGCAGTGGAATAGAAATTAGACTCTGTTGAAACCTTTGTAGTTGCTCAGCATGATTTTATATGCATCTAAATACATTGATCAGTATTTCAAATACAGAGTAATCTGAGTTTTAATTCAGGATATTAAGTACCACTAAAAAAAACATATTTTGGTTTAGTTTATAAATGTACAACCAGTTTCTAGTTTATTGATCTTTCACCCAAAGAGAGATTTCATGACGACTTCTGGCAAAGAATAAGCACCTATACCAAAGACTATCCTACTTATCAAGGACAGCTATTCTTCTTAAGAGATATCCTTAAAAGATTCAAATTTTTGTCATGGAAGGTAACAGTTAGTAGTTATCTATGACACACAAAGAGAAGCATATGTCCACTGTCAGAGACAATGCCAAGTCACAAGGTGATGCAGCATTAAAAACAAAACAAAACAAAAACACAACGCCAGTTGCCTTCGAGTTAATGCTGACTCATGGTGACCTAATGTGTTGCAGAGTGGAAACGTGCTCCATAAGGGTTTTCAAGGTTCTGACCTTTTGGAAGCAGATCACCAGGCCTTTCTTCTGAGGTGCCTCTGGGTGGGTTTGAAGTGCCAACCCTTTGTTTAATACTTGAGCACTTAACCTTTTGTACCATCCAGGGACTCCAATGAAGCATTAATATTATTTTACTATTTTAACCATGCTTATTATTTTCTTTGCAATATCATACTCTACCGGTACTTGACAATGACTTGGAATCCAGGGTTCTCAATGCTAGAAA
This sequence comes from Elephas maximus indicus, assembly GCF_024166365.1. Classification (NCBI taxonomy): domain Eukaryota; kingdom Metazoa; phylum Chordata; class Mammalia; order Proboscidea; family Elephantidae; genus Elephas; species Elephas maximus. The sequence continues at coordinate 17,729,200 of NC_064827.1, read as the reverse complement.
TAAATTCAGAGATCGACTGGCCCATTTCCTTTACTTTATAGACATAGAAGTAGGAGTTCAGTGAGGTACAGTGACTTGATCAAGACCACCCAAAGAGACAGACCTATATCAGAAAATCGCCAGTTTTAGGAAAGACATCTCTGTATTTTCTGGACATGAAAAAATAACATAATGTAGAAGATGAATTTCAATTACTTTAAAACTACTTTCGTATTTGTACCTTATTCCTACTATATCTCTTGCAACTGAGCTGGCTTTGCTACTTAGTCTTGTACAAGAAAGCACAGATGCTTTTACATTGTGGTCAGATTCTAATATCTTTTCTCTTATTAGAGACTTACATATTCCAAAGCCTTTTACCTAAGATCCAATATATAATATTAAAGACCTGTTCTTAACCATTATACAGGGCAAAATAAGCTCTTCCCAATTGAATCTCCTTTTCTTTACACTTTCCCCCATTGCCACAAATCATAAAGAAACAATGACATAAATTTATACTGTTGAACAGAGAGAAATCATTTCCTCTGATAAGGTATCTCGTCTAAGCATCTATAGCTTATTGGTTAGGTCACGGGTTTAAATTATGCAAAGTTCCAGAAATTACAGCAAATGTGCCTTCCGTGTGGTTTACGCTGCTTCCAGACTTAAAAAAGATCATTTTTCTTGTGTTTAAGATGCTAGAAGCATCTTAGGTAACAGAAGCAGGTCTACCACAGGAGGGTGTTTATTTTAGGGGCATAGTTCTCATAACTCTTTTAATGAGAAGACAGTTCTGACCTTGAGATGAGTTCAGAGATAGGAACCATTTCCACTGGCAGCCCAATGGGACTTCATAACTTTTTTGACCTCAGCTATCAATATGATGGCGTCTAGCCATCCCCTCTGTTTTGGTCTTAGTGCACAGGTGGCAATATGACAATTAAACAGTTGGGGCACAGGTTAAGATGCCAGTGGCAGAATTTGAGCCACTGTAACCTAGGGAGTTGAGTAATCATGACGGTACCACAGCATCTGTGAAGTCAGAGCCATGGCGCTATTCCAGAAAGTAAGAATTCAAGTTACCTTTCCAGAGAAAGTTCTGTCTTTTCCTGATTGATTTTCTACTTGTAATAGAGGCTCAGGTTGACCCACTGAATTCTGTGGTACTGACATTCAGATTCTGGGAGTTATACTTTCTGAGGTCATTTGACCCAAGAAAGTTGGACAGTCAGTACTATTCTTGATTAAAGCCACTTTCTCAATTTACAGTAAAGCAGGGAACTCATTATCTCAATAATTTTTATTTTATTTTGTTAGCCCATTTAAATAAATAATGTCTCTGAAACTCATTCTCAGTATCTACGTTGTCTCATAGGTTAAAAACCAATTGGACTTAATTCTTTTGTTGTGGTTGTTAGCGGCAATCTTAATTCTAGTACTGCTAAATCTCCTATAGGAATGTGTCATTGAAATGGGTGGGTCCCTCCATCGGAGATCTTGTGAACATCACTACTGCCCTATTTATCCTCAGATTTTTGCTTTATCAGTGCATAAAAGGATTCTTGACAAAATCGCAATTTAAAAAAAGAAGTAATTATTGATAAAATTATTGATACAGCCTCTAAAAAGCAGGAGTATCTATGTTCTGCTCGCTTTGTGTTGTATCCTAGCATACTGCCACAGCCCCAGGGGGAAGATACTGCTAGAGAATGATGATTTTGATGTTGCTCCTTTGGGTTGTTTCACACTGAAATATTTTGAAATCTGAAATTCGACTTTGCCATTTTTACAAGTTATTTAAAGCCTTCCTTCTGCACACTTGAGAATGATGAGGCTGCCAAGAACTAGCTTGAGCTGACTGGGAATGAATTCTTGTTTTGGAGTCCTCCTGTCTTCCTACCAACATCACACTCTCTTGAGGAACGTTAAGAAGCTGTGTGGACTTTAGAGATTGTTCACATTGCCCTTTTTTTTTTTTCTTCTTAAAGATCATGTTTGATTTCATTTTTCTCTCATTTTGGAAAATGTTTAAATAAAAATTCCTGCTTTGTAGTCTCTGGAATCAATGAAAGTCTTTTTCTTCCTCTCTCTTTCTCCCTTGACATCATTCCATCTTCAGCTCTTGTTGGTCCTTGGCGTGACAATATGAAGAAGTTCAATAAGCTGAGATGCAGGCGTTTGCAATCAAAACCAGAAAATATTTCTCGCCAGGCACATTTCTCCATGAAAATCTTTCCATGTGCCTTTCTCTTCTGCTGGTAGCTCTTCAAGTGAGTTACCTGTGAACTCAAGAATTGTTTTCAGATGGATCTCCTCCTGTTTAAACATTATCCTTTGGTGTCTACTGTCTTTATCTAGCTAATAGCAGGTGTTTACCTACTTGCAGGGAATATTTCTCTAAGGAATGTTATGAAACCCCTCACTGTGATGGGAATGGAATCCCTGACTTCTCGAGACCTTGAATACCCATACTTTCTCTTTTTGTGAAATATACCATTGCATGTGCATTTTCATTAAATCCAAACTGCATTCCTGAAGGGGTCTACGTGTTCCCAATTATTCTGAATGGGGGTTTTTCTCTCCCCTTTGAAGGTTAAACCATCATCTGTCTTTCAACGTGTGAAAAATGCATCTGTAATTATTGTAAATAATATTTTCTCCTAAGCATGCATTTGGGATGTGGTCAGTTTTGTTGACTGATTCCTTCTTCTTTCCTTCTTTCAAGCTCCAGCAGCCCCAAAACATCCATTGTTTTAATGTGGGTGTTTTCTAACGTACAGTCACAAAAGAGATTGTGAACATGACAATGTCGTGTTTGATATTTATTCTCTCTCGCTGACTTCCATATCAAAACCACTAAGTTGGGAACACAAAGGATGATTTTCCGACTGCTGACAATACAAAGATTCTTTGTACTCTGACTCCTTTTGGGCTCCTAAATCAACATCAATAGCATTTTGTGGGAGAGCCTGAGACGTCAGTCATTCTAAGGAACAGTTTATTCTTTGCTCTGTAATTAAAGCCTGTTTCTACGAGAAAAGTAAACCGATACCCCAGCAGCCAGAGATAAACTACTGTGCTATTTTTAATCTACAGCAGCCCTTTCAATAGTGTGGACCCTTTGAGGCTTGCTACAGTTTTGCATCCTTGAGCCAACAGAAAAAGATTCAGAGAAGACAATAGCGGGCAGTCTTGAGGTATTAAAATTGGATATTTTCCTTTACATGTTTCTTTTTAAACAAACAGCAGAGTAGAGCTGGGTGAAAATGGAGTGATTGGATGAATGTGTTTCAATCCCCTAAAACATGGAAGCAGCCCTTTCTTATCCTCCCAGGAAGGCGAACACCAATCCCAATACCAAACTTGGCTGCAAACTTGTAAATATAAAAAAGAAATTATAAGGCAGAAAGGGAGAAGAGCTTAAAATTGGTTATTAGACATTGCTTCTCCTCCAGTCCCACCAACAGGGGTCCCCATAGCCAGCTTCTTCCTCAGCCCCCACAGCTGGCTGCCTTGTGCGTTGCTGGGCCTCTCTCATCTTCAGAACTACAGGTCCAGTGCCCAGCTCCCCTCTTCCCTAAATCCCAGGCTTTTCTTCTCATCTTTGGACCCCTAGTTTCTTTCTCTAGAAGAGCCAAATCTTAACATCACCATAATCCCATCAATCCTGTTTGTGTCTACTACCGTGTAGGGTATTTGTCCATTCAAACTCTCCATTTTATTGTTTGATTATTTGTATAATAAAAGGTGCATTAAAGGGATTTCCTAAACCAAAGAGCAGGGGGCAGTGGTAATTCTCACCTTCCATGGGCGAGACCCAAGTCTGATTCCCCACCAAGGCACCTTATGGGCAGCCAACACCCATCTATTGGTAGAGGCTTGTGTGTTGCTATGATTCTGAACAGGTTTCGGCAAAACTTCCAGACTAAGAGGGACTAGGAAGAAAGGCCTGGTGATCTACTTCTTAAAATCAGCCAGTGAAAACCCTGTGGAGCACAATGGTCTGATGCTGTTGTGCACAGGGTCTCCATGAGTTGGGGATCAACTTGATGGCAGCTAACAACAACAATAAGCCAAAGAGCAGCTTCTTCCCAAAAACATGTTGAGTCAATACTGTGACTATTTTATACGGTAACACTTTGACCCCCTTTATGTAATCAAACAGATATGTCTTTTCTCCTCAGCTCCTGAGTCTTAAAAATGCCTTCTCATTATGAGCTGTTCTGCCTTGGTTACAGCAAATATATAATCTGTGAATGGAAACCCTAGTGGCATAGTGGTTAAGAGCTACAGCTGCTAACCAAAAGGTCACCAGTTCAAATCCACCAGGCATTCCTTAGAAACCCCATGGGGCAGTTCTATTCTGTCCTATAGGGTTGCTATGAGTCTGGATTGCTTTGGGTTTTTTTTTTTTTTTTTTGGTTTATGATCTGCGAGGATTTGTAAGGTATTTCCCAGGGAAAACACTACCCTGACCCTTGAGACCGGTCTCACAAGCCTGTACTCTAGTGTTGTTCAATGGGAATATAATGGAAGCCACAACTGTGAGCCACATATGTAATTTTTAATTTTCTCCTGGCCACATTAAAAAAGAGGTAAAATTAATTTTAGTAGTATATTTTATTTAGCCTACTATATCCCAAATATTATCATTTTAACATGTAACCACTATTAAAAACATTGCTAATGAGATATTTTTCTTTTTCCTCAGAGGAAGTCATTGAAATCCAGTGTGTATTTTACACTGATAGCAGGTACATCCCAATTTAGATGAGTTAACTTTTCAAGTGTTTGATAGCCACATGGGGCTTGTGGCTGCCGTACTGGACAGCATAGCTGTACACCTTCGCTGGCCATTTCAGTCTCCTTTGTGTAGACTAAAAGGCTGGATTTTCAAATGCACAATGGCCCGACCATGCAGGGTATACAACTCTGTCACGTTTAAGAAGCCCAGGAAGTGAAACCATAATGTCTGCAGCAATTGGCCGAGAACAGTCAGGATTTCGACAATCACTGCCAGCTTTCCTATCCCCACCCTCCCTCCACCTTCCAACTCAGGACCAACGAGAGAAAGTCAACTACGTACCCCAATCAATCATGCAAGATGCCCGTTTCTAGGTAGCCACCTCCATGGTGGGTGTGTCGCAAGCCCTCCGGTTTTTCACTCTGAATCTTCCCACTCCCTGACTGCCTGTGAATCCCTGCCAAGTGCAAGAGGTGGCAGCTGACTATTTTGCTCTGAGTATACAGTGTCTGTTATCGTTTAGGTGGTCTTTATTTCTTAACAGCAAGACTTAGCATTACTTTCAATTATGGTAGATATTTTCCATATATTTGAAAACCCAAATACAAATGGGGTGAGAAGGGAGGGGGCGCTGCAGGGAGTAGAGTAGCCACATTCTTCTGGAAGCACATATAATTGAAGCTTTTCCTCCTTATTACTTCCAGGTTAGCGTAAGCTGCCATTGGGTTGGCCCTCATTTATGGTGACCCCATGCATAACAGAACAAAATGCTACTCAGTCCTGCACTATCCCCATGACCAGTTGTAGATCTGACTGTTGTGATCCATAGAGTTTTCATTAGCTGATTTTTGGAAGTAGGTCACCAGATCCTTCTTCCTAGTCCACCTTAGCTTCCTCACTGAAGCCTATTCAGCATCATAAGGCATGAGGTGCATTAGCCAGGAATGGATCCCAGGTCTCCCTCATGCAAGGTGAGAATTCTATCACTAGACCACTAATGCCCTGTTACTCCCAGATAGTGGCAGACAACTGCACACCAAGACCAAAGGACTCGGGGGAAGGGCCCTTCCTCATCTGTGCTTGGAGGACATGCACTCTCTAATGTGGCGAGGGAAACAGCGCTTGATATTCCTGGATTTTTCACAACCCATTTCTCACTCAGTAGTGGGGATGCCTGTGGAGACATCTGAAAGCTCTCTGATAATACTGGCTGGTGGTTGAGGTCTTTAGGAGCAGGAAAAGATGTCTGCCCAAAACTGGGATTAGCACTTCATTTCTTGCTAAAGCTGAAGCGGAGAGGAAGTTCAAAGGAAAATCAGATGACTTTTGTGGCTGTACAAACAGCAGAGGAATAAGTATAAATGTTACCAAGAAAAATCTAGAAAATGTTTGCAAGCCCAGCAGTGTAAATGTTATTTTTGAGACTCTAATTAATGGACAACTCAATCAAGGCAAGTTGAAAAGGAAGTTTTTCAGTGACATAAAATATGTCCATTTCTTATTAAAGATATTTGAAGGACCTCTCCTAAATAGTGACTCTCTGCTTAGAATTCTGACCCATTAAAACTGGGTTACAGTGAAAATGAAGTGGCCAAAGATAAAAACCTCTGAATTTTAAACTTGGCACTAAACAGAAGGATTTTATTTCAGGAAAAAGAAAATAAACTCCATGTTCATAGCTAGTCTAAGGAACGATGAGGCTTTATAGAGAAAACATATCTCATTATTCAAAAGGCATTTGTAATCTGAAAGTCCGGGACTCCCCATTCCTGTATTTACCACATTATAGCCACACTTTAATGGGAGCCCTGGTGGTACAGTGGTTAAGCATTTGGCTGCTAACCAAAAAGTCAGCAATTCGAACCCACCAGTGGGTCCTTGGAAACCCTATGGGGAAGTTCCACTCTGTCCTACAGGGTCACTGTGAGTCGGAATTGACTCAAGAGCAACGAGGTTGGTTTGGTTTTGGTTTAGCCACCCGGACAGAAGGAACCTTGAGGACCTGAAAGAATCTAAAACCTCAACCTCAAAGTTAATCCCTTCCCCCTCCTGCAGGAACTAGTTATCAGGTGGGCTCCCACCCGATCTGTTTCAACATTTTATATGAAATGGACTATTTTTATATGTAACACACTATTTTTCAGACTCTATTAAAAAAATCTTATTTTCACTATAATCCTGCTTTGAGATATTATTATGTGGCAAAAAAGTCATCCCTGCCCTCCAAAAGATTTACAATACAAATATCATCCAAGGAGGAAAATTTAATCACGCCACTACCAAGACAAGCCTTAGTTCATCAATCACTAATTGAGAATCTTAGTCAAATATTAATATAAATGTCATATCTCTGTCGGACAGGACAGAGAGCAGCAGTTTTGATTTGGTCGTAACTTATATCGTCTGTGAGCCTTGATGTCTGCTATCTCACCAGAGCAGCAAGGGTCTTATCTAGGATGTGAATTTCATTGGAAAGCTGGCTGTCCTGAAAAAGAGAGAAGGGAGGAGAAAAAAAAAACCCTAGACTCAGAGGACTAAAGGCATTTTCCTCTGTGAACAGTTCAGATTAACTCATCAACAACAGGAACATTTCATGATCGGGAGATGGCACTCTACCCGATGCCTACATTTCTCATTTTTTAGAGATGGCCTACCCAGCCAATGTGACTGCTTGCCATGTTGTTGTTGTGTGCCATCGAGGACACGGTAGAACGCCTCATAAGGTTTCCTAGGCTGTAATCTTTATGGGAGCAGATCTCCAAGTCTTTTCTCCCTCGGAGCTTAGCAGCCGAGCACTTAACCATTGTGCCACTGGGGCTCCTCCCTCTTGCCATAGTGGTACGGATATTCACGGTGGTTCTAGGACATGTGCTTGTCATGGTAGGGCCACATACACCGCTAGCCACTAGTGGCCAAGGAAGAAAATTATGGATGACAACTCCCTTCTTTTTCTCTTTTAGACTTTTGGTATCTGTTGATATTTATTGAAATAGAAACACTGTCACAACGTGATAACGAGAGTCAAAGAAACCCCTTCTGCCACCAAGTACACTCACAATGGAGGAGACACTAACTATGCCCTGTCCTGCATGGAAGAGTCATCAGCAGCTATAGGCAACCTCCCACACACCTACCCCACCTCCTCCCCTCTGACCAGAATTGTCCTCAGCAGGTTGAAGAAAATCAGTTCAATTCCTCTTGTCTTCTGTTGGGACACCTACGGCAAATGAATACTTCTTCCTCTGACCTAACCACTGGGGCTAGGTCAGATCTCACAGGTAAAGGGCACAGCCCTCCAGACTGCCAATCTGGCCCAAGACTTCAGATACCAGTCACAAGCTTAGGGCCCCCGTGGCACCCTCACTTTGACCTGCTAGCTATAAATTCAAGGGTTTCCTTTATTCTCTCAGGATGCCAGCTGTCAACTTAGAAGTCTCCATGGGCCCCCTCACTTCTGACTTGCTGGCTCCCTCTAATCCCTTGGGTTTAGCAATTCACTGGACCAACTCATGGAACTCAGGAAAGTGCTATACTTATGATCACGGTTTTATTATTGCAAAAAAAGATACAAATAAAGAGACACAGAAGGTGAGATCTGGTAGGGTCCACAATATGGAGTTTCCGTGTGCCAAAAAAAGGGATATGTCACCCTCCTAAGTATCAATGCCCTTCTCCAACCAGGAAACTTATGAAGATTCAGTGTCCAGAGATTTTATATCGGATGCCATTACGTAGGTATGACGCATTCTTTGCCCACGTGGTTTATCTCAATCTCCAGCCCTCTGAGGTCGGGCCGACAGCATATGGTGGGTCTTTCTGGTTTGGCCAGTCCCCACCCAAGAGTCACCTCATTAGTATAAACTCTCAGGTCTGGAGCTGTCTTCCATAACCCAGGCACTATAATCACTGGGGAAATTCTAAGGTCTTAGAAGTTACTCTCAGGAACCAAGGACAATGACCAAATTCTTTGAGTAAAATTAACTGTAAATCCAACAAAGGTGTACAAGCTAAATCCCCCAAAACTACTTCATATGTGACTTGAAGGATTCGGAGATTAAGTCTGCTAAAATATCTATTTTGTATCATAATTATGTGATCCGCAACTGTCACTGCTAAGCCTGAGTTTGGCATTGAATTTGCCATTTATGATGTGTCACTCCAGACTTCCTGGATTTGGTTTCAAACCCCTCACACTAAAATCCCCTGATAACATTCTATCCTCCCTACGAAATTATAAAGAGCTGAGAATACCTAGGTATCACTTATATGCTGCTGCATGTTGTCCAAGTCAATTATGTATCAACTCAATACATAAGAAACCATAATACATAATACATACCAATTCTGACTACCTGATCTTACAGGTGAGGAAACCGAGGCACAGAGTAGTTAAGTAATTTGTCTAAGATTTCTTAGCTAGTAACTGGCCAACCAGGCTTCAAACACAGCACCTTGGCTCTAGACTGAGTTCTTTACCACTTTCAATATTGCCCCTTGAGGCCTGCACCTACGTGTTATCTTTTTATTCCTTGCTCCTAGTATGAGGCCTGGAGCTTAAGAACATGGGATAAATGATGTTGAATCAGGGATGACAACCAACGCAGGGTCTCCCCACATTATTCATCATGCAGTGTAGATGCTCTGCTGATATGGTCCTTGAAGTTTACTAACTGCTATGATCTTCTCTCAGGCTGACCCTGTGGTCTTTTTATTACCACAACCTGTACTCCTCTTTCTTGTCGATTGACTCCTTCCTGGGATTATCAACAAAGCAAAAGTGATAACAGCGCTGTGATCATATCTCTGCCTACTAATCTGTTCCTCACTCTGATTTATCTCTTCCCATCCCACTTTCTGTCTCTAAATGAAATGTGAGCCCTCTATGTACTAAACAAGGGAAAAAAAAAAAAAAACCAAAAAACATGAGCACCTATCCATGCTATATTATATGGCAAAGAGGGCTGGTTGGGAAAAGTCTTTCTTGTGTAGTTCAGTTTAAGTTTTGCTCAGTCATAATCTTCAGGAATGTCGCTGGCTAAAGAAATAATTACTATCATAGTGCAAGCCTACTTCTGGACTAATCCTCACCCAGTGGAATAAGTCAGTTCCTTTTGCTTCCTAATATTCTGACCTCATTTCAGAAACAAAAATGTTTCCTATCCTCCTTAGTATACATATTTTGGAAACCAATAGAAGCAAAAGAAATAGAAACATGCCTTCTATACATTCCTGGAATATAACTGAGTGCTAATAGTTCCAATTTTGGGAAGGCAATGATCTAATTCTTGGAGTAGATAATCAGAGAACCTAGAGGCCAAGCACTTCTCCTAATCAGGAGGTTATTGTGAAATGAAGAGGAGCCTTGAGTTTTATCACTGGTCCAACAAGTGAATCTTGAGCTCCCAGCTGAGTTTGGTGCCGAAGATTCAACAATGAATAAGAAACCCCCTGGCTTCAAGGAGCTCATAATCCATCAAAGGAGACAGACTTCATTTCTCAATGTGTTACTTCCTGTAATAAGACTCCATACAACATGTTACATGAGCAAACACATGCAGGACCAGCCAAAAAATTTATAGGGTCCAGGGCAAAATGAAAATGTGGGTCCCCTTGCTCATAAATTATTAAGAATTCCAAAATGCATTAAACCAAGCAGGGGGTCTTTGGGTCACATACCGATGAAGTGGACCCTGAACACACAGAAGAGGGAATGGGCTAGGGCATGGGGCATTGAGAAGTTTTCAAAAGGAGATGATACTGGAGTTGGCCTTTGTAGGATAAGTAAGAGTCTGGCAGATGGGGAAGGAGGGAAGGGCATTCTGGACAAGAACAGAGAGTTAGCAAGATAAGAAGGCAGGGTATGTGAGAGAAGGTAGTCTGTCTGTTTCGGGGAGGATGGGGCTACATAATGTGTACCTAGAGTCTGGAGTCTTGGACTTAGGGATGCTGGGAGATGTAACTACAGAAGGAGGTTAAAGCCAGGTTGTCAAGGACTTTATGAATGAACCCAGAAAAGCACCAGGCAAATCAGAGCTCTAATTATAGTTTCATCACCTGCTGCTTGTGAACTCTTGGGTGAGTGATAGCATCTCTGACCTTCAGTTGCTTCATCTGAAACTGGGGAGTTCCTATCCTGGCTCAGCCACTAGCTGCGAGATCTTAAGCAAGTGCTTTTCCATCTCTGAACCTCAGATTTTCCATAAGTAAAATGAGAGGCTATAGACTGAAGCCTCTCCAAACTGGGCTCTGAAGAGTTGCCTCAGAGGATATGAGGGAGGAAGGTGAGGGTCCAGAAGGCTTCAGCCCTTCTTGTCACCACACCCTTCGAACAGAGCAGCTCCATTTTTATCAATGTTACATATGTGTGTGGGTAAATATATAGATATATATAGATACACATATATACATATGAATGTACATATGATATAAAAAAACATATAATATATAGCTATGTATATGTATATAATGTATGTTCTATAGCAAACACATGTTATATAACAAATAATATATATAGTATATATATTATTTATTCAACGAAGTGCCTCAGTTTCTACACCTGTAAAAACTGAGTCTTATTCTCCAAATGAAGATCCCCCAGGTGATTCTTAGGTACATGTATACACAAGATGTATACGTAAGAATATAGATGTATACATGAGAATCACCTGGGGATCTTGCTAAAACGTAGATTCTAATTCAGTATATCTGGGGTGGAAATGCAAATTCTCATCGGGGGTTGAACCTTAATGAACCAGTTTGAGGCTCTGGTTAGCAGGATCATGTCAGAAAGCTACCAATCTGGGTGGCTGAATGAGTTAGTAAACATGCCCAAGGACACTTCCTGTTACTCAGATGTTTTCACAGCAACAGCATTTTTTTGAACCCACGAAGCTTAACAGTACAACTATATCTGTTTGCTTATACTGATGCTGCAGTAATCATTTAAACCTACAAAGTCAAGGAAAAGAAAAGCCAAGGCTTCCAAGGCAATCCTAAGTCACCCACAGTACTCATACATGTTCTTTCGGCTTCTAAGTGGATTGCTTGTTACATGGCATGTGCAGTATGTAAGAGTTTTCTTAGAATTAGTTTAAATCGTCCTTAATAGGAAATATGTCACGCAATAGTCTTATTCTCCAAATGAAGATTTTACTCCACAGTGCCCAGCCTATGTCATTAAACCCAAAATTAAAGAACATGTGAGAATTAACATTTTATTATTCCTGCTGGTTCTATTTTGTGGTGCCCGCATTTGGGGTAGGGAGAATATGTTAGCTTCTCAAGGAATCATTTGAGTAATGTTATCATTCTAGCAATTTAGAATTCTTATCTTCTTTAAACTGTGTAATTGTATACTAAACAAGGTAGGTGAAAATGCTTTTTTGCTCACATTTTTTCCAATGCAGAGATGGTGATGAAAATAGGGAAAATTTATGTCTGCCACATTGGCAGTTATTTCATATTTACTTGGGCTGAGACTGAAATCAAATTGGAGGCTCCTTATCCAGGTCTGTGTTGTTATCTAAATAGCTATGTGTGAGCAAATCAGATGCAGATGTTTCCATTATCACTGTGTGTGTTAGCTCTGATATATGAGGTTCTAACTTCATCTACTGATCCTTCTTTGTGTCCAACTTTCACATTCCAATTACCAGTAATTATCAATGCACCTTGACTGCATATTTGATCAATTTCAGAGTGCAGAAGTTGGTAAAATCTTTGATTTCTTCATCTTTGGCATTAGTGATTGGTATGTAAATTTGATAATAGCTGCTGTTATGGATTAAATTGTGTCCCTCAAAAATGTATGTCAATTTAGCTAGGCTATGATTCCCAATATTGTGTGGTTGTCCTCCAATTTATGATCTGAAGTGTTGTAAATCCTAACCTCTATGATGGTAATGAGGCAGAACACAATCTACAGGGTTAGGCTTTATCTTGAGTCAATCTCTTTTGAGATATAAAAGAAAGAAGTTAGCAGAGAAGAGAGGGACCTCATATCACCAAGAAAGAACAGCCAGGAGAAGGGTACATCCTTTAGACCTGGGGTCCCTGCACTGAGAAACTCCTAGACCCAAGGGAAGATTGATGACAAGGACCTTCCCCCAGAAAAAACAGAGAGAAAAAGCCTTTCCCTAGAGCTGGCACCCTGAATTTAAACTTCAAGCCTCCTAGACTACGAGGAAATAAATTTCTGTTTGTTAAAGTCATATTAACTGCTCTTCCTTGTAGGCATATGGACATTAACTTATTACTGACAGTACTGTATATCAGGATAGATCTTGAAATGTTCTTTTTGATGATGATTGTGATGCTTTTCCTTTTCAATTTGTAATTCCTAGCATAGTAGACCATATTAGTGTCTGACTAAAAATGGCCAACACCAGTCCATTTCACCAGCTCACTAATGCCTAGTATACTGACAACCAAGTGTTCCATTTTATTTCTGACAACTTCCAATTTTCCTTGATTCATACTTCTTACATTCCGTGTTCCAATTATTAATGGATATTTGCAGCTGTTTCTTCTCATTTTGAGTGGTACCACATCAGCAAATGAAGGTCCTGAAAGCTTTACTGCATCCACATCATTAAGGTCAACTCATGCGACCTTAATTATGCTTACGTGGAAACTGTACATAGACTAACAAGCAGTTGTTTGAACAGAACAAGAATACTGCATGGCTTAAAATTAAGGAAAGTATGTGTCAGGGTTGTATCCTTTCACCATACTTATTCTATCTGTGTGCTGAGCAAATAATTCAAGAAGCTGGACTATATGAAGAACACAGCATCAGGAATGAAGGAAAATTCATTACCACCCTGCGATATACAGGTGACACAACCTTGCTTGCAGAAAGTGAAGAGGACTTGAAGCACTTGCTGATGAAGGTCAAAGACCACAGACTTCAGTATGGATTACACCTCAACATAAAGAAAACAAAAATCTTCACAACTGGACTAATAAGCAACTTCATGATAAACAAAGAAAATATTGCAATTATCAAGGATTTCATTTTACTTGGATCCACAATTAATGGCCATGGAAGCAGTAGTCATGAAATCAAATGATGTATTGCATTGGACAAATCTGCTTCAAAAGATGTCTTTAAAGTATTAAAAAGCAAAGATGTCACCTTTAGGACTAAGGTGCACCTGATGCAAGCAACGATATTTTCAATCACCTCATATGCATGTGAAAGCTGGACAATGAATAAGGAAGACCAAAGAAGAATTGATGCATTTGATTTCTGGTGCTGGTAAAAAAAAATATTGAATATACCATGAACTGACAGAAGAATGAACAAATCTGTCTTGGAAGAAGTACAGTCAGACTGCTCCTTAGAAGTGAGGATGGTGAGACTTCATCTCATGTACCTTGGACATGTTATCAGGAGGGACCAGTCATTGCAGAAGGACATCATCCTTGGTAAAGTAGAGGGTCAGCAAAAAAGAGGGAGACCCTCAACAAGATGGATTGACAGAGGGGCTGCAACAGTGGGCTCAAAAATTGCAAAGATTGTGAGGATGGCACAGGACCAAGCAGTGTTTCATTTTGCTGTACACAGGGTCACTATGAGTCAGAACCTACTCGAGGGCACCAAACAACAACAGCTTCATCTATACTAGCTTTATCAAAGCTGTTATTTTCGGTTTTGTGTATCTGCTATACCTGGGCAAGAGATTCTGTTCTTATTAACTTCTCAACTAGTAACAGCAAAGGGAAAATTTAATAAAAGGAATCAAGGAAACACATTTTTTATATGGTCTTTGTTAATAGACAAGCCCACTGCCTGTTAAGGAACTAAGGGGATAACATACAAAGAATTCATAGAAGCAGCAGGAGTTTATTTTGTTCATACCATACAAGTCTCAAATACCAAAATGCCAAACTGGGGACTACTTATATTTCCATTTTTTCTTTCCAGGACTGTTGTCAGTTCATAACTAACAACCTTACCTTCCAGTTAGCAAGCAGGGAAAAGTATATAATGCAAATACGTTTTTGCCACCCAGCTTTACAAGTTCTATTTGACCTTAACTTTGCAAGCAGAAATACACACATCTACCAACAGTTATGGCATCAGCCAGGGTTCTTGTTTGTAAGCCTCAAGCTGATTTTGGGTATTTTAATCAAGGAAAAGGGGTTTTCCTGAAGGAGCACAGCAAACATAAGAATCTTTCAACAGGAGGCATCTAGCAAGGACACCCCTACCACTGTTGCTGGTCATCCACAGCTGTTGTAAGAATTTGCCAAGGGCTCAAAGTCCCCGGTAGGGGGTCCAGCTGGCAGGTCTTGTGACTGCTTGTGCCCTGCTAAGAAGGCGTGAGGAGGAGCATCTGCACTGTTTAGGTTCCATAATGGAACAAAGGACACTATCTTCCAATGACACGATAGTAATGGAGTGTTATCTCCCAAATGGGAAAGAGGACTGCATACTGGAGACCCCCCAAAATGACAAAGGTCTGCTATAATGACCTCTTTATTATTTATTTTACTTAAAAATAACAGATTATAAACATATTGTTACTTCTTTAAAAAAACATAAAATTGAACATTTTTGTGTCTTGGTATCTGTTATGCTTTACCTTTAGGACTCATTTTATACCCACTTGGAAGATAAAATTAGAGGAAGTTTTCATCTTTAACAGAATGTCCATACCATCTATCAGATCTATAAGTAATTTAATTGTCTTACTTTCTTTGTTAATTCCAAGTTCCGTGAAGATCATAAGCATTTCAAAACGGACAACTGTCTCATGAATACCCAACAAATCTAGTGTGGCTGGCTTCCTGAAAGTCATTGTCAGCCCTCTTCTCCTTTGCACATTCCAGTATAGAGGCTGGAAATACAAATACAGGTAGTCTCTGACTTATGGCGGGGCTCCATTCCAAAGGCTCTGTCATACTCAGTTCTGATGTACGTCAAATACTTCATTTATTTTTTAATTTTTATTTCATTGCCTCTTATTATCAGTGTCAAGGAGCCCTGATAGTGCAGTGGTTAAATAAATGCTTGGGTGCTAACTGAAAGGTTGACAGTATGGACCCACCAGACATTCCACAGGAGAAAGATGTGGCAGTCTGCTTCCGTAAAGATTAAAACCTAGCCAAACCCATTGCGGTCGAGTTAATTACGACTTATAATGACGCTATAAGACAGAGTAGAACAGCCCCATAGGGTTTCAAGGAGCGACTGGTGGGTTTGAACTACTGACCATTTGGTTAGCAGCCAAGCTCTTAACCACTGCACCACCAGGGCTCCTCCGTAAAGATTACAGCCTTGAAAACCCTATAGGGCAGTTCTCCTCTGTTCTATAGGGTTGCTATGAGTCGGAATCAACTCGATGGCAATGGATTATTACCAGTATCTTTATAAATCTGGTCTTTGTCTTTGGGGGTTGGCATGAGAATGATAAAATCAGCAAATTATGTACTTCAACATTGTATGTAGTATGTATTACTAAAAATAAGATGTTAAAAAAAAAAAAAGGATGGCCATAAGTGTGGTTTGTCCCGACTCGAATAGCTCATAACTCAAAAACCTTGTAAATCAGGGACTACCTGAACTCAATTTCCCAGCCTCTTTTAGAGAGGAGCTTATATGTAACTCACTCCAGCTTATCACACATATGCAGGATTCAACCAGAGAAGCTTCTAAATATGTTTTTTTTGTTGTTTTCTGAAGTTAAAGTATTGATGCATTTCAAGCAATGCTTCTCACTCGCTCCTCCTTTCTACCTTGAACATGGTCACGATACCTAGAACTGAAATGAAAAGGCTAGCCATAAGGGAAATGCCAAGAGAACTGAGAAATATTGGCCCAACATCTCAATTCTGACATGGTCAGAACTATAGAAACCTACACCCAGAAAAAGACTTTTTGCTATTGTGTTAGGCTAGATTATCTAGAGAAGCAAAACCAGTAAATTTTATAAATACGTATATATAGAAAGAGAGAGATCAAGGAAATGGCTTACACGGTTGTAGAGGCTGGAATGTCCCAAGTCTGTAGATCAAGATAGAGGCTTCTCCTGACTCAAGTAGTCGCAGGGGCTGTCTAACCCAAGATCAGCAGGTTGGTGAGCAGGGCTCTTGTTCACAGGCTGTGAAGATCGATAAATCCCAAGATTGGCAGGCGAGACTGCAAGGCTTCTTCTAATTCATGTAGCTGCAGGGGCTTGCAAACTCAAGATTGGCAGGTCAGAGAGCAATGATCTTGCTCACAGGCTGCAAAGATTGATGAATCCCAAGACTGTCAAGCAAGACCGCAGGTAAGCTGCTAGCTCAAGTCCAAAGAACCAGAGGTCAGAGGAACAGGAGCCAGCTGTAGGATCCAGAATGAGCAAAAGCCCTAGAACCTTGCCAGAATGTTTGCTTATATTTGGATGCAGTCCACATGCCCAAAGAAACTCCCTTTCAGCTGATTGGCTGGCTACTCACAGCAGATTCTATCGTGGGGGTGATCACATATTGAATCTCAACAGAGGAGTGATCACAACATTATATGACTGCCAAAACAGTGAGAATCACAGCCCAGCCAAGTTGACACACAGTCTTAACCACCACAGCTATGGAGTAAAATAAACCCCTTCTTTTCTTTGGGATCAGTGTAAATCAGGTTTGTTGTGATTTACAGTTAAAAGCATTCCTACGTGGTTTCAACAATTCACATGCATTGATAACTGGACTTCTCAAATAGCAATACTGCTCCCATCTATTGAGCATTGACTTGGACTAGCACCATGGAATATGAGCTACAAACCATATTCTCAGGAGAAAAATAGTGGTGGCAAATAGATGCATAAAGTGGCAAACAGAGGTAAGGGCTAAAATGGAGTTATGTTCACTGATCTGTAACGACACAGGTTAGGACGTAAAAATTTTTGTCCGGTCTATTAGGACTACATCCAGTAGAATGGAATAATCTGGTAAAAGATCAAATTGTGACCTATTGACCAAAACTGGAATATTTAGTGTTTTATGACAAATACTATAATAATTTATCATTTATAATGAACAATAACATTATTATATGGGACATTTTACATAATTATCTCATGTCATCCTAAAAATTGGAATAACGTGGGTATAAATAATTGGGCATGGGAAATAGAACCTCAAAGAGTCTAGATCAAGGTTGATTGACTTGGCACTATTGAAATTTGAGGCTGGATAATTCTTTGCCGTGGGGGGCTGTCCTGAGCACTGTAGGAAGTTTAACAGCATCCCTACCCTTTAGCCACTAGATGCCTGTAGTACCCCTCTCCAGTTGTGACAACCAAAAATGTTTCCCGACATAGCCAAATGTCCCTGGTGTGTGTGTGTGTGCACGCGTGCACGCGCACACACAATTGCTCCCCATTGAGAACCACTGGTCTAGGTGACTTGTACAAAGTCACTAAGAAAGTGTGAGAAAATGAAAGCTAAGACTAAGGCCCAGGCTACCTGAATTCCCGTTCTGTGCTTTCTTCCTTGGAGAATTTGGACAAAGAGAGAAGATTAGCTGATTACTAAAACCACTTCAATTCATAGGTAGCACTTTACCGATAGAAAATCAAATCAACAAGTATTAAACCCAACAGATGAAAAGTATTTTGTGAAGAGCCATGAGGGAAATTGTAATAATGTATCACCTATTTCATGACCCCATTTCTCATAATCTCTGCAACTAAGCCAACTAGACCAGACTCTGAGGCCAAACTCATTCCTAATGGGAGAAATTTAAAGAACCATCTGCCAGTAGAGCACAATCACAGATTAATTTTGTCTTTGTTTATGTTATGGTCTAGTTCATGGGTTGGCAAACTTTTTTCTTGTAAAGGAGCAAACAGTAAATATTTTTGGCTTTACAGGACATATGGCCTCTGTCACAACAACTCAACTCTGCCATTGTAGTTGGAAGGCAGCCATAGATAATATGTAAATAAGCAATGGAGCTTTGTTCCAATAAAACTTTATTTACAAAAACAGGCTGCAGATTGGATTTGGCCTGTGGGCTATAGTTTGGCAACCCCTACTCTAGCTCAGGAAACCCTGGTGGCATAGTGGTTAGGTGCTATGGCTGTTAACCAAAGGGTCAGCAGTTCAAATCCACCAGGTGCTCCTTGGAAACTCTATGGGGCAGTTCTATTCTGTCCTCTAGGGTCGCTATAAGTAGGAATCGACTCAACAGCACTGGGTTTGATTTTTTGGTTACTCTAGTTCAATGAACTATGTTCTTTCTTTCTTTTTTTTGTCATTTTTTTTTTTCTATTCATTCTAGTACCCAAATTTCACTCCACAAGCTCACAGGCACAGGAAATATAACTTTCTTTACTTTTCTATAATGGACCAACTTTAGTTTGAAGTTGGCTTTCTCATGGGTGGGAAAAATGAAATCTCAGCCAATTTATATTAATCTCATCTTATTCATATTACATTCAGAATTATCTCATTGTTTTTTCTCTGTCAATTCAGGATTCGTCCTCCCTTCCTTGGGTCGTGTCTATGTTTTGGAAGCTTCTTGGAGTGCCATGCATCAGCGGGAGCTAGCAAGTGGCCCCTGCTTTCATCTGCCCACGGGCATTAACATCCCATCTGGCTCCTGGTTGCTGATCTGCTCTGTATTCCACTCTCTAGGCTGCCAGGCCTTGCAAACCACTGCTTTCTGGGCTGTGTTCACAGTGCTCTTGGCTGCATGGTGAAAATTCTGAGGATTGTCACACCATGCAGAGGACACAGGCACTTTGTGAGGCTACTTTATGTTCAGAATCTTTCCAATCACCTTAACCCCACTCTGTGGCACAGAGCTCATATCTAAGTTTGGCTGCCCCTTCAAAGTCCAATTAGGGAGCAAGACACAGATCAACCTACCATCACATCTCCCAGACTTATCTGGGATTCTAAAGTCCCCAGTCTCTAAACTCAGACTAGTTGTGGTCAGAACAGACACAGCACGTTCTCATGGACACTAACGTGTCTAAAATTCTCCTTTCCTCTGCTTTAACTACTTCATCCCTCCTAGAGAACTAAGTTGTGCCTGACACAAGCCATGGTATTTTCAATCTGCTTATATGCATGTGAAAGCTGGACAATGAATAAGGAACACCGAAGAAGCATTGATGCCTTTGAATTGTGGTGGTGGTAAAGAACACTGAATATATCACGGACTTGCAGAAGAACAAACAAAACTGTCTGGGAAGAAGTACAGCAAGATTTTTCCTTAGAAGTGAGGATGGCAAAACTTCATTTCACATACTTTGGATATGTTATCAGAAGGGATCAGTCCCCAGAGAAGGACATCATGCTTGGTAAAAGTCAGCAATAAAGAAGACCCCCGATGGGATGGACTGACACAGTGGCTACAACAACGGGCTCAAATATAGCGCTGACCGTGAGGATGGTGCAGGACTGGGTAGTGTTTTGTTTTGTTGTACACAGAGTTGCAATGAGTTGGAATGGACTTAAGGGCACCTAATAGCAACAGAGAAATTTAACCGTGCTGGGGAGATATGTGGGGAACAGGAGACAGAAAAAAACTAGATCTTGCCAACTTTCTTTCTGACCTATTGCTTAGTGAATAAACTTTACGCCCTGTGTCATTCACCACCATGGATTCTGAAACCTAAACCCAAGGCTTTTGAGACGTATAACTCTTTCCCTCTTACACCACTATCTCTGCCACAATATTCAAATGTTTATTTTGATGCTCAAAAGCTGAGCATTGGCTCTTTTATGCTATTGTCATTTTCTTTTGTAATACCTCAGTGAAGAGCCCTGGAGAGGAGAAACACATTGATTAACAGATTAAAATGCTATCTTGCTATACCAGTTATAGTCAGTGCACACCTGCCTCACTCCTCTTGCTCAACTTCCACCTTGAAAGTCTTTCTGGAAGGCTGGTCTTATGCCCTGGACTACCTCCTGCTGCTGTTCAGACAATCCTGACATCCTTCTCTTCCCCATTGCAGCTGTGGTCCCACTGCTGACTAATTTTCCCAGATAAGCAGACGTGAAAAAGGGGTTTCTGCCCTTTAAGTGCTATGGCTGCTAACCAAAAGGTTGGCAGTTCGAATCCGCCGAGCGCTCCTTGGAAACTCTAGGAGGCAGTTCTACTTTGTCCTATAGGGTCGTTATCAGTTGGAATCAACTCAACGGCAGTGGGTTTTTGGGTTTTGGCCCTTGAAGAAATTATGGGCATTACAGATTCTGAAACTTTCCCCCAAAACAAATTTTCTTTTTTTCTTACAAACCTGGACATCCTCAGAACCCCTGGATGAAAAAGGAAATGTTTAGTATGTCAATCTCTACCTTGTACACATGCAGGAGAAGCCCTGGTGGCACAGTGGTTAAGTGCTTGGCTGCCAACCAAAAGGTTGGTGGTTTGAACTCACACAGAGGCTCTATGGGAGAAAGACCTGGCTACCTGCTCCCACAAAGATTACAGCCTAGGAATCCCCACGGGGCAGTTCTACTCTATCCCATAGGGTTGCTGTGAGTCAGAATTGACTCAATGGCACCCAACAAAAACAACACATTAAGGTGTTTCTAAGGTAAAAATAGGCAAGAAATTAAAACTAACCTAGCTTTGTGCCTTTATGTGTACCCAAATATGGTTTCATTGTAGATACTGGACACTGCACACAAGAAAGGCTGCCTACCTTTCCGTGCATTTTTCCTTCTTTCATTTACTTGTCTAATAACTATTTATTGAACACTTACTGTGTGCCAGGCACTAATCTAGGCACTGGGGATAGATACATTAGTGAACAAAACCAAAAATAAAATTCACCACTCTCATGAAATGTACATTCTAATGTGGGAAATAATTACTACCACTTAAATGGTGATTATTATGTCTGAGGCATTGATCTAACTCTTAAAATAGCCTGAGAAGACAGTTACTCTTATTACTATTCTCATTTTATGGCTAATGTTTATTAATTTGTCCAAGAATTTATAGCTAGGAAGAGGTAGAGCGAAAACTTGAACCCAGATAGGCTACCTCCAGAGTTCACGCTCTTAGTATAACACCTCTAGAGGTGGTATAGCACCTCTAGAGATGGTACAACAGTTAAGCTCTTGGCTGCTAACCAAATGGTTGGTGGTTCAAACCCACCCAGTAGCTCCACAGGAGAAAGACCCGGTGATTTGTTTCTGTAAAGATTAAACTAAAACCAAACCCACTGCTGTTGAGTTGATTCCAACTCATAACAACCCTACGGGACAAGAGTAGAGCTGCCCCATAGGGTTTCCAAGGAGCGGCTGGTGGATTTGAACTGCCAACCTTTTGGTTAGCAGTTAAGCTCTTAACCACTGTACCTCCAGGGTTCCTCATAATGATTGCAGCCTAGAAAACCCTATGGGGCTGTTCTACTCTGTCACATGGGGCACTATTGTCAGAATTGATTCAATGGTACCCAACTCATATGAGTAAATTATAGAGTATTTTAGAAAGCAATGATTTCTATGTTTGAAAATTAAATAGATAAAAGGGATAGAGTATGCTGGGGGAGACTGCAATCTTACACAGGGCATTTAGGGAAGACTTAACTAATATGTGGCATTTGAACAACGACTTGCAGGCGGTGAGGGAGCAAGAGACGGAAACGTTTAGAATAAGTGTGTTGAAGCAGAGAGAACACA
The DNA here is from genome assembly GCF_024166365.1 of Elephas maximus indicus. NCBI lineage: Eukaryota > Metazoa > Chordata > Mammalia > Proboscidea > Elephantidae > Elephas > Elephas maximus. The sequence continues at coordinate 17,706,846 of NC_064827.1, read as the reverse complement.
TTGCAGAGAAAACACATTACCGTTCACAGGTGCCGTACTGCATGCGACTTTATACTGAGTGGATCACGTCTGTCTATCAAAAACACCCATCTTTGAGCTCCAGTATTATTTTGGCAAAATACAAAGCTTTCATAAATGATCTCCCATGTCTTCTTTCTAATGATTTCAAACTAGCATTTTCATAATTTTCCATTCCACAATTAAATAGATTGATGAGACTAAGAAATATTAAAACAGAAAACAATAAAAGAAGTGGATTACTATCATTCCCCAATATTTCTAATGATGTAGTGTAAGCAACTGATAAATGTTGTTGTCAGTGGCCGTTGAGTTGACTCTGACTCATGGCAACCGTACGTATAGCAGATCAAAATGCTGTCCACGCCTGTGCCATTTTCATGATCATTGGTATGTTTGAGTTCATTGCTGCAGCTATTATGTTAATCCATCTCACTGAAGGTTTCCCTTGTTTTTGTTGACCCTCTACTTTGCCAAACATGATGTCCTTTCCTAGTGATTAGTCTTTCCTGGTGATGTGTCTAAAAGTAAGCAAGACGAAGTCTCACCATCCTCGCCTCTAAGGAGCATTCTGTCTGTATTGCTCCTAAGACTGATTTGTTTCTTCTTCTGGTAATCCATGATATAGCCAACATTCTTCAGCAACACTGCAGTTTGAACTTACCAATTTTTGCTGTTTTCCTTTTTCATTATCTAACTACCACATGCATATGAGGCGATTGAAAAGACCGTGGCTTGGGTCAGGTGCACCTTAGTCATCAAAGTAACATCTTTGTTTATTAAGACTTTGAAGAGGTTTTTTGCAGCAATAAGCAATAAGATGTTAAACGAAAAATAAGAACAAGCCCTGATTTTAATATATGTTCCTTTTGAGATCAGAATTTTCTTTTTTTAGATTTTAAATTTTCTTCGAAATCTGTAAACACCATGTTTGAGTGGCATGAATACTCTTCTTGGCAATACAGACACCCAGCTAAAGGTAAACTCAAAAGACTCGTATCTGTCCCAGAAAGAGAAAAAATTCACAGAGCTAGTCTTGGCTAGAGCTAACTTGGTGTCTGTTGTTGCTTTTACTTTGCCCTAGACTTCTCCAAACTCTTCACTGACCAGGTGATATTGTTCCCGATTTACAGGAATTAGAGATTAAACAGCTGGCAACAGAGGTTGCCCAGCCAGCTCCTGGCAGAGCTGATGTGCTTTCTCATGAATGCCTGGCTGCCTGGCTCGCCTCTGTAACAGATGGCTTGTTGCTAAGGACAAAGTTCTTTATTTTCTTTCAAGTTTTCCTTGGGTCGTATAAAGAATGGGGATCCTGGGAGCCCGGTATTTGCCCTCCTCAGTCCTGGAAGACATTCATCAAAGTCTAACGAGAAGAGATCTCAGACTCAGAATCAAGAGAACGGGACACAAATCCTAGCTTTTTCACTGACTAGTGGTGCGATTTATAAAATGAACTTTCTATTCTCGCCAAGCCTTAATGTCCTTTTTTTTAAAAATGAACACAATAAATACGTCTCCTACAGCTTTCACAGGGCAGTTGCAAGAAAAAAAGTGCAATAGTGCATTAAAGTGCATCAAAAATTATCAATGAGAATTATCAATAAAAGGGTTTATTTTTACCCTGCCTTATTTTTCCCACCTTTTTCAAATTCACAAATAAATCTCAAGATTTTCCTAGCCTGTTTATTGTCTTATCTAACTTCTTATACTTCCCTAGCTTCATCTGTCTTGTTTCCCTAAATGTACTATATGCATTACTTTCTTTCCAAACTTTTTTTTGGGTTTACAGAACAAACTAGTTTCTCATCAAATAGTACACATATTGTTCTATGACATTGGTTAATAACCCCATGACATGTCAACACTCTCCCTTCTCAAGCCTGGGTTCCCTATGACCAGCTTTCCTGTTCCCTCCTGCCTTCCAGTCCCTGCCCCAGGGCTGGTGTGCCCCTTTGGCTTGTTTTGTTCCATGGGCCTGTTCAATCTTTGGCTGAAGTATGAACCTCAGGGGTGACCTCATTACTGAGCTGGAAGGGTGTCCACGGGCCATACTCTAACGGTTTCTCCAGTGTCTGTCAGGCCAGCAAGTCTGGTCTTTCTTTTTGAATTAGATAAACTAACTTATTTTTAAATTATTATTATTTTTTCAAATCGATTCCCTTAGAATTAGAGTTTTGCTGATTCTTTTCCTCTGCTATCTCTTCATGTCTACAGTTCCTTTGTATATATTCTCCTCTGACATTGGCCAGTGTTCCCTTTGATATAATACATGGTCCCTCAGCAGTCAACTAGATTTCATCCAAGTGTTTGACTATACCTGTTTGGCCACACTGCTCCCATCTGCCCGGACCAAAGGGAAAAACCCAAGTGCCTGGTTCTCAGGAACAGAAGGAATACTTAGGCACATGGGTGAAGTTATGGAATCCCTGCTGAGTAAGGTTAAAAAAGTGGGAGGGAAGGGGGGGCCTAAAAAGAAGCGGTGACTGAGGAGACCAAAGAAAATGATGCTGTTGTGAATTAGGTGGAAAGTCATGCCACAAACTCTTCAAGGAGGCTGAAGTTTTCTTACGTTTTTCCCTACTTTACCTGTTATCATATCATATTAATAACTTTTCTTAGAAATATAATTTTGTCTCAAAACATATAAAGATTGAGTCGAGATACAAATTTCTCCTCTGACGGGTGACTTGGTATCTTTGGAGGCTAAACTGATGTTAATTCTTCTTTCGTTGCCATTTAGTCTCTACTGTGTCTCCTGTCTTTATTCTGTCTACCCTATTTCCCCTAATTCCTTATTCTTTTTACAATTTTTTTTTTTTTTTTGCCAGAGATATTCTGCCTGTTTATTCTCTTACTCTCTCCTAGGCTGTGCTCTACTTGAAGTCAAGGGCTTTATTTTATGCAGTATTTTTGTTCCCAGCTTGATTTACTAATGTAAGTCCTCAATCCATTGATAAATGAATTTCTCAGTCTTCACTTTGTCTTGTATGGCCTCACCCTTCCCTCACTAGATAACATCTAATACCAGTGAAACAGTCGAGGGATTAACTACTTCTACTTCTAAACTTCAGTGGTTTCAAACCAGGGACTTTAGGGCTTGTGAGATTATGGGAAAAAAAGAAAAGAAAACCAATGTCCTATAAAGCCCTGATGCCATAGTAGTTAAGAGCTCAGCTGCCAACCAAAAGGTCTGCAGTTCAAATCCACCAGCTGCTCCCTGGAAATCCTATGGGGCAGTTTTACTCCGTCCTATCAGTTGGCTATAAGTCGAAATCGACTCGAAGGCAACGAGTAGTGAGAAATCATGGCCACATCTTGTGGCAAATGTCTCCAGAAGCATATACTGAGACAGAGTTTAGAGTGCGAGATGTTTCTTAGGGATCAACATCCATGAAAGTTAGGGGGAGGGAGAACAGTTAGACAAAGATGTTGAGCTATGATTTAAAAAAAAAATGCTGTCTCCCACTTTGAAGAGTGGCATTTGGGGTCTTAAATGCTAGCAAGCAGCCATCTAAGATGCATCAATTGGTTTCAACCCACCTGGATCAAAGGAGAATGAAGAACATCAAGGACACAAGGTGATTATGAGCCCAAGAGACGGAAAGGGCCACATGAACCAAAGACAACATCATCCTGAGGCCAGAAGAACTAGATGGTGCCTGGCTACAACTAATGACTGCCTTGACAGGGAACAAAACAGAAAACCCCTGAGAAAGTAGGAGAGCAGTGGGATGCAGACCCCAAATTCTCCTAAAAAGACCAGACTTAATGGTCTGACTGAGACTAGAAGGACCCCAGTGGTCATGGTCCCCAGACTTTCTGTTGGTCCAGGACAGGAACCATTCCTGAAGCCAACTCTTCAGACAGGGATTAGACTGGACAATGGGTTGGAGAGGGATGCTGGTGAGGAACGAGCTTCTTGGATCGGGTAGACACTTGAGACTATGTTGGCATCTCCTGCCTAGAGGGGAGATGAGAGGGTAGAGGGGGTTAGAAGCTGGCGAAATGGACACAAAAAGAGAGAGTGGAGGGAGAGAGTGGGCTGTCTCATTATGGGGACAGTAATTGGGAGTGTGTAGCAAGGTGTATATGCGTTTTTGTGTGAGAGACTGACTTGATCTGTAAACTTTCATTTAAAGCACAATAAAAATTATATTAAAAAAATGCTGTCATGTTAATTCTGACAACTCATACTGACCCTACAGTACAGAGTAGAATTGCCCCATAGGGTTTCCAAGGCTGTAATTTTTACAGAAGCAGAACATCACATCTTTCTCCCATGGAGTGGTTGATGGGTTCAAACAACTGACCTTTTGGTTAGCAGGGGAACGCTTAACCACTGCACCACCAGGGCTCCTTCAAACTATGATAGGTCCTACAACCTCAGTCAACAGGTGATAGGGTGGGGATGGGGAGCAGATATTGGATGTCAGAGATGTCCCAAGTTGAGTGCAAATGGCTTAATCTTTGTGCTCCTCCCCCTGCCCCCACACTCAGTCACCAGGTATGGGCTGTGACCTTAGGTGAGGGGTCACTCTGCAGCTGAGGCCCATCCTAAAGAAGCTGACAGTTGGAGGCTGTCTGCTGACTACCCTCCCGCCACTAGGTAACAAGCTTTTCTTTGAAGGGGAATCTGCGGCACATTTTCTCATCTACCACTTATCAGAATTTTAGTTATTTCTATAGGCTAAAAAGTACATAAGCTGCAAGTTAGCCTTGAAGATCTTAGTTCTAGAGAGTACGCCACTGAGCTATTTTGAGTCTATAGGAAAGTAACCAAGCTGTTCTCTGTGGTTATTCCCTTTAGAGCTCGCTCTGCCTTCTTCATCCAAAGCTCAGTTGTCCCTTCCTTACAGAGGGTTATAAACAAGTGGTTAAAGCCAAACCTTGTCCTTTTTCCAACTGCTTAAGGCAATTAGTGGATCTGTTGCATCTGTAGTTGGGGGAAAGGCTGACATTACATTGAGCGATAAAATGACCAGCCAAGTAATTTCTGTGATCAGAGCCACTATCCTCATATCTGAGATATTAACGAAGGATCAGGGGTCATGTACCAGCCTGAATGGGTATCTGCAGTTAGCTGTGCTAACAATAAATAAATGACATAACAGTTAATCAAAGAGACTTTGCACTTACTGACAAATCTATGAGAAAGCAGTTAGAAGCCATGGCAATATGGATTCCTCTTCTCTTTTGTCCTCTCCCTGATCATTTGCCCCTCTCTCCACACCATCATCTTGTCTCTTCCCAGTTGTTTAGACACTTCTGATATCTACAAGCTTATTCTCCTTGGGGAAGAAAAAAGGGGGGTGGGAAGAATTGACTGTAATTGATTACATGAACTGTACAGCAAGTCGCATTTGTGAAAATCGGCAGCTATTCCCAGCCGTCTCTGAGGCTTTGTGTGGTTTCCTGGGAAGGACAGGCCCTGGCTGCAATGTTGATTTCTTTTCTCCTGGGGATTCACATATGTACTGACATACCTCACTACGACTCAAGCAGAAATATCACAAAGAGTGATTAAAACCTAACCTGAAAGCATTGCCAGAGCACCTGAACACAGAGGGCATCAAGAGATTTTTTGTTTTCCTAACTTCTTTTTCAGACCTGGGTAAATTACGGCTGGGATTTCAAGAATCATAACGAGGGTGTCCAAATGGCATCTATTTCAGTGTTTGCTTAGGCCCCTAGAAATTGGGAGAAGTTGAGAGCAGTGCTATTTGACTTCTTTAGGTGCAAAATCTTGGTGAGGGAGGTCATCTCGAACAATGTCCTTTAGTCTGAGTTAGAATTTTTGAGGACAGTTTTGATTCATCCTAACTTTAATAACTGAAATCAATACTTGGTGTGTTACTAACAGGTGTAATCCGTAATTTGAGTCTGTACTATAAAGGTTTGATTTTCTGGAGCATATAAGTGTGTGTGTGTGCACAGGTACATAAGAGTGTTGGGGCACGAAGGAGGGAGGTATCACACTTTCCTTGGCATTGTTGTTGTTGTCAGCTGCGATCCAGTTCGTTCTGACTCATAGTGACCCTATGTACAATAGAATGAAATACTGCCTGGTCTTACATCATCCTCAAAATTGTTGCTATGTTTGAGCCCATTGTTGCAGCCACTGTGTCAATCCCTGTCGTGAAGGGTCTTCCTCTTTTTTGCTGACCCTCTACCTTAACAAGTATGATGGATTAAATTGTGTACCTCCCCCCCCCCCGCAAAAATATCTGTCAGCTTGGTTAGGCCATGATTCCCAGTATTGTGCGGTTGTCCTCGATTTTGTGATTGTAATTTTATGTTAAGAGGATTAGGGTGGGATTGTAACACCCTTACTAAGGTCACATCCCTGATCCAATGTAAAGGAAGCTTCCCTGGGGGTGTGGTCTGCACCACCTTTTATCTTAGAAGAAATAAAAGGAAAGGGAAGCAAGCAAAGACTGGGGGACCTCATACCACCAAGAAAGCAGTGCCTTGAGCACAGCATGTCCTTTGGACCCAGGGTTCCTGTGCAGAGAAGCTCCTATCCCAGGGCAAGATTGATGAGAAGGACTTTCCTCCAGAGCCGACAGAGAGAGAAAGCCTTCCCCTAGAGCCGATGCCCTGAATTTGGACTTCTGTTTTAGCAGCACTAGATGACTATCAGGCGGGACTGGTCCCGTCTGATAACATCTTCAAAGTACATGAGACAAAGTCTCACCATCATTGCTTCTAAGGAGCATTCTGGCTGTACTTCTACTGAGACAGACTTGTTGATTCTTCTGACAGTTGCTGGTATATTCTTCACCATAATTCAATTATTCTTTGGTCTTCCTTATTCATTGTCCAGTTTTCGAGCATGCAAGGCAATTGAAAATATCAGGTGCACCTTAGTCCTCAAAGTGACATCTTTGCTTTTCAATGCTTTTGCAGCAGATTTGCCCAACATAATATGTGATTTGATTCCTTGACAGCTGCTTCTGTGGGCACTGATTGCGGATCCAAGTAAAATGAAATCCTTGACAACTTCAATTTTTTCTCCTTTTATCATGACGTTGCTTATTGGTCCAGTTGCAAGGATTTTGTTTTCTTTAGGTTGAGGTATAATCCATACTGAAGGCTGTGGTCTTTGATCTTCATCTGTAAGTGCTTCAAACCCTTTTCACTTTCAGCAAGCAAGGTTGTTTCATCTGCACAATGCAGGCTGTTAATGAGTCTTCCTCCAATCTTCTTCATACAGTCCAGCTTCTTGGATTATTTGCTTAGCATACAGATTGAATAAGTATGGTGAAAGGATAGAATCCTGACACATGCCTTTCCAGATTTTAAATTAAGCAGTATCCCCTTGTTCTGTTCGAATGACTGACTCTTGGTCTATCTATAGGTTTCTCATGAGCACAATGGAGTGTTCTGGAATTCCCATTCTTCACAATGTTATCAACCACACCGTTGAATGCCTTTGCATAGTCAATAAAACACAGGTAAACTTCTTTCTGACATTCTCTGCTTTCCGTCAAGACCCATCTGACATCATCTATGACATCTCTCATCTACATTCTCTTCTGAATCCGGCTTGAATTTCTGACAGTTCCCTGTTAATGTACTGCTGCAACCACTTTTGAATGATCTTCAGCAAAATTTTGCTTGCATGTGATATTAATGATATTGTTCAATAATTTCCACATTCTGTTGTATCATCTTTCTTTAGAAAAGGCACAAATATGGATCTCTTCCAGTCAGTTGGCCAGGTAGCTGTCTTCCAAATTTCTTGGCATAGATGACTGAGCACTGGCAGTGTTGCATCTCTTTGTTGAAACATCTCAATTGATATTGTCAATTCCTGGAGCCTTGTTTTTTGCCAACACCTTCAGTGCAGCTTGGACTTCATCATTCAGTGCTATTGGTTCTTGATCATATGCTACCTCCTGAAATGGCTGAATGCTGTTTGGTACAGTGACTCCGTGTATTCCTTCCATCTTCTTTTGATGCTTTCTGTGCTATTTAATATTTTTCCTGTAGAATCCTTCAATACTGCAACTCGAGGCTTGAATTTTTTCTTCAGTTCTTTCAGCTTAAGAAATCCTGAGCGTGTTCCTCCCTTTTGGTTTTCTAACTCCAGTTCTTTGCACACTTCATCATAATACTTTGGTCTTCCTGAGCTGCCTTTCGAAATCTGTTCTCTCTTTTACTGCATCATTTCTTCCATTTATTTTTGGTTATTCTACAGTCAAGAGCAAGTTTCAGAGTATCTTCTGACATTAATTTTGGTCTTTTCTTTCTTTCCTGTCTTTTTAATGACCTTTTGCTTCCTTTGTATATGATTTGCTTGATGTCATCCCAGAACCCATCTGGTCTTTGGTCGTTAGTGTTCAGTATGTCAAATCTATTCTCGAGATTGTCTCTAAATTCACATGGGATATTCTCAAGGTTGTACTTGAACTCTCGTGGAGTTTTTTAATTTTCCTGTTCTTCAACTCGAACTTGCGTATGAGTAAATGAAGGTCTGTTCTGCAGTTAGCTCCTGGCCTTGTTCTGACTGATTATATTAAGCTTTTGCATTGTCTCTTTCCACAAACGTGGTCTATTTGTTTCTTGCATATTCCATCCAGCGAGGCCCACATGTGTAAAAAAGGAAAAAACGAAACAAAACAAACAAACCCATTGCCGTGGAGTTGATTCTGACTCATAGCAACCCTATAGCCGCCATTTATGTTGCTGAAAAAAAGGTATTTACAATGAATAAGTCGTTGGTCTTGCAAAAATCTATCATGTGATCTCTGGCCTCCTCTCTATCACCAAGGCCATATTTTCCAACTACCAATTCTTCTTCTTTGTTTCCAACTTTTTTTTAATCCACGCAAGTTTTTATTGGTATATATTTTTAAATTTGTCCATTACTTTTTCTTTTTAATTGCCTTTTGTTTCTAAATTGTAGCAAAAAATATGTATAGCAAAACATTTGCCAATTCAACACTTTTTACATATGCAATTCAGTGGCACTAATTATGTTCATCATATTGTATAACCATCACTACTATCCTCTATGGGAGTTTTTAAAGCCGTGAACTAATGTTGATAAGAATTGTATCTTGAATGATGAAAATGTGTATGTAATACGCAATTATTTTTGTTTTGTCATTAAAGCCATCAGATATATGTTGGAGTAATTTTTCACCTGAGTGTATGACAGAAAATCCCTAAATCAATCTATAAATCAAATCATCTTTATTGACATTGTTAGTCTAGAAGAAAGTAGTAGCATAGAGAGCAGTCATAAGCAAGGATGGTTAGTCTATACTTCTAAATGGGAGGAGGTCATTTTAAAGTTGTTCACTGGCAGAATTTTCCACCAATGTTAGTAAAGATGGTATGCTAATTTAGAAAAGACAGCAACAAGTTAAGCAATTTTTTTTTTTCCACTCTTCAATATCTGTGTAAGAGAAAAATCCTGAAGCTGATAGAGGTTTCTGATGCCAGGAAACCATTAAACGTGAGGATATATTTTGCAATCAGAGTGATTTAGCTCATGGTAATTGGCACATGTATGATTATAACTTGCATTCCAGTTACTTAACCAAAAATGTTCTTTTCTTTTTTTTTAATAATTTTTATTGAGCTTTAAGTGAATGTTTACAAATCAAGTCAGTCTGTCACATATAAGCTTATATACACCTTACTCCATACTCCCACTTACTCTCCCCCTAATGAGTCAGCCCTTCCAGTCTCTTCTTTCATGACAATTTTGCCAGTTTCTAACCCTCTCTACCCTCCTATCTCCCCTCCAGACAGGAGATGCCAACACAGTCTCAAGTGTCCACCTGATACAAGTAGCTCACTCTTCATCAGCATCTCTCTCTAACCCATTGTCCAGTCCCTTTCATGTCTGATGAGTTGTCTTCAGGAATGGTTCCTGTCCTGGGCCAACAGAAGGTTTGGGGACCATGACCGCCACCGGGATTCCTCTAGTCTCAGTCAGACCATTAAGTCTGATCTTTTTATGAGAATTTGGGGTCTGCATCCCACTGATCTGCTCCCTCAGGGGTTCTCCGTTTTGCTCCCTGTCAGGGCAGTCATCGGTTGTGGCCGGGCACCATCTAGTTCTTCTGGTCTCAGGATGATATAAGTCTCTGGTTCATGTGGCCCTTTCTGTCTCTTGGGCTCATAGTTGTCGTGTGACCTTGGTGTTCTTCATTCTCCTTTGATCCAGGTGGGTTGAGACCCATTGATGCATCTTAGATGGCCGCTTGTTAGCATTTAAGACCCCAGATGCCACATTTCAAAGTGGGATGCAGAATGTTTTCGTAATAGTTTTATTTTGCCAATTGACTTAGAAGTCCCCTTAAGCCATACTCCCCAAACCCAGAAACATTCTTGATCAGGTTGGATGTACTATGAGTAGAAGATATCTTTTCCCAAGAAATAAGATGGAGAGTCTTTGGAGAATGACCTTACTGAACTGGTAAGTTAGCCTTCTTGAGATTTTGGTGATATTCTCAGTTCTTCCATAATTCTTTTTTTTTGGTTCCTCAGTGCTCTGGCCATTTTCTGGTAAGTCATGGTCTTCTAGTTGTCTTTTCTTTTTCCCAAAATTCCGCAAGTCTTCCTTTGTTTTTTGATACAAACTGAAAGATACCTTTGGTTTTATCTACCCACTGAATACAAGATGCCATCTCAAGGTTACACAGGCATTCATGAAGGTATTCAAACCTTCTTCCTGTCATTACAGTTCTCCAGTTATAGACTGGTTCCTCTGTAGACAACATTCAATAGCAGTTGGAGTTTCCTCTGACATGAGGGCAATGGTTGATGAAAGCCAGGTAATTTTTGTAATCTGGGGAGTACTGAAGATTGCCAATTGAATGTTGCCTCAGTACCTTAAAGGCATCTTCAAATGTTTGACCCAGTTTGTCTTGTTCAATAAAAGTCATGCTTCATTAATAAATTGAGAATGCTGTCCATCAAAGTCCCACCTAGCATCCACATGTACCAGGTAGAAATAATCTTCCCCCTCTCTGAAACCACATCCACATCTCCTGTTTCCAACTTTTGCATTCCTATCACCGGTAATTATTAATGCATCTTGATTGTATGTTCAATCAATTTCAGACTGCAGAAGTTGGTAAAAATCTTTAATTTCCTCACCCTTGGCATTAATGGATGGTACAGAAATTTGAATAATAGTCACATTAACTGGTCTTCCTTGTAGGAGCATTGGATATTATCTTGTCACTGACAGCGCTGTACTTCAGGATAGATCTTGAAATATTCTTTTTGATGATGAATGTGACACCATTCCTCTTCAATATGTCATTCCCAGCATAGTAGATCATATGATTGTCTGATTCAAAATGGCCAGTACTAGTTCATTTCAGCTCACTAATGCCTAGGATATTGATTTTTATGAGTTCCATTTCATTTCTGATGACTTCCAATTTTTCTAGATTCATACTTCGTACATTCTATGTTCCAATTATTAATGGATGTTTGCATCTGTCTCTTCTCACATTTTGAGTCGTGCCACATCACCAAATGGAGGTCCTGAAAACTTTACTCCATCCATGTCATTAAGGTCAACTCTACTTTGAGGAGGCAGCTCTTCCCCAGTCATATTTTGAGTGCCTTCCAATCTGGGGCGTTCATCTTCCAGCACTATATCAGACAATGTTCTGCTGCTATTCATAAGGTTTTCACTGGCCAAATTTTTCAGAAGTAGACCGTGAGGTTCCTCTTCATAGTCTGGAAGCTCCACTGAAACCTGCCTACCATAAGTGACCCTGCTGGCATTTGAAATACCAGTGGCATAGCTTCCGATATCACAGCAACACACAAGCCACCACAGTACGACAAATTGAGAGACACGTGGTGGTTACTTGGCATAGCCACCACCAAGTGTCGCTCAGAATAAATACTGTACTAGAGGGAGATTTTCTCCCCAGGCTTGCAGGCATAGTTAAACTCATAGAATGGGATTAAAATGTTAATGTTGACTGACCATTTACTATTTGTCATCCCTCAGTTCAGAAAGCACTATAAGCACACATGTTGTTTTTAGGTGCCATTGAGTCAGTTCCAACTCACAGTGACCCCATGTGACAGAGTAGAACTGCCCCATAGGGTTTTCTAGGCTGTAATCTTTATGGAAGCAGATTGCCAGGTCTTTCTCCCATAGAACTGCTGGGTGAGTTCAAGCTGCCAACCTTTTGGTCAGCATCCAAGCACTTAACCATTGCACCCTCATAACCAGAGCTCCTTCATAAGCACACATGCAGTATTTAATTAAATCCTTACCATAACCCTAGACACTACTACTCTCTCACTTATACGAAGGAAATTTAATCAACTTGCCTAGGGTTACTCAAGTAACAAGTGGCAGAGCCAAGACTGAGATCACCTATTTGTGACTTCAGAGCCAATGGTCACCCAGCCAGTAAATGGCAGAGATGGAGTTTGAACTCAGGTCTTCGACTCCAAGCTCCTATTTTCAATCTGCTTGTACAGCCATGATATTTAGGAAACAGCCTAAGAAAAGCTGTATCTGCAGAAGGTGCATAAAGGCTGAACTCACCACCAAATACACACTTAAACCTACAAGACAACACAAAACAAACACAAACCAGATTAGTTAAATGTCCTCTGCCTAATTCATAATTACTCAAAGCAAGCAAATGTGTAGTACCAAAGGTTTTTTCCCTTTTTTCCTTGCCTTAGCTCCATGAGACCCATTCTCTGGCCTTCCTAAGACTCAGCTGTGTGTTTTGTTTTCAGGATGACTGGAATATCAGCAGTGCTTTCTCACCTCCACCACAATCTCAACTCTGATCCCCATATACTCCCATGTGAACAGAGGGAAGGAGAGAAGCGAAGAATGTCCCCCAATCATTTCCAGGAGTTGCTATTTTCTTTCTTTCCTCAAGAGGAACAACAATAAAAAACAAAGCGAACAAATCCAGCTACCATTTCTGAAAATCCCCAGGAAATGCCTTTTCCAGAGTTTTCACTCACTAACTTGGCTAACGTTCCTGCTGGTAGCAGGCCCAATGAATCCTCCATAATTGCTACGAGTTGCACAGGGGAAAGACTGGGAGGCAATTTTCACTTCCTCTCTTCTGCAACAGCAACCAGCAGAAATGTCTAGAGAGGCAGGAGATTTTGCAAAACATCAACTCCCTAGAATTAAGAGCAAGAGCCATTCTTGCAAAGCCTAGTTCTTTTGAGATCATCTGTCTCCGTGAAACACTGTATGTTGTCATTTTGTAGCATTCTGATAATCAACAGATTATTATAATCCTTAAGAACCCATATTTTGTTGTGTGTGTGTGTGTGTGTGTAGTGGGAAGGAGTGAAAGGCAGTTGGTCTGCCACAGAGGCAATTGGACAGCCACACTAAATAGTGGTTGTTATTGTTATTTTTCCTCAAGATGACCCTTACCTCCAGAAGAACAATGTGCTGTGATCTTTGGCCACCCAGGCCTTACATCATCCATATTACCCTGCAGCAGGGACAGATTGATGTGTCTTTTTGCTGCCCCCCAGAGAGTTTCCCTCTAATCCTTCATTTGCTGCTCCAGCACAACTGCACGGAAGCAATAGCAGGGATAGCTGGAGTGTGTACAATTGATTCCAATCTATCCATCACTTAAACTACAGTCTAGGACATCGAGAGGTCAAAAACAAACAAACAAAGAAGCCACCACCAACAACACCAACAAAAACTCTTTTGATTCAAGAAATGCTTGTCCATTCTAAAAAAAAAAAACAAGAAAATCATGCAATTTGGCTTGATTCTTTGATTTTTATAAGGTTTCCCACTTCTCAGAATAGAAAGGTTGATGTTTGCTGTGAAAGCTCGGTAATGAAGTAACAGTGGCAGTAATGGTCAGCACTTTTAAACTGAATTTGTGGAGGGACAGATGCTACTTGCCGTGATCTTAGGGTTCTCTTACTAACTCTTCCGGTTGGGTGTCATGGAAATGGGGCTTAGCCTAAACAACTATAAGTGGTTTGGGGGGTTTTAACTTTAGTTTCTTTGTGCTAACATATATAATTAAGGATAAGTGAGTCAAGTGGAAAGATAGTCAGCAACTCAAATTCTTTTGATTCAAGCTAATGAACGTCTATTTGTATAAGGCAGAGTCCCTGCATGGTACAAACAGTTAATGTGCTTGGCTGCTTACCTAAAGGTTAGAGGTTCAAGTCCACTTAGAGGCACCTGGGAAGAAAAACTTGACCATCGACTTCTGAAATATCAGCCACTGAAAACCCTGTGGAGCACAGTTCTACTCTGACACACATGGGTCACTATGAAGTGGAATCAACTCAAAGGTGACAGGTTTTTGTTGTATAGGAACTGGTCTCGTTCCTCTGTGAGACTGAAGATGACGCAGACACAAACCTTACACCTTCAAGATGCTTACAATCTTAGAGGGAAGAAAAAAGTTTACACATATAAGTATAATAATACCAGGGGCCCTAAAGTGGCTTGCAGAATTTATTGACTCATCTACAGTTCTGTTATCTGAGGCCATGGGCACTAAGTTTAAATTTTCCCTTTGCCCATGGCAGCCAGAATCAAATAAGTGATGCTAAAAACTGAAAGGCTATTATAGCTTGGGAGTGGAAGAAGTAGAAGGAGACAGGAAGGATACTCCATGGAGAGAGAGCATACCAGAGTCAAGGAGATTACTTAAAACGCTCAATATGAGGCATTAACAGAATGTACCTGGTACTTAAGTTTGGGGCTTTTTCAACAACTGTCCATGGTTAAATATGACCTAAAAGGAACAATAAAGAACAAAGGAAAAATTATCTCTACAAAAGAATACTGCACTCTAAAAATTCTTAGGCTTTTATTTTTTTCTTTCTCGTACTTCTAAGGAAAAAGTCTTCCCAGTTACAATTTAACTTTTTGAATGTGAAAAGAAATTCCATATGTGTATATCCTTTTTGCAGTTTGTGTGATGTAGAAAAAACAGGCAAATCTATTGCTTTCATACTTACATTAGAAATGCCAGATGCATAACTACAATTTAGGTTTGATTTATTTCAGCTCAAACAATAGTGTTCCTTTAAGAAAAATTGGCTTGACTTTGAGAGTGAATGCTAAAACTTAATGTTTTGAAATCTTGTACGAAAATTTGTTGGCAGCTTAAGACCTTGTTTTGCCAAGTTTTACTCTAAAATAATTTTCTTACTCAGAGTTGATACAGGGAGTGGCAATTCTCACTTGAATATATGGCAGTTGTACGACCGAGTCAACTAACATGCTGGGAGAGAAGAGGGCATCTTAGATCATGGGAGAAGACTAGATATCTTAGAGATGAGGCCTCTGAGGGCCAAAGCAGTAGGTGACTTGTCTAAACCTGCGTTATTAATTAATGGATAAGGCAGGATTGGTATTAGGCTTAAGTTGATGAATTTTCAAAAATATTGCCCTAAAAAGAAAAGACTAGTGGTGCAAATGGTTAATGCGCTCAGCTGCTAGCCAAAAAGTTGGATGTTTGAGTCCCTTCGGGGTGCCACAGATGAAACACCTGGTGATCTACATCCAAAAAAATGAGCCACTGAAAACCCTATGGCGCACTGTTCTATTCTGACACATATGGGGTTGCCATGAGTTGAAGTTGACTTGAAGTCAACTGGGTTTTAGAAGTAACTCTGGGAAGATGGTAGCTTGAAGTTTTCCACATCCTTCCACTCAGAGCTTGACTCAAAGTCAGCCCTTTTTTGTGGGGCCAATAGGCAAGTGTGAGCCAAGTCTTATTATCATACTTTCTCCCCTGCTGGGTGAGAACTTTAGGGTTCAGCTAGTGGGGAGGCCCAAGGCAAGGATCTGAAAACAGTTTTGGGAGGACAAAGTCACCTTCAGCTTTTCTGAACTTCAGCTCAGTCTCCCTGCCCTCTATAGGTGGGAGGAGAAGGTGAACAGTTGGGTTTACTCATCTCTACCTCTGACACTTGGAGAAACTAGAACAGAGAGGTTCTGCTTGTTGTACTGAGAGAGGAGACAAGGATGATCTGCTCCATGTACACCCAGGCCTAGGCAGAGAAGGCTGCACCTTCCACCTCAGTCAAGGGTCAAGAGAGCTCCCACATAAGGTCTCCAAATGAGCGGCCCCAGGAAAATGACATCCTGTTAAAGGACCCAAAGCCAGAGAGCAGAGCAAACAGACAAATCAGAAAAGACCTCTAAAGAAATAGAGCTGCTTTGTTTAAAACTGGATTCAAAAGAAGTAGAAGAACATGCAAAGATACCCAAGGATAGCCCTCAGCATAGTTCCTGGCACAAAAACCTCATGGTTTTTTTTTAATTTAAAAATTGAATAGATGAAGCAAAGGGGACAGTTGGCCCTATGCTGCTCAAATTCGTGGTGTGGAAGATCAAGAGGAAGCACTTGTTAAATCATAGCAGAAAAAAAGAAAAATGATACAGAAATATGAGGGAGTATACATGCATTCTGGAAGACAGAGAAAAATAGAAAGTTCCAGGAGAGTAAAAGACAGAGGAAGAGGAGGGACAATAGTTAAATAACTGATAAAAATGTCTGAGTTGAAGAAGACCTGACTCAGCAAATTTAAAGGACACCTGGTCACGTTCCAGGTAAGACTGTTGAGAAAATACGTACGCTTAGGCATGTCCATGTAAAAATCTCCGAACTACAACAAGAAAGAGAAATAAACCTTTATTCCGTCCAACCTGGAACAACAAGTTCTTTACAAAGGAAAAAAATTAAATTGGCAATGAATATCTGCAATCCTGCTGAAAGCTACAAGATGGTGGAATCATAACTACAGATGCCTTAGAATAAAGGACCGGATCAGTGAAAGATATTATTCACTGAGAGCCTTTAAGAACAGTATTTGCAGGGATGATTTCACTCACATATCCCACTGGAGTTGAAACACTTAAGAAAGGATTCTTACCAAAGAATAAAGAAATCGGAACCTCACGATAGATGAAAAGGAAGAAGAGTTAAAACTGGCAAGCAAAGAACCTGGTAATAGATTTATAATTAAGTATAATTGAATAAATATAGAGCATCTGGGAATTTGTAAATTAAGTGCTAAGCAAGAATTCTTAAAATAGAAGAGACATGAGGCAAGGAAAATTCTAAAAAGCATCTAAAAGTACTAAATGATTTCAGAAGGAATTTAGATGGAAGAAAGACAAGGAAAAGAAAAGCATCTCCAGGGTCTCATATGGAGTGCAGATGGGGTGAGGGGAGGCTGGTGGGGAAGTGAAAATATTCCCCAGGTCGTGCCTTATGGAAAGAGGGAAAGAGTAGAGGGATGAAGATCTTAGTAAGGAAAGCTGCGATTTTGTTTTCATATAACATTAAATGCGCAAGGCATTGTAAGCATGGGGAAAAGAAGGTAACCATAAATGCTTACGGGGGAAGAAGCAAGTTAATAAAATCACCATAACTTAATAATATTAACCAACATACAGCAAAAAGTAAAACGGAAAACACCAAATTAAAATAAATATTCAACATAAAATAAGAGTAAGGAATAAAATCAAGTGTATCATGATACTAAATATAAAAAGCTGAATTCTTGCCAAAAAGGCAGAGAATATAGGCTTAACTAAAATCCAAAGTCGGACTGCTACCATTTATCAGAAACAGCGTTAAAAAATGAATTGATACAGTTTGAAAATAAAGGACTAGACAAAGAAACTAGGCAAATATGTATATAAAAGCAGGAAGAAGTAAGCAGAATTTAAAGACCCCTAAATATTAAAAAAAAAAGCAATGATGTAATAATTAAAGGTATAATTTAAGAAGTAGGAAAAATAACCATAACCCTGTAGATACTAAATAACACAAACTTTAAATAAAGCAAAAACTATTAGTATTTAAAGGACAGTGGTTAAGAACTTGGCTGCTAACCAAAAGATCAGCAGTTCAAATCCACCAGGCGTTCCTTGGAAACCCTATGGGGCAGTTCTACTCCGAACGACTTGACAACAATGTTTTTTTTAAGTAAAAAACATAAGCGATGGTGGCAGTTTTCAATATATCCTTTTCTGGATCAGGCAGATCTAGCAGTAAAAATATTAAGGAAATAGACGAATCAACAATATAGTCAACTCAATTTAATCAGCATACTAAATTTTGGCTCTTTGTGTGAATATCCAATAATATTCCTGATAAACCAGGGAACGCAGGAAACAGAGTGCAGCCTTCTCCTTCCTCCACAGAATTTGATCCTGACGTGTTGTTAGTTGCTTTCAAGTTGGCTCCAACTCATGGAGACCTGAGGTAAAACAGAAGGAAGCATCGCCATCTTCACGACCCTTGCTATGTTAGTGCCCGTTGTTGTGGCTGTCTTGTAGTGTCTTCCAGCCTAGCGGCTCATCTTCCAGCACTATACTAGACAATATTCTGTTGTGATTCATAGGGTCTTCAATGGTTAATTTTTGGAAGTAGGTCACCAGGCCTCTCTTCCTAGTCTGTCTTTGTCTGGAAACTCTGCTGAAATCTGTCCTCCATGAGTGACACTGCTGGCATTTGAAATA
This sequence comes from Elephas maximus indicus, assembly GCF_024166365.1. Lineage (NCBI taxonomy): Eukaryota > Metazoa > Chordata > Mammalia > Proboscidea > Elephantidae > Elephas > Elephas maximus. The sequence goes on along the minus strand of NC_064827.1, from coordinate 17,688,338 downwards.
CTGGTAGCATAGCTTCCAGCATTACAGCAATGAGCAAGCCATAGCAGTATAACAAACCGACAGATGGGTAGTGGTCCTTCCACACAGTAGGAACTTAATAAATAATTCATTATTACAGCATGTGCTTAACCAATATTTGTTGGATAAGAGAGATGGTGAATTATTATGATGGCAAAATCTTCTGGTTCTTTTTGTGAGGCTCAGAACTCAGAACTCTGTACCTATTTGAACATATAAATAATTTTTCTCCGTTTCTTTCAGAATTACTTTTCTCCCATGCAGAATTATAGGATAGGGAGTGGTTTCACTTATTTGAGGTACAAGTAGAATCCTGATTTATATCTTCAATGAATGAGTTGACATTGAGATGGAAAGAGAAGTATAACAAGGCCGCCATGCTACAGCGTTGCTTTAATGGACATGTGCAGAGGACAGGCAGCAGGAAGCTGGCTACGCAGCCACCATATGGTCATCTGGAAGAAGGAGAGCCTCCAGGTGGGATGGCAGAACTGTTCCAAGGACAGGCTGAAGCTGAGCTTCCCAGCACACAGCAGTCATGGCCTGGGATGTGTAGGGCAGGGAGGTGGTGGGGGCCAACTCTCCTCTACAGCCATCATTCTTCTATGGGAAAGACTTATTCATTTTTTTTGTTACTGTTGCTGTTATTATTATTATGTGGCTATTTTTAAGCAAAGTTGTTTATATTATTATTATTATTAAACAATTCCTGTTCTGCAATAGGTAGGGGAAAGGGGTTTGTAAAGCTAATGAAACATTAGAAGCCGTACTTGCTGGGGTTTAAATGGGGTTATGTTACTGCCCATTATCCATATTGTGCTATTTCTTGCTCTCACCTGCCAGTGCAAATCCAAGAGGCAGACATTATACAGCTGTTATACCCAAAGTGTTTCTTTGGAATCCTATATACCTTAACTCATTGCAGTCAAACTGATTCTGACTCATAGCAACCTTATAAGACAGTATAAAACTGCTCCATGGGGTTTCCAAGGAGCAGCTGGTGAATTTGAACTGTTGAACTTTTGGTTAGCAGCAAGCTCTTAAGCACTGTGTCACCAGGGCCCCATATATTAGCTGGTTCAAAACCTCTTTCTAACTGGAAAACCTTGGACAACGTAAGTAGCTTCTCTGAGCCTTGGTTTCCTCATCTATAAAATGGGTATAATAATAATAATAATATCTATACTTGAATTGTGGTGAGGATTAAATACAGTAGTAGGTATTTCCTAAATTATAGATGTCATAATTTTTATTTCAAATTACACTTTCCTGACGGATACACACATACACACAGACATAATGCACATAAAATGTACACACTTACGAGTGCACACACAGACATATCGCACATGCCCTCGTAAGTAGAGGCTGTTATTTGGAGTAAGCTGATTCCTGCCCTGAAGCTGACGTCTCACTTAGAGGGCTCCTAGTTCTGTCATGTAAATAAACTGCCTAGGGTTTCCCACAAGTTCACCATGCTTTTCCATTTTTTCTGCTCCATGCCTTCATGTCTCACCAAAGGATTTAAAATTTAAACACAAGTCGAGAATCGAGGGGGCAAAAAAACAAAAGGTAATTCAGCATATTGACCCACACTTTGTTGTTGTTAGGTGCCGTTGAGTCAGTTCAACTCATAGTAACCCTATGCACAACAGAATGAAACACTGCCCTGTCCTGCGCCATCCTCATAATTGTTGCTATGCTTGAGCCCATTGTTGCAGCCACTGTGTCAATCCATCTCGTTGAGGGCCTTCCTCTTTATTGCTGACCCTCTTTCCTTACCAAGCATCATGTCCCTCTCCAGGGACTGATCCCTCCTGACAACATGTTCAAAGAATGTGAGATGTAATCTTGCCATCCTTGCTTCTAAGGAGCATTCTGGTTGTACTTCTTTCAAAAGAGATTTGTTCGTTCTTTTGGCAGTCTGTGGTATATTCAACATTCTTCGCCAACACCACATTTCAAAGGCATCAATTCTTCGGTCTTCCTTATTCACTGTCCAGCTTTCACTTGCATATGAGGCGGTTAAAAACCCCATGGCTTGAGTCACACGCACCTTAGTCCTCAAGGTGACATCTTTGCTTTTCAACACTTTAAAAAGGTCTTTTGCAGCCAATTTGCCCAATGCAATGCATCTTTTAATTTCTTGACTGCTGCTTCCATGGGTGTTGATTGTGGATCCAAGTAAAATGAAATCCTTGACAACCTCAATCTTTTCTCCGTTTATCATGATGTTGTTCATTGGTGAGAATTTTTTATTTCTTTATGTTGAGGTATAACTCATACTGAAGGCTGTAGTCTTTGATCTTCATTAGTAAGTGCTTCAAGTCCTCTTCACCTTCAGCAAGCAAGGTTGTGTCATTTGCATATCGCAGGTAGTTAATGGGTTTTCCTCCAATCCTGATGCCTTACTCTTCTTCATATAGTCCAGCTTCTTGGATTATTGCTCAGTATACAGGTGAAAGGATACAACTCTGACACACACCTTTCCTGACTTTAAACCAAACCGTTCTGTTCAAATGACTGCCTCATGGTCTATGTACAGATTCCTCATTAGCATAATGATGTGTTCTGGAATTCCCATTCTCCGCTATGTTATCCATAATTTGTTATAATCCACACAGTCAAATGCTTTAGCATGGTAAATAAAACACAGGTAAACATCCTTCTGGTATTCTCTGCTTTCAGCCAGGATCCATCTGACATCAGCAATGATATCTCTGGTTCCATGTGCTCTTCTAACTCTGGCTTAAATTTCTGGCAGTTCCTTGTCAATATACTGCCGCAACTAATTTTGAATGATCTTCAGCAAAATTTCATTTGCATGTGATATGAATGCTATTGTTAGATAATTTCCACATTTGGTAGCATCACCTTTCTTGGGAATAGGCATAAATGTGGATCGCTTCCAGTCAGTTGGCCAGGTAGCTGTCTTCCAAATTTCTTGGCATAGACAAGCGAGCACTTGCAGCGCTGCATCTGTTTGCTGAAATGTCTCAACTCGTATTCCGTCAATTTCCGGAGCCCTGTTTTTCACCAATGTCTTCAGTGCAGCTTGGGCCTCTTCCTTTAGTACCGTCAGTTCCCGGTCATATGCTACCTCCTGAAATGGCTGAACGTTGTCCAGTTCTTTTTGGTATAGCGACTCTTTGTATTCCTTCCATATTGACCCACATATGGAAACAATTTCTTTTCTTTCTTTTTCACCAAACTAATTCTCACCCTCAAAAGATCATTGGTGATACATTTACCAATAGCTTGGGGATTTACTTCCCAGAAACATAAACACTTAAAATTGAATATTACACATCATATTAAAAAAAAAATCTTTTATTCATCTTAGCCAAGTCATCCTCAGCCTCTCCCCATGTTTCTCAGCCCTTGTCCTCTTTCTCTGTCTTCCTCCATCCAGATCCTTTCAAACCTGCTCTCACCTGTCTACCATCAAATCCCCACTAATTTCTTCTGAAGAACAACTTTCTTTCTTTCTAGTTGACTTGTTTTCTGCCAACCCATGCCTTAATGGTATGTTATCTTCCAGCTCCAAGTGGCTTATCAAGGGATCTTCCTAAGTAAAGACAGTTCCTTTCCTAAGGGGAATGGCGGGTGTCTGAGGTTAAGATAAAGTATTGGACACTTTGGATACCTACTCTCCTCTTCTTCCTCTACCCAGTTATGCCTCCTTTGTTCAGGAATCTACTTTATACCCAGCTGTAGGTTAGAACTTGAATAACCAAATGTGCCCACATTTGGCCCATTCTGTCCCAAGGGAAGGAATCATGTTTCATAGTTGGAGAATAAAGTATCTGCCTGTCTCCTACTGAATGTGACAAGGAAGCACATCACCCAGTGGCTAATGGTGGAACTCTTAGGACCACCATGAGGGGAGGATTTTGGAGAGTGGATCAGAGATGGAAAGAATTTTGTTTTCTGTTATCATTGTTAAGTGGCTGAAATTACCAAGCCTGTGGCCTGACCTCTCTCTGGACTCACAAAATATAAGATGGTACATTTCCTTATTGTTTGAACCAGTGTGGATTGTTTCCTCTTAACTGCAACCAACAGCATCTTGATACAGGTGAAAAACTGTTTTTACCCCAGAAGCATATTTAAGTTTAGCTTAAGATAAAAAAAAAAAAAAAAAATTTTTTTTTTTACTTAAGATAAATCACACAGTGCTACCCCTCCTCCCATTCCTCTCTTTCTCTGTATAGCACCTCCCTATTTATAGAACAGAGTAGAATTGCCCCACAGGGTTTCCAAGGAGAGGCTAGTGAATTTGAACTGCCAACCTTTTGGTTAGCGGCAGGGCTCTTAACCACTGAGCCACCAGGGCCCCTATATAATTGATAATAGGTTTTAATTAGTCCCTGGGTGGTGCAAACACTTAACATACTTGGCTGCTAATCTAAAGGTTGGTGGTTTGAATCCACCCAGACGCTTCTTAGAAAAAAGACTTGTTGATCTACTTGTGAAAAAATTAGCCAGTGAAAACCCTATGTAGCACCCTATGAGCCCTACTCTGGCTCCTATAAGATCACCATGAGTCAGGATTGACTCAGTGGCAACTGGTTACCATTTACTAAAAAAAAAGAAAAAAGAAACCAAACGCATTACAATTGAGTTGATTCTGACTCATAGCAACCCTATAGGACAGAGTAGAACTGTCCCATAGGGTTTCTAAGGAGCAGCTAATGAATTCAAACTGCCCACCTCTTTGGTTAGCAGCCAAACTTTTAACCACTGCGCCACCAAGGTTCCACTGGTTACTAGCAGCCTAAAATAAGGGGATAGCAAAAAATGATCAGGAAGCCTGAGATGGACGTGTGGAAGGAGGAAGGGCAATTCCACTCTTAGCCATGGAAAAGATTTCAGGTTTATAAAGAACTGTGCCTGTCATTAAGTCGTTGTCTTTAACGCCAAGCCCACCATCCTGTACTGAGCTTTGGGATTCTGAGGCAAGGGCTCTTCAATGGTTCTGCTCTTCCAGTTGCAACCCTGTTGGATTCTGCCACTAGAGGGCACTAGAAGGAGACTGCAAGGCTGGAGGAGGGTGAAGGGATTGGCTCCTTTCAGCTGGCTACCTATGGGCTTCCTGTCTTCTTGTGATCGTGGTTCCTGTGAGCATCACCCCAGCATTACTTCACTGTAGCAGCAGCAGTTCCTCCCCATAGCAGCAGCCATATTAAGGCTGTAGTTTTTCCAGTGCTTCCAAGAGATACCAGTCCCAACCGAGCAGAAGCCCTCCTCAGAGGTCTGAGTTTCAGCTTCACTGGGCCCTTCCTCTACATTTATAAGTCTTAATTATTCCATCCTCTGCCCATTGTTCTCTCAACCATAAGAATGCAAACTGCTTCCTCCATGAAACCTTAATTACCTGGTTAGCAGCTTTATACCTTGTTAGAGATTCTTTATATTACATTCTCTATTTTCCTACAACCAGGGTGGATTCTGGAGCCCTGGTGTCACAATGGTTAAGAGCTAGGCTGCTAACCAAAAGGTCTGAAGCTCCAATCCACCAGCCACTCCTTGGAAACCCTACAGGGCAGTTCTATTCTGTCCTATAAAGTCACTACGAGTCGAAATCCACTGACGGCAATGGGTTTGGTTTTTGGTTTGGTGTGGAGTCTGCCTCCTGAATGGACCCTGACAGATGCAGAAGCTAACCTTTGTTGAATACCTCCTCTGTGCCAAGTATTACATCTGTCTTTAACATTTCTTATCTCATGTAAATGAGAAAATAAATGTAAAAGTCTTGATACTTGCAGCAACAACAATAACAAAAGTCTTTTCCTTGCTCTCACTCATACCTTCTGCTCAGCCAAGAGCTATGGGGGAGGAAGAGGGCCCCGAAGTCCAGGAGAACAGTAGTCACTCTGATACACCCATCTCAGAGGAGAACTCTGTGTGCAGGGGGCTCTTATTCAATCATGAAAAATAATGTCATCATCTGTATCCTGGACCAACAGTGTCCAGTAGAACTTCCTGGAATGGCAGAAATGATCTGTATTTCTCCTATCCAATATGGTAGTCATTAATCGCATGTGACTACTGAGCCCTTGAAATGTGACCAATGTGACTGAGGGACTAGATTTCAAATTTTATTTAATTTTGATTAATTTTCATTTAAATAGCCACCTGTGGCTCATGACACTGTATGACAGGGAAGTCTTAGACTTTTCAGAACAGCAACTGACACTTGGATGTGGTTGAAGAAGCACCTCTTGGTATGGAAGTACAATTTCACAGCCAAGTGACCAACACAAGTGCCAGTTCGGATTGTTAAATTGTGTGCCTGGATGATTTGTCAATGAGCTTTTCATGTACGAGAAGACTGTCAAGAACAGATCATTCGTGCTGGGGCTCACCTCCACAGGTGCCAGAGAGCACCTTGCCTTGGGGAAGAAAGCAAATCTATGCTCCATGATTAGAGTGTGATTATATTTTACAGACAGACATCAGTGCCTGGTGATTTTGATGCACTTGGCTTTTATCTTGTGAGTTTTATTTCAAGGAATGATAATGTAAAAAATAGGGAAGCATAAAAGGAAGCAAAAGAAAACCATCTTCATTTGTAAAAAGGTTTGCTCCCTTTCAGGTACCTCCAAATCCTACCACCTGCGCCTATTCTCCTTTCAAATCCCATCTCTAACTCAACTCTTACACAAAGTCTTTCATTACTCTTGTACCAAAGAAAGCTGCCCTCCCCACTTTTAGTAGAAAAAGACACACATAAAAAAAAAAAAAGTCAAGAAGAAAGCAACAGAACTTGGAGGTTTAGGGTTGAAGAGATCGGAATGGATTTTATTTGTATTTATAATGTTTTATTTTTTTCAAAAATAACTGGAAGAATATATAAATAAAAATTTAACTCATTTATAGACAATGGGACAATGTTTATTTTTGAAACACAGACCTGGTGGCCCAGTGGTTAAGAACTTGGCTGCTAAACAAAAGTTTGGATCTACCAGCTGCTCCTTGGAAACTCTGAGGGCCAGTTCTACTCTGTCCTATAAGGTCTCTATGATTCGGAATTGGCTCGATGGCAACGACTTTTCTGTAATTCTTCTCTTTTTGCGAAATAAAAAAAAAAAAATGAAAAGAAAATCATTAGGGAAGAAATCAATAGCCTCAGAAAGTATCTTACTCTAATTTTTTATGTGGGTATTTTCAACAATTATCATTCTGGGACAGATGGATCTTTATAGTGTTGATGTTGTTAAGTAATGCCCAGCAACTTGTCATGTTGAATTTATTTTTTCAACTTCATTTGCTATTTATTTGGAAGTGTCCCTGAACAACACTGTCTTCATAAGACAGCTAGCAGGGTGGGAGTGGGCACTTTGGACATATTGCAAAATTGCCCTCAAGTTAATGCTCACCAATACATGTATATGTTTCCTTACGTAACTTTATATAGTACTTTGCAGACTGTTAAAAAGTCACTTCATGAAAGTGCTCACCATTTAAATCAAGGATAGGGAAGAGGTTAAAAGTTCAGACCTAAGAGAATGAAGGAACTAGAACTCAGTAACAAAGCTACACTTTACCCACAGCGTTCAAAGACACTTGCTTTTTCAGTTTGGTTTCAACATTAAATACTTTCGTTATGGGTCTGCGTGTTCATTTATATTGATCACACTATGTATGCCAATTTTGGGTTTGGAAACCATGGTCTTTGTTATCTAAATACCAAGTAGACCATATTTTCTCCAAGTGATTTTGTTTCTGTGGTTGTAACCTTCTGGATGTTGGACTAGTTCCCAATGGTGAGAAGACTAAAAGATCTTTTCTGAGTGTCTCAAAGCCTTCAGTAAAACCTGTTACTTGTGGTGATAACTTTTATGGCCTGTCTCCTGTTGAGTTTGCATTTGTTATGTCATCTAAACTGGAAGGCCACACAGGAAGTGCTAGACTTGTGTTTCATATAAAAGAATCATTTTAATCCTCTCTCAAACTTTTCATATAGGAATATACAAGAGCAATCATAGATGTTGATGGGCAATGCCCTTATTCAACATAAAAATCTTGCAAATGAGTAGCAGACCTGGTAGAGCCTGAAGCAGGATCAAAGAAAACAATAAGATCAGACAGCAATCCTACGAGTGTTTCTACAGAAACAACAGGGGACCACTGCATTTTATGTAAAATACTACTGTTTTGTTGCTCATCATGGTAGACTTTTCCATTAGGTATCTCTTTCTATTATGCCTCTAAATAGATGATCTGTCAGGTTTTCAGCAAGTCATTTATTGTTTGGGATCCTTGTACAGATTTTATTAAGACTAACAACATGCATGTATTAAATTAAATGTTAATTTAATATATTATGTGCGAGAACAGTGCCTTTTGGCTCAGTATTAGGAGTCTTTATTGATATCATTGCACATCCTATTTTGGTTATCTCCTCCATTATCCTTATATCTGTAAAAACTGTGATCTGCAATATTTCTTGGTCTCAACAAAACTGAGTGATATGCCACCTTATTATTAAAAAACGGCGGCTCACTGTGGTGATGATTTAGGGAGCTTCCCTCCCTCACTCCAATATTCACAATCTCTTTTCATAAGTTAAGGAGGGGAGTTAACTTTGTCATTCCTAGGACATGTTAAGTGATAAAGTTTTTTCTGAGACTAAGTTACTGCAATCCAATACTGAGAAAAATCTTAATTTTTACAATTTTTTTTAAAATAAAATGATTCAGGAGAAATAAGAACCATACCAGTCAACCATCTATTTCTTAAATTGTGAATGTTGCATTGTTTAATCTCTGCTTTTGTAAGCCCAGTGCCTTAGTGAAGGGGAGATACACTATTATGGCCTTGATCAAATCAGGTAACTTCTCTGGGTCTAAAAGCGAGTTTCCTCATTTATAAAATTATTTAGGCAAGGTAAAATTTTCCCAAGGGTTAGTTTGTGCCACCCAGGGAACTTCCAAGGAATATTACCCAGGTGAAATGGACCTAAAAGCAAAGTTTTCCATTGTCAAATACATTTGGAAAACATTACACATGAAATGTTCCTTCTCATGGTTCCTGTTAAACACTGACATATTAAAAGTCCATTCATCTGACCCCTTATTTCTTTTTATTTTATGTATTATTTAGTAACACCTGCAATATTTATGGGAAAAGAATAAACTGACTCAAGGTGATACCTGACATTGAAACATTTCTGATATAGCAGAGATAAACTCTAGCAAAAACGAAATTAGTAATCAAAAATCTTACTTCAAGTCATTCCAGAACAAAAAAAATAAAAATAAATTTATTTATTTATTAGTTCTGGAATGACTTGTTACTAAATTTTCCTTCAACACAAAATCTCAATCCTATAAAACTGTATTAGAACAGAAGAATGAGGAAAACTGCCTAATTCATTTTATGGGGTTAGTATGCCCGTGATAACAAAACCAGAAAAATACAGCATAAGAAAAATAAAGTAAAATGAAACAGCATTAAAAAAACAAAACAAAACAAAACACAACTACAGTCTAATCTCAATTAACCAAAAAAAAAAAAACCCAAACCTGCTGTGGTTGAGTGGATTCCGACACATAGCAACCCTATAGGTCAGAGTAGAACTGCCCCACAGGGTTTTCAAGGAGTGCCTGGTGAATTTGAACTGCCGACCTTTTGGTTAGCAGCCATAGCTCTTAGCCACTACACCACCAGGGCTGGGCAATGAATAAGGAGGTCTGAAGAAGAACTGATGCTTTTGTATTATGGTATTGGCGAAGAATATTGAATATACCATGGACTGCCAGGAGAATGAACAAATCTATCCTGGAAGAGGTATAGCCAGAGTGCTCCTTTGAAGAGGGGATGGTGAAACTTTGTCTCATGTACTTTGGATATGTTACAAGCAGGGACCAGTCCTTGGAGAAGGACACCATGCCTGCTAGGGTAGAGGGCCAGCAAAAAACAGGAAGACCCTCAATGAGATGGAGTGACACAGTGGCTGCAACGATGGCCTCAAATATAGCAAAAATTGTGAGGATGGCATAGGACTGGGCAGTGTTTCATTGTGTTGTACTTAGGGTTGCCATGAGTTGGAACTGGCAGGATGGCACCTAACAATCACAACATGTATGTATCAAAACATCTTCCATTTTAACATTCTTCACATGTGCAGTTCAGTGACATTATGTTTATCATGGTAGCCAACCATCACCCATTTCCAAATTTTTCTATTACCCTTAACAGAATCTCACTCTCCCCTAAGCAATAAGATCAGCTTTTCTCCTTCCACCTACTTCTGGTTGTTGTTTTAGCTACCCATGAGCCTCAACTCATAGCTTGGTGATCCACGGGTTTTCATTGGCTGATTTTTGGAAATAGATCACCAGGCCTTTCTTTCAAGTCTTAGTCTAGAAGCTTTGTTGAAACATTTTCAGCATCACAGAAATAAGCAAGCCTTTACAGAAAAATCAGTGGGCGTTGTGCCTGACCTGCATTGGTTGGGAATTGAACCTGGGATTCTCATATTTAAGGCAGGAATTCAACCACTGAACCCACCACTGCCCCCTGAGAACCACTAATAAACTTTGGTCTCTATTCACTTGCCAATTCTAGATCTTCCATATAAGTGGGATTCTTATTCCAGACTTTGAGTACTGAATCATTTCCCCTTGCAAACACATCCTCCCATCTTCTCAGATCCTTCCCTGGATATGGATAAACTGTGGTATATTCATCCAACGGAAGATTTCACAGCAGTTAAAATGAGCGAACTAGAACCACATTTCTTGCCCCGGGGGTATGAAAACATGATGGGAAGCAAGAGAAGTAAGGGCTTCTGCCAAGAGGTGTTCCATCGCCCTCCTTGGGCCTGGACACTGCCACGGTCTAGTCCTCAGCTGGCTGTGGGCTTCACTGTTCCATGGATGCAGCAGCTGCAGACTCTAAAACAACATGGAAAAAGCCTCTTCTCTAATGTTTCTTGAAAAGGAAAAGTAAGTAGGATACAAAATTATACCTCTGCTAGGTTTTAACATGGTAAAAATTATACACATGGACCGGAATTGGAAGGGAATAGAGAGAAATGAAAATAGATTTCTTTTTTTTTAATGTGTCAGTATGATAGGTAATTTTCTCCCCTTTCTTTTGCATTCCATCGATATCGTTAGGAGCCTATGTAACAAGTCATTAAAAAAATAACAGTAGGTTGTAGGAGAGATAGAATCAATCTAGAATCAATCTGTAATCTTTCTGGTAATGAACAGTGAGTTTTCTCCAAGTTGATAATGGGCTTCAATTCTGCTGTCATAACCACAGCTTATCTACAATTCCAGTAGAGCCACTTCCCATGGATCACATGCTCCAGGATAAAAATGACAGAGTACGGCTGTACTATAAAGCTATCTACAATTTTAACTACAACTTGCTTTTCAAAGCCTATTACAAATTAATTACTCTATTTGTAGAGTAATGTACTCTACTGTAGGAATCATGAACAAAGGCTTCCAGTATTTCAGAGGTAGTGGCTGGAGTGGGTGCAGACAGACTGTTTCCCCCAAATGATTAGGGTGTGAAGATCCTGGTTGATTGAATGAATGTAGGCCAATAAATGATGTCCTGAGAAGGCAATAAGGTGCTGCGGGGGGTCAAAGTGTAACATCTGGTCAACATGATAGGCTTTGGAGGTCACAAGTCCTGGGTTCCAGTCCTAGTTCTGCCACTGGACCTTGTTGTTAAGAGTTGTTGAGTCAGTTCTGACTCATAGCAACCCCATGTACAGTATAATGAAAATGCTATCCAGTCCTGTGCCAACCTCACAATCACTGCTATGTTGAGCCCACTGTTGCAGCCACTGTGTCAGTCCATCTTGTTGAGGGTCTTCCTCCTTTTCACAGACGCTCCAGGGGACCTTGGGCATGTTGCTTGGCCCATCTAAGTTTCACTCACCTCTCTGGTGAAGCAGGGACAATAATGCTCACCTGATAGAATGGATGTGAGCATGAAATGAGATAAAGGGTGGAGGCACCTGGCACATAGCATATGCTCAGTAAGTAGTAGCTGTTACTTTTCACTCAGTTCATTTTCATGAGCTCCGTGAGTGAGTACTGTTGCTTAACTAAGTAAGTGGGCCATTTCTGAGCAGTTCTGTAGAAAGACTAAGGGGTCCTGGTGGTGCAGTAGTTAAGTGCTCAGCTGCCAACTGAAAGGTTGGTGGTTCAAACCTACCCAGCGGCTCCACAGGAGAAAGACCTGACAATCTGCTCCTGTAAATATTATAGTCTAGGAAAACTTATGGGGCAGTTCCACTCTGTCACATGAGGTCACTCTGAATCAGAATTAACTCCGTGGCATCTAACAACAACAATAGACAGAGTAAGAATTTACATAAAATGGAATTGCCAAGAATGAGGCAGGCCTGGTGCCTGCAATTATTTGAAGGGGAACCACAACTGTGGTTATGCAATACAGCTCAACTCTTCCATCCAGGGATTTCTTCACCCAGGACAAATTCACAATATGTACCCACATAACAGGGCTGAGCTAAGATCCTCGCAACATGCAGTTGCCTCTAATGTATGAAGGCAAATCTCGCGAAGGACCGTATTTCAGCACCCCATGCGCTTCAGTTGGCAAACCATTCTTAAACCGGCAGTTTGTCAAACGTTCTCATTAACGGCAAAAGAATAAACACAAACCAAAAGGGAAGGGAGCGAGGGATCTACTGCAAAGGGGATATAAGTCTAGCCCAGGATTACGGAGCAGAATTCACAGGGTTGCGATGCAGGGTCATAGGAGTCTAGAAGAAGACTCCTGCTGGATCACCTGCCTCGTTTTCTTTTTCCAGAGTTCAAGTGTGTGTATCCACAATGACTGCCCTGTGACCATGGAAGTAAAGGGCAGGGGGATGGGGAGAAAGGATGAACTGATACTGATCCAAGCTTAGAAAAACTCGGGAGGGCAAGGCAGCTGTTTTCCTGACTGCATCTCCCACAAAATCCCTGCGAGGCACCTCTTGTTCTTTGGAATATTCCAAACCACACCCTGTTGGCACTGATCCTTAAGAGACTCCACATAAGAAACCCGCCCACCCCTCACCCCATGTGTTCAGTTTTTTCTGTCTGCCCGAACTTCGTTCATTTTTACTTAAAAAAAACAAAAACACGATAGATCTCACAGTAAACTTTTTATCTTCCTCTAGGGTATGTTCCCTCCATTGACTTAAGGCACCGTGCCCAGAAAATATTTTGAGGATGAAATTATACCAAGAATAAAATAACTTAGAGAGCCTCCACCTTTGGGGGCATGACTTCATTTCACTCATTTTAAACGGCTGCCGGTGTCTGGGATTGCTGTAGATATTTGTCCTGTTATGTCCCTGAGGGACCTCAGAAAGAGGTTTCACTGGCTGCTTGCAGGGACAGAGAAGTGATGACGATGGTGCCATGGCAAGTGCTCAGCGTGACCTCTAAGGAGATCCCAGCTCCTCTCAGCTTGAAGAGGTAGTTTAGGCAAGTTATTTTACGTCCCCTCCCCGCTTCACTCCTTCAGATTTCTTGCCTGACAAACAAGGATAGTATTTTTCTAACCTATCTCTCTTGGTTGTCACGAAAATCAAAAGAAATGACTTATATGAAGACTTTGAGAAAATATATAAATGCATCTGTAACGCATTACTATTTTCTGTCTTTGAGTTCCATTAGAAGACTTACTTCATCAGAATTCAGTTCTAGGAGTCCCTAGGTAGGACAAATAGTTAAGCGCTCGACTACTGGCTGAAAGGTTGGCAGTTTGAATCCACTCAGAGGTGCCTAGGAAGACAGGCCTGGTGATCTGTTTCCCAAAGGTCACAGCCTTGGAAACCCTATGGAGTGCAGTTCTACTCTGCACACATGGGTCGCCAGGAGTTGGAACTGGTTTGACGGCAAATAAGAACAACAACCCCAAATAGCAAGAATTAAAGTCCTAGTTTACCATAGCTGTCATCTTCCATTCATTTTGCTAAAAACTATAATCACAGAGAGAAAGAAAATAGGAATACCTGCTTAGCCCTTTCAGGATGCTAAGTCCCAGTCTCTGCCGACCATGGGCATGTCCTGCCTTGATGCCTTGAAAAGACCACATCTTTGTTTTTAGCTGCCATCCACTACCCCATCCACAACAGAACAAACACTGCCCAGTCCTCTGTCATCCCCATGATTGGTTGCGAATCAGACCATTGTGATCCATATAGTTTTCACTGCCTGATTTTCAGGCCAGGCCTTTCTTCCTAATCTATCTTAGTCTGGAAACTCTGCTGAAACCTGTTCAGCATTACAGCAACACGAAAACCACCACTGACAGACAGGTGGTGGCTGTGCAAGAGGCACCAAAAATAAAAAAAACAAACCCGTTGCTGTCAAGTCAATTCTAACCCATAGCAAACCTATAGGCCAGAGTAGAACTGCCCCGTACAGCTGCCAAGGAATGCCTGGTGGATTTGAACTGGCAACCTGTTGGTTAGTAGCCATAGCACTTAACCACTATGCCACCAGGGTCTACAGTGGCCAGAAACTGAATCCAGGACTCCCACACGGAAGACAAGAATTCTCCGACTGAATCATCACTGCCACTGGAGAAGGTTGTACAAACTCCAAAATGCCCTCTTGTCTTGCTCCCGAAGGGCCCACTGGAAGCAGTCTCAGTATCTAAGGTTCTCACTATTAGGCACCCCTTCTAGCAACATTTGGGAATCTCTTAAAATACTAACCTCAAGAAGACCTGTGAATCAGGATCCATTGGCTCCATTTCAAAGCAGTTTCCCCAGCTTGAGAAAGGTCCCCAAGGGCCCTACTGAAAATGTCCTGATCGACCACATGCAACTCACAGCTTTAGGTTTAGATTGCTAAGAGTTGAACCAAGCTGTGAGATGACTAGTTTTGGAACTCAGTTCAGTGGAGAAATTTTCCCAGTTACATCTAAATTTGAGCTCTCTACTTTGGTTGAGAGCCAAAGTCATACTAATGTACAATGATAGAAGTCAATGTTAAAGGATGAAATCTCATTTTATTTCTACATGTTTATTAATTTATTTTACTTTGTCCAGCTGGATCCAGCTACATTTCAGACTCCATTAAACTAACGAATGAGCTGCTCTAACTGCTGGACACTTGATTGATCATCCTTCTCAATGCCAAGGGCATGTCTTGGGTCAGAAATGAAATAATAATATCTAAAAAAAAAAAAAAAATCCCTACACTGTCATTTTTTTCTTTTTCCTTTTTTTTTTTTTCGAGGGGGAAGGAACATGTTGACATAAATCCCCAAGAAGACAATTTTGTAAGTCTCAGTGTAGCTGGGCTGCTATCCAGACCAAAGGAAACATCCATTCCATTTTACCTCCATCTCTCCACCAAGCAATCACCCTCAAATCAACATTGCTCAGAGTGCTTTAAATCAGCACCAAAAGAAGGATGCAGATCTGTCTGTCAGATCTGTTTTCCCTCATCCTTTTCAATTGTGCTTTTCATCTTGCAGAAAACCCTACCTACTTCCTGAGCCAAGGCAGGCTATACGTGAGGTGGCATGGCTTTACTAGCAGGAGGGGCCTGAAAAGAGCTGTGTAGCCATAAATTCTGCATCTGGTGTGCCTGGTGTGAGTGCTGGGCACCTGCAGCCTCACCAAATGGTAATCCTCTCTTTCCCTCTGCATTTGGGTCTCGGCCACATGGCTTGGCCTTCTGCCGCAGCTTCCTGATGGGACTTAAGCCCTCTGTGGAGTCACAACACTCTGGACTAAGGCCCTACAGGTTGCCTGGCTCTGGAAAGACCTTCCCCCTAGGGAGAAAAAACATGTCCCCCTACTCTCTTTTCTCTCTTCCCCTTCTTTCCCGACAACTGGCTTGTCTTCTGTCTGAACACAGATACCCAGAGGAATTTCACTGTACTACTGAGACTTAGTATTAGGAGCCAGGGTTGAGTATAGCCTGGTTGAGGTGGTGACTTGGCCAATCAGCCCCTTTTTTATCCACCAACATATAAGATAGGAGCAGAGAATATTTTCATCTCTAAAAACTTGTATAACCCTGATCTGATCCACACCCCATACAGACATGGACCCTAAGGCCCAAGACAAAAGCTGAGGCAAGACTTTAAGATTCATTCTTCACTCATCAATTTATTCAATATAATATTCAATACTATTCATTAAACAGTCACTGAAAGCCTATTATGTACAAGAGGGCTGTTGTATGGGCAGGTGTGGTTGTACTCTCATTCAAGAGATTTTTCCACTTCAATGTTAAGTCCCAACATTCCCAAGATAAAAAATATTGGCATATCAAAAAATGGAATGGTCACAACAATGAGCTGTCCCACTATTAAACCTCAGGATCTATGTGTAACAACAGTGATGGACTGATGGACAGAAGTAAGATTAACTTTTCCCTCCGCAATCTGGGAGTCCTTGGGTAGCGCAAATGGTTAACGCCCTTGGCTGCAATTGAAAGACTAGATGTTCAAGCACACCCAAAGGTACCTCAGAGAAAGGACTGGTGATCTACTTCTGAAAAATTGGCCATTGAAAACCCTGTGGAACACAGTTCTACTCTGACATAATAGAGGTCACCATGAGTCGGAGTCAACTCAACAGCAATTGGTTCAACTGGCTTCAGCCATCTGCAGAAACTGCTTCTGGTGTATGGTTACAGAAGTGAGTCCTTGCTCCCACCATCTTTAAAACTTTCTGTACTCCATGGTTTGTGGATTTTAAATAGGTATGGTGGGGGGCAGGGAGAGCAGAGGGAAAGGACAAACTCATACCTGGAAAAAGGGACAGGAAGAGTCTATGGTGGAAAAATTCCTTGAGCTTTAGCTGATGAGACCTTTGATGCCAATATTTCAAAAGCTCTGTTATCATCCAGGCTCCTAGATAATGGTGGTCTGGCAAGTCTTCAATCCAGCCTTTTCTTGTTAGTCCACAGACCACAGACTGGGCACAATATTCCATGGAGCCTTAAAACAATAATCCTCAACACAATGTTACAAAACTTACGCAGTCATGAGAAGATGGGGCCTGGTAAAATGTAGCTCACTCAAATAGGGCTTGCACTATATTATGATAAAATCGCTTCTGCACTCCTTCCTGTATATTTCTTCCGTTCTCACACTGCCAGTTTCCAGATGCCCATTCACTTACGTAACTATTATTTCAAAATGATGGCAGAGTCCAGAGGTCTCACTCAGCCTCCTCTGTGATGATTAAAACTGTTTTCTCATCTATCTCTGTTTCACATACATACATCGTATGAATCACTTTATCTGTATAATTTGAATTTCATGGCAATAATCACTTATCAGAAAAAAATGTACTTCAATTTCAAAATTACATACATATGTGTATGTGCATATACGCCTATATCCACCACACATCTGGCTTGTGCGTTGCTATGATGCTGAAAGCTATGCCCTCAGTATTTCAAACATCGGCAGAGTCTCCCATGGTGGACAGGTTTCAGTGGAGCTTCCAGACTAAGGCAGTCTAGGAAGAAAGGTCTGGCGATCTTCTTCTGAAAATCAGCCACTGAAAACCCTTTGAAGCATAACAGAATACTGCCTGAGATAGTGCTGGAAGATGAGCCTTCCAGGTTGGAAGTTATACTCAAAATAAACAGTGACGATAACAGTGGACTTCAGCATACCAGCGGCCATGAAGATGGTGCAGGATTGGGCAACATTTCATTGTTCATGGGGTCACTGGCAACTAACAACAACAACATGCATACACACACATTCCCAAAGGCAAGTAAATAAATATATCCCATTCATTTTTGTTTTCACATTCAGACAATGAAAAAAAAATCTAATTGTAACAATCATTTTTTTAGCATATCTATGTGAGGTGCTGGAAACCCTGGTGGTATAGTGGTTAAGTGCTATGGCTGCTAACCAAAAGGTCGGCAGTTCAAATCCACCAGGTGGTGCTTGGAAACTCTATGGAGCAGTTCTACTCAGTCCTATATGGTCGCTATGAGTAGGAATTGACTAGACAGCAATGGGTATGGGTATGTGAGGTGCCTTGTCAGTTGCACAGATCTTCATTATAACACTCTAAGGCAGGTACTGTTATTCTTCTCATTTTACATATTAAGACATTAAAGCTAGGAGAGGTAAACCTTAGTGGCAGAGCAACAGACAGATGAAACTCAGCCCTTTCGGACTCAAGAGCCTAGGTTCTTAATGACTGAGTTGTACTTTCTGTCTTGGCAAAACAGAGAGATGGGTGGAAGGAGAAGGGCAGACCTATTCCAGGAGGGTGTGTTAGGAAGCAATCAAGACTTTCAAATCTTGAGCAGGACCACCCCCACTCCACCCCCACAGTATCTACCCACACACAAATTTACTTTGTAGTTGGGAAATTTACCCAGCCCATTCTTGCATTGATTTGGTCCACTTCATTATCAACTCTCTTGAGCTTGGTGACCCTCTCTAGTTGTCTTTAAAAAAGTCTCACACAACGATCAAGTATAATTGGGATAATGGCCATTCTGAGGTGGTAGAAATAGATCTATTTCCTTGGCTAACTGGATGTTCATCCAGTATATTCCAGTATGCCAGAGAGTGGCCTGGAAACAGCATTAAAGAGAGAGCTAGATCTTGACATTCCCCCCCAAAAGCAGCTTTCTAACTCTAGTAATTGAGGCGCCAGCTACAGGTGAATTAATGCATGAGTGAATTCTACATTATCACCTTTTCTTCTAATCCTGTTGTGTTCTTTGTCCTCAGTCATAAGACCCAGGCTTCTATCTTTTCTCAGAGTTTGCACTCTTACATTTTACTCCTCAGGAAGGCAGAAAAAAGTGTATGTTGGATGAACTTCCCTCTGGCTGCACCCTATGCAAGTGAAATATACTTGTGTCATTAACTAAGTTTGAAATTAAAAGTAAAAGAAGGAGCTAATGCGATTGACAGAACTTTTCTGTCCAGACAATAAAAAAGAAGGGAGACCGAAAAATTCAGAGCTTAGAGCTACTAGATTGCAAACAACCATCCTTCCTTGAGTCTATCTACCATGTTCTATACTTTCCTCAGACAAGTTCCTTATTTTGAGGCACAAGAATTCTCAGGGCTTACAATTATTTTCAAATATGAACTTTTATTGAATAATACACCTGGAGAAGAAAATTCTGGAAGATAAAAGAGGGTTCTAAACCATCAACCTTCGTAAAATTTTTAAATGTCCCCTGGATGTTGTTGCAGCCATATTTTAGGAAGATAAGAAAAATGGGACATCTGCTCAGTAAAACTTTAGGCAGAAAAAGATGAACTCTTAGATTAAGCCAATTGTCCATAGGCAGTATCTCTTGGCTTTCTTTAATGATTCAGAAATAGAGTTTCCTTCTCCTCCTCAAGTGATTTTGGCACCTTTGCTCTACATTACTTTTGGAAAGAGCAAAGTTATTTAATTAAAATCAAACTTAGATGATTTGGGTTAGGACTCCACTCTGCTAACGGCACTAATATTTCATTGAGTTGTAGTCTATGTAAGTGAGAAAGTAAATACTTAACCTTCCTTGAAATATTTTCAATTGCTTTTTTACGAGGTTGTTGTTGTTGTTAGGTGTTGTCAAGTCGGTTCTGACTCACAGTGACCCTATGAACCACAGAATGAAACACTGCCCTGTCTTGCACCATCCTTAAAATCATTGTTATGCTTGAGCCCATTGTTGGAGCCACCGTGTCAATCCATCTCATTGAGGGTCTTCCTCTTTTCTGCTGACCCTCGACCTTTCCAAGGATGACATCCTTCTCTAGGAACTGATCCCTCCTGACAACATGTCCGAAGTATGTAAGATGCAGTTTCGCCATCCTTGCTTCCAAGGAGCATTCTGGTTGTACTTCTTCCAAGACATTTTTATGAAGAGATCAGATTTAAAAAAAAAAAAGTTATTGGCAGGAACATTTTTTTAAAGTTTTTTTTTTTTTCCATCCGATCTCCTTTTTTGAGGAGATTGGATAAAAAAAAAAAGAATTTAATGAAAAATGTGTTGCTGCCAATGACAAAAAATAATTATGTTTTTGGACACGTAAACATGAAATATAGAAAACAAATGTTTTGGTAAAATTTGTCTTTTTGGCACTGATTTAGCTGGCAACCAAAAGTGTTTTCCTGGGGAATAAAAGGTTTTGTGGAAGAAATCTTCCTTATCCTAAAACTGACGGATTACAGAATCTAAGTTGTAGAGCCAAGAATGAGAATCTATTTTTCTATCTAAATCAGGAGACGCTTAGTTTTAAATGCTTCTCTGAAATTGTCTTTGTGTTGGCAGCTGCATTACCCACGCCACTCCTACACCCCTGCCAATAAACCACACTCAAATCGGTCAGGATTCTGCCGGATCTAGAATACTGACACTTTGACCAGAGGAAGTAAAGCACATTCAGATCAATTTAACTACCTTTATGTCATCTGAGTCTTCAGTTTTTAGTGAATTTGATGGACCTGGTCCAAAACATTTTAAAAGTCAGAATGGCCTACGTTGCATTTTCCCTACCGTCAGACTTGGAGCAAAACAGAGGAAGTCTTAATATAATAACAACAACAGTAAAAAAAACCTCTATAAAAACTTTTTCTGTTTATTCAATTCTAGAAGAGGAAGCTTCCATAAATAACAACCTGGAGATAAAGAAAGGGTATATTTTTAAAGTCATTGAGGCACACAGTATACAAAAAACCAAATGAAACCCATTGCCGTTGAGTCAATTCCGACTCATAGCGATTCTATAGGACAGAGTAGAACTGCCCAATAGAGTTTGCAAGGAGCGCCTAGTAGATTTGAACTGCCAACCTTTTGGTTAGCAGCTATAGCACTTAACCATACCAGGGTTTCCACACAGTGTAGTAGAATGGAAATAACATTTCAAGAGTCCTGGAGTTGCAGGGAGGCCCAAATGATTTGTGCTTCACTACTAACTTTTACTAACTTAAAGGCTGGCAGTTCAGACCCACCCAGCAGCACCCATAGGAGAAAAGCCTGGAGATCTACTTCTATAAAGATTATAGCCATGAAATCCCATGGAGTAGTTCTACTCTACAACACACGGGGTTACCAGGAGTCAGATTCAACTTTATGACGCCAAGTTTTGTTTTGTGTGTTTGAACTTGCACTCTAGCTCTGTAATTTAACTGTATGATACACCTCTTGAGCCTCAGTGTCTTCATCTGAAAGATGAGTCTATAATCCTTCTCCTATCTACATCACATGATTGTTACATAACAAGAGTTATTGTGGGTACAAGTGTCTTATAAATATTAAAGTACCAAATCATTTTCCTATTAATATCATTTTTTCAGTGTTTTTAAAAAAATTTTTTTTTATTGGTGTTGGTGGTGGTTAACGTTATTATTGTTGTTCTTAAGGATGACCGCCTCCCAGGAGAACAATTTCAATTTTGACTGGGATTCCAGTGACAATAATCAATGCTACTTAAGTAATCTTTGTGTCATATAATCAGGTCCAATTAGAACACTAGGTAATTAATAGTCTCTATTCTTTGATCCTGACAAGACAAATGATCAAAGCATTCTCGACAGTCAATGAGCCTGACCCACTTTAAAGACATAAACCATCTTATTACTTTTCTCTAGAGTGATTGCCCAAATCAAGGAGGGGGCAGGGTCAGGCATGCCAACAGAATTAGCCAAGAAGGCATCTGCTAGTTAAAGCAAATTGCCGGAATGTTAAGTGTCCCCAAATGTGTGTATTTAAAATATATACGTAACTCCCGTTCTACATAATGGTAATAATTTAGGAAGGTAGAAGAGGAGAGATGGACAGATGATAGACAAGCTGATGAACAGAAAGATACAAAGATAGACGATAGATAGATACGTTGCTGTTGTTGTTACGTGCCATAAAGTTGGTTCCAAATCATAGTAACCCCACGTACAACACAATGAAACATTGCCGGGTCCTGCTCCATCCTCACAGTTCTTGCTAAGTTTGAGCTCATTGTTGCAGCCACTGTATCAATCCATCTCATCAAGGTCTTCCTCTTTTTCGCTGACTCTCTAACTTCCCAAGCATGATGTCCTTCTCCAGGGACTGGACCGTCCTGACGACATGTCCAAAGTACGTGAGATGAAGTCTTGCCAGTCTCACTTCCAAGGGGCGCGCTGGCTGTTCTTCCAAGATAGACTTGTTCGTTCATCTGGCGGTCCACGATATGTTCAATATCCTTCACCGACACCATAATTCAACCGCATTAATTCTTCTTCCGTCTTCCTTATTTATTGTTCAGCTTTTGCATACATATGAGGCAACTGAAAATACCATGGCTTACGTCAGGCGCACCTTAGTCTTCAAAGTGACATCCTTGCTTTTTAACACTTTAAAGAAGTCTTTTGCAGCAGATTTGCCCAATGCACTCTGGCATTTGATTTTTTTTTTTTTTAATAATTTTCATTGTGCTTTAAGTGAAAGTTTACAAATCAAGTCAGTCTCTCACACAAAAACTCATATACACCTGCTACACACTCCCAATTACTCTCTCCGCAATGAGACAGCCCGCTTTCTCCCTCCACTCTCTCTTTTCGTGTCCATTTCGCCAGCTTCTAACCCCCTCTACCCTCTCATCTCCCCTCCAGGCAGGAGATGCCGACATAGTCTCAAGTGTCCACCTCATCCAAGAAGCTCACTCCTCACCAGCATCCCTCTCCAACCCACTCTCCAGCCCAATCCCTGTCTGAAGAGTTGGCTTCAGGAATGGTTCCTGTCCTGGGCCAACAGAAGGTCTGGGGGCCATGACCACCGGGGTCCTTCCAGTCTCAGTCAGACCATTAAGTCTGGTCTTCTTATGAGAATTTGGGGTCTGCATCCCACTGCTTTCTTGCTTCCTTAGGGGTTCTCTGCTGTGTTCCCTGTCAGAGCAGTCATCGGTTGTAGTCAGGCACCATCTAGTTATGGTTTCAGGATGAAGTAGTCTCTGGTTCATGCGGCCCTTTCTATCTCTTGGGCTCATAATTATCTTGTGTCCTTGGTGTTCTTCATTCTCCTTTGATCCAGATGGGTTGAGACCAATTGATGCATCTTAGATGGCTGCTTGCTAGCATTTAAGACCCCAGACGCCACTCTTCAAAGTGGGATGCAGAATGTTTTCTTTACAGATTTTATTATGCCAATTCACTTAGCTGTCCCCTGAAACCATGGTCCCCAGACCCCTGCCCCTGCTACACTGGCCTTCGAACATTCAGTTTATTCAGGAAACTTCTTTGCTTTTGGTTTACTCCAGTTGTGCTGACCTCCCTGTACTGTGTGTTGTCTTTCCCTTCACCTAAAGTAGTTCTTAACTACTATCTAATTAGTGAATGCCCCTCTCCCACCCTTCCTCCCTCCCCCCTCTCATAACCACAAAAGAATGTTTTCTTCTCAGTTTAAACTATTTCTGAAGTTCTTATAATACTGGTCTTATACAATATTTGTCCTTTTGCAACTAATTTCACTGAGCATAATGCCTGCCAGGTTACTCCATGTTATGAAATCTTTCACAGATTCCTCACTGTTCTTTATCGATGCGTAGTATTCCTTTGTGTGAATATACCGTAGTTTATTTATCCATTCATCCATTGATGGGCACCTTGGTTGCTTCCATCTTTTTGCTATTGTAAACAATGCTGCAAGAAACATGGGTGTGCATATATCTGTTCGTGTAAAGGCTCTTATTTCCCTAGGATATATTCCAAGGAGTGGGATTGCTGGATCATATGGTAGTTCTATTTCTAGCTTTTTAAGGAAGCACCAAATCAATTTCCAAAGTGGTTGTACCATTTGACATTCCCACCAACAGTGTATAAGTGTTCCAATCTCTCCACAGCCTCTCCAACATTTATTCTTTTGTTTTTTGAATTAATGCCAGCCTTGCTGGAGTGAGATGAAATCTCATTGTAGTTTTGATCTGCATTTCTCTAATGGCTAATGATTGTGAACATTTCCTCATGTATCTGTTAGCTATCTGAATGTCTTCTTTAGTGAAGCGTCTATTCATATCTTTTGCCCATTTTTTAATTGGGTTATTTGTGTTTTTGTAGTTGAGGTTTTTCAGGATCACGTAGATTTTAGAGATCAGGAGCCGATCAGAAATGTCACAGCTAAAAACCTTTTCCCAGTCTGTGGGTAGTCTTTTTACTCTTTTGGTGAAGTCTTTGGATGAGCATAGGTGTTTGACTTTTAGGAGCTCCCAGTTATCTAGTTTTTCTTCTGCATTCTCAATAATGTTTTGTATACTGTTTATGCCACGTATTAGGGCATTTGATTTCTTGACTGCTGCTTCTATAGGCATTGATTGTGGATCCAAGTAAAATGAAATCCTTGACAACTTCAATCTTATCTCCGTTCATCATGATGTTGCTTATTGGTCCAGTTGTGAGGATTTTTGCTTTCTTTATGCTGAGGTATAATCCATACTGAAGGTTGTGGTCTTTGATCTTCATCAGTAAATGCTTCAAGTCCTCTTCATTTTCAGCAAGCAAGGTTCTGTCATCTGCAAAATGCAGATTGTTAATGAGTCTCCCTCTAATCCTGATGCCCCGTTCTTCTTTATACAGTTCAGCTTCTTGGGCTACTTGCTCAGCATGATACACAGATGGAATAAGTATAATGAAAGGATACAACCCTCATGCACACCCTTCCTAATTTTAAACCCTTGTTCTGTTCGAATGACTGCCTCTTGGTCCATGTATATGTTCCCCATGAGCAAAATTCAGTGTTCTGAAATTCCTATTCCTCACAATGTTACCTGTAATTTCTCATGAGCCATACAGTTAAATGCTTTTGCATAGTCAATAAAACATAAGTAAACATCTCTCTGGTATTCTCTGCTTTCAGCCAGGATCCGTCTGACATCAGCAATGCTATCCCTTGTTCCATGTCCTCTTCTAAATTTGACTTGAATTCTTGGCAGTTCCCTGTCAATGTTCTGCTTCAGCCATTTTTGAACTATCTTAAGCAAAATTTTACTTGCATGTGACATTAATGATATTATTCGAAAATTTCCACAGTCTGTGGGGTTTCCTTTCTTTGGAATGGACACAAATATGGATCTCTGCCAGTTGGTTGGCCAGGTAGCTGTCTTCCAAATTTCTTGGCATAGATGAGCAAGTACCTTCAGTGCTACAATAGTTCATTGAAGAACCCCAATTAATATTCCGTCAATTCCTGAAGCCTTGTTTTTTGCCATTGCATTCAGTGCAGCTTGGACTTCTTTCTTCAGTACTATTGGTTCTTGATCATATGCTATCTCCTGAAGTCACTGAATGTCAACTAATTCTTTTTGGTATGGTGGCTCTGTGTATTTCTTCCACCTTCTTTTGATGTTTCTTGCATCATTTAATATTTTGCCCACAGAATCCTTCAGTATTGCAACTCAAGAGTTTAAAATTTCTTTAGTTCTTTCATCTGGAGAAATGCCTAGTATGTTTTTCCCTTTAGGTTTTCTAGCTTCGAGTCTTTGCACATTTCATTATAATATTTTATCTTGTCTTCTCAAGCCACCCTTTGAAATCTTCTGGTCAACTCTTTTATTTTTATCATTTCTTCCACTCTCTTTAGCTACTCTGAGCTTCAGAGTCTCTTCTGACATCCATTTTGGTCTTTTCTTTCCTGTCTTTTTAATGACCTTTTGCTTCTTCATGTATGATGTCCTTGATGTTATCCCACAATTCATCTGGTGTTCAGTCATTAGTGTTCAATGTGTCAAATCTATTTTGAGATGGTCTCCAAATTCAGGTGGTGTATAATCAAGGTCATATTTTGGTTCTCGTAGACTTATTTTAATTTTCTTCAGCTTCAATTTGAACTTGCATATGACCAATTGCTGGTCTGTTGTGCAGTTGGCCCCTGGTCTTGTTCTGACTGATGATATTGAGCTTTTCCATTGTCTATTTCCACAGATTTAGTCTATTGATTCCTGTGTATGCTATCTGGCAAGGAATTAAAAAAAAAAAAAAAAACCCAAACCCACTGTCGTCGAGTTGATTCTGACTCATAGTAAGGAATGGATATATATAAAAATAAATAAATAAATAAATAAAGAATATGCTTCCAGTAGGAAATTTTTTAAATATAATTAAGTAGGACAAATAAAAAACTACTTTAAATTCAATACTTAGAGATAATAAATGTAAATTTTTGACACTTATTAATATTCCTTGAAGTACAGTGTTTTAGTTACCTACTGCTGCTGAAGATCATTCAAAAATGGCTGCAGCAGTATGGCAACAGGCAACTGCCAGAAATT
The DNA here is from genome assembly GCF_024166365.1 of Elephas maximus indicus. NCBI lineage: Eukaryota > Metazoa > Chordata > Mammalia > Proboscidea > Elephantidae > Elephas > Elephas maximus. The sequence continues at coordinate 17,662,091 of NC_064827.1, read as the reverse complement.
CAGGCTGGTTTCAGAAGAGGACGTGGAACCAGGGATACCATTGCTGATGTCAGATGGATCCTGGCTGAAAGAAGAGAATACCAGAAGGATGTTTACCTGTGTTTTAGTGACATTGCAAAGGCATTCAACTGTGTGGATCATAACAAATTATGGATAACATTGCAAAGAATGGGAATTCCTGAACACTTAATTGTGCTCATGAGGAAACTTGACATAGAACAAGAGGCAGTTGTTCAGACAGAAGAAGGGGATACCGAGTGGTTTAAAGTCAGGAAAGGTGTGCGACAGGGTTATATCCTTTCACCATAAATATTCAATCTGTATGCTGAGCAAATAATCCAAGAAGCTGGACTATATGAAGAAGAGTGCAGCATCAGGATTGGAGGAAGACTCATTAACAACCTGCATTATGCAGATGACACAATCTTACTTGCTGAAAGTGAAGAGGACTTGAAGCACTTACTAATGAAAATCAAAGATCACAGCCTTCAGTGTGGATTGCACCTCAACATAAAGAAAACAAAAATCCTCACAACTGGACCAATGAGCAACATCATGATAAACGGAGAAAAGATTGAAGTTGTCAAGGATTTCATTTTACTTGGATCCACAATCAACAGCCATGGAAGCAGTAGCCAAGAATTCAAAGACGCATTGCACTGGGTAAATCTGCTGCAAAGGACCTCTTTAAAATGTTGAAGAGCAACGATGTCACCTTGAAGACTAAGGTGCGCCTGACTCAAGCCATGGTATTTTCAATCGCATCATATGCATGTGAAAGCTGGACAATGAAAAAGGAAGACCAAAGAAGAATTGACGCCTTTGAACTGTTATGTTGGTGAAGAATATTGAATATACCACGGACTGCCAAAAGAATGAACAAATCTGTCTTGGAGGAAGCACAACCAGAATGCTCCTTAGAAGCAAGGATGGCAAGGCTGCGTCTTACATACTTTGGACGTGTTGTCAGGAGGGATCAGTCCCTGGAGAAGGACATCATGCTTGGCAGAGTACAGGGTCAGCGGAAAAGAGGAAGACCCTCATCAAGGTGGATTGTCACAGTGGCTGCCAACAATGAGCTCAAGCATAACAACGACCGTAAGGATAGCGCAGGACTGGGCAGTATTTTGTTCTGTTGTGCATAGGGTCACTACGAGTCGGAACTGACTCGACTGCACTTAACAATAACATAGTGCTGTTGTAACAGAAATAACACAAGTGGATGGCTTTAGCAAAGAGAAATTTATTCTCTCACAGTTTAGGAGGCTCGAAGTTCAAATTCAGAGTGCCAGGTCCAGGGGAAGGCTTTCTGTGGCTCTGGGGGAAGGTCCTTGTCATTAATCTTCCCAGGTCTAGATGCATCTCAGCACAGGGGCCCCAGGTCCAAAGGATGTGCTATTCCCCTTGCTCTTGTTTCTTGGTGGTATGAGGTCCTCGTGTATCTCTGCTCACTTCTTTCTTTTATATCTCAAAAGATATTGTCTTAAGACACAACCTAATCTCGTAGATTGAGTTCTGCCTCATTAATATAACTGCCTCAATCCTGCCTCATTAACATCATAGTGATAGGATTTACAACACATAGGAAAATCACATCAGATGACACAATACCGGGAATCACGGCCCACCCAAGTTGACATATATTTTGGGGGGACACAATTCAATCCATGACACATAATTTCTTTCTTTTTTTTATCCTCAAGGCAGCAACCTCCTACACGCCATAGTAGAACTGCCTCATAAGGTTTCCAGGAAGCAGCTGGTAAATTGGAACTGCCATCCTTTGGTTAGCAGCCATAATTCTTAACCAATGTACCGCCAGGGCTCCAATATTTTACTAGTTAAATTAAACTATTTTTTTGTATATTTTTTTAACATTTATTGTTCTTTAGGTGAAGGTTTACAGAGTAAATTAATTTCTTGACCAATAATTTATGTACAAGTTGTTCTGTCACATTGGTTGCAATCCCTGCAATGTGTCAGCACTCCCCATTACCACCCTGAATTTCTTGTTTCCATCGTCCAGTTTTCTTGCTCCTTTCTGCCTTTTCATCTTTGCTTTTGGGAAGATGTAGTCCTTTTGGTCTCATATAGATGATTGTTCTAAGGAGCACTTTCCTCACAGGTGTTATTGTTTATTTTATAGGCCTGTCTATTATTTGAGTGAAAGGTTATCTCTGGGTTTGGCCTCAGCGCCAAGTTAGAAGGGTGTTTAAAGGTGTCTCAGGAGTTCTTTCAGTCTCTGTCGGTCCCGTAAGTCTGTTTTTTTTTTTTTTTTATAAACTTGAGTTTCGTTCCACATTTTTATTCCACTCTAACTAGGACCTTCTATTGCGATCCTGGTCAAAGTGGTTGGTAGTGATAGCTGGACACCATCTAGTCTTCTGGCCTCAGGCTAGTGGATGCTGTGGTTCCTTTGGACTAATTGCTTCCTTGAGTCTTTGGTTTTCTTCACTCTCCTTTTTTCCAGATGGGAAGAGATCAAAATTTGTATCTTACATGGCTGCTCACAAGCTTTTAAGACCCCAGATGTTACTCAGGAAAGTAGGATGTAGAACATTTTCTTTATGAACTATGTTATGCCAATTGGCCTACATGTCCCTTGAGAATGTGGTCCCTAGCCTTCAAGCCTAGTAACTCAGTCTCATGAGGTGTTTGGTTATGTGTAAGAAGTTTCCATGACTGTGCACCCTGTGAGCTCTACTATATATATGAATATACATGCAGCACATACAAACATATATGTAGAAAAATATCCATAGCCAAACCTGTATTTGCAGGTAGACATACTCCCACACACCATCCTACATCTTGCAGGATTGTATATGTTATTTACCATAGTTGCCTTTTATACTTGAGTACCTCTCAGTGTCTTTACTGGCCTTGGCCATGTTGTCCTGACTTCCCCCTAAATGTGTGTTGTTGCCTTTCCTTCATGAAAGTTAACACATGTCTACTAGCTAATTAGTGATTTTCCCTCCCTCTCATCCGAGGTAACCATCAAAGAACGTTTCTTTCTGTGTGTAAATCTTTTCTTAACTTTTTATAATAGTGGTCTTGTACAATATTTGTCCTTCTGTGACTGACTTATTTCAGTCAGCTTAATGTCCTCCAGATTCATCCATGTTGTGAGATGTTTCACAGATTCATCATTATTTTTTTATCATTGTGTATTATTCCATTGTGTGTGTGTACCACAGCTTGTTTATCCTTTCATCTATTGATGGGCATTTAGGTTGCTTCCATCTTTTTGCTGTTGTGAATAATGCTGCAGGGCACATGGGTGTGAATATGTCACAGCCCTTACTGTTCCAGGATATATAGCTAGAAGTGCAATTGCTGGTACTTCTAGCTTTTTAAGGAAGCACCATACCGTTTTCCGTAGCAGTTGTACCATTTTACATTCCTACCAACAGTGTATAAGAGTTCCAATCTCCCTACAGCATTTGTTGTTTTCTACTTTTTTGATCAGTGCCATTCGTGCTGGGGTGAGATGGTATCTCACTGTAGTTTTGATTTGCATCTCTCTCATGGCTAACGATCATGAGCATCTCTTCGTGTGTTTGTTAGCCACTTGAATGTCTTCTTTGGTGAAGTATCTGTTCATATCCTTTGCCCATTTTTTAATTGGGTTGTCTTTTTGTTGCTAAGGTGCTGAAATTGTCTATAAATTTTAGAGATTAGAAGCTTGTTGGATATGTCATAGCCAAAAGTTTTCTCCCAGTCAATAGGTTCTTTGGTAAAGTCTTTTGATGAGCATCAGTGTTTAATTTTTAGGAGGTCCCAGTCATCGAGTTTATCTTCTGCTGTTTGTGCATCTTTAGTTATGCCTGATATTCTATTTATGTCATGTGTTAGGGCCCCTAGCATTGTCCCTATTTTTTCTTTCATGATTTTTATACTTTTAGATTTTACATTTAGGTCTTTGATCCATTTTGTGTTAGCTTTTGTGCATGGTATGAAGTATGGATCTTTTTTCATTTTTTCTTCAAATGGACATACAGTTTTGACAGCCTCATTTGTTAAAGACACTTTCTCTTCTCCATTTAGTGGATTTTGACCCTTTGTCAAAGATCAGCTGTCCACAAGTGGATGGATTTACTTCTAGGTTCTCAATTCCTTTCCATTGGTCTATGTGTCTGTCATTGTACCAGTACCAGGCTGTTTTGACTATAGTGGCTGTATATCTGAGATTGGCAAGCATGAGGCCTCCTACTTTGTTCTTCTTCTTCAGTAATGCTTTGCTTATCTGGAGCTTCTTTCCTTTCCATATGAAGTTGGTGATAAGTTTTTCCATCTCATTAAAGATTGTTGCTGGAATTTGGATCAGGATTGCATTATATTTGTAGATCGCTTTGGGTATTATTGACTTCTTCACAATGTTAAGTCTTCCTATCCATCACCCAGTGCCATCGAGTCATTCTGACTCCATAAGCATGGTATGCTTTTCCATTTTTTGTAGGTCTCTTTTGTTTTTTTGCAGTAGTGATTTGTAGTTTTCTTTGTATAAGTCTTTTATGTCTCGTAGTTAGATTTATTCCTAAGTGTTTTACCTTTTGGGGGCTACTCTAAATGGTATTGTTTTCCTGATTTCCTTTTTGGAGTTATCTTTCTTAGTGTAGAGAAATCCAACTGATTTTTGTATGTTGATCTTGTACCCTGCCACTTTGCTAAATCCTTCTATTAGTTCCAACAACTTTCTTGTAGAATCTCTGGGATTTTCTAAGTATGTGATCACACCATCTGTGAATAGGGATAGTTTTACTTCTTCGTTACAAATTTGTATGTCCTTTATTTCCTTTTCTTGCCCTATTGCTCTATGGCTTGCAGTACAATATTGAATAAGAGTGGTGATAAAGGGCATCCTTGTCTGGTATCCGTATGCATAGTTTCTTATTGTTTTACATAATTAAATTATATGATATATTGGATTTTTCAAGAGACTTTATGGGGACATTTTTATGAAACAAAATGCATATATTTTAAACGTACAATTTCATGATTTTTGACAAAAATACACTTCCGTGTAACCACTATCTTTATCAAAATACAAAACATTTACATCCCCCCAAAAGGGTCCCTTGTGCAGCTTCACTGATAATCCCCTATTAACAACATTACAGACTACAAGCTGGTCTGCTTTGTCATCACAGATTAGTTTTCTTCTTCTAGAAATTGATATATAGAAACACACGTTATGTATTTTTTTGTGTGTAGTGATTTTCACTTAGCATAATGTTTTGGGGATTCCTTCATGTATCAATAGTTTGTTATTTTTATTGTCCAGTAGCTGTCCATTGTATGGATACATTATGATTTGTTTTTCCATTCACATTGTGAGGAACATTTTGATTGTTTCTAGTTTTTTGCTACAAATATTCATATAGTATACATACAACTTTGAACGATGCTCTTTTTACTTAATATAGAATAGGCACATTTATCAGTTACCTTTAAATCTTCAGAAATGTCATTTTTAAATGTCCGCTCAATATTTCATTCAGTGTATATACTGTAATTTACTTAAAGGTCACCTATTATTTGTACATTTTAGTTATTTCTAATTGTTTCCTTTTATAAATAATAATATGAGGGACATCTTTGCTTTTTCTCTATTTTAGTTGCCAGTGAAGTTTTTGGATCAGTCCAAACTCAAGCTGACACAAAAAATTTAAAGAAAATGGTCAGTAATGCTCTATTCATTCTTCAGTCTAATGTAACTAAAACATTGGATAGTCTACTAGGATAATTAAAAATGCATTCTAAATTTTGAAAGCTTTCTAAAGAGTTCCCTCTCTCCTAGCTTCTCTTGCTAAGAGCTTCTGAAGACCATTAGTTTTGTTTGCTATTTTTTTCCCTTTTCAGTTGACAATCGCCTTGATGAATAGAGGAAGCAACCCACCTAGACTCTCTTTCGATTAATTGGAAGGAAGGAAGCTGTTCAGTGAGGCCAAATGTGTAGGTGTTGAGCATTGTTTGTTTTTTCTAAGCTCGAGAAATGTGCTTTTACAACATGGCAGTCAAGCCCCACTTCAAAGAAGCAAAATATAGAATAACAGAACAAAAAAAGAAAATCCTTTTCAGAGCCAAGAAAAAAAAAAAAAAAGATCAAAACAAAGCATCAAAGGTAAAGCCTATAGTGACAAAACTGCTGGGAACTGAAGCATTTTGAAATACACCTGCGTTTGTGCTAATTGAAAAACTCATATTCACAACCTCAGCAGTCCTTAAACAAGCAATATACTTAATACGAGTTTCTGTTCTAATTGTTCTCCCCAGTATCATTTTCCTGAGACAAAGGGCACACCAAGTCCATTCAGACACTTCATCTTTTTAAAGAACAAGGCCATGCTCAAGGTGTTGAAAATTTACAGGTAATTTTCTCCAATTTATCTCTCTGTTTTTTATACCAAGAGATGGATTCTTGAAATATGCCTTCCCTCAATTCTTCTCTGCAATTGCTGTGGTCATACGTATTCTTCACTATCTTAACGTTTGCATGTCTTCTCTCTCCTTGCAGGGTTGTACAGTATGTTGTCAGATTTTGTCTAATCCATGCTTCTCTCTTCTTTTGGATTTTCAGGGAACTACTACTCACTGAAACCAGATTACGTGGTCCTGGTGCTGTTGACACTATCAATACCTATCTAACCAGCAACGGAAGTTATAAGATCCAAGGTGGGCAACTGTAGTTACTCACACACTGAACAATGATGATTCGCCTAAAATGATAGCACCTCATGCAAAATAGGCCATAACCCCTTCCATCCAGCAGTATGTTGGAGTTGGTTAGTGAGCTCATACTGGCTCACAAGAGCTGATTGCTATATTTTCAAGATTTTTTGTTGGTAAGTTGTTGGTAGGTTGAAATCAGCCATTGTGGAGGTATTTACACCACAAAAGCTGCCAAGTGCTCCATTTGGGTTTTTGCTTTTTTTTTTTTTTTTTTTTTCCTTTTAATCACTGAAAGCAGTGTGTAAAGATTTACCTGCTAAACCATGAGCTAGGTGTTGAAAGGTGGGGGAAATATTCTTTACCATCTTTCCTTCCCAGAATGTATCCTATGGGTGCTTAATAAATGCTTGTTGAGTCACACCATCAGGCTTTGATTATAGTGACAGTGTTAAAATGAGATGTGGTGGTGTCTGGATGGCAGCCAGGGGTTAGGATGCCATCTTTTAGAGGCCTAAGATCTCACTTCTGCAGTAGAGCATTGAGTCATCAGGCTTTAGAATCAGGAACCTGAGTTCAAATCCTACTCTGGCACCCACAATCTCACTTGGGCATGTTCCCAAAGCCTAGACTCAGGATGGTTGTGCTTTAATGATACTTGGTAGAGAGGCATAACCTTTCCCAGAAGGGGAATTCCCTTCCTCCTCACCACCATGTGCTTCCTAGAATCCACTAAATGTATTGGTATATATATATATACATATATATTTAAATTCTGAAATTCTTGGCAATGGATTTCTAGGCCACATTGTGTCTGCTGATAAATACCTTGCATATGTCTAGCACTTTTTACTTTTCAAAACATTTCCTACTTCTTATCACATTTGATCTGATACTGGAAATTCAGGCTACATCTGAGATGGCATTCATCTCATGGTAGATAACAGGAAGAAACAGGTCCAATGAGAGTAACAGCTTGGAGACATCTTTCTGACGTTTGGAAGGACCTGTGATTTGTGGATGCCAGCAACATCTTTTGTTCATAAAGCTCCTTATAAAGTTTTCATGGGTTACAAACCCATTAACACGCATCTGATTACACAGCCCAGCAAGATGGCAAGTTCTGAACCCAACTCATCCCTACAGCTCTTGATGGATAGATCAATAGATAGGTACATAGATAAAAATCAAAAACCAAACCCATTGGGACAGAGTCGAACTGCCCCATAGGGTTTCCAAGGAGCACCTGGTGGATTCAAACCTCCAACATTTTGGTTAGTAGCCATAGCTCTTAACCACAATGCCACCAGGGTTTCCGGTACATAGATGCAGACATGAAAATATAGATCCATATAGAGACACACTTGCACACATAAAGGCCCAGGTGCAGAACAAAATCTCTTCTTCAGTAAATGCCACAGCCTAGTTAGTTTGGGAATTCTAATGCCTTAACCTAGTTATAGACCAGGAGATCAGACTTAGTCTTCTCTGTCCAAGTCATTAAATGTTTATTGAACACTGACCAGGCCTTTATCATGTGCCCACCACAGGGACAAGGGGGTGCAACTGGTCCCATCCAGACCACACGGCTTATGAGTGGGGAACAGTCCACAAGCAAAGACAAGAATATTTTTATTAATAGAAAGAACAATGGTTCCATCAACTGATGAATAGATAAACAAAATGTGGTATATTCATGCAATGAAGTATTATTTGGCCATAAAAAAGGAATGAAGTACTGACACAAACTACAATATTGATGAATCTCAAAAACATTACGCTAAATGAAAAAAAGCCAGAGACAAAACACCATGTATTGTGTGATTACATCTATATAAAATATCCATAATAAGAAAAACAATAGAGATAGAAGGCAGAGGTAGGAATGGTGAATGAACTGCTTAATGATTTCTCTTTCGGGTGATGAAAAAGTTCTAGAACTAGATAGTGGTGATGGTTGCACAACATTGTAAATGGACAATACCACTGAATTGCAAACCTTAAAATGATTAAAACAATAAATTTTATGTTATGTGTGTTTTAACGCAATAAAAAAAATAACAAATGAAAGAATGGGGAATGGATGTAAGGCTATCAGTTCTCTGTGGCTAGTTCTGGCTGCAACCCGGGTCAGACAGACTTGGTAGGATTTAGACACTGTGGTGTGATGTATCACTTTTATATGGCCTTTCTTGCAAGAGTCTTGTACCTTCTACGAAATGACTGGATGGGACTATGCAAATGAGGTGCTTGTGGCCCACTAAGGGGATTGGAAAGCTTGCTAATAATGCCAATAAGGTGCATGGCACACCTGTGTAGGTGGGACCATACAAATAAGGTGTATGGAACCCTAACAAGGGGATTGGTCAGCTTAGACATCCCGCTATGGTTAAAATGAGCCATTCCAGATGTGAAAAGGGGTGACCTCACTACCACCAAGAGAGAAAAGCTAGGAATGGAGTGTGTCCTTTGGACCCATAAACCCTGTGCAGAGAACCTCCTAGATCCAGGAGATAGAGAAAGAAAGGGCAGCAACACTGGAGATGGTGAGAGACAGTGAGAAGAACTGGCAGAGAAACAGTGGAAGTAGAGGCAGCAGAACCAGAAGACTGGCAGGATACAGCGTGGTGGGCTTCCCGGCCCACGGAGCAATGCAGCTGCAGTGGGTATGCAGACCCATGGAGTGAAAGAGCTGAGTGACTTCAGGCAAGAGCCCTCCTAGTGCAGTGGGGTACCTCTGAGCACTTGTCGGCAGAGCTAGGATTGATGACTCACTGAGCAAGAAAGCTGAATGGCTTTGGGCTGAGGTTACTGATGGAGTGGGGTGCCCTTGGGCACTTATTGGTAGAACTACAGAGATTTGCAATACTTGCCCAAACAGGGCAGAGGCCAGGCGAGGGGCCAAGGGGCCGAGGGCTATAGACAGTCCCGTTTGTGAGCACACTGAGAAAAGAGTGTCCTGATCAAAGAACTGTATCCTGAGTTGTTTCTGACCCTGAATTGTAACCTGGTATTTCCCTAATGGAAACCCTGGTGGCATGGTGGTTAAGTGGTACAGCTGCTAACCAAAAAGGTCAGCAGTTCAAATCCATCAGGCGCTCCTTGGAAACTCTATGGGGCAGTTTTACTCTGACCTTTAAGGTCGCTGTGAGTTGGAATCGACTTGACGGCAACGGGTTTGGTTGTGGTTATTTCCCTAACAAACCTCACAATTGTGAGAATTGTCTGTGAACTCTGTGTGGCCATTGCAACAAATTATCGAACCCAGCAGAGAAATAGAGAGTGCTGTAGGAGGGACGGCTGGTGTCAGAATTGCTAAAAAAGGTTGGAGAGAGGAGGTATATTTGATCTCTGTCTCATAGGAATCAGCCTTGGGCTGTTGATGGTTATGATGATTCTCTCCCTCCCTCCTGAAGTCAGAGAACGTCAAATGCCTCCAGCACGCCATTTTTACAGATGCTGACAGACTTGAATCCATATCCCAGCTTTGCCACTTCCTAGCTGTTTCACATCAGGCAATAGCTTAATCTCTCAATATATGTATCTATAAAATGGAAAGATTAATCCTACCCAGTGCATAGATTTTCTATGAAGATTATATAAGATTATACATGTATACAAAGCACAGTACCTGGCAAATAGTAACCAATTACATTAAAAAAAAAAAGTCAAACCAGTTGCTGTCAAGCCATGACACACATGACTCATGATTCACGGTGACCCTATGTGTGTCAGAGTAGAACTGTGTTCCACAGGGTTTTCAATGGCTCATTTTTCTTGAAGTACATCACCAGACTTTTCTTCCAAAGCACCTCTGGGTGGACTTGAACATCCAAACTTTTGGTTAGCAGCTGAGCATGTTAACTGTTTGCACTACACATAAAAAAAAAAAATAGGCTTACTAAATGTTTCTCAAGCCTTTTATAAGGATTCACATCACTGTATTAAAGAATTTCTCAGTGGTCCCAGGACTTCAGGTGGGGAGCCGCTACTTAACTTCTCCACCTTCATTAGAAGCATATGCAAGATTTAGGTTAAATATTTTGAAATATTATTCCCCCACCCTCAGTTACTCCTTTGGTGTCATCTCCAGATGCAATGTACCTGCTTACACATTTCGATAAGAAAGAAATGGGGGAAATTCAGAACCTACATAAAAGATTGAAGTAAAATCTAATATAAAACTGCGATTGCTAACACAGCAGAGAGATGCCAAAACTGCATGGATAAGTGATTCTGAAAATCATCAAATAGACAATCCACAAGGTCAACCAAAAATACAGTGTGCCCGAGAGTAATGAGTGATTTCAGTACAATAGTCATTAAATGCCTGGAAGAAAGGGTTTCTCTTCTGCTGGCTTCCTTTCTCCATAGGAGAATATCACTTTATGTATACATAAACTTTATTTTGCCTTTAATTATCTGGTTTAACTGTAAATGACATTAAAAAAATTTTTTTTGACAGGTCAAGGGAGAAATCCAGCCTTGATGTCTGTGTCAAGGGTAAATGTACAACAACGAAACTAGTAAAACCAAAGGTAAGGAGCCTCCAGCCCAAAGGAATACATTCCCCTCCCCTCCCCTCCCCTCCCCTCCCCTCCCCTCCCCTCCCCTCCCCTCCCCTCCCCTCCCCTCCCCTCCCCTCCCCTCCCCTCCCCTCCCCTCCCCTCCCCTCCCCTCCCCTCCCCCCCCCCCCTCCCCTCCCCTCCCCTCCCCTCCCCTCCCCTCCCCTCCCCTCCCCTCCCCTCCCCTCCCCTCCCCTCCCCTCCCCTCCCCTCCCCTCCCCTCCCCTCCCCTCCCCTCCCCACCCCTCCCCTCCCCTTCCTTTTCTCTTTTAAGCACAAGTAATATGAAAATGGGAAGAATGCACTCAGAATTCCTCAAGCTGAAAGAACTAAAGAAAAATTTCAAGTCTTGGGTTGCAATTCTGAAGGATTCTTTGGGCAAAAAGATTGAATGACACAGGAAGCTCAAAAGAAGGAAGGAATATAGTCACTGTACCAAACAGAATTGGTCAACATTCAACCATTTCAGGGGTGGCATATGATCAAGAACTGATAGTACTGAAGGAAGAATTCCAAGCAGGACTGAAGGCTCTGGAGAAAAACAAGGCTCCCGGGAACTGAGGAATACCAAGTGATATGCTTCAACAAATGGATACAATGCTGGAAATGATCACTTGTCCATGCTAAGAAATTTGGAAGAGAGCCACCTGGCCAACCGGCTGGAAGAGATCCATATTTGTGCCCATTCCAAAGAACGGTGATCCAACCGAATGAGGAAATTATCAAACAGTATCATTAATACCACATGCAAGTAAAATCATGCTTGAAGATAATTCAAAGACAGGTGCAGCAGTACATCAACAGAAAACTGTGAGAAATTCAAGCTGTATTCAGAAGAGGACACGGAACACGCAATGTCATTGCTGATGTCAGATGGATTTTGGCTGAAAGCAGAGAATACCAGAAAGATGTCTATCTAGGTTTTACTGACTATGCAGTGGCATTCGATTGTGTGGATCATAACAAATTATGGATAACATTGTGAAGAATGGGAATTTCAGAACACTTAATTGTGTTCATGTGGAACCTGTACATAGACCAAGAGGCAGTCATTCGAACAGAATGAGAGGATACTGCATGGTTTAAAATCAGGAAAGGTGTGTGTCAGAGTCTCACCATATTTATTCAATCTGTATGCTGACCAAATAATCTGAGAATGTGGACTATATGAAGAAGAACGTGGCATCAGGATTGGAGGAAGCCTCATTAATAACCTGTGATATGCGGATAACACAACTTTGCTTGCTGAAAGCAAGGAGGACTTGAAGCACTTACTGATGAAGATTAAAGACTACAGCCTTCAGTACGGGTTACACCTCAACATAAAGAAAACAAAAATCCTCACAAGTGGACCAACAAGCAACATCGTGATAAACAGAGAAAAGACTGCGGTTGTCGAAGACGTCATTTTACTTGGATCCACAACCAACACCTATGGAAGCACCAGTCAAGAAATAAAACAACATATTGCATTGGGCCAGTCTGCTGCAAAAGAACTCTTCAAAGTGTTAAAAAGCAAATATGTCATCTTTTGAACTAAGGTGCACCTGACCCAAGCCATAGTTTTTTCAATAGCCTCATATATATATGAAAGCTAGACATATGAAAGAAGAATTGATGCCTTTGAATTACAGTGCTGGTGAAGAATACTGAATATACCACACTTCCAGAAGAACAGACAAATCTGTCTTGGAAGAAGTACACCCAGAATGCTCCTTAGAAGCAAGGATAGTGAGACTTCATCTCACTTCCTTTGGACATGCTGTTAGGAGGGACCAGTCCCTGGAGAAGGACATCATGCTTGGTAAAGGGTCAGTGAAAAAGAGGAAGACCTTCAATGAGCTTGATTAACATAGTGGCTGCATCAACAGGTTCAAATACAGCAAGGATTTTGAGGATGGCACAGCACTGGGCAGTGTTTCAGCTCTCTCGTGGCTGGGGTCGCTGTGAGTTGGAACTGACTAGATGGAACCTAACAACAACAACCTTGGATTGTGAAGAATGACTATGATGTTTTTAAGGCATATGGGCTTTAGTATCAAAACAGGTGTGAGCTCAGCCTCAGATATGCTATTTATTTATGCTGAGTTTGGAAAATTACTTGTTAGATTTAAGCTCCAGTTTCTTCATCTACAGAATGAGTATAGTAAAAATTCTACCTCAAAAATTGGTTGTGAGGATTAAACGAGATATTGCATATAGAGTGTTCAGCACAGCATCTGACATAGGGTTAGCACCCAAGATATCTAGTGTAGATACTTCAATTCTGTACTTGTTTGATTTTAGTTTTGCTTGTTGGTTTAGTTTTGTTTTTAAAAGTCTTAGCTCCATGAATGATGTCTTGAAAGACCAAGAATTTTTTTCATTCAAGCCCCATAAATCATGTGCCTATTGAGCACAGGGGCTGACTGAGTTGTCCTTTTGTTCCCAGTGCCCTCCATAGGGCCGAGGACAGAGGAAGTGTGAATAATGTTCACCTTTCATCAATTATATTCCTCTCTCTCTCTCTCTCGTGTGTGTGTGTGTGTATGTGTGTGTGTAACATTTGTGCCCTTGTGGGAAGATGTGATTCTCCCCAGGAAACCTTGGGCAGAACTCATCAATTCTTTTCCTTCCCCAAAAGAAAATTTACACATTGGTACAAAAATGGGTGTTTTCCTGAAAACTTAGCTGAGGGAGAGCCAAAGGGGATTCATGTTACACAGCAGGAATTTTCTCTTCAGTCCTCCCAAATGTCTTTTGGTTTTCAGTCTTGTAGATGGCTATTTCCAACAAGGCCCCTCCATCTCTGCTCTCTATTCCAGCATCTTCCCTTGGGACCTCTCTCTCTCTGCCCGTTTTACACACTGAATAACTTAACTACTGTAATCTGGCATCCACATTGCTTAATGCTGTCTCGAAGGCAGGTAAACAAAAGTCCTTTCCTGCTTCAGGACCTATGCTCCCTGGATAGGATACTAAACAGATAGTAAATTCTATTTTCTCTCATTTCTGTTGTTTTCTTTTCCTAACAAAAATTGTAATTCATCGTGAATTATTATCGTCACGCTAGACTGTAAGCCATGTGCGGACAGAGACTGCTGGTCAAGCTCACCACTGGAACATAAGAATGAGCATAATAAGTTAATCGTCACTGCAGGAAAAATCCGTTTTCCCTCTTGTGAGCAGGGTGCACTTTATTACTAACATACTCTGTATCTACTGAACTTGTGTGTGTGTGTGTGCATTTGCACGTGTGTGTATGCACGCATGCATGTTGGGGAGGAAGCATTATCTTTCTCAAGTTTACATTAAAGGCTCCCCCAGGATACTCATTTATCAAAAGCTTCATGATGTTTTAGCTAATAAGTGAGGAGATCATACCCAATTCCAGAAGTTGAATCGAAAAAATAATAATAAAATAGAGCTTGACCAAAGAAAAACAATGTTCTGGGTAATAGCAACAAAGAAATACCAGTTCTTCTGAGAAAGAAGAGAAAAATTTTGACATATCGATTCTCAACTGATTTAGATTTTGCTATTTTTACTCTATTTCCTTCACACCCATTGTCAGTTCTTCTGTTTTCTTGCATTTCTACTTTTAATCACCTTTATTCTTCTCTTATCCTGTGGCCCACTCTCCCATGCAGTTCTTATTTCCTGCTGTGATCACTTCTTGCCCTTGCTAACTTGATTTCTCCTCCTTGTCTGATGCCAGTTTCCGACCTTTTTCCTTTTTTTCCTCTGCCTTGTGCTTATCCCCCAGCTAATCTTTTGACCTTTTTGTAATCTCTTTTCTTTCTACATTATCTTGTTTTCAGAGTTGTCTTTATTTGCTTAGCCCATGGTCAAGTTCAGGGGAACATTCAATCTGAAGTCCCTAGCCTATAAATGGGTTACCAGTTGTCTCCAAGGCTTGACTCACGAAGATACCTGGAAAAGAGCCTTTCAGGTTCCCAAGCCTTTCCAGGCTAGATGGAGCCTCCCTGTTCTCTTCTTGGCTCTTCTCTATTTCCTACCTGCTCGCTGTTTTAAATTCTCCAGGCAGAGTTTCTAAGTAAAGAAGACATGTTGGTTTACTCAGGTTTTACCCAATCATTTATTGGTTTTCTCTCCATTTCCCCTCTACCCTCTGTCTTCAGGCTTATTAAAGAGTAAGGGGCATCTCAGAGCAGGGCCGGGGGAGGTGGGGGCGGGGGGAGCCTGCCTCTTTCAGATTTAAATTGATATTCTAAAAAGGCTGGCCACCTCCAAGGCAAATGTCTCCCAAGTTCCAATTTAGTTTTCATTAGGAACTGGGCAGCCCTGTGCCAGCCTGCCTGCACATCTAAACAAGGCCTCTCTCAGGGGATTATGCAGTTGCAAGCGGAAACATCTATATGCAAATAAGCCTTTCTGCATTTGCTATCAGCTACCACAGAAATTTTCCATTCCTTCAAAGCCATTAAAAAAAAAAAGAAAAAAAATTCTTTAGCATACACAGAAACCCTGAAGAGAGAGTAGAAGGTTGGCTGCCATCCTACAAACTTCCACTCCTGCCTTGCCCCACTACCCCTTCAAACAGCTGTGAGGGATAGAGAACCCCATCCCCTTGAAACATAAATACATCCTAAGGCAAGTTTGTATTACAGTTATAATTTATCCAAAATAAAGAGCTAGGGCACAACAGAAGTAGCGAAGCTTTCCCTGAGGTGAAAATTATAAGGAAGCTCAAAGCAGGTAGAACGTTAGTAAACAAAATTAAGTTTTATATTTAAAAAAGTAGAGAGAGCTGACTCTATTGTTACACACACGAATAGAGGGAAACAGCATTGTGGATGTGATGGGTTATGTATGGAATAAACCAACGTGTTGCATTTTTAACTGGGGGGCACCTTCGTGTTCAAGTTGAATATAATGGTGAGAGCCAGTTAAACATGGCGGCCTCAGTTTCTTCACCCATAATGAGGGGCTGAACTAGATGAGTAGTTCCTAAATTCTTATAAGACTCTGTCTGCACTACTTTGTTTAAATTTGCGCTTGGAAGTAATTTCAAACTTAAAGAAAAATTGCAAGATTAATACCAAGAACACTCATATATTCTTTACCAAGATTTACCTATAGTTAATCTGTTATTCTATCTGCTTTATCGTTTGCTTCTCTCTCTCAATGTTGTCAGCTGCCTTCGAGTAGACTCTGACTGATGGCAGCAAACTTATGTACAGAACAAAATGTTGCCTGGTCCTATGTCATCCTCACAATTGCTGCCAGCATATTCGAGTTCATTGTTGCAGCTATCGTGCCAATCCATCTCACCAATGGTCTCCCTTTCTAGTTCTCTATTTCACTAAACACGATGTCCTCCTCTAGCAACTGATTCTTCTTGATGACTTGTCCAAAGGAAGCAAGTCTGGCAATACTCTGTTGGGATCCTTAAGGTTCTCACTGGCTAATTTTCAAACGTAGATCGCTACACTTTTCTTCCTAGTCTGTCTTAGTCTGGAAGCTCTGTTGAAAACTGTCTACCATGGGTGACCCTGCTGGTATTGAAAATGCTGGTGGCATAGCTTCCAGTATCATAGCAACACACGAGTTACCACAGTATGACAAACTGACAGATGGGTAGTCTCTCTCTCTCTCTATATATAGTGATCTTCACGTGGCAAAGCATCTATCTTCCCTCATCTCTGCTTCCTTGTCTGTGCCTAATCTGCTCTTTTGATATATCAAAAGAGATTGACTTAAAACACACCCTATACTAATACTACTTCATTAACAAAGAAAACTCGTTCCCAAATGGGATTATAACCACAGGCATAGGGGTTAAGATCTACAACACATAATTTTGGGGGCACAATTCAATCCATAACAGGCTGGGAGGACCTGAGGTAGTCATAACAGGAGAATGTTATAAAACAAACAAACAAAAACAAATTACTGCATATATATTGGTGTCTCTTATCTCTTTAAACTACAAATAGTATCAAGCACCACTTTGCTAAACCTTGGACTTAGCTCTAAATCTTCGTGCTAGGAGCCCCGAGCCTTGTTCATGGAATTAAGAGCTTAATATGCCGCTAACTGTTGAGCAACTGCTCCAAGGCTGCCACCTTCAAAGGAGAACCTTTAATAGCATGTCGACCTTCTTGCTGTGATTTGCTGGCACTCAAATCCCACTGACTAATTTTAATTAGAATCTTAGAATTTTATAGCTGGAACAAAGTTTAGGGATCATCTAGTCCAACTCTCTTAGGTCATGAACAAACGGAAGCCAGCAAAATCCAATTACTCCAGGGTCACTCGGCTACCAAATGGCAGAATTGGGATGATAATCCAGTCTCATGGGTACAAATCCAACACTATTTCCAGTGAACCATATTATCCGGCCTTTTCCAAACCCTATGCATTTCACATGGAGGAGAAAAAAGAGTATCCAACTTTTTCCTTCATTACTCATTGAGTCATACATACCATTGGGCTTATAAATGAGTTACGTTAGTATTTGCTTTAGTCTAGTAATGAGTTTGTAATGCTAAATTATAAACCCATCCCCTTTCTTACTCTCTATATAAGCTTCACCCAATTACTTCAAATAACAATAAATATGTAACTATCCATCAGAGAAAAGAGCTCACAGGCAGAGCTACTAAATGTTGTATTATTTCAATCAAGACATGGCTGGAAGTTATTTGGAATAGACGAAATTGGACTCTTCTCCAGTAAGGCTCAGGTTGCTCTAAATGGAACCAGTATATGGATCGGAGCATTTCTGAACACATATATCCACATATACATCATTGTCCTTTGCCTTGAGAGATGGAATTAAAAGAAACCTTTCACAATCCAGCCATTTTCCTGTGCTCTAACAACATCACTGTAAGCTCTCCATTAATTATAGCTATCTGATCAAACTGACCTTTCTGCTCATTAGGTTGGTCTTCAAACACAAGCAGATCTGCCAACCTTGAAAGATTAGATGCCCCAAAGCTGTTGGACATTTATTCCTTATTGAGTTTGTTTCTGTCTGCAAAAAAGGTAAGATTTCCTAAAGAAGACATTCTACCTTAAGGGACATAATTGGGCTACTGAGAATTTACATTCGATTTCCTTCTGTAACAAACAATTACATACAAATTTTTTTTAAGTGCATAGAAAAAGAATAGTCTCCCTTTATCATAATCTCTTCCATACTCAGTGACTACCATCTCCAGTTCACAGTAAGTCTCAAAAAAAATAATACCCTTGTTTACTTGGAAACCCTGGTGGCGTAGTGGTTAAGTGCTACAGCTGCTAACCAAAAGGTTGGCAGTTCAAATCCACCAGGAGCTCCTTGGAAACTCTATGGGGCAGCTCTACTCTGTCCTATAGGGTCACTATGAGTCGGAATCAACTTGACGGCAACGGGTTTTTGGCTTTCTTGTTTACTTCCACTCAACAAGTGGGAAGAAGAAGTAAAGGTATTTAGCCAGTGAGAAAGGTCCCTTTACCATTTTAAGCTCTAGGAAAAGAAAGCCTTCAATGGCTTTACCTTCGGCCTGGTTATTTTGGTAGTTCCTCTGCTAAAAAATTTTGATTACTAATAAAAATTAAAGCTAACAGTGATAGTGAGGTCAGTAAGTTGTATGGGCCTGGGATTTGCAGGGGACCCAGACAACCTTAGAAAGGTTATTCTATTCTTAAGTCACCATTCTGTAGGAAAAATATGTAAGATTTTTCTGGCCAAATTTTTCATTTTATAAATATTGAGGAGAATATCGGCTTTTTCTTATACTATGAGCATACTTTTATATGTATCATGTACCATTCAAAAACTATCCTTTGGTTGATTTTGAAGTCAGTCACATGTTCATTTTTTATCTCTGATGAAAATGTAGATTACCTTTTTTTTTTTCTCTTTGGGAAAACCCACCCTTTGGCAAGGGAAAATTGGCCTCAACTGCTTTGATACTTTGATCCCTGACAACCTCAGGGCATCTGCCTTTTCCTGTCATGACACTCACTTATCAGCAGCCAGGGGAGGTCTCAGCCCTGTCATACTCCTGTCAAAGCCCTGGCCCTCTGCTCAGATGTGTGGCCATGCTTTGATAACCCTTTCGCCTTTTTTATTCCATGTGTCCCACGCCAGAGGTAATTATTTCCAGTCCCAGAATGTCAGGAAGAGGTGTGAGGTTGGCAAGACTTGCCTTGATGTACTGTGGGGCAGAATCACCACTGTCCAGGCAATCTGTTCCCCTGGGAACAAGGAGTTGATTTAATTGGAAATTTCTCACAAACAGAATCGGGTATAACTAAATAGCAGTCTGGGAACAACAGTGGTCAAATTTTCACATATTCGCCTCCATGCTAGTATTAATGGTAAGAATTTTATTTCGCAAGAGTACAGGACATTTCACAGTTGTTTATTTTTCTAATTCCAGTGAATTCTATTTCAACCTCCCATTCAGCAACATCAATCAGAGGACCAATACCAGCTGCTGTTACGTTGATTCTGACTCACGGTGACCCATGTGCGTTGAAGTAGAACTGGGCTGCACAGAGTTTTCAATGGGTGATTTTTCAGAAGTAGATCACCAGGCCTTTCTTCTGAGGTGCCTCTGGGTGGACTCAAACCTCCAACCTTTTGGTTAGCAGCCAAGCGCATTAACCGATATACCACCCAGAGACTCCTCAGAGGACCAATATGAATCTTTTTTATTCAAAGATCTCTCCTTCTGAATTAGATTGTCGACAAACCACAAGAAAAAGAGTGCTGAGCCTAAGCCTGTTGAGGCTACTGCAGAAATCTGCATGCTCCATTCAGACATGGGTGGTCAAACAGGCCAACTGGTCACTCATTTTTACTAGGGCTTCCAAGGCCAGGGAGCTTAGTGCTTAATTACTTTCCAGAATCTTTAGAAATACAGTGCTGGTCTTTTTCCTGGGGTGGAGGAGGAAGATGTTTTCTGCATTCTCAGTGAGTCTACAGCAACAAATAAACAAAACCAAACAAGATTCCAATTATATTTCAATAAATCACATATATTCCCACTTTTTTTTTTTGTTGTTATCTTATCAGGATGACAGCTAATTGGCCATGTGGCAAGTGATCATTCACTTTCCCTGAGGACTTCAAACAACTGCCTTGGAGCCTCCTTGGACCCCTGCTGGGGCTGGAGAGACAAGGGACTGGGAAGTCTGTGGGTATCAAGAACCACAGGAAATACTTTTTTTTCTGGAGAAATTTCCAGAATGTATGTCTGTGAGCAGTTGCTATTTGGTAGACTTCATGATTCCAGTTGTATTAACATATTTGTCTGGACTGCAGGAAAGGTTATTCTTTCCATTCCCAACATACCTACCCATACCATATGATTATTTATGGTAATACTTAAAAATGATTTTTACTTGGCAGCTTGAGCTTTTTATTTTTTGTGTGAGCCACTGATGCATGGAAAATAACTTTACTGCTAAATAAATGCTCTTTAAAAATGACAAGTCACTAAAGTACTCAGAACAACAGAGCACTACAGCAGGAATGAGGACTGCTGCGATTATTACAGCATCTTATATTACACCTAATATTTCTTTTAACTTTCCAGTTGACAGCTCAGAAAAAGAGGGAAGAACGAATGATATGTTTTGGATCTCGGTCAGACATCGTACAGTCTCAAGATTGAAAATTGGCTCTAATGATGGTTGTACAGTACAACAGTCCCGTATCTCAGTTTCTCCCTCCTGGGAATGATTCAAGGCCTGGCATTTCGGAAATGGCACGTGGACAAGTTTGAAATACCTGGAGCCTCCTCCTCTTAATATGTCTTCTCCCACTTCCGTCTAGTTTCTGTTCCATAATCACCAAGGAAGGGCCCTAAAGGGATAAAGGATAAAGTTGGGGGGGGGGGGGGGACATTGTTTTCCCACCTTTCATACTCCCATTTCTTCTTTGCCCTTGCATTTTCTTCCATTTGCTAGTCTCACCTTCTCCGTTTCCTTTCTGTATCTCAAAATTACCTCACATATTTCATATCAGTATCACACAAACGTTCTTCTGGTGGTCTCCTACTTTTTTCACTAGAAAGCTTCCAGTGGCCATTTTATTGTACTTTTATATAAGAGGGCTTGGAACATGGTAGTTTAAACAAGGATAGAGGAAGGCAACTGGCTTTTACTGGAAGTTCCTCAGTGATGCAAACATTTAACATGTTCTGCTGCTAACTGAAAGGTTGGAGGTCCAAGTATACTCAGAGGTGGCTGGGAATAAAGGCCTGGTGATCTATTCCTAAAAAGTCAGCCATTGAAAATCTATGGATCACTCTTCTACTCTGACACACATGAAGTCATCGTGAGTCAAAGTTGACTCAAGGGCTTTTTTAGTAAGAATGTGTATCAGTTTCCTGTGGCTGCTATAACAAATTACCACAAACTGGATGGCTTAAAGTAACAGTAATGTATTTTCTTACTGTTTCAAAATCTAGAAGTCTGAAATCAAGGTGTCAGCACAATCATGTTCCCTCAGAAGACTCTAGGGGAGAATCCTCCCTTGTGTCTTCTGGCTTCTGGTAGCTCCCAGTAAGCCTGGCCACATCACTCCAATCTCTGCCTCCGTCTTCACATGGTCTTCTCTCTCCCTCTCCTCTGTGTGTCTCCTATAATAACACTTGTCATTGGATTTAGGGCCCACCCAGAATCCAGGATGGACTCATCTCAAGACCCTTAGCTTATTCCATCTGCAAAGACCTTTTATTCAAATAAGATCACTTTTACAGTTTGTAGGATACAGATATATCTTTCTGAGGAACACCATTTAGCCCATGGCGGCGTGTATTTAACATTCACGAAACTTGGTAGGTACATAATAGAAACTCCAATTTACAGATGAGAAAACTAAGGTCCAGAGCAGTTAAGCAACTCTGTTGGATGGTGGACCTAGAGTTCAAGTTTTGGTCAGCATGACATTAAACCCTTCCCTTTTGCCATTCAGAGGTAGACACAAAACCAGCTCAGTAAAAAGGAGACATTAATATACCTAACAAATAAAAAAAATAAAAAAGCGTCTTCTAGTCTAATACATTTTCCTTTAGCTTCTGGATTCTCAGATGCAGTTTAGTATATTAAAAGGAAAAGTCCAGGTTTTTAATTTACCAAAAAGTCCCTCTTAGAAGTAAAAATGGCATGAAGGTAAAAATTGAATTTATGACATAGAGCTAGGTAGGATTAGTTTTAGTTTTACTTAGGTTTTATATATATATATGATTTTTTTATGGTATTTTGTTCTAAAATTTGAATCCATGACCTCAAATGTATTCTCTACCAAATGGAATTTGGAAATCAAAGGACTCCAGGCAACGATCTCAGTTTTCTATATTAAAGGACACACTGACGGTTTTCTCAGCATATAACCCCGTATTTCCAATGACCTTCTGAACACTTCCACAGGGACATCCCAGCAGCACTTCAAATTCAACTCCAGTATCGTTTTCCTTCCAACGTTGCTATTTCCACTTACTTTCAATGCCTGTCCTCATGCTTCCATTAACCAAGCTAAGACGGCTTTCACTCACAGAGTTCTGTTGCTATTTTCTTCACAGTGTGTCTCACAGGCATTTGTTTTTTCCCCAAGGGTTTTTTGAGTATTGCCTCTGGGCCAGCCACCACACAGGGCACTGGTGAAACACAGCACTACAAAGAAGACACAGAGGCAGAGCCAAGATGGCAGAATAGACAGTGCTTCTGGCGAGCCCTCTTTACAACAAAGACCCCAAAAAACAAGTGAAACAAGTATATTTATGACAAGCTAGGAGCCCTGAACATCAAAGGCAAGCCTAGAAAACGAACTGAGGGGCAGGGAGAGGAACAGACGGTTCAGAAGCAGAGAGGAGTTACTGGACCTGAATCACAGGGAGCCCTCAGGCGCCATTCCCAGAGCAGTGGTGGCGGGCTGATACTAGCCTTCAGCCACAGTTTCCTCAGGGAGAAGCAGCCAGCCGCAAGCCCACTCACACCTCCGGAACCTGAGAACAACAGCGCTCTCGGCAAAAGCTAAGTACTTCCATATATTTTACCACACCCCTCCCACCAAGCCAGCTTCAGCAGCTGAATTCCCTGGGCCTAAGATAGACCCTGTTGAGCACCTAGAGCCATCCTCCTGGCCTTGGAAAAGGAAAAAACTTGCAATTGGGGGAAAAGATAATTTGCCAGCTCCGCTAACGGGGGAGCTCAGGACAGAAGCGGCTCCTGTCCAGGCATAAACGGTCTGTGGACTTTGAGTACCTTTCCCTTCTGCATGGACCTGTGTGGGCCTATTTCAGGAGAATAGGCCATTGTTGGCAGACTACAGCCATTTCAGCTGTGCAGTTGAGAGGTGGGTGTTTGATGTTTGACATTGCTTTGCCTATTAAACAGGGTCCTCGCCTACCCACATTGGGGCCTAAGGACTGGTAGCTCCACTCAGGTCACCCAGTCACCCGCGACAGGGGTCCAAGGATAACTGCTACCTCCCAGTCCTTACAATCAAAAACACTGGGTACCCATGGTCCGTCTACAGAGCCCGCCCACCTGTACACTCTAGGGATCAAGGACAGCTTTCCTCAGAGACATGTGGGGGACAATTCTCAGCCCCCTGCCTTCTTCAGAGTGTGGCCCCTTGCTGCAACCAGATACCAGTACCTACACCAATCACCCCTGCCCCTCTAAGACTGTAGGGCAGAGCCTGTAGCACACACTTGATGATCAGCTACCTGGACACCTGAGCTGAATTCATACAAGAAAAGCGAATGGACTCCTGGACTGATATACCTGAAAACAGCTCTAGCCACCTGGGGACAGGACATCAGAGCTCCAAAGGCAAAAATAATCAAGCTACCTCACTCAAGCAACCCATCTGGGCAAATCAAAACAAAACAAAGCAAGAAGCTAGGACACAGTAAAAAAAAAAAAAAAAAAAAAAACAGTAAGCAAACATAAAATAAACCAATACAATAACTTCTAGATGGCTTGGAGACAACAGTCAATATCAAGTCACATAAAGAAACAGACCATGGATTAATCAGTAGATAAGAACTGCTTTGGGTGAAGGGAAAGACAACACTCAATACATGGAAGGTCAGCTCAATTGGACTGGACCAAAAGCAAAGAAGTTTCCGGGATAAAATGAATGTTTCAAAGGTCAGCAGAGCAGGGGCGGGGGTCTGGGGAACATGGTTTGAGGGGACTTCTAAGTCAATTGGCAAAATAATTCTATTATGAAAACATTCTGCATCCCACTTTGAAATGTGGCGTCTGGGGTCTTAAATGCTAACAAGCGGCCATCTAAGATGCATCAGCTGGTCTCAACCCACCTGGAGCAAAGGAAAATGAAGAACACCAAGATCACACGACAACTAAGAGCCCAAGAGACAGAAAGGGCCACATGAACCAGAGACCTACATCATCCTGAGACCAGAAGAACTAGTTGGTGCCCGGCCACAATCGATGACTGCCCTGACAGGGAGCAAAACAGAGAACTCCTGAGGGAACAGGAGATCAGTGGGATGCAGACCCCAAATTCTCATAAAAAGACCATACTTAATGGTCTGACTGAGACTAGAGGAATCTCGGCGGCCATGCTCCCCAGACCTTCTGTCGGCACAGGACAGGAACCACCCCCGAAGACAACTCATCAGACATGAAAGGGACTGGTCAGCCGGTGGGAGAGAGATGCTGATGAAGAGTGAGCTAATTTTATCAGGTGGACACTTGAGAGTGTGTTGGCAATTCTTGTCTCGAGGGGGGATGGGAGGATAGAGAGAGAGAGGGAAGATGGCAAAATTGTCACGAAAGGAGAGACTGAAAGGGCTGACTCAATAGGGGAAGAGCAAGTGGGAGTACAGAGAAAGATGTATGTAAACTTATGTGTGACAGACTGATTGGATTTGTAAACGTTTACTTGAAGCTTAATAAAAGTTAATAAAAAAAAAAAAAAAAGAAACAGACCATGATCGCCTCAACAAGCTCTCAAAACAAAGAATCCAGGGATCTTCTAGATGAAAGTGCATTCCTGGAATTACCAGAGGCAGAATACAAAAGATTGATATACAGAGCCCTTCAAGACATCAGGAAGGAAACGAGGCAATACACAGAACAAGCCAAGGAACACACAGATAAATCAATTGAAGAAATTAAAAAGATTATTCAGGAACATAATGAAAAATTTAATAAGCTGGAAAAATCCATAGACAGACAGCAATCAGAAATTCAGAAGATTAACAATAAAATCACAGAAGTACACAACTCAATAGAAAGTCAGAGGAGCAGAATTGAGCAAGTGGAAGGCAGAATTTCTGAACCTGAAGATAAATCACTTGGCACTAATATATTTGAAGAAAAATCAGATACAATAATTTAAAAAAAATGAAGAAACCTTAAAAATCATGTGGGACTCTATCAAGAGAAATAACCTACAAGTGATTGGACTACCAGAACAGGGAGGGATAACAGAAAATACAGAGACAATTGCTGAAGATTTGTTGGCAGAAAACTTCCCTGATATCATGAAAGATGAGAAGCTATCTATCAAAGATGCTCATCAAACTCCACATAAGGTAGATGTTAAAAGAAAGTCACCAAGACATGTTATAATCAAACTTGCCAAAAGCAAATACAAAGAGAGAATTTTAAGAACAGCTAGGGATAAACGAAAAGTCACCTACAAAGGAAACACAACCACACCCTTTTGGAATGCTCATACTCTAGTAGGGAGCAGAGATGCCGAGCACATAATTACAAATGCTACTCTGACATGAAAGGGAAAGTGTGGGTTGCTATGAGTGTGCCACAGGAGGATAAATCCACCCCTTTCCTTCCACCCTCTCAGGGCTGCTTTGGTTACAGTTCTTATCCTACCGAGCTTCTCCAAGCAGCCTTTAGTCCCACCTGCTCTGATCCAACCTCTTGGCTACTGTCTGGTTAACCTTCCCATACGTCCACGTGTCATATGTCACTCCCCTTTCACGAGCTCTCAATAACACCTGGTGTTTACCCAACCAACTGGTTAACATCGAGTGGATTCTGACTCATGGGGACCCCATGTGTGTCAGAGTAGAACTGTAATCACCAATTCAACAGTTTCCACAGGCACAATTCAGTGATACTGATCACATGCTTCATGTTGCCCAACCCTTATCCCTGCCTCTTTCCTAATTATTCTATCACCATTAATGTAAATGCAGAGGCCTACAAGCGTAAACTCCCCTTTCCCCTTCCTTCCCCCTCACCCCGTAACCACTAATAAGCTTTGGTTTCTATATATTTGCCTATTTCATATAAGCGAGGTCCTAACAGTATTTGTCCTTTTGTGACTGAATTATTTCACTCAGCACAATGTTTTCAAGGTCCATCCATGTTGTGGCATGTGGCATGTGTAGTACTTCATTTCTCTTTACGGCTGAATAGTATTCCATTGTGTGTATACACAACATTTTGTTTATCTGTTGATGGACATTTAGGTTGTTTCTAACTGTGATGGTTAAGATTGTGTGTCAACACGACTGGGCCAGAATTTCTCAGTGTTTTAGCAGTCGTATAATGTTGTGATCACTCCTCTGTTGAGATTTGATTTGTGATCACCCCCCATGAGGGGACCTGCTGTGAGTAGCCAAACAGTTGAAAGGGAGTTTCCTTGGGGGTGTGGCCTGTGTTGAATATAAGAGGACATGCTGGCAAGGCTCGTGGGTTTTTGCGTGCACTGGATCCTGCAGCTGACCCCTGTTTGTCTGACCTATGGTTCTTGGGACTTGAGCTACTAGCTTACCTGCGGTCTTGCTTGCCGATCTTGGGGTTCATCCATCTTCACAGCCTGTGAGGAAGAGCCCTATCCTCTGACTTGCTGATCTTAGGTTCGCCAGCCCCTGCAGCTATATGAATCAGGAGACGCCTCTATTCTGACCCACAGACTTGGGACGTCCTAGTCTCTACAAGCGCATGAGCCATTTCCTTGATATAAATCCCTCTGTGTCTCTCTCTCTGTAAATGTATGGTTTACTGGTTTTGCTTCTCTAGAGAACTCAGTCTAAGACACTAATTTTAGGCCATTGTGAATTAACTCTGCTTTTTGATGTGGCATTTTAAGGCTTTCCTTCATGTGAACCCAATCCATTCAATTCTGAATAGAGATCTTGGGGAAGCTGGCGGAGGAGGTTTGAGGCCTCTCTTAATGTTAGGAGCCTGGAGTTGCGGTATATCAACTCCTATTAGCCTCATGAAACTTTGGTAAAGGCCAACCTGCCCACTCATTATCTATCTTAAGATATCTGACTCATTCTAACCCCTGAACATTTGTTCAAACTGTTTTTCCACAGCATGCCCCTCTCCCTCTGTAGCTCTCAAAATGATCTCCCTGTCTCAAAAAACACCTCTCTGAAACCTCCTTGTCCCAAGGTCTTTCTAGCCTCTCCCTGAACACAGGCTGTTCTTTGGGTGAGGGAGTCTCACTGGCTTCTCTGTTGTTATTTACCTGTGTGCGTCTGTGCCTTGAGGGGAACACTGGTAGTTCAGTGGTAGAATTCTCACCTAAGTGGGAGATCCAGGTTCAATTCCCAGCAAATGTACCTCATGTGTAGCCACCACCTGTCTGTCAGTGGAGGCTTGCATGTTGTTATGATGCTGAACAGGTTTTAGCAGATCTTCTAGACTAAGCAGACTAGGAAGAAAAGTGCAGTGATCTCCTTCTGATCATCAGCCAGTGAAACCCAAAGGATCACAACAGTCTGATCTGCAACCAACCACGGAGATGGTGCAGGGCTGGGCAGTCTTTCATTCCATTGTACATGGGGTCACTAAGAGTCAGGGGCCTACTGGATGACAGTTAACAATAACAAATATCTGTGCCTTATTTGCCAAAGGAGATCATAGACACCAACATCACAGTCAGTTGTTGTCTTGCACCTTCAGCTTAGTGGACAGCCAATACTTCACATAATTACAGAACTAAAGGTCTGAGTCCTGAGCATAATGAGGCCTAGAGAGGTAAAGTGCCCTACTCAAGGACACACAGCTAGTCAGTGACATGATTCAAATAAGAATCTAGGTCTCTTGTTATTGAATAATGTTTTGTTTTTTTAACTTAGAAACAAATGAATGGACATAAAGAGATAGGAGCCCTGATAGTGTAGTGGTTAAGAGCTCAGCTGCTAACCAAAAGGTTGGCAGTTCAAATCCACTAGCTGATCCTTGGAAACCCTATGAGGCAGTTCTACTTTGTCCTATAGGGTCACTATGAGTTGGAATTGACTAGACGGCACCTAACAACAACAACATAAAGAGATAAGACAGCTTCATTCCTATTGAGTTGTCTCAGCCAGTGTTAAACCCTTTCCAGCAGAAGCTATTCTGTTGACCTGCAGATGCTGTGTGGTGTCTACAGACACACGGTTATAACCCTGTTGTCCAATTTGAACTCTCCTAATGGCCATCTTGACATCACCGCTGCAGCTGTTGACTCCTCCCACCTGCCTCCTCCCTCTCCTTCATACTCTGATTTATTCTTGTCTCTAATTAGGGGTGGACAGACTTTCAAAACTTGACTTCAAAGTTATCAGCTCAGTTTTACATACCTGAGATTTGTGGTGTAGCAAGTTGGGGAGACAAAAGCGCACTCTGTTTACATGTGTGGTAGGCTGTTGTGTGAGACGTGAAGGCAGCTTGAAGAGCACTCTGTGACATCGCTTGCATTTGAGACAGCTGGGGCTGGTTCCAACACTTTACCAGACTTCTGAGCTGTCAATCAGGAACCCAGAGGTGGGACAGGAGCACCCTAGGAAATCAAAGCAAACCCAATTATTATCTATCTGCTGACAATGACAAAACCATTTCTTTCCTCAGCTCTTCACAGAGTGGGGTGGGGATATGGGGGCTCTGAAGAAATTAAAAGTGTGAAAAATTTTAATGAGTGCAATTATTGACTCATCAGTCACACAGTACATCTGCTTCAGAGCATTCCAGTGACTAGAAAATTCTAAAACACTGCATTGCCTTTTTACATTCATGCAACCACATAAACATTCTTTAAGGAACAGCTAATGATATTCATACATCATGCCTATCCCGTCCATAACTCAGCATTCTCCTTTTGTCTGTTTCATTTTATTAGTCACTAATTTCGCATTCTGACACCAACTTGGTGGGGATTTGCTGGCAGCTGCATGGGTAAGAGGCAGCCCAGTGACATTAAATACTGAGTTGTGGAATATTCATTTGCAGAGATAAACTAATACAAAATTTATCTCAAAGGTCCTGTTTAGCCTGGAGTTTTGAGAGCAAAATCAACTCAGTGTCAGAGTGAAGGGAGAGAAGTAATTTTTAAAGACTTTTCCCAGCAATGATTCGTCTGCTCAGGAGAGAGATGGAGAAATGACATCTCATGCATGTCAGTGAGAAAATGGGCATTGCTGGGCTTGGCTCAAATGCCTTTGTAAATTGCAGAGATGGGGAGGGGAGGGAGGAAGATGGGATTCAGGGAAGATGGCTTAACCAAGGAATGACATGTGAGAGAACTGAATAACTGAGTGGTTCAGAAGTAAAAACATTTGATGTAATTTAGATGTCTACCTACTATGCAGTATTTACAAAGCACTTGCCTGTCTGTGGCAAATACTGGGCTCAGGACTGCAAAGCTGGTAAGGAGTCACGGTGCCTTAGCTTCTGCTCTAAAGCTGAAAGCTGATCAAGAACTGGTAGTACTGACACGACGGCAATGGGTTAAAGGCTATTATCGGAAAAAGGAAGAACAAGTGTTGAGGAGGTTGTGGAGAAACTGGAAACCTCCTGCATCGCTGGTAGAAATGTAAATGGTGCAGCTGCTATGGAAAGCGGTTTGGTCATTCCTTAAAAAAAATTTAAACATTGAATTACCACATGACCCAGCAATTCCACTCTTAGGTATGTACCCAAAAGGCTTGAAAGCAGGGACCCAAACAGATGCTTGTGTACCAAGGTTGATTACAGCATTATTTACAGTAGGCAAAAGGTAGAAACAACTCAAGTGTCCGTCAACAGACGAATGGGTAAACAGAATGTGGTACATACATACACTGGACTATCGTTTAGTTATGATGAGAAATGAAGTTCTGATACATGCTATAATATGAATGAATCTTGAAAATACTAAGTGGAATAAATCAGACTCAAAAGGACAAATACTCTGCGATTCCCCTTAATTGCAATATCTAAAAGAGGAACTGCATAGAGACAAAAGTTTATCAGTGGTTACCAGGGAACAGGGAGAGGAGGGAAATGGGGAGTTATTTCTTAAGGGGTACTGAGTATCTGTCTGGGATGATAAAAATTATTTCAGAAATGGATAACAGTGACAGCTGCACAGCATGGTGAACTGATTGATGTCGCTGAATTCTACACTTAAGACTGGTTAAAACAGCAAGTTTTTTTGTGTGATATATATTTTACCACATAAAAATATAAATATATATAGACATATAAACAAACCTACGCTAGATGAAAGGTTATGATTTGGAGAGGCAGACTCCTCACTCATCTGCTCCTCCATCCCTTCCTCATCCCCAATCTGGTATTCATTAAAGCATCTCTCAAAAGAATAGGGCTCCACTGGGAAAATTTAAGAAAAAGCAAAAAAGTCCTGTTCAACCAAACATACGTCCATTATACTTGCTTACCCGTAACCCGTCGCCATCAAGTCTATTCTGACTCACAGCAACCCTACAGAACAGAAGAGAACTGTCCCACAGGGTTTCCAAGGAGCAGCTGGTAGATTTGAACCTTTTGGTTAGCAGCCATAGCTCTTAACCACTGTGTCACCAGGGTTCCATTATATTTGATTACGACCTAAAAATTTATACGGAATTTTTCAAATCCTCAACAACTCTTTAAACACTTGTTGCCTAAAAGAAATGATTCCCATTTACAGATGAGAACACCGGCATGGCTAAAGACTCATGGAAGGTAACAGAGCTAGCAAACGTGGGGGGAAAGACTCGAAGCTCGGCTTCCGGACTCCAGGTCCAGTTCTCTCTGCTACATCAGAATTGACGCTTGCTTGCACTGGGGGTCTGTTTGGATATCCAAATGGTCCCCAGTGTGCTCAGAAATGTGTGGATTTGTGTCAATCTTTGTTTCCTTGTTTGGCTTTAGTTCAATAGGCATTCAAAAAGCATTTATTTAGTGTCTATGGAGCCCTGGTGGTGCAGTTAAGAGCTCAGATGCTAACCAAAAAAGCAGTTCAAATCCACCAGGTGTTCCTTGGAAACCCTATGGGGCAGTTCTACTCTGTCCTATAGGGTCACTATGAATCCGAATCAACTCAATGGCAACAGATTTGTCTTGGTTTTATGTGCAAGATGGAATGGGATCCCTAGTGGGGCATGATACTCTCCGGGGTTATCAAGGCATCTGTAACTATAACCTGGACTATTGGGGTTTTCTTATACGTTAGTTTCTGAAATCTAGTCATGTCAGTTACTGGTGAAAAGCATTCCAATTTCAGCACTACATTTCAATTCCTCTGAGGGTGTTAGGGATTCCCGTTTTTTCTATTAAATGATGGAACAATGGTGTTACCCACTTCCCATCCTACCTGACCCATCTCCTAATCTTAAAACATAATGTGGGATAATTTAGGATAGATTTAGGGATAGATTAGGGATCATCTGTCTTTTTCAGATTGGTAGCTCAATAGACAGACAGGCAGACAGGTAGATAGATTAGATAGGTAGATAGATGATAGATAGATAGATGACAGGTAGATAAGTAGATAGATAGACAGACAGACAGACAGACAGACAGACAGACAGACAGACAGACAGACAGACAGATAGATAGATAGATAGATAGATAGATAGATAGATAGATAGATAGATAGATAGATAGATAGAAAAAATCTTCCTATCCTTTCTGGATCATGGCCCAGACAAGCCTCTGTGCAGGCCATGGAGATCAGAGGATGAAGGTTCAGGATGAATCACAAATTCTTTTGTCTCTGCTCATAATGAGAACTGGCACTTAGTTACAATCTTTTGTTCACTGCTGAGATAATTATTTGTGACATTTTCAAATGCCCTAATTTTGTAAAAAGAACACACACCAGAAGCTCTGCCAAGACCATCAGTGTCCCACGTAAAAATATCTGGCTCCCAATTGGTGGTCAACGCTTACTTGGGCTTCCTTTTTGCCCCAGCACTTGTGGTGTTTTTCTCCACCTGTGGCTGTGGCATCTGTAATGAGCTAACGCCCTCCAAACACCTGCAGGCTTTCATGAACACAATCTGAGGTCAGATTTCTGGATGGATAAGAATCCATCTGGGGCTCTTCTCTTTCCTCCCTGGCTTTGCAATGAGACTCTCAGGACGTGGCTCAGAGTAGGGAAGATTTGCGCATAAGTTCATTAAAAAGTTTTCTGGCTTTAAAAAGAACAGGAAAAAAAGACTAATAAATGTGGAGAAGAGAATGTGACAGTCCCCTGGGTCATGGATGGCAATAGTACCAGTGCTGCAAATGAGCCCTGAAATCTAAATTGGTTTAGAAATACTAGAAGAAACAGCAGTATTCAGTGCCATTTTACAATAAGTGCCACACTTAGTGCTCTAGTTTGGCTTTTTATGTATTTATGTGAGTACATTGGGTGTCCATCTGGATCTTTTAATCTACCCAGTTATATGCTTGGGCGTGTTCTCTGCATAATATCCTTCCTCCTTGGCCTCTGGAAATGCATGAACAAATACTGACTCCTGGAAAAAGAATTTCTGCTGATTAGAGAACAAAGCGAGAATGTTAAACCCAGCAGGGGTTCTCTTTTTGCCTGCTCTGGAAGGACTGAGCAGACACTTTTGCAAGATGTGGGCCCTACCTGGTGCTGGATGTTGCCTACTGAACTCCCACGAAAGGAATCACAAAGGCCTGGATGGCCAAGCACTCTCCATCAATTGGGAAGGCTTGCAATGCCTTAAAGACCAATGCCTTCAGATGTGGGTGTCACATTCTCACCTGGATCTCTGCAGGAATGCATCCAAAAATAAATGTTATCACTTAAGAAAATTTCAGGGAAATATTATACAGAGAGAAGCAAAAGCAGCTTCCAACAATGGCTCCATTTTTAGTTCACCCAAGAAACTTCTAGGAATGAGTAACAGGAAGAGCACAGACTAGTTGAGAAAATGGGCTCTGGAGCTAGTCTGCTTGGATTCATATCCTGCCTCTGCTGCTAACTACGTATGAAATCTCTAGACTTCATGATGGTAAAACAATTTGAAAAAGGATATCAAAAAAGGTGGCCCAACTTGATGAATGTAACCAATGCCATTGAATGGTATATGTAGAAATTGTTGAATTGATGTACATTTTGCTGTATATATCTTCATCAAAAATAAAATCAAATAAACCTCTAGACAGAAGTGAGTCACTTAATCCCTCAGTGTCTTAATTTCTTCACCTATAAAACGGTCATGATAACAATGTATACTGTATATACAGTATAAAACGGTCATGATAACAATGTATACTGTATATAACTGTAGCAAATATTAAATAACATATGCGAAGCACATAGTAAACTCAACAAGTTTTAGGTACACTTATTATCTTTATGGAAGGAAGCATTTATGCCGACAATTCTTGAGGATCCATTAGTGCCTCTTTTCTCTCCAATTAAAAGAAAAAGCGATGAAAAAATGTCTTCTGCTTTTTTCCCAGCATGCTAGATACACTGTAGACCTCACTTGTATTGGTGGAATCCACCTGGAAGTAAATAAAGCAATTACTTCAATAGTAACAGCCTTTTCTTCATCATAAATACAGCCTATTCATGTAATGAAAGAAACAGCCAAGAACGACTATTTCATTCCCAAAGTCTAATTATGCTTTTTCTGATACTGGTATCTTCCACGACTTTTTTTCTTTTAATATACTGTATCCATGGAAAAATTTTACTACCTGCTGTGAAGGCAGGGATTCCATCTGTCTTACTCATCTCTCTGCCCTAAAAATGAGCACAGCATGTAGGAGCAACTTCATAAATATTTTTCATTAAATAAACAAATTGCTTCTGATTAAATTGTGTTCCTCCAAAATACGTGTTGGAATCTTAACCTCTATACTTGTGGATATAATCCTGTTTGGAATACGGTTGGGTGGGTTCTAAATCTAATCTCTTCCAAATTATAAAAAAAAGCAGAATAGATACAGAGATAGGAACACACAGGGGAAGACAGATGACATGTTAGGATCCTCTAAGAGCCAACAAACCAAGGAATGCCCAAGACTACCAACAAGGAAGCAATCAACATGGCCAAGACCTTGATTTGGACTTTTAGCCTCCAGAGCTGAGAAAATATTATATTTCTCTCCTTTAAAGCTACCCACTTGTGGTATTTGTATTACAATAGCACTAGCTAAGACAGTAATGAATATTTCTTTCAAGCCTTTCCCACTTAAAAAGTCTCACCCTATTCATTCATTCATACACACACACTCACTACGTAAAAAAACCACACACCCCACATAACACATGCCCATACCTGGCTCCCCCTCTACCCTATGATCTCAGGTACAACGCTTATTTATGCCTCAAAGCTTAACTCAAAAATGTTGTGGTTGTTGTTAGGTACCACTGAGTCATTTCTGACTCATAGTGACCCAATGCACCACAGAATGCAACACTGCCCAGTCCTGCACCATCCTAACAATCATTGCTGTATGGACAGGTGCACAGGTTTCAGCAGAGCTTCCAGGCTAAGACAGACTAAGAAGAAGGACCTGGTGATCTACTTCTGAAAAAACTGGCCAGTAAAAACCTTATGAATAGCAGCAGAACCCACCAGGCATCTGTCAGTTTGTGGTAGCTTATGTGTCACTGTGATGCTGGAAGCTATGCCACCAGTATTTCAAATACCAGCAGGGTCAAAACTCAAAAATAGTTCTTCCAAAATGCCTTTCCTCATTTCCCCAACTAAATGTACTATATCCTTGAAATCCCTTATGCTTTTTCTGTGCCACCGACTTCACTTATAATTTCCCACCTTTAATACAATTATGAATGGAAAAAGACATATCCCATAATGGGCCTGAGATAATATACTGCTTTCTTTCTTACACAGTAGCTACCACTCAAAATATATTTATTAAAAGACTAAGCAAATGAATGTGTTTATGTGTACCTTTGAGACCACTTCAAGCTACAATCTTAACTAAACAGGTTTATAGTTAAAATAGTAAAATTCAACCTGTCCCCAATACCCAGTTCTTCAATTTGGCCAACGGCAGAACTGACTCCATCTGAACTCACTCTGAAGAGTAAGTAGCTTGTTAAACTGCCAGCTTAAACGTTTAGTTTTCCAAGCCTTGTGAATACTTGGTTATTACTAAACTTAACAGTAGGAGTCGTTTGTAATATATTTTGAAAATACATTTCCTGAGGTGGGTCGGGCAGTTTTACTATGTATTGGTTATTGCCATTCTTCCAACTATTGTCCAACTATTGCTCCTGTTTTGAACTTATCCGTGTTGTAAGAATAGGTAGTCTTCCTCAGCGGAGTTGTGCTACCATATTCTCCAACAGCAAACAGCACACATGTTGGATGATGAAGCCGGAGAATCTAAGAATCCGCCCCTGAATTGTGTGGCCGTGCCTACCTGGCAGCAGCTTCTGTCTCTGCAGTGTTTCATCAGATAACAAACAGGCCTGCTGTGTCCATTTCCAGGATGGTGGTCCTGCTGGCAGCACTGCTAAAGAGTCTGACAAAGGTCCCTTCTGCAGGCATTAAATTTGATCAAGTCACCTCCAATTCTTGTTGGAAGTAGGCAGAGTATAAATTATAAATAAATTGATTAATGCAATCAGATTGGTTTAGCAAGTTACTGATTACAGTCATGCATTTTTTTAAAGTTATTTAAGGCAACAACTAGATTTAATGGAAGGAGTCTATAACAGGTTTTCAAAAACTGATTGAGGCCTGACTCTGTTGCCAACTAGTTGAGTAACTTGGTCAAGTTATTTGCCTCTTTGACCTCAGACTCCTCATCTGTAAAATGTACATAGAATAACTCTCATTTAGAGCTGCCTACTGAATGGAAGACACCTTCAGAGTTGGTGGCTCATCTAATCCTCACAGGAAGGTCATTCTATCATCATTATCTTACTGATGAAGGAACTGCAGCTCAGAGAGGTTACATAGCATGTCCAACAGTACTCAGCTAAAAAGGAGTGGAAAAAATTTGAACCCAGATGTATTGACCCCAAAGCTCCATTGTACCTCTCACTGTTCCACAGTATATCAAACACTACCTATGTTGGTGGCATAGAGCCATGAGGATGAAATGTAGTAGAAGAGAGAATACTTTGTACACTTCAATGCTTATTATTATGACTGAGGTCTGACAATCAGTTCTATTCAGAAATAATAAATTCCTTATCGGGACAAAAACCCAGTGGACAAGAATTAGATTTGTTTGTTAACCTCTCCATCATATTCCTGTCTTACATACCATGAAGTGGTGGTGGTTAGTCTGTAAGCAGGAGGCAAAGTCTCTGCACCCTGTATTAGTTTCCTATTGCTGCTGTAACAAATTGCCACTTGTTGTTGTTCTTGTTAGGTGCCAAAGAGTGGGCTCTGACTCGTAGCAACCGCATGAAGAACAGAACGAAATGCTGCTTGACCTGTGCCATCCTCACAATCTTTGCTATGTTTGAGCCCACTGTTGCAGCCATTGTGTTAATCCGTATTGTTGAGATTCTTCCTCATTTTTCTGGCCCTCTACCACACCCAGCATGATGTGCTTCTCCAAAGACTGCTCCCGCCTCATAACATGTCCAAAGTACATGCTTCTAAGGGACATTCTGGTTGTACTTCTAAGACAGATTTGTTCATTCTGTGGCAGTCCATGCTATATTCAATAATCTTCACTAACACCATAATTCAAAGGCGTACGTTCTCCTTTGGTCTTCCTCATTAATTGTCCAGATTTCACATGCATGAGAGAGGATTGAAAATACCATGGCTCGGGTGGGTGCACCTTAGTCATCAAAGTGACATCTTTGCTTTATACCACTTTAAAGAGGTTTTTGAAGCAGGCTTGCCCAGTGCAATACATTGCTTAATTCTTGACTGTTGCTTCCATGGGCATTGATTGTGGATCCAAGTAAAATGAAATCCTTGACAACTTCCATCTTTTCCCCTTTTATCATGATGTTACTTATTGGTCCAGTTGTGAGAACTTCTGTTTTCTTTATGTTGAGGTGTAATCCATTCTGAAAGCTGTAGTCTTTTATCTTCATCAGTAAGTGCTTCAAGTCCTCTTCACTTTCAACAAGCAAGGTTCTGTTATCTGCATAACACAGGTTGTTAATGAGCCTTCCAATCCTGATGCTGCATTCGTCTTCATATAGACCAGTTTCTCAGATTATTTGCTCATGATACCGATTAAATGAGTATGATGAAAGGATAGAACCCTGAGCATATTTATCCTGATTTTAAACCACACAGCAACCCCCTGTTGTGTTCGAACAACTGCCTCTTAGTCTATGCACAGGTTCTTCATGAGTACAATTAAATGTTCTGGAATTCCCATTCTTTGCAACGTTATCCATAATTTGTTATGATCCACACAGTCAAATGCCTTTGCATTGTCAATAATTAACACAGGTAAACATCTTTCTGGTATTCTCTGCTACCAACCGAAATCCACCTGACATCAGCAATTATATCCCTTGTTTCGTGTCCTCTTCTGAACCTGGCTTGAATTTCTGGTAGTTCCCTGTTGATGTGCTGATGCAAACATTTTCAAATTATCTTCATCAAAATTTTACTTGTATGTGATATTAATGGTATTATTTGATAATTTCTGCATTCTGTTGGATCAGTTTTCTTTGGAATGGGTAAAAATATGGATCTCTTCCAGCTGGTTGACCAAGCAGTTGTCTTTCAAATTTCTGGGCATAGATGAGTAAGTACCTCCAGTGCTGCAATAGCTTGTTGAAGCACCTCAACTGATATTACATCAATTCCTGGAGGCTTGTTTTTCGCCAATGCCTTCAGTGTAGCTTGGACTTCTTACTTCAATATCATCAGTTCTTGATCATATGCATCCTCCTGCAGTGGTTGAAAGTTGACCAGTACTTTTTGGTATAGTGATTGTGTATTCTTTCCATCTTCTTTTGATGCTTCCTGTGTCATTCAATATTTTGCCCATAGAATCACTGAATATTGCAACTCAAGGCATGAATTCTTTCTTCGGCTCTTTCAGCTTCAGAAATGTTGAGCATGTTCTTCCCTTTTGGTGGTCTGACTCCAGTATTTCATTATAATACTTTACTTTGTCTTCTCAAACTGCCCTTTGAAATGTTCTGTTCAGCTGTCTTATTTCATCTTTCTTCTATTTTCTTCAGCTACTCTACTGCCAAGTGCAAGTCTCAGAGGCTCTTCCAACATCCATTTTGTTCTTTCCTGTCTTTTTAGTGACTTTTTATTTCTCCTTCATGTATGATGTCCTTAGTGTCATCCCACAACCTGTCTTGTCATTAGTGTTCAATGTGTCAAATCTATTCTTCAGATGGCCTCTAAATTCAGCTGGGATATACTCAAGGTCATACTTTAGCTCTCATGGACTTGTTTTAACTTTCTTCAGCTTCACCTTGAACTTGCAAATGAGCAATTGATGGTCTGTTCAACAGTCAGCCCCTGCCCTTGTTCTGACTGATGATATTGAGCTTCTCTAGTCTTTTTCCACAGATGCACTCAATTTGATTCCTGTGTATTCCATCTGGCAAGGTCCACATGTATAGTTGCCATTTATGTTGTTGAAAGAAGTATTTCCAATGAATACATCATTGGTCTTGCACAAATCTATCATGCAATCTCTGGCATCATTTCTATCACCAATGCCATGTTTTTCAACTACTAATCCTTCTTTGTTTCCAACTTTTACATCCAATGACCAGTAATTATCAATGCATCTTGACTGCATTTCTGATCAATTTCAGACTGCAGAAGCTGGTGAAAATCTTTAATTTCTTCATCTTTGGCATTAATGGTTGGTGCATAAATTTGAATAATAGTCATATTAACTAGTCTTCCTTGTAGGCATATGTATATTCTGCTATCACTGACAACATTGTACTTCAGGATAGATTTTGAAATATTATTTTTGACAATGAATGTGACATTGTTCCTCTTCTATTTTTCATTCTAGGCATAGTGGACCATATAATTGTCTGATTCAAAATGGCCAACACCAGTTACTTCGGTTCACTAATGCCTAGGGTATCCATCTTCAAGTGTTCCCTTTCATTCTTGACAATTTCCAATTTTCTTAGATTCATAGTTCATACACTCCACATTCTGATTATTAATAGATGTTTGCAGCTGTTTCTTCTCATTTTGAGTTGTGCTACATCACAAATGAAGGTACTGAAAGCTTTACTCCATCCACATCATTAAGGTCTAGTTTATTTTGAGGAGGCAGCTCTTCCCCAAGGGGTGCCTTCCAACCTGAGGGGTTCATCTTCCGGCAATATATCAAACAATGTTTCACCGCTATTCATAAGGTTTTCACTGGCCAATTTTTTCAGAAGTAGTCTGCCATGTCCTTCTTCCTAGTCTGTCTTAGTCTGGAAGCTCCTCTGAAACCTGTCCACCATGGGTGACCCTGCTGATATTTGAAATACTGGTGGCATAACTTCCAGCATCACAGCAACATGCAAGCCACTACAGTATGACAAACTGCCACAACTTAGTGGCTTAAAAAAACACAAATTTATTATCCTACAGTTCTTGAGTAGGAAATAAGTCTTACTAGGCTAAAATCAAGATATCAACAGGGCTGTACTTGTTTCTGGAGTCTCTAAAGGAGAATACATTTTCTTACTTTTCCTAGCTTCTAGAGGCCACCCACACTCCTTGGCTTGTGGCCTCTT
The DNA here is from genome assembly GCF_024166365.1 of Elephas maximus indicus. Taxonomy (NCBI): domain Eukaryota; kingdom Metazoa; phylum Chordata; class Mammalia; order Proboscidea; family Elephantidae; genus Elephas; species Elephas maximus. The sequence goes on along the minus strand of NC_064827.1, from coordinate 17,622,008 downwards.
CTTCCATCTTGAAGGCTGGTATTGTCTATTTGAGTCCTTCTCCCTCTGATACTTACTCATCTATTTCCCTCATCCACATTTAAGGATCTTTGTTATTACACTGGTCCACTCTGCTAACACAGGATAATCTATTTTAAAGTCAGCTGATTAACAACTGTAATTCCTTCTTGGTATGTAATATAACATATTCATGGGTTCCAAGGATTAAAACATGGACATCTTGGGGGAAAACATCTCGTTTTGCCTACCATATCTCTCTATGAGAAGAGCCTGAGTGTTAGGCTTTGTTGATCAACTCTAGGATTTTCACCACATCACCGGATATTGAGATAGCATGGGAACTGCAGAACAGCATTCTGGTTAACAGGGTGGTTCCTACAGCCATATGCCTGGGTTCAAATCAAAGACCTGGTACTTATTTGCAATGTGACTTTTAGCTAATTACTTCTGTATGCCTCTGTTTCCTTATCTGTAAAGGATGACAGTAAGAGAAGTAAGATCAAACACTTACATAGCATCTACTATGTTCTAAGTCTTTTTACATATATTTACTTATTTATTGCTCAAAACAACTCTCTGACGTAGGTTCTATTATTATCCACATTTTACAGATGTGGAAATCAAGAAACTGAGACACCCAGTGGTTTGTCCAAGGCCATATAGCTAACAAGAAACTCACCCAAGCAATATTGTTTCACAGTCTTAGTCATGACCACCACACTAAACGGCATTGTGGAATTGTTGTGAGGATTAAATAAGTTAATATTTATATTGTGTTTTGAATTGCACCTGGGATATTTGAAGAGCTTAATGTTAGTTATTATAGGCAGTATTCAATTTTTAAATACCTGTTGGCTTGATACGCTCAGTAAGAGAAATTCAGTGTTAGATCATCTTGTGTTCATCCCTTTACCATACTCACATCACTACACTCATGTCTGACTTTTCCACCTCAATCCTTGGCCAAGTCTCCAAGGCATTTCCTCACTGTCCGACTCTACCAACTCACAACAAATTTCATAAAATCTCCCCTAAGTCACAAAATTCTTCAGGATTCTACTAATGCTAACGAGCTATTTTCCCTATCTCTATCTTGGTGAGTCTTCAGCTCTACATGAATTCTCAGCTCCAAGCCAAGGTCCTCCTCATTCCACATAAGCCTGCTCACAAGCATAAACATTCCACACACTCCTAATGGCATCTTCATAATAGAGACCCCTTCCCTGACCAGGTAGCCGTTACTTTCTTCTGACCTCACCTTGGTAAGAAACCTTGTCAAAACTCATAAATGGAGCATTGAACTCATAGTCCCAAGATCCTGGTTCAAGTTTTGGCAGAGCTATTGACTGGCTACAGATCTCAAATAATTTTAGCATTCTCATCTGTAAAATGGGGATAGAAATTCTTGATAAAGTATTTTTTAAGGATCAAATTAGACAATATACGTGAAACTAATTTGTAAAAGTCAAATGCTTTTAAAATGTGGAAGCATTTGTATCCTCTTCCCTTCTATACACACACACACAGTCAACAGATACCATGATTAGGCCTAAACAAGGTAAACTATAATTTTTGATATAATCTAAAAAAATATTACTGTATAAAACGGGCAACTATGCCTTTCTGATCACACTCTTCTCCCATGCTCCAGTATAGAGAGACAAAAATGGAGTCTAAATTGGGACCCAGGAATAAATCTCTTTGAGCTTCATTTTTTGGCCCTGAACAATTATAACTTATAGAGTAGTAATGAGGATTAAGTGAGATAATACATATAAAAGTGGCCAGCTGCCAAGTCTAGAACTTATTTAAGTGCTCTCTAACAATGTCGATTGTCACAATCATTATTATTATCACCATCATCATTTGTATCATGAAGATGCAAGGATAAATGTTTCTTGGAATAGAGCCACATTCCATTGCACTTGCAAATCTCTTGTCATGGGCCACTCTCATTTTCAGGTCATCCTGGTTCTTCGTTTTTTATATTTTATTGGGGCTCTGAGCCTATGGATGAAACTAACAGAGACGAAATTTGCATTGTTCTCATGATTCAGAATTCTACATGTAAGAAAAAACTATTCAATATGTTTCCCCTAATTTGACTGCTTATTCAAACCTCAGCCAGTCTCCCCTTATCTTGAAGTCAACTTTTGTTCAGGAACAACTCTTTAAGATATGCGCGAGAGAGAATACAAGGAAATGAGAAGCTTAACAAATTAATGTTGAAAAGACCTTAGAGATCTCTACTGCTTAAGATATAAAGCAAAATTTATAATTGGACCCTGACTTCTTGAGTTTATTGTTTAGGGTTTCCATTCATTCATTTGTTTTTCTCTCATATGAATTTAGTTAGCGTTTGGCACTTAGTGAGGCCCCTGGGGGAAAAAACAAAAATATTTAGGACAGAGTCCCTGCCCACTAACAGCTCAGGGTCTAGTTGCTACATGATCTGGTTTTGATGCAATCAAACTGAACTGAGTAACACATGTATATTTATGGAATAGGATAGCATGTTAAGAAGATACAGCCCCATCAATGCTCTTTGTTCATTTCTCTACAACAGAATTCATTCGTCTATTTTTTCATTTGATAATTAAACAAATATTTATTGGACACCTACTATATGCTGGGACTGTACTTCTCATCTTTGGACATATAAGGTGGACCAAAACAGGCCAGGTTTCTCCTTGCTCTTATGGAGCAAACATTCTAATGGGAGGAGATCAATATTAACCAAATACTACAAAGCTACAACTGAGATGTGAAGGATGAATAAGAAGAGGGGAAGGGAGAGAATTAAAGACAGGGGGAATAGAATGTGCAAAAAAAAAAAAAAAAGAATGTGCAAAGATATAAGATAAAGAGGGAGATATGAGGCTGTAGGGAAATGGAGGTGGAAGCCCATTCAGGGACCTGTTTGCCATATTAGGAGCTCTGTTTTTATCTTAAGAGCAATGGGACACACTGAAGGGTATAAAGCAGTGGGGAACCATGATTGGTTTGGGGTTTTGAAAACATCACGTCGACTGCAGTGTAGAGATGAAATTGGAGTAGGGCCAGATTGGAATCCAGGGACGGCTGAGAACTACTGGAGTAGTCTAGAAGAAGGATGGTGATAATTTGGACCAGTGGAGATGAAAATGAGTTGGTGGGGTTGAGAGATACCAGAGTGAAAGTCAATAGGATTTGGTGATGGGTTAGGTAGTGGGGATGAGGAAAGGTAAGTGGCAAGCAATTTTTACAGACCAGCTCAATTGAGACAGAGAACTAAGAAAAATCTGGAGAGAAAATATTTGTTTTCAGTGTCCTCAGTCATTTCTGTTCCTTGTTCCTTATCGCGGCACTTTTTTCTTTAGTGTTTCTAACTTCCAGAATTCTACAACCTCCCCAACCACACGCACATGCACGCACACACACAGACACACACAACACACTCAAATATTTTCTTAATATTTGATACTCTTTTATGTTCACTTGTAAAAGACTGATAAGTAATGCTTTGCTCCTCCAAAAGCTATTTGCCCTTCATAGAGGACCGACTCTGTTGATGTGAGTGCATATTATGAGGTACTCAAGGAAGTCTCATCCCCTAGATCAGTAGTTCTCAACCAGTACGTTCCCCCCCTCCTGCCAGGGAACATTTGGCAATATCTAGGGCATTGCTGACTGCCACAACCTGAGAGGGTAGAGGCTACTGGTACACCATGGATAAAGGCCAAAGATGCTGCAAAACATCATACAATGTACTAGATGGCTCCCTTCTCCCCAGTAAAGAATTATATAGCCCAAAACGTCAACAGTCGAGAGGTTTGGAAACCCTGCCCTAGATGTCAACTCCTCATAAAGCTGGCCAATGTATAAAAATACCGTGAGGGCTATCCTGACCACTTATATATTCTTAATGGATTTTAGAATAAAGAAAGAAGAAGAAAAAATCCAGAATAAGAAATTTGGCATGCCAAGATACTTTACTTTTCAAAGCTAATCAAAATGGAGAAAGGGTGGTGAGAGAAAGAGTCGGTAATTACAGCATTTCTGAATTGGAATTGAGAGCAAAATCAGCCAGGGAAGAGTGTAATTTAGTGCCTAATCAATTAGCTGAGTGGATTTTCCATGAGATTAGCTTGAAGGCCCAAATGGATTACAGGGGTGATCTTGGGCACAGGCTTGAGCAATCCTCAGTCATATATGAGGCTGGGGCTGAGGGATGTCAAATATTTAACAGCTTCTGTAATTAATGAATTATAACAATAGGGGGAAGGTATAGAACTCCTAACACAAGGGAACGCCAAAGAAAACCGGGCAGATAATTCCCATGTCATCCTGTTGGGCTTGTGGATGGCAGCACATATGGTCCTGCACCAGGGGTTGCAGAACAGTGAAAGATTCTAGCACCATATGGGTAGAAATCCTGTACCTTACAGTGAGTGAAGAAACAGGGAAAGCTTGTCCTTGAATCCTGGGCCTTTGTGGCCATTTCCTTCCTGGCTCCATATCAGATTTTGTCTGCTCCATATGGTATTTTTAACTTATTGTATTTTTGTCTTTAATGCAATTTTCTTGGGGATTTTAATTGCTTATTTCCAATACTAATTTCCATTCCTGTGAATACAGAGGAAGTAGGTTTGCTTCTCTTTCAATAATACAAAAAAGAAAACAATTATGAAAACTACTCAGCCTGAGCAGTATTTAGTTTTCCAATGAAAGGTCTGCACTGTGTCAAATATATGCACCTGTGTGCATATGCATATCTTTAAAATGCTATATTCAGACTGCTGGGGTTTGTTGGAAGAAAATCTACCATTTAAAGCTAAGCTACTGTTGTGATTTATCTACCAGTTTGAGATCTGTGAATTTGGAGGTAACCATTAGGGAAAGCCAATTATTCTGCCTTTTCACGTTAAGCTGAAGTAGTCAAGGATAGTGAAAGATTAAGAGGAACAGGTAGTGGAATTTTTAGTGGAAAAAGCTTAGAGATATTTTTAGACATTTGTGTATAACACCATTCAAAGGTAAAAAGGAAAGAGAACTGAAGAATTAAACTGTTTCCCTTCTAAAGTATTTCTACACCCAACGCTCTTAACTCTATTGGCCCTTCCCTTTTGGCCATATCAGCCCAGCCAGCTAAACATCGCACAACATTATTGATGCACTGTAGATTCATGGACTATAATCTGACTTGGGCCCCTTGGCAGTTTCTTCTCTCATTCCCTTTACTTGCCACTTGAAAACCTTCAGCATTTCCCTTAAACCACCAACTTCTTTCTCGTTTGCATTCTGATAATAATCTGAGCTCTTACTTTTTTGAAGAAGCTGAGGCCATCAACATAAACTTTTTCAGTATTTGCCTTCCCCATCTATATAGGCATTTATTTTTTAATCAATAACTATTTGCCAGGTAAATGTGATGGCTAAATTTATGTGTCAACTTGGCTAGGTCGTGATTCTCAGTGGTTTGGCAGATATTATGTCATCATCCTCCATTTTGTGATCTAATGTGAGCTGCCAATCATTTGGAAGGGGAGTTTCCTTAAGGGTGTGGCCTGCCTCCAATAGATATGGATGTTCTGGCTTCTCTCTCTCTCAATCCTACATCCGTCTTTTCATCCTCTGACCTCCTGTTCTTGGGATGTAAGCCAGCAGCCTGCCAACCTGACCTGCTGATTTTGAGATTTGCCAGCTTCCACAACAACATGAGTCAGGAGTAGCCTCCATCCTGATACCTGACCCACAGATTTGGAACTTTTCAGCCTCCACAACTGTGTGAGCCATTTCCTTGAAATAAATCTCTCTCTCTATATTTATATATATATATATATATTATATATATTTAAATACATTTTTCACTGATTTTGCTCCTTTGAAGCAGAACTTAATGACTGGGTGTGTACGGAGGAAGGGGAGAATCTACATTGTCTTCCAGTACCTGAGTGGACCTAAACTTCATTATTCGAGATCAGCATACAGGAAGAGAAGCAAATTTGCTGAAGATTCAGGGTGAGGAGATTTGATGCACACGGTGAATTCAAGCTTGAATATGCTGAGTTTGAAGTGCTGATGGGACTTCAAGTGGAGATGTGCAACAGGCAATATGAGTCTAAGTAGTGTTATGCAAGAGCTTTATTCCTACAACCAACACCATAGTTTGCATCTAAATCATGGCTCTTGGGTACTAATCTAACAGCTCTACAAATGGTTTCTCTTCTCCCATTTTTCCCTCCATAAATCATTTTCCACACTATAGCCAAAATAATCTATGTAATAAGCAAATCTAACTAGGTGGTCCTCAGTGACTCCCTACTATGTGTAGAATGAAGTTTAAGCTTCTGAGCATGAGACACAAGACCCCGCATGACTTGGTCCCCATGGATCTCCTCAGAATTTCTTTCTCCCATTGGATTATAAGCTCCGTAAAGCCAGAACCTGTTCTGTCTTGTGGCTTGCTGTATTTCAGGACATTGAAAACATATTTTGAATGAATACACTAAGGGTTTATGTGTTCATAATTCTAGAAGGCTGGTGGGGAGGGATTATAAAGACACAATTCTTTCTATTGGACATCTTGCAACCTTCTTGGGGCGTTGTGGTTAACAATGATGAAATTGTCAAGAAATAAGGTTGTGTGATACTGCCCAGGGCTAGGGGTTTCATTGGAAAAGCAAGATCTAAGAGGGTTAGAGTCATCAAGGCAGGTAGCAGGACCTTGTCTTGGCCTTGTTGAATGGGAAGAATTTAGATGAACATAAAAGAGAGTGAATGAAGACAGGGAGACTAACATGAAGGATAAATTAACACAAGACTGAAAAGCTAATAATTTTGACTATAGAGGTCAGTAGCAATCCAAAAAGCAGCAAGAAAATTAGCCTGACTAGGAAAGGTGAAGCAGGTGATGAAAGGCCAAATGTAATTTAGTAGCAAAGTGGGAGCCATTGGAGATTTTTGAGAAGAGAGACCTAATAAACCAAATTCATTTCAAGAAAAATGAGTCCAATAGTGCTAGGCAGCATGGGTTAAATGGTTAGAACCCAAAGTAAGGAAGACTTAGTTTATCTCCCTTGTGATCTGTCCTTTCATTAGTCATTTTTTTTTACTGTCTTAGGCTGGGTTCTCTAGTAGAGCAAAATCAGTGAAGTGTATAAATATATATATATCTTAAAAAAAAAAGAGAGATTATTTCAAGGAAATGGCTCATGCAGTTGTGGAAGCTGGCAAATCTCAAATCCATGGGTCAGTCATCAGCCTGGAGGCTTCTCCTGACTCATGTGATTGTGGGGGCTGAAGAATCCAAAATTGGCAGGTCTGGCAAAAGGCTGCTGGCTCACTTCCCAAGAACTGGAGGTCAGATGATAACAAGCTGATGCAAGGTCAAGAGAGAGAGTGAGTGAGAGAGAGAGAGCTTTGCCTGAATATCCATATATATTAGGTGCAGATCACACTCCCAAGGAAACTCCCCTTTCAACTGACTTGCTGCTCACATCAGATCACAAAATGGAGGATGATTACATAATATCTGCCAAGCCACTGAGAATCACGGCCTGGCCAAGTTGACATATAACCTTAACCCTTACAGCTACCTACTTTCTCACCATCCAGGGCATTGCTGGGACCCTCCCCACAGTCCTCGTTTACCCATACAAGAAACTCAGTAATCCTGTCAGTTGAATGAAGTATGCTGGGCAACTTCACTTCCTTTTTTTTTTTTTTTTTTTTGGTGTTTCTTTCTTCAGTCCAGTTATCAGGGGCCTCAGTTGAATTGGAGTCCAATCCCAAGTCTCTCACCACTTACTTGCTATACAATGTTCTAAGTATTAGGAATTGTTAAGCTTCCTATTGCCAAATCTGACATCAACTTACAATTAAGTTCACTTGACCTTAGCTCAGTGTTTTGTGTTGTTCCTCTTTCAGAGAACAAGCAATCCTTTATTTAGGTGATTTGGGGAATCCTATTAAAATAATCAATCAGTTTAGCCTAAAGTCAGGCTTTTTGCCAGAGTAACTGTGACTTTCAGGCCCAATTTTTGTAATCTGGTTTCTGCCTTCTTTCCCATGGTATCCTGTGTCTGGCAGCATGTATCTGTTCATAAGTAGCTTAAAATATTTAATATAATTAGAACCAGACTGCGCAATTTGAATTGGCAAGACATTATTGGATCTGTTATGAGCTATTTTGAAATGACTGGAGTACATATAGCATTCCAGGTAAAACTGAATAATCAAAATACTTAAGAATAATTTGAAATCAGAACTACCTTTCAATAGCATAATTAAGCTGTAATCCAAAGGAACTATCTAGAAATCTTTGCTCTAGTTAAAACAGGTTGACACTGGCCTGCTGACTTAAAATACTTTGCTCCAGCCAGTTTACAACTGATCATATTTGGCCTAGTTTGATTTAGTTGAACTCAGTTTGAATAGGAAGGAACTAGTCTAATCCAGTTAAAACTTCCCTGGGATATAAAATTACATTTTTTATAGACACATTTGAATCCTCAATATTTAATTCAGAGCCCCAAATGGAGTAAGAATTACATACATGTAGGTGAAACCATGGGGTCCCTGGGAGGTGCAAACAGTTAACACACTCGGCTGCTAACAAAAAGGCTGGTAGTTCAAGTCCACCTAGAAGCACCTCAGAAGGAAGGCCTGGTGATCTGCTTCTGAAAAACCAGTGACTGAAACCCCCATGGAGCACAGTTCTACTCCGACACACATGGAGTTGCCATGAGTTAGAATCTACTCAGCAGCAAATGGTTTAGTTAAAACCATGGATGACCAGAATGGACCCACTGAACATCAATCAGGTGACAAGGGTATAATGTACTCCACGACTGGGGCTAATGACAAGGATCCTTCCCACTGAAGGTACAAAACTGTTCTGCCCAATACAGTCATCAAAAGTCACATGCGTGTCTATTAAGCACTTTAAACATGGCGGGTCTGAAGTAAAGATGTGCTGTAAGTATAAAATACAAACCAGATTTCAAAGATTTAGCAAAATCACGTAAATACCTCTATTTTTATATTGATTACACATTGAAATAATATTTTGGATATATTATTCAAATAAAATAATTATTAAAGTTGACTCTTTTTCCTTCTTCTAAATATGACTGTTAGAAAATTTAAAATTATGTTTGTGACTCTCATTACACTGCTGTTGGGGCAGTATTGGTATAGAATCCAAGGCCAGATATTTGCAATGTCCTACCACTGCTTACTCATTAGAAGTGTCCATCACCATCTAATCAACACCTGTGCTCACAACAGGCCCAGGACACATTTCCATGAACATCAGGGATGTGTACTTGAGCAAATGCCATTCTTGGATCCAAGGACTATCTTACCTGTTCGTCTAAAAAACTCAACTCTCTCCATCTGTCAACATATTCTCATGCTCTTTCTTTGTAAGTAGTTTCTGAATCTATTCTTTTTTCTTTCTTCCACTGGATTAACGCACTCTTTGCATCACCAAACTCTCCACTTCTAGTGTTTATTTATCTTAGACTTCCATATTATGAATATGCCCCTTAAAATGGAAGAATAAAAACATACTAAAGTTAAGATCACAGGTAATTTGTGAGCTTCTTGGAACCAAGTCCCTGCCTGGACATCAATTTTTTTTTCATATCTCATTTAACCAACATGGGTGATTACTACATGCCAGACACCATTCTAAACACTTTACTAGTATTAACTCATTCAGTTCTCATAGGTACCCTATAAGAATTGTTTTACTATGGTACACATTTCACTGATGGGAGAACTGAGCACAGAGAGGTGGCTACTTGTCCACCATCACATAGATAGTGGGTGGCAGAGCCAAGATTTGGAGCAGGAAATCTGGTTCCAGGGCCCACACATTTAATCACTTACTTTTATGATTCATTTGCCCTACACCTCATTGTGCCAGGGCCCTTCCTTTCCAAGATTCTGATAATCTAATGTAGAATAATCTAAACTATGGTACTAGTAATGCTTATACATAAGGTTGCTATGAGTTGGTGCTGACTTGACGGCAACTGAAAACAATGCTTAAAATTTGTAAAGAGTTTTCATTTTACCAAGTACTTGAAGGTACAATAATAAATTACTAATGTGTTAGTGGGAGAAAATACGTTCATTTTAACCATGATTTTTGGAGACACTGCCCCATCTCAAAGAAGTTTCTCTAATGGTGGGATTTCAGGTGCTGGAGTAGATCACTGAGTGAGTGAGTACTGGTATCACTGGGACATTCTTACTCTCCCTGCAGCATTTTTATTCTGTTCTATATGCTTTCATTCATGCACACATATCCTGTTTTGTTCACAAAGGGATTTGAGGCAGCTTTCAAAGATGAATATAATCTAATGCGATTGGATAAATAGTGAGAAAATTGTGACAGTTATTCACGTCCCCTGTGGCAAGGATCCAAGTTCCTGTTCCAGCTGCCTAGCTCAGCCACGAGTGCCTGGGGAACGGATGCACAAGGGACATCCCAGCTGCACCAACCCAAAACCAAACCTGTTGCTGTCCAGTCGATTCGATTTCGACTCATAGTGACTCTACAGGACAGATTAGAACTGCCCTGTAGGGCTCCCAAGGCTGTAATCTTTATGGAAGCAGACTGCCACATCTTTCTCCCACAGAGCCACTGGTGGGTTCAAACTGCCAAACTTTCGGTTAGCAGCTGACCAACCACTTAACCACTGTGCCAGCAGGGCTCCTTCCCAGCCACACATATACTTTTTATTTAGGGCTTTGCTCCAGCCAACCTGGTGACCAAAACTGGAGCCACGGTGGGTCCTTGATAACCCTGAGTCCTTTTAAAGATGAGTCCAGGGACCAGCTCGTTCATGTTTCGTTTCCTCTGAACCCTATTCAGATTCCTACTTGGTCTTCCATGGCAGAGGCATCTCCTAAGCAGAAGGCATTTCCAGTCCTTGACTCATTACACTCATTTTTTTGAGACAAGACAGAGTAAAGAGAACACGAGGAAATAAAAATGATGAAGGAGAAATGTCTCCCATTCTGCTTTGTCTATAATTTGATTAGTCCTCTCACTGAAATCTCCACCCTCCTCCCCAATATGGTAGCCTAATTTAGTTAAGCTAGGGATTTCATTTTGACTTTAACTCTTGCCTTAGATTTCCTTCCTTAAAAAATGGCAGGTGAGCCTAGGAAACACCGCCTTGATGACGGCAGGGACGAGGAGGCAGGGAACTGGGGCAAACCAGTAACTGGATGACTGAGATGACTGGCGAGGGCACGTAGGAGTCTGAAGATAACACTGCTAAATTTATTCACTTCTAAAAAGGCAAATAAAGCTCTTTGAAATGAAATCTTTAAGAAGACCTCATGCACTGTAGGAGACAATACCCCAAGAACCTGAAGAAGGAAATTTGATACCCAGCTCTCCAGGAAGTGGGATGCCAAACATTAACCTGAGCTCCTTGCAGATCTAGGTGGCAGTTTGCTACAATAGAAGGCCCAGGGAGATCAATACTGCAACAATACCTCTACAGTGAGAAAACGAGAAAACACCGGCCACCACAGTGCCTTTAAGATCACATTTTTCACCAAAGGCAGGCAGCTCCATCTCCTAAGGGATGAGCATTTCAGCTCCTGCTGCTTAGATCCCCAAAATGCTAGCATCCTTTCAAGAGAACCTGCAAGGCCCTCCTTGATATCATGCTAGATGGCTATGAAACAGTCTGCTCTGGGATAAAGTCTCTGGCCAGAGTGAACACTGACTATCAGGAAGCACTGTCTGAGTTGGCCAGGACATTCAAGTCACAGCCAAAGATGCTGCCTGGTCTCACCAACCATCATCCATCTAAGGGTCATATCTCTACTCCCAGCAAGGCACTAAAGCCTACCATTCAAACTGGTGAGCTTTAAGGTCAGCTGCAATGCACTGGAGAGGGCCTTGTGACTCCACTGAAGGATCCTCGCTGCCAGGCTGATCTGAACCCAGAGCACCCAAGTCACCTGGCTCAGCAGACAAAAGCACCAAAGGCACTCCACTATGCACAAGACTCTCAGAGCACGTGTCTGGAGGATCATTTCCTGAGCCTTTCGAATTGGCATTTTTGGAATTTCAGTAAGGCCACTAGCATATTTGTGGCATTGAAATGCGATTCCTAACGCTTTCCTTAGATTCCTCCTGGTTTTGATCTTGGTTAGTTCACCCAGCTAGTTAGGGTTGGGGTGAAGGAGGATGGTAGTCACAGCTATCCCTTTATATGAATAGAGACTGCTTTGGTAACTCCCAGTGTGGGTAGAGAAGGTGTTTGTAGGGCTGTTGGGGGGTAAGAGAGGCACAATGGATCTACCGAAAACTTTACATAAATTACCCAATGAGCAAACCCACTCTCGCTCTATACTCTGCCATGAAAAAATTTTAATGAGAAGTATTTAGAGAGGAAGGGGCCTGGGTGGCACAAGCAGTTTATGATCAGCTGTTAACCAAAAGGTTGGCAGTTCAAATCTACTCAGTGGCTCCATGAAATAAAAGCCTGGTGATCTACAGCCAAGAAAACCCTACTGAGCAGTTCTACTCTGTAACATATGGGGTCACCATGAATCAGGGGCCAACCCAACAGCAACATTTAGAAAGGACTGTTCTGACATCTGACACCAACCTCTGACTCCCTCATTTATTGGACATACTGTGGGGTAGTGATGCTGAAAGCTATGCCACTTGTATTTCAAATACCATCAAGGCCACCCATGGTGGACAGGTTTCAGTGGAGCTTCCAGACTAAGAGAGGCTAGGAAAAAACATTTGGTGATCTGATCTACTTCCAAAAATTAGCGAATGAAAACCCTACGGATCACAACAGAATACTGTCTGATAGAATTTTGGAAGATCAACCCCCTAGGCTGGAAGCACTCAAAATGCGTGGTGGCTTCCATAATAGACTCAAGCATACCAATGATGGTGAAGATGGCACAGGATTTGGCAACTCTGCATTCTGTTGTACATGGGGTTGCCATGAATTGTGGCTAACTCAACAACGGCACCTAACAACAGCAGTGGGGCAGTGAAGGAACACTTTCCCTTAACAAGTCAATGAACTGGTCTGACATCAATGATTAATTACTTAATAAAATGAAGGGCAGTTTTTTTTCAAAAGAGGGAGCTACTTACAGGAAGGACAATAAAGCAGATGTTCAGAGAGAAGCAGAGAAGAGAGTGTTCATGCAGCCCATGAGAAAGACAGAGCGTGAGAGAAGCTATCTGTTGGCGACTTCCCAATTCCAATTCCTAGAAGGTCTGCTGTGTCCTTAAAATGGCTCCCTTTTTATTTAAACTAATTATAGTGGGGTTTTTGAACTGACACCAAGAAGCCCCAACTATGGCAGGAGTAATAAAATGGACAAATAGTTGGAAAGCCAGAAGGAAAAAAGAAGGTTTGGAAAATTTGCCAAGAGGATACTCTGGCCCTCAATAAAGGAAGACTGAGGAATTATCCACATTACCGGAATGGAGTGAAGCATTAACTGAGCTACAAAGCACATTACTCTTTTAAGACAAAAGCATATGTCTTGTGGGGAAAGGTAATTTAATTCAGGTGATAAAGGATGCAGGCTCTTAAGCCAGTCAGGATCTTCAAACTAAGATTCCAGAAGACTTGCTTTGATTTGGGTAAAACTGTAGCAATAAAATTACCTCAAAGGAAGCTGAGTCTTCATGGAATCAAAACTTAAATAAGGAAATTACTGAAGAGACGTGTCATTTGAGACAGGTAGTCACAATGCGTTCTACTGCAGTTCTACTACTGAACCGCACTGGTGGTTCAGTGCTAGAATCCTTGCCTTCGAGGAGGGAGATCCAGATTCAATTTCCAACCAATGCACTTCATGTAGAGTCAGTGGAGGCCCACCTATTGCTGTGATGTTAACCAAGTTTCAGCATAGCTTCTAAGATAAGACAGACCAGAAAGGCCTGGTGATCTACTTCTGAAAAACCCTATAAATCAAACGGCCTGATCCCCAGCCAATCGTGGGGATGACACAGGACCAGACAGCATTTTGTTGCATTGTGCATGGGGTCATCATGAGTCAGGGGCCAAATCCATGGCAGCTAACAGCAAAGCCAATCTGTAGTTCTGTAAGATACACCAGCAGTCCTTTGATAAAATCACAACCAAACGTAAGGAAAAAAATCAGACCTCTCTTCAAATAAATTACAGGGAGAAACAATGTCAAAAGAAAGTAAACTCAATCCTCTCATTTGAGTTAGAGAGGAAGAGTGATATTGAGAAGAAAGCCAACCTTGTGGAGCTAGTCCTGCATTTGACTCTCACCCTTACCACTGCCTAGCCAGCTGACCTGGAGCAAGTTCCTCAGATCCATTGCTAGGCTCCATATTCATAAATAAGGATAACAATATATCCTATACAGGGTTGCTATATAGGTTAAATAAAATCAAGGATATAAAAGTTTCTAGTTTGTAAAAGGCATTCAGTACATGTTTATTTCCCTAGCTTGATATTGGTTTGATGATGTTGAGATGCATGAAACATCACAGATTCTAGAATCAAAACGAATATTCAAGACTTTACTAAAAGATCCAAGTGTTGGTTCCCTATTAATCAATTCTTTCCCACATTCCCTTTGAGAGGACAAGTTCCTTCCACGAACACTGAGAGGGGTGAGCCTTTTCATGTGTGGAGCTCCACAGCGTCTCATCTTTCCCCATTCTCACTTACTGAAACTTCCTGAAATAACTGTGTGTATGTTCAGCTGACTTAATTCAAGACATACCTATTTTCCGTAATACCTCTGGGATTCTCATCTTCCTGACCCTGGTTGTGTCTCCCAGTAGAACACTTGAGTTAAAGATGTTCACACTCATAGCTGACAGTCTTTAGGATCCTGCAAAATCCTCTTATGAATCCTTATAATAAACTTCTTATGAATTCTTCTTGGTAAGCTTCTAGAAGATAGCCTTTCCCTTTCTTTCAAATCCATTCTCCATGATCAAACCACTGCTAGATCCATGGGTTGGGGACAAGGTTTGCTCAGTCTTCCCACGGTCTCTCAAACTGACATGCTTTATTTTCCCTAACTGAATTCCCACAGTAATTCAGACTTCCAGGGTGCCTTACTGGAAGCCTTATGGACTGGCAGAGTCAAGTGCACAGTAAGTATGGATACACACTAGTTTTCCCTGTTCTTCTCCTATTCCTAAGCATCAAAAATTAAAAACATATTCCAAATTGTAAGGCTTCACTTGAGCTGATTTCCTTCTTCAGCTGTGGGACAAGAAGCTGTGGCCTTGAACTTATTTCAATTAAGCAAATGATCTGAAATTCCAAAAATTCCTAATTCTAGCAGATGGAGATCCTGACTGCACACTTTCCTTCCTTCGTTTTCCTCTTCATCCTGAGAGCAACACGGAGTTTCAAGACATGTGTCATTCCAGCTGCCATTACGCTGAGATTACTTCATCTTCAGAACTCACGTTCCAGCCCAATGTAGCATGATAATATGAATGATATTTAAACGGTAATATATCAAGCAAGCTCCCAATATTTCAGTCACACTGGCCAGAAAACCATATTATTTCCCCTTAAGTATTTATGGGCTTTCCTTGCTCTTTCTCATCTGCTATATACATACCTATAGCTTTGACTATCATGTTCCCGTTTTCTTCCTAATTCTCCTACTGACTGTTTGTGTGCTTACTATCTACATGTATGAACGTGGTATTGCAAGTATTTATTTCCATGTTCACCTCTCCCACAGGCCTGTGTGCACATATAGGGAGAACCGTATTATGTTTATCTTTGTATCCTCACTACCTACCGTAAAAAATGACACTACCCATTGCCATCGAGTCGATTCCAACTTGTAGAGATACTATAGGACAGAGTAGAACTGCTCCATAGGGTTTCCAAGCAGTGGCTAGTGGATGTGAACTGCCATCATTTTTGGTTAGCAGTCAAACACTTAACCACTGTGCCACCAGGGCCCGGAGCACTACACTAAACCAAAACCAAGCCCGTTGCTGTCGAGTCAATTCCCACTCAGAGCAACCTCATAAGCGTGACACTAGTAATGGCTAAATGAATGCTAGGTGAATGGATGGATGAATGGCCCTTGGGTGGTTCTGTGGTACAATTCTTGCCTTCCATGTACCTTCCTGGCCAATGCACCTCATGCGCAGCCACCACCTGTCTGTTGGTGGAAGCTTGCATGTGGCTATGATACTGAACAAGTTTCAGCAGAGCTCCCAGACTAAGATGGACTAGGAAGAAAAGCCTGGAGATCTACTTCTGAAAATCAGTAAATGAAAACCCTATGGATCACAATGGTCTCAGCAGCATTTCATTCAGTTGTTCATGGGGCTGCTGTGAGCTGGGGCCAACTCAACTCCAAGGCAGGTAACAACAACACTGATGTTCTTCACTTCTGCTGCCCAAAGCACTAGGGTTATGAAAATACATTAGTTTGTCTTCCTGCCTCAAAAATATCACCGTTTTTCTTCATGCTATTATGTTGACATAGATTCTCAAGTAATGGACAATTTGCTTTTTTTCCACTGGTTTACCTAATTTGGCCCTCTGTGGCCCTTTACAACATGCTACCAGCCGTCTTTCCTTTGCTTTCTGATTTGTGTTTAGCAAATGAATAAAGCAAGGAACCGGAACCGTTAGGGCTGGTTCAAAGGAGTTCAAATGCTAATACATTGCTCATGGTGCTGCTAGAAATCACAGGTTGTGCCTCACTGTATTCCTCTGCAAATAAGCATTTAAATACTACAGCAGTCCATGCTTATGTAATTTTAAGGCTTTAAACCAGAACAAGGAAAGGACATTGTCTTTTATCTATTCAGCTCCCAACAAACAGTCCAAGGTTGAATCATTTGGCTCAACATCCAAGTTCTGACTCCGGGCCTGGGTAGATAAATAGACAGCATTCAGAAAGCAGCCCTACCTGCTGGATTTGCCACCCGACAATATATTTTGGTGATGAAGTGCTTTGTGCTTTGTGGTGTGTGTTTGCATGCAGCCATGGTGTGCGTGTGTGTATGCGTGCACACGCACACGTGTGCACATGCTTAGTTGAAATACGGATATTTTCTTTCATTCAGCTTGCATGTAAAAGCAGCTCTCTGAATTGCCTTGGGATACTTTTCAATTCTCTGTGATAACACCAGTTGGAATTACGTGCACTCATTTTCCAAATTCTGCAAAGAAAATTGTTGAATTCCCTGTGACATTTACCGCAACTCTGTAAATTTATGCTGTTTTCTTTTTTCCCTTCTTTCATCCCATCCCCTTTTCAAAAGCCTACTTCTTCTCCTGAATCCACCTTCTTGAAAGTTGAATGCTCTTTGAAATTGTTCATTTGTATTATCAGCCATCTTGCTGTGTTTCCTTTGCCATACAGTTAGTCCATTAAAAAAAAAAAAAGAGTCCAGGCTTATTCTTATCTGTAAAAAGAGAATCTGTTATTTGAGCTAGGGTTCTGTCTCATGCCTTTTAAGTTCAGCTCAACAATGTCAAAATCCTACCCATTCCTCATGTCCTAAAGCAAAAGAACCTCCCCCCCATGCATAGAACCCTCATCTCTCCTTTCCTTATGATTACCTCCTATTACTATCCCACTTAAAAACCTGTTACATCAGTAGGGATTCTCACACTGTTAGGTGCTTTAAAATCCCCCAGGGATAACTCTAAAAAACTGCTAATTGGCCACACCCCATTCTCAGAGATTGTGATTCTGGAAGTCTGAATGGGGCCTGGAATTGCCAAGCAGGTCTGATGCGGGAGACACATAGATCATATTTTGAAAAGCGCTGACTACTGGGTAATTTCCATCTAGTTAAGATTTTGATATTATCTCTCATAGCACCTATTTACTGAGTTTCTTTATCATTTTATTCATGACTCATTGTGACCCTAATTATATTACACTGTGCTTAAAAAGTTCTTTTCTTTTTTTATTACAAGTACCTTACAACTTTTCTTACCCACTAGATGGTGTCCTTTTCAAGGCAAGGGGCCAGGCTCCCTGCCCAGTGGCTAGACTCATAGCAACCCTATAGGACAGAGTAGAACTGCCCCATAGGGTTTCCAAGGAGTTCCTGGTGGATTCGAACTGCTGACTTTTTGGTTAGCAGCCACAACACTTAGCCACTACACCACCAGGGTTTCCCTAGACCCAGTAGACATGCATTATATTAGTTGACTAACTGAATGAATGATGAGATAATTGTGTCTATGTTCAGCTGACTTAATTCAAGACTTACCTATTTTCCCTAATGTCTCTGGGATTCTCATCTTCCTCACCTTGGTTGTATCTCCCAGTAGAACACTTGAGTTGAAGATGTTCACACTCAGAGCACTTAGTGTGGTAGATGTTTGTCACTTTGGAAAGAAGTGGTTTGGAGACCAGTACACATTCCATTTTATAACAGCACCCTGATTTACTTCTACAATACTACCTTTCCTCCATTGTGCCTAATCTTGTGGGAGTATAATTCTAGGCAATTCCCTTCCACAAAAAAAAAAAAAAAAGGAAGGGGGACTCTTAAGTTGGTAAATCAAGGAATGGAGAAAGCTTGAAAGTTGATTCAATTTAGCAATGACACCAGTGGAGTCCTGACCAGGCTCTTCAGGTTGTGAGACAGCTGCAAGTCTCCCTGCCTTCTATTTTCTGGTCCCCAATTGTCCTTAAACCCCACCCCTCAGCATCCCAGAGTCCCTGTGAATTTCCCCACCACCACCACCACCACTGCTCATAGGCAATAAATCCCCCTTTATTAGACAGAGAAAGTTTCTGTTGCTCGCAGTCAATCATCATAACTGATATGCCTATTACTCAGAGAAGCCATTTGAGCTTTCCTTTCTGCAGAGTATGATTTTTATAAGCAATGGAACTCACGGAATAGAACAAAATAAGTAAAATCTGTGTGCAACTCTTAGGACTTGAGCTGTGAAAAGCAACCTTTAACAACAAAATGCTTTTAAAGGCTTGTTTTGAGTTGATTATTCATGCTGACCCTTCTTACAGGAGAGGAAGCAGAGTCCTTACTAACGTTTTATGAGACAGGCCATTTATGATGTCCAGAGGCAATGTAAATTTGTGATTCATACTTATAAATGGCAACAGTGGCCACTGCGTTTGACATCATTTACCCAGAGGGAATAATAAGATTTTATGAGTTTTTGCCAATATTTGCTGACTTGCAGATATGATTAGACAAGGGCAAGTACTTTCTCGGTACAGAGACTCTGCTGGGGAAAACAAAGCATTGGAGTTCATGGCATATTAATAAAAATAATAATAAAAGTTTATGGAGATTAATGTACCTTGAAAGGGAGTATTTAAATGTCCAGGTGAAAAGCTCGGATTTGAAAGGTGTTTTGTTGGTGCGCAGAGAAAGAGATGAAACTATTTTCAATAAACCTAGTGGCTAATAAAAGCTCTCAAAGCAATGCAGAGTCATTCATTCATTCTTCCTCTCAATGGCCATTTATTGAACATTCTTTATGTAGTAGGTACTGGGAATGAAAAGATGAACAAAGGACTGTCCTTCAGAGGAGGTAAGTTTGATCTGAGTCTACATACATGAGCAGGATTGTGACAATCCTCATAGTTTAGTACAGTAGAACCATTAATCCCTATTTTTTTCAGCCAATAATTCATCAAAAGTATTTAGTTAGCTTCTTCTCTGAGCACATTACTGTGTTAAGTTCTTTGACGTATGGTGATAGGCACATCAAAGAAGGCTAGATCATAGTTCTTGCTCTAGAGAAGCTTATGATCCATTTAAACAGCTAATATTGAAACATTATAAAGCAAAAGGAATGATTTAAGAGAGACTACAGGCTATATAACAAAAGAAGGGAGCTCAGATGGCACAGTGGTTAAGCACTTGGCTGCTAACCAAAAGACTGTCGGTTTGAACCCACCAGCCACTCCACAGGAGAAAGATGTGACAACGTGTTTCTGTAAAGACTGCAGCCTTGGAAACCCTAGGGGACAGTTCTACTCCATCCCATAGGGTCTGTATGTGTCAGAATCAACTCGACAGCAACAGGTTGTATCTGAAAGGTTGGCCATTCGAACCCACCAGTGGCTCCATGGGACAAAAGACCTGACAATCTGCTTGTGTAAAGATTTTGGCCTAGGAAACCCTATAAGGCATTTCTATTCCATCCCAGTGGGTTGCTGTGAGTCAGAATTGACTTGATAGCACACAAAAACAATATATCTCAGAACCCAACTGTGTAGTATAGACCGCAAATGCTGTAAGAATTCAGAAAAGTTAAGGTGATGCATTTTAGGGATTGGGAAGGCATCATGAAGGATATGGAACATAGACTTGAACAAGTAAAATCTCAGAACTGGAAAGGAACTTAGAGATAGCTCCTGTGCCTCCCACTACAGGCCTAACATCCTGTCTTTCAAGTTTATAGATTCAGAATCCAAGCCTCAGACATATTAAGTGATTTGTCCAAATGTAAACAGCCAGTAAGTTGCAAAGCCAAGATTGGACTTCTAATTTTAAAAATTTTGATAGGAAGACAGGAGAGGGAAGAGAGTGTTGCAGTTGTGCTGGGGAGTAGTGGGAACTAAGAATGGATAGGTGGGGTGAGGTTACTAAGGAGAGCTGCAAAACTAGGCAGAAGAGCTATGATTTGAAATTGTAGGAAGGGAGATACAATTGGAAATTTCTGAGCAAACAGTAGTGCTACCTACTTGGAAAGGGTAGTTATGCTGGGAAGATGAAAAGCTAGAAGAGGAGATTAATTTTAGATGTAATTGCTTAAACATTATGAAAATATCCAACAAGCAAATATCTAGCTCTGTTTTCTCACATATTTTATTAACATCAAAAGTTGACAACAATATCAGATTACTATGAAAAACTATACTCAAACAAATTTGAAAAACTAGAAGAAATGGATGAATTCCTAGAAACACACTACCTACCTAAACTAACACAAACAGAGGTAGAACAACTAAGTAAACCCATAGTAAAAGAAGAGATTGAAAAGGTAATCAAAAAACTCCCAACAAAAAGAAGCCCTGGTCCGGATGGCTTCACTGCAGAGTTCTACCAAACTTTCAGAGAAGAGTTAACACCACTCCTGCTAAACGTATTTCAGAGCATAGAAAAGGAAAGAATACTACCAAACTCATTCTGTGAAGCCACCATATCCCTGATACCAAAACCAGGTAAAGACACCACAAGAAAAGAAAATTATACACCTATATCCCTCATGAATGTAGATGTAAAAATCCTCAACAAAATTCTAGCCAATAGAATTCAACAACATACCAAAAAAATAATTCGCCATGACCAAGTGGGATTCATGCCAGGTATGCAGGGATGGTTCAACATTAGAAAAACAGTTAATGTAATCCATCACATAAATAAAACAGAAGACAAGAATCACATGATTTTATCAACTGATGCAGAAAAGGCATTTGACAAAGTTCAACACTCATTCATGATAAAAACTCTCAGCAAAACAGGAATAGAAGGAAAATTCCTCAACATAATAAAGGGCATTTAGACAAAGCCAACAGCCAGCATCACCCTGAATGGAGAGAGCCTGAAAGCATTCCCATTGAGGTAGGGAACCAGACAAGGATGCCCTTTATCACCGCTCCTATTCAACATTGTGCTGGAAGTCTTAGCCAGAGCAATTAGGCTAGATAAAGAAATAAAGGGCATCCAGACTGGTAAGAAAGCAGTCCAAGTATCTCTATTTGCAGACGACATGATCTTATACACAGAAAACACTAAGGAATCCTCCAGAAAACTACTGAAACTAATAGAAGAATTCAGCAGATTATCGGGATACAAGATAAGCATACAAAAATCAGTTGGATGCCTCTACACCAACAAAAAGAAGATCGAAGAGGAAATCACCAAATCAATGCCATTTACAGTAGCCACCGAGAAGATAAAATACTTAGGAATAAATCTTACCAGATATGTAAAACACTTATACAAAGAAAACTACAGTACACTCCTGCAAGAAACCAAACATAAGTGGAAGAACATACCTTGCTCGTGGATAGGAAGACTTAACATTATAAAAATGTCTATTCTACCAAAAGCGATCTATACATCAATTGGTCTCAACCCACCTGGATCAAAGAAGAATGAAGAACACCAAAGACAAAAGGCGATTAGGAGCCCAAGAGACAGAAAGGGCCACAAGAACCAGAGACTACATCATCCTGAGACCAGAAGAACTAGATGGTGCCCAGCTACAACCGATGACTACCCTGACAGGGAACACAACAGAGAACCCCTGAAGGAGCAGGAGAGCAGTGGGATGCAGACCCCAAATTCTCATAAGACCAGACTTAATGGTCTGACTGAGACTAGAAGGACCCCGGTGGTCATGGCCCCCAGACCTTCTGTTGGCCCAGGACAGGAACCATTCCCGAAGCCAACTCTTCAGACATGGATTGGACTGGACAATGGGTTGGAGAGGGATGCTGATGAGGAGTGAGCTTCTTGGGTCAGGTAGACACTTGAGGCTGTGTTGGCATCTCCTGCCTGGAAGGGAGATAAGAGGGTGGAGGGGGTTAGAAGCTGACGAAATGGACATGAAAAGAGAGAGTGGAGGGAGAGAGCAGGCTGTCTCATTAGGGGGAGAGTAATTGGGAGTGTGTAGCAACATGTATATGGGTTTTTATGTGAGAGACTGACTTGATTTGTAAACTTTCACTTAAAGCACAATAAAAATTATATAAAAAAAGTTGACAACATTCAAGAGGCCTGCCAAATATAATTTAATGTTTAAGTCTAAAATTTAATATTAAAAGCCTCCTCTTTCAGAATTCCAACCACAACAAGGAACCAAACCCCACAAACCTATTGCTGTCGAGTTGATTCTGACTCATAGTGACCCTATAGGATAGGGTAGGACTGGCCCATACAGTTTCCAAGGAGCACCTGGTAGATTTGAACTTCCAGCCTTTTGGTTGGCAGCTGTAGCACTTAACCACTACACCACCAGGATTTCCACAATAAGGAAATAAAAGAAGACTCTGGCAGGACGAATGGAGAGGCAGGAGGAGTTGCAAAGACAAATGTCTTAGAAAAGCAAGTCTTGGTGTAAACTCTAGTAAAATTAATGAGTTTAAAAGAGGAAGGGAGAAGTAACACACTTTAGCTACAAACAATTGCATTATAGTCAGTATATATGTATTTCCGTATTTCATTGAATCCAAGATGCCATTTATTGTAAGAGTCACCATTACTTCATGTACCATCAAAGAAAGAAAAATCACTACCACTTAAAACTGATAGAAAACTAAGATGTTATTGATTGAAATATTCATGCTAATTTTAGAAATGTGGGAAAGTAAACATTTTAGCATCAGTAAGATGCCATAAGCACTTGGTAGTAATTAAACCACAGCCACTGAGTGCATGTTTCTCCTGTTGTTGTTAGGTGGCGTCAAGTCAGTTCCAACTCATAGCAACCCCATGTACAACAGAAACGAACCACTGCCCCGTCCTGTGCCATTCCCATAATCGTTGCTCTGCCTGAGCCCATTGTTGCAGCCACAGTGTCATTCCATCTCATTAAGGGTCTTCCTCTCTTTCGCTGACCCTCTACCTCACCAAACATGATGTCCTTCTCCAGGGACTAGTCCCTTCTGATAACATGTCCAGAGTATGTGAGATGAAGTCTCGTCATCCTCGCTTCTAAGGAGCATTCTGGCTGTACATCTTCCAAGACAGATTTGTTCGTTCTTTTGGCAGTCCATGGTATATTCAATATGGCGACATGTTTCTCTTAGTGACCCCTATAAATTGTATTATGGAAACAGCCTCATGTAAGTGAGGTAGATGTAAGAATATATCCCAGAAATATCTTTTAAGAAGCCAACGACTTTGGGTCATATTCAGTTGATTTCTCTGAGCCTCATTTTCCATATAAGGAAAAAGGGGTTGATAACTGCCACTTCACAATCTACTGGAAGGATAGAAATAACATATGTAAATGTCTAGCATGAAACTGGCACATCAAATAGTGCTCAAAATTATCAGCTTAAAAATTATTAAAATTATCAGCTTAACAAAAACTAGTTCCCACATTCTATAATATCCATGAACCAGAAAAAAAAAAAAGAAAAAAGAAAAATCTAAGGTCAGTTCATCTTTAAATTAGAGATTTCAAACATAATATGGCCGACACGAGTATACTGCAGTTTTAGAAAACTGAGACTTTGAAACTTGAGGATGAAATAAAAGATAAATGATGATCATGCACATCACCAAATGAATTCTTGCTTTTTCACAGGCATAATTTTAGCACTCCTTTAAATAGCATCTCTTCCATCAACCCAAAGGAAAAAAAAAGTGTATTTAAAATATTATGAGTTTACTGATATTTAATTTAAGCAAAACTTTTCCAAAACACACTCTTTTAAATAAAGAGAGGTGCACCTTGACTTAAGGCATATGGCCATAGAGTTTCAAAACAGGCAAGACAATAGAATGGAAAAGAAAGGGCTCTTCATTCAGACAGACGAAGGTTTGAAAATGGGGTATGAAACTTGCTAATGTGTCATCTTAGGGTAGTTATGTAACCACTCAAGCATCAGCTGACTCATCTGTAGGATGGAAATATTAGTAGTCCTTACAATGATGGAATACCAGTTGAGATGTTTCAACAAACACGTACAACACTGGAGGTACTCACTCGTCTATTGTAAGAAATTTGGAAGACTAGTTGGCTACCTGGCCAACCAACTGGAAGAGGTCCATATTTGTGCCCATTCCAAAGAAAGACAATTCAACGAAATGCAGAAATTATCAAATGGTATCATTGATATCACATGCAAGTAAAATTTTGCGGAAGATCATTCAAAAACCGTTGCAGCAGTACATCGATAGGGAACTGCTAGAAACTCAAGCCGGATTCAGAACAGGACTTGGAACGAGTCATTCCTTATTTAATCTTTTTGCTGAGCAAATAATTTGAGAATGCAACATCAGGATTGGAGGAAGACTCGTTAACAACCTACAATATGCAGATGATACAACCTTGCTTGCTGAAATAGAAGAGAACTTGAAGCACTTACTGATGAAGATCAAAGGCTACAGCCTTCAGTATGGATTACACCTCAACATAAAGAAAACAAAAATTCTCACAATTGGACCAATAAGCAGCATCATGATAAATGGAGAAAAGTTTCAAGTTGTCAAGGATTTCATTTTACCTGGGTCCACAATCAATACCCATGAGCAGCAGTCAAGAAATCAAATGACATACCGCATTGGGCAAATCTGCTGCAAAACACCTCTCTAAAGTGTTAAAAAGTAAAGATGTCGCCATGAAGACTAAGGTGCACCTGACTCAAGCCATGGTATTTTCAACCGCTTCATATGCATGGGAAAGCTGGACAATGAATAAGACTGAAGAAAAATTGTTTCCTTTGAATTATGGTGTTGGTGAAGGATATTGAATGTATCATGGACTGCCAGAAGAACAAACAAATCTATCTTGGAAGAAGTACAACCAGAATGCACCTTAGAAGTTAGGATGGCAAGGCTTTGTCTCACGTACTTTGGACGTGCTATCAGGAGGAACCAGTTCCTGGAGAAAAACAGCATCCTTGGTAAAGTGAGGGTCAGCAAAAAAGACGAATGCTCTTGATGAGATGGAGTGACACAGTGGCTGCAACAATGGGTTCAAATATAGTAACAACTGTGAGGATAGCTCAGGACTGGGCAGTTTTTCATTCTCTTGTACATAGGTTCACTGAGTTGAAACTGACTCGGCGGCACCTAACAACAAAAATGTATGGTTTTTGTATGAATTCAAATTTATGTAAAATATAGAACGCAGACACAGAGCCAGACATATACTATAGGCTCAGTAAAAGACTAAATGGCAACTCACTAACATTTTATCTTCTGAATCTTAGAAGAGGTTAAGTTTAGGAGTGTATTTGCTCATATTTATTATTTTGTGTTTGGTTGTTTTTGTTAGAAAAAAAATTTTTAATGTTAGATGCATAATAAATCTATAACATTCCTCCATTTACAGCGTTCTATGGTCATCAGTCCATGCTAGGCCTCTCTTTTAATTCTATATCCTGTGCTTGTCTAGGGGAGACCATGCTCCATTATAATTGCCTGGGGAAGAAGGTTGAAGAAGCACTACCCTGATGATACTCATTGCCTCAGGTTGGAACCATTGCTTTTTTTTTTTTTTTTGCACCAGAGGGATGAACAAATAACAATCAAGGAAACTAGATTTCATTGTGGTAGGTACACTGTGAGTCCATTTTTGAGCAGGTCCTTGAGTTCCATCAATACACCTATCCTAGCATCAACATAGTTGGGTTTCCTGGAAAGAAGCTAACAGACCAAATTCACTCACAATCTTCTTCACAACTGGTTATGATGGTTTGTTGTATAAATAGGCTTTGGTTAGACGAGTAGATGGACAGGTGGGTGGATGGATGGATGGACAGATGAATGGATGGATAAATGGGTTGAAGGGTGAACATGAATGAAAAGTTACAGGGGAAAATTAAAGTAATTCCTTAAACACTGCCTTGCTCTAAGTGATAAATTTTGTGTTTGCCCTCAAAAGTTAGAAATCGTCTCTAAAATGTATTTACTCTTCTAATGGATATCCTGGGGAACAGGAAGAATGACTTTTATCTGGATTTTGTCGGTGTTTCCTTGACGACACTTTTCTATTAAAAAGTAAGAGAAGAAGGATAAATCAGTTGGCCACACAGTTCAATAACATAAACTTTGAAGTAGACGTGCGTGTTTCAAAGGAACGTTTTAGCCAGAGTAAGAGAAGGACCCTTGCTACATAATAATTTACTATTGATTGAATTTGAGAATATCGACAGGCATAGCACAAAGGGTACCCAAGGATACATGCAGTTTCTCTTGTAAATACTTCGATGTTCCACAAAGTTAATTGAGAGTTAACTGAGAGAAAAAAGAGAGAGAG
The DNA here is from genome assembly GCF_024166365.1 of Elephas maximus indicus. Taxonomy (NCBI): domain Eukaryota; kingdom Metazoa; phylum Chordata; class Mammalia; order Proboscidea; family Elephantidae; genus Elephas; species Elephas maximus. The sequence continues at coordinate 17,595,051 of NC_064827.1, read as the reverse complement.
GGACAGAGAGGGAAGAAGGGAGGAACGGAAGGAAAAAAGGAAGGGATGGATGGAGGTAGGGAGGGAGGCAGGGAGGGAGAGAGGGAGGGAGGGAGGAAGGAAGGAAAGAAAAAAGCCTTAGGAAAACTTAAAAATTTAGTGGCTGCTTGGCAAAATAAATATATGATAAGAATAGGAGCTGAGAAACCAGTGTTGATGTCTTACCGTAATATTTAACTTGTTCACTGTAAATATTTATCTTGTTTAGTCACATTTAATAACCATAAAATGTAATTACACAGTAGTTACTAATGTCATTTTGCATTTATTTCACATCAGCCAGATTTACTCTACACTGCATAGATTCTAAATTACAATAGAGCTTTTATAATAATCAATATTTAATTAAGTTATAATTACTCATAGTAACTGCCTTTTAAACGTAAATTAAACGGTACTGTGTGACATTTTAAGAGATTATCATTTTTCCTATTAGGTCACTGTATAATACGTTTATTGCCATAATTTATCCTTATTGCTGGTGAGAGTATTTGTAGTCTCAGAAGATGTACAAACTCGAAAAACGTTAAGAAAAACAAGGCACTAACAATTGTGTTGTATTATCTTCTCGAGCCATAATTTAGAGGGGGAATAAATAGCATTTTTTGTTTTGTTTTGTTTGTTAATTTGGCAATTCTGGTCTTGCTCGCAGGGACATGCTCACCGCTTGCTGCTCAACCTTTCCAAGAGCTCCAAGGGCTCCTCCTGTTACAACAAGAGCCTCAGTTACCCTGCAGAGAACAGTCAAGGGCCAGGTGTGACTAGATTACCTGATTCAGTTCAGATACTCTCTGCCTGCAGCTTCTACCCCTTTGAGAGCTCTAAAGATTCTTCTAGGCTTCAGGGTGCCATTGAAGAGGTAGCCGCTTCAGGGCCCTAAATGGTACTCTCCTGGCTAGAAAGCATTCATCAAGTGTCCAGAGTGGCAGGACTCATAAGTAAAACGTAGCTTCGGCTAGCAAATTCAAAATAAAAAAAAAAATAAAAATAATTTTTTTTTTTTTTTTTAAATAGCTTGGATTTATTTACATTGTTAAGCTCTATGAGGAGAAGCCCTGGTGGCATAGTGGTTAAGCACTGGGCTTTGAACCAAAAGGTCGGCAGTTTGAATCCACCAACCACTCCTTGGAAACTCTATGGGGCATTTCTACTCTGTCCTATAAGGTTGCTATGAACTGGGATCCACTCAATGGCAATACGTTTGGGTGTTTTTTTGTTTTCAATTTTTTTTTTTTTTTTTCTGGTAAGGGCTGGTAATCAGTCTTATATCCTTGAAATCCTCCATGGTATCTGCATCTGTGCCTGATCTATTACAAATGCTGACCTATTACTTAATTTTTTACACCGTTGGGAAACCATAGTAATTTACATTCTTAACATCTAACTGGAGGGGTAGGTCCAAACTGCACTGAAAGCACTGACACAAAACAAGGCTCAGGAATTAACAGAATACCAGGTGAGATGTTTCAACAGATGGATGTGGCGCTGAAAGTGCTCACTTGTCTATTGCAAGAAATTTAGAAGACAGCTACCTGGCCTACCAACTGGAGGAGATCCATATTTGTACGCATTCCAAAGAACAATGACCCAACAGAATGCAGAAATTATCATATGATATCATTAAAAAAAAAAAAATTTTTTTTTTTTTTTTTTTATCATTAGTACCACACACAAGTAAAATTTTGCTGAAAATCATTCAAAGGTGGTTGCAGCAGTACATCAACAGGGAACTGCCAGAAATTCAAGCCAGATTCAGAGTAGGACACGGAACAAGAGATATCATCGCTGAAGTCAGATGGATCATAGCTGAAAGCAGAGAAGACCAGAAAGATATTCACCTGTGTTTTATAGACTATGCAAAAGCATTAGACCATGTGGATCATAACAATTATGGATAACATTGCCAAGAATGGGAATTCCAGATCATTTAATTGTGCTCATAAGGAACCTGTACTTAGACCAAGAGTTAGTCATTCAAAAAGAACAAGGAGACACTGCGTGGTTTAAAGTTAAGAAAGGTGTGCATCAGGGTTGTATCCTTTCACCGTACTTATTCAATTTGTATGTTGAACAAATAATCCGAGAAGCTGGACTATATGAAGAACAGGGCATCAGGATTGGAGGAAGACTCATCAACAACTTGGATTATACAGATGACATGATCTTGCTTGCTTAAGTGAAGAAGACTTGAAGCACTTACTGATGTAGATCAAAGACCACAGCCTTCAGTAGGGATTACACCTCAATGTAAAGAAAACAAAAATCCTCACAACTGAACCAATAAGCAACATCATGATAAACAAAGATTGAAGTTGTCAAGGATTTCATTTTATTTGGATCCACAATCAACACCCATGGAAGCAGCAGTCAAGAAATCAAACAATACACTACATTGAGCAAATCTACTCCAAAAGACCTCTTTAAAGTGTTAAAAAGCAAAGATGCCACTTTAAGGACTAAGGTGTACCTGATCCAAGCCGTGGTATTTTCAATCACCCCATATGCGTGTGAAAGCTAGACAAAGAATAAGGAAGAATATTGAATGCACCATAGACTGCCAAAAGAATGAACAAACCTGTCTTGGAAGAAGTACAGGCAGAATGTTTATCAGAAGCAAGGATGGCAAGACTTCATCTCACACACTTTGGACACGCTATCAGGAAGGACAAGTTCCTAAAGAAGGACATCATGCTTTGAAAAGTAGAGGGTCGGCAAAAAGGAGGAAGACCTTCAATGAGATGGATTGACACAGTGACTGCAACAATGGGCTCAAGTGTAACAATGATTGTGAGAATGGCACAGACCAGGCAGTGTTTCGTTCTGTTTTAAATAGGGTTGCTAATAGTCAGAACAGACTCGACAGCAGTCAAAGACAACATCTAACATTGAACTACTTCACCGTGAGGGTCAAACCACCACTAAGAAAATTGAATTAAAAGTTTTTTTTTAATCAGGAGATCTAAGGAAATGCCAGGGTTTACTCAAGTGAATTCCAGTGTGGGCAGCAACTGGCTGTAAGTTCAGGAGAGGCTCTGTTTGTAGAAATGCCCTTGGGTGACATATCAAATGGTGTATGGCTACTGACACTATGCTCCTGTGTTGCAGACACAAGACGGAGAACTGGGGACTATGGTGGCCTGGAGAACGCACATCTCCTAAAAACGGACAACTATTACTTGCTCCAGCCAACTGTTTGCATGCAGGAGCATGAGGCCAGGATTGAAGTCTTCTAATTCTTCAAAAAATTATCTAGATTTTTAGATGAAATGTGATTCTTATGTGTAATCTGATCACATGACACCTAATTTTGGAAGCATCATATGAGTTAATGCTGTGCAAGTAAAACAAGATACAACTCTGAATTTTATCTGGCTTGTGAGTGGCCAACTAGCAACCTCTGCTCTGTTGTGTCTAACATATCCTCTTTGCTCCAACCCAGTAGTCTCCTAACAGATGGCCAAGCCCCCTTCCACGTGATACCTGCCATTTTTCTACACTACTTGTAGATCCGATGACATAAGTCACTGGCTTAAATTTCAGTGCTTCCCTGCTGTCCAAAATAAAGTCAAATTCTTTGGTGAACCCCACTAGGTACAATCTACAGCCTTAACCCTTACCATCCAAAGACCCAAGGACCTATACTCAAGAAACTCCAAATGACTCCCAGCTTCCCAAGTATGCCACACATTTTATACACATATATGATTGCACATGTTATTCTTTCTAAGTGACATATCTTCTCCACCTGGCAAAATCCCCCTCAAAGTCCAAGTTCCAAGCAAAGGACACTTCCTCCATGAAGATTTCCCTATCTGTTCCGTTAGTTTCCTCTTCCTCTATGTTCCCATAGTTTCTTTAGCATTTATTACATCAGATTGTAAGTATGCGCTTATGTCTCTCTCCTGTAACTTTTTTTTTTTTTTTTTACCTGTAACACTGTGAATTCTGTAGAGCAGAGAATAATTATCTTCATCTTTGTATTCTCCATGCCCAACAGAGTGCCTGGTTCTCATTAATATTTTATAAATAAATGGATAAATCTAATATTGACAGCTTGATATTTCATTGGCAAAGCACAGATTTTGCAAAATATGAGCTGTATTTAGGGAGTATGCATTAAATATATATGATTGGGTTGGTGTTCATGGAGAAATGAGCTAACAAGTACTGTGGGAAGAAATGTATCCACCAAAAAGATAACAGATGGGCTGCAAGAAGAACGTGCCACGTACTGGACATTCCAGAGATATACTGAAATGGCTTTGAAGTATAGCTGAAGAAAACTGTGAAGTAACCCTGACTTAAAGGCAGAAATGAACAGCCTCAAGGTAAGCTCAGATATAAAAGTTTAAGAGAGTGAAAAATTGCCTCTGGAAGAGTAAAATGCTGAATGATATTCAAGCTTTGATTAACCTAAGCATTCCACATCCTGCAATTGAGCAGCAGAACTGTTTCTGGAATTTGGAACCCAACCCTGAGACCCAATCATGAGAAAAGAAAATAGGGATGGGGTTGTAGAACTCCCAGGTACACCAGAAAAGGCTAGATAAAGGATGATGGCTGTGCTATGATCTAAATGCTGAAAAGGAATTTAGGGCTTTGCTCTACACCAACTTGGTACAGACTTTGGATGAATCACTTTGTCTTTTATTTATCTATTTGTAAAATAGATAATTTTGACCGAATGTTCCATAAGCTTCATTCCAACTCACTTGTCTCTGATTCTAGCTAGTCTATGAATGTCTAAAACACATCTAAAGGAAAAACTCCCTCAAGCCTGGAATCGCTCAAACCTAGGGGCCAAAGATAACAAGTGTGCTGCAATGACACCAGAAGGACAGAGATATCTGTCTGTTAGGTTCACTCCTATAAGGTCTGAATCTAAAGTAGTGCTTAGCTCATGGTAGACTCTTAGTAAATATTTGCTGACCGAATGAACTGGGAAAACATCTTAGAGAGACCCCCCCGAAACCTTGTTGTAAACATGGAGATACTGTCCACTTGTCAGTCTCATCAAAAAGCCAGTGTGTTTGTGAGTGTGTGTGTGTGCATGTATGAACCTGTACTCACCTGAAAATCTACGTAATTCTTCCCATCTCTACCAACTTTTGACAAAAGTACTGATCCTATTCTGAAACAATTCTTTGCAGTGGATGGTTGTGTTACATAACTACTGCATGAGTCCTAGGTCCCCCCAAATGTCAAGAGTAACCCAGGCATTATAGGTTATATTCTTGGAATCGATGAGACCCAAACAAATATATGATAGCACCTTCCTCACCTGTACGTAAGGTCTGAACAATTCTGGATCAATAGATTTCAAACTGTAGTCTTCATAGCCCTTGGATAAAGACTTCTATCAAGTCTTACGGAGGGCTGATGGGCAAGTTCTTGATTCTCCATCAACTGGAGAAGTACCATTCTTCTCTATGATTTGTGTTTAATTTCTCATGAATTTTTAAATTTGTATAAAGAGTTTACAGCTTAAAAAATGTTTGAAAACCATAGGTCCAGCCCTTGAATGTTCTACTCAAAAGGTCCAAGTGCCTACAAGTGAATAATAGTAATACTTAACACTAATGAGTACTTACTATGTCCTAAGAATATGTATTCACTCATTTAATCCTCATAACAACTCTATGACATAGGTATTAACATTACTCTCAACTTTTCAGATGGAGAAACTTGGGCACAGATAGGTTAGCAAATTGGTCACAGCCACCCATACCTAGTAATTGGCAAAACTGAGATTCAGGGCAAGGTAGATTAATGCCAGAACTTATGCTTTTAACAACTCCATTATACTACTACATGTTGTTGTTGTTGTTAGGTGTCATTGAATCAGTTCCAACTCAAAATGACCCTATGTACAAGAGAACAAAACATTATCTGGTCCTGCACCATCCTCACAATCATTGTTATACTTGATCCCTTTGTTGCAGCCACTGTGTCAATCGATCTCCAAGAAGGGTCTTCCTCTTTCTCACTGACCCTGTACTTTATAAGCATGTTGTCCTTCTCCAGAGACTGATCCGTCCTGATAACATGTCCAAAGTATGTGAGACAAAGTCTTACCATCCTTGCTTCTAAGGAGCATTCTGGCTGCACTTCTTCCAAAACAGATTTGTTCATTCTTTTGGCAGTCCATGGGATATCAATATTCTTATATTACATAGACAGTATCAAAGGTACCTGCTGGCTTCAGAGTAGATTTTTCTTCTGGAACTCTCTCCAGTAACTTTTGTATGGACAACAAGACTTTCAAATAAAAACAAGAACTGTAACAACCCAGAAATTTCAAAACTGCATTTTGCTCAACTTCCCTTGGATCGAATCCCTAGGAACTGACAAGTTAGTATGGAATTTGAATTTGTCCCAACAATTTTGGACTTGAAAGTTGAACCTAAGATGGGATGGCACCTCTGCTGTACATATGGCTGGCTTCTAGCCCTCTAAGGCAACCCAAATACTCACATGCCACATGCTTACTAATGGATAGGGATGACTTAGAGATGCCCTAAGTTACTCATTTAATATTTAAAAATATATATATATTAAATGAGCAACCTCAAGTTGCAATATTGAAAGATTCTTTGGGGAAAATATTAAATGATGCAGGAAGCAACAAAAGAAGGTGAAACGGATACACCAGAGTCACTACACCAAAAAGAATTGCTTGAAGTTCAACCATTTTACGAGGTAGCATATGATCAGGAACCAATGGTACTAAAGGAAGAAGTCCAAGCTGCACTGAGGGCACTGGTGAAAAACAATGCTTCAGGGATTAATGGTATACCATTTGACATGTTTCAACAAACAGATGAAGTGCTGGAGGTGCTCGCTCGTCTACGCCAAGAAATTCGGAAGAGAGCTACCTGGCCAACCAACTGGAAGAGATCCATATTTATGCCTATTCCCTAGAAAGGTGATCCAATTGAATGTGGAAATTATTGAACATTAATATTACATGCAAGTAAAATTTTGCTGAAGATCATTCAAAAGCGGTTGCAGCAGTATATTGACAGGGAACTGCCAGAAATTCAAGCCGGATTCAGAAAAGGATGTGGAACTAGGGATATCACTGCTGATGTCAGATGGATCCTGGCTGAAAGCAGAGAATACCAGGAAGATGTTTACCTGTGTTTTATTGACTACTTAAAAGCATTCGACTATGTGGATCATAACAAATGATGGATAATATTGTGATGAATGGGAGTTCCAGAACACTTAATTGTGCTCATGGGGAACCTGTTCTTAGACCAAGAGGCAGTCATTAGAACAGAACAAAGGGATACTATGTAGTTTAAAGTCAGGAAAGGTGTGCATCAGGGTCGTATCCTTTCACCATACCTATTTGAACTGTAAGCTAAGCAAATAATTTGAAGGCTGAACTATAAGAAGAAGAACGGGGCATCAGGATTAGAGGAAGACTCATTAAAAATCTGCGTTATGCAGATGACACAACCTTGCTTGCTGAAAGTGAAGAGAACCTGAAGCACGTATTGATGAAGATCAAAGACTACAGTCTTCAGTATGGATTACACCTCAACATAAAGAAAACAAAATCCTCACAACTGAACCAATAAGCAACATCATGATAAATGGAGAAAAGATTGAAGTTGTCAAGGATTCCATTTTACTTGGGTCCACAATCAACAGCCATGGAAGCAGCTGTTGAGAAATCAAAAGATGCATTACACTGGGCAAATCTGCTGCAAAAGACTTCTTTGAAGTGTTAAAAAGCAAAGATGTCACCTTGGAGACTAAGGTGCACCTGACCCAAGCCATGGTTTTTTCAATCACCTCATATGCATGTGAAAGCTGGATGATGAATAAGGAAGACCGAAGAAGAATTGATGCCTTTGAACTGTGGTGTTGGAGAAAAATAGTGACTATACCATGGACTGCCAAAAGAACGAACAAATCTGTCTTGGAAGAAGTACAACCAGAATACTCCTTGGAAGCAAAGATGGTGAGACTGCGTCTCACATACTTTGGACATGTTGTCAGGAGGGATCAGTGCCTGGAGAAGGACATCATGCTTGGTAAAGTAGAGGATCAGTGAAAAAGAGGAAGACCCTCAACAAGATGGACTGACACAGTGGCTGCAACAATGGGTTCAAGCATAACAATGATTGTGAGAATGGTGCAGGACAGGGCAGTGTTTTGTTCTGTTGTGCATAGGGTCACTATGAATCAGAACGAACTCAACGGCACCTAACAAGTCATTCATAGATTCTGCTTGCTCGTTCCTCACTGGCTGCCCCTCCAATTCCTATCTCCACTCTACTGTGAACTCTTGGGTCTGGAATCTCTACTTCATCCTTTCTCAGGCCTTACGGACTTGGTTTTTGTTCTTGGCTTGCCGGATCCTGATGGACTCAGATCTAGCTTTTGTCTGGCTCTCCTTAGTCAATTGTGTCTCCTATTGGAATATAGCTTTAGCCCTGGAATAAAATAGCCAACACTAGCCAGTGTCCTGGTCCAGGATATCCAAGCTCCTCTCTTTTATGGCTGTATTCAGATGTTGTGCTCCCTAGTCTAGCCCACACTCTAGCTTACTCTAGCTCATGTACAGGAGCGTTTGCGGCAGTGAGAGCTAGATCATTTATAACATGATCAGGAGCATCTGAGAAATGACAAAGTGGGATTGGACACATCTTTTAGAAACTCTAAAAATGAGTAAGAAGACTATAAAGAAAGCCATGGAAAAGTAACTAGATTGCCTCACTTACAATCTGATACAACTATAGAGAGACCTGAAAGGGGAGTTGCTAAACAAAGGCTCAGAAAGAACTGAAAACTAATGATGTTCAGTGGGAAAGCCTTTCAACTTGGGCGGGGGCACTGGAAAAAGCCAATCCCCAGATATTAACACAATTGTATTGGGTCTGATTGCTGCTATGTTATCCTGGGAATAAGATATTTTCCATTTGGAGAAAGGATCTCCAAAACTGTCATTCTTCCTAATGCTTTACTTTTAGTACAGTAGTAACTGCTATCGCTAATGAATACAGATAAGGAGTAACATCAGAGCCTTATTTATATGTCATTTTTCCCAACAGGCAATGAATTAGAAAAGTGCTGTGGACAATATCCTCTTAATACTATTTCACATTTTATTATCTTGCACTTTATGTAATCTAAGGAATTTTATTCAGTTTTTTTTTTTTTTAAGTCAGATATTTACAACTCACCTGCTGCTACTAATCCTTAACTCTTCAACTAGAAGAGAGAAAGAATGTTGGGAAATAACCTGGATGGATCTTTCTGTATGTGCAATTCCAAGAATTTATAACTGTATTTTCTAGCCTAAAAGTCTTTCAACCTAGTATACAACTATTTACTCCAGAGTGATGTGAAGGCAAATTGTGCATAGGCTGTATCAAAATTTCACTCCATTAGAATATGAGAGAGCCAAAGTGGCCAATACCCCCAGCTACTCTCTGCTAATTTTAGTCCAAGTGATTTTAAACCAATTGACAAAATCAGGATGCTTAGCAGTTATACATTAAAGGTAGCACCTCAATGGCATTTGCAATGAATGATTAGCTGAGTAGCCTGCTCCCTCATGGGTCAGTAGAGTTTGTTTTCTTTATTAGTCTACGATATTTAGAATATTAAAAGACCAAAACCAAACCTGTTGCCAAAGAGTTGATTCTGACTCACAGTAACCCTATAGGATGGAGTAGAACTGCCCTATAGGGTTCCCAAGGGGCAGCTGGTGGATTGAAACTCCTGACCTTTTGGTTAGCAGCCTTAGCTCTTAACCACTGTACCACCAGGGCTCCCTGAAAGAGACCTAAAATACACCCATAATTAGAACAAAAATAGATGAAAGATTTTGAGGACCTTTGTTTTTCTTTCAGAACAATAGGTGGATGGAAGAGGTATGAGTCTTTACCAAACCCCTACTAATTCTAGACACTATGTAGGGTGACTATGAGTTAGAATCAACTCAAAGCAACAGGTTTTTTGTTTGTTTGTTTTGCCCTAGGCTTTGATCATAGTCATGAAAATGTGCCTCTAAGATTCTGACCTACAGTCTCAACCACTGTGCTCTGAAATCCATCACCACCTTCCCAAGGAGACCATGCTTCCATGGGCTGCTCCTAGCCAATAACTAAGCATGGCTAGATACTAAGGTGAGTCCATTCTTTGGAGATGGGGAACTTCTCTGATGAATGACTTTGGCTCAGGAACTCCCTACCAGCCTTGCTGAACTTTCTTAGAACTATGCTGCAGTTGAAGACTCTTCCACCCAATCTTCTTTCTCTTTCTCCCTCACAAGGGTCAGACCTGCATGATAGCCTGGTGGCTCTCCCAGCTTACCCCAATTCCTTCCCCATTTCCCTCACAGTCATTTCCTCTGATAAATCTCTTCTACTTCTAACTCAATCTTGATGTCTGCTTCTCTGAGGAGCTAAACTAACACAGCATTTTCACTCAAATTGATTCATTTTTAGTTCTTACAAAAATCCCATGAAGCAGTTTATTAATTAATCTCTTTTTTTTTTTTTGGTAAGTAACTGAAAACTGCACTTTAAATAAAAGAATATATTTAAGACAGAACAGGGCTGCATCTAAGAATTCAATGAATGTCATCAGGACTTAGTTTCCATTCATCCCTTGGCTCTGAACACCTCTGTTTAGGCTCCTTTCTAAGAGAGCCTAAATTTTTGTATTAATTTTTGGTTAACATCTTCCTCTTAGCAACCCCAATGGTACAGACCTTCTATCTTCCCAACAATTCCAGTGAAACTCCTGGACTTTCATTGGCCCGAATTAGATCTAATATTCATACCTGAAGTAATTAATCATTTTGGCCTGGAAGATGGGATTCATTGGCTGTCCTAGCCATAGAACATGAATCCACCTCCAAAGCTGGGGGTGGGATCGGCCCCATCCAACTATATAGTATGAGAAAAAGGAAGAGGTGGTTTCCCTAATGGGGAATTAGGGTGTTCTTTCCAAAAGAAAGAGAACAGTTGCTAGTACCATATTTTGATCATAGGAATGAATTATTATGCCCACATCACAGATTGGAAAATACAAACTCTGAGAAGTTAAATCATTTGCTTAAGGCAGGAGTTCTTAAACTTTAGAGAGCATCAGAATTTCTTGGAGGACTTGTTAAAATGTTGATTCAGTAGATCTAGACTGAGTCATAAGAACTTGCATTTCTAACAAGTTCCCAGGTGGTGCTGATGCTGGTCCAGGGACCACACTTTGAGAATCACTGCTCTGTACAAATAAAGAGTTGAAGTTTCATGAGCAATTCCTAAGTCCCGGACACTGTTATGAGGTTTACATACATTATCTCAGTTAGTCTTCACAACACTATTATTATTATTATCATTAATACTATTATTATCTTCATTTTAAAGTTTTAAGAAAATCATGTTCAAAGAGCCTGAGTGACTTTACCAAGGACAAATATGAGAAAGTATCAAAGTTGGAATTCAAACTCAAATGCCTTCTAAAGCAAACTTCCCTAAAACAAATTGCCAGGAGAATGACATCTGCCCAGGAAAGATAGCAATCCACTGGTTCTTCACTATTGGGCTACCCATGGCCTGTATGATTTAAAAATCAATTAACTACTTCATAACCCAGACCAGAATCCAGACCATAGAACCACCTAGAAAGGACATGCTTCCCCCAGCGATTTCTTCTCTGTAAGCTCCTGCTGCACTGTGAAATTTTAACATCTCATTAGGTATACAGCAGTCATAAACCATTGTCCCTTTTTATCTAGTTTCTAATGCAGGAAGAAGCACATTCTTAATAATGACTTAAACCCAGCTCATGAAATAATGCTTGAGGATGATGAACTGTAAATTACGAGTGATTACTTTTAAATTCGCTGCAACTTTCTTAAGCATGTTTACTACCAGCTCAATTTCTCCAGAAAACCAGTCACTGTTACCCATAACATAAGCAGTCGATCTAGAGGAAGGAATTTCGTAGTTTCCTTAAAGGCTTATTGGATTCTAGAGAAGAAATTTTCAAGTCAGATCATGGCACATCCTTGCTGCCAAGCACAATCTTATGTACACAAAAATTGAATCATAAAAAACGATTAATTCCAGCTTTCAAACAGCCTGTAGTGGAGGACGAGAAACCACAAAGGGGAAAGAGAAGGAATGTATGACAACTAGGACTTCAAATTCTGAATGTTATGAACTATGATTTAATTTCTGGAACTGTATTTATTCAATTAGTAATTATTATACATTTCCCATGCATAGGACCCTGCATAAATATTGTGGAAGATGCAAAGATCATTAAACATGAACACTTTCCTTAAGCAAAGTGTATTTTGATAAGGGAATTGGCATGTGTGCAATGCCTGTGGTTTTTAATGTCTGTAACTAGCTGAATCTCAAACTAGATCTAGTTAGAGAAAAGACTATAGTGTGCTAACAGGATATTAAAAAATGAAATAACTTGAAAAAGAAAATGAAGTTTATTTCTCAAGCAAATGTCCACAGTAGGTGGCTTGTTTGGCTCAAAGAAATCCAATCACTTAATGGCTTAATGAGACCTCAGTTACATCACCTGCACAAGTACTAGTTGCTGTTGAGTCAGATTTGACTCATGGTGACCCCAAGTGTGTCAGAGTAGAGCTGTGCTCCATAGGGTTTTTAATGGCTAATTTTTTGTAAGTAGATAGCCAGTCTTTTTTTCTAAGGCTGAGAACTAAAAAGACACATCTACTACCTTCTAAGCTTCTAGAGTCTAGGGCATTGCCATCTATATGGTCAAAACACAAGATACTGGAGGCAGAGCCAAGATGGCGGAATACACAGATGCTTCCGGCGAGTCCTCTTTAAAAAAAGACCCGGAAAACAAGAGAAACGAGTATATTTATGACAAGCTGGTAGCCCTGAATTTCAAAGGCAAGCTTAGGAAATGAACTGAAGGGCAGGGGAAGGAAGAGACCATTCAGAAGCAGAGAGGAGTTACCGGACCTGAATTGCGGGGAGCCCTCAGGCACCATTCCCAGAGTGGCGGCAGCAGGCTGGTACTAACATTCAGCCGCAGTTTCCTCAGGGAGAAGCAGCCAACCACACAGCCTACTCACACCTCTGGAACCTGAGAAAAATAGCGCTCTCAGCAAAAGCTAAGCACTTGCATATATTTTACAGTGCCCCCCAACCCCAAGCTGGCTTCAGCGGTTGAAATCCCTGGGCCTGAGGGAGGCACTGTTGAGCACCTAGACCCATCCTCCTGGCCTTGGAGAAGGAAAAAATTTGCAATTGGGGAAAAAGACAATTTGCTATCTCCACTAACCCGGGGAGCTCAGGACAGAAGCGGCTCCTATCCAGGCATAAACGGTCCGTGGACTTTGAGTACCTTTCCCTTCTGCATGGACCTGTGTGGGCCTATTTCGGGAGAATAGGCCCTTGTTGGCAGACTCCAACTGTTTCAGCTGTGCGGTGGAGAGGTGGGTGTTTGACGTTTCACATTGCTTTGCCTATAAAACAAGGTCTTCGCCTATCCACATCATGGACCTAGGGTCTGGTAGCTACACTCAGGTCACCCAGCTAACCAAGACTTGGGTCCGAAGATAACTGCTACCTCCCAGTCCTTACAACCAAAAACACTGGGTGCCCACGGTCCAGCTGCAGAACCCACCCACCCGCAAGCTCTAGGGAACAGGGACGCGCTTTCCTCACAGACACTCAGGGGTCAGTTCTCAGCCTCCTGCACTGTTCAGAGTGTGACCCCCTGCTGCAATCAGATACCGGTATTTATGCCAATCACTCCTGCCCCTCTAAGACTGTAGGACAGAGCCTGTACCACACACTTGATGATCAGCTACCTGGAAACCTAAGCTGAACTCATACAAGAAAACTGAATGGACTCCTAGATTGATATACCTGATAACAGCTCTGCCCATCTGGGGACAGGATGTCAGAGCTCCAAAGGTGAAAATAATCAAGCTAGCTCACTCAAGCAGCCCATCTGGGTATATCAAAACAAAACAAAGCAAGAAGTTACAACACAGTAAGCAAGCATAAACTAATACAATAACTTATACATGGCTCAGAGACAACAGTCAATATCAAGTCACATAAAGAAACAGACCATGATCGCCTCAACAAGCTCTCAAAACAAAGAATCCAGGGATCTTCTAGATGAAAGTGCATTCCTGGAATTACGAGAGCCAGAATACAAAAGTTTAATATACAGAACCCTTGAAGACAACAGGAAGGAAATGAGGCAATACACAAAACAAGCCAAGGAACACACAGATAAAGCAACTGAAGAAATTAGAAAGATTATTCAGGAACATAATGAAAAGTCGAATAAGGTAGAAACATCCATAGACAGAGAGCAATTGGAAATTCAGAAGATTGACAATAAAATTACAGAATTAGGTAACTGAATAGAAAGTCAGAGGAGCAGAATTGAACAAGTAGAAGCCAGAATTCCTGAACTTGAAAAATAAGTCATTTGACACTAATATATCTGAAGAAAAATCAGATAAAAGAATTAAAAATAAAATGAAGAAACCTTAAGAATCATGTAGGACTCTATCAAGAGAAATAACCTACGAGTGATTGGAGTACCAGAACAGGGAGGGATAACACAAAATACAGAGAAAATTGTTGAAGATTTGTTGGCAGAAAATTTCCCTGATATAGTGAAAGATGAGGCTGTATCTATCCAAGATGCTCATTGAACTCCACATAAGGTAGAAGTTAAAAGAAAGTCACCACGACAGATTATAGTCAAACTTGCCAAAACCAAAGATAAAGAGAGAATTATAAGAGCAGTGAGGGATAAACGAAAAGACACCTACAAAGGAGAGCCAAGAAGAATAAGCTCAGACAACTCAGCAGAAACCATGCAGGCAAGAAGGCAATGGGATGACATATTTAAAAAATTGAAGGAAAAAAACTGCCTGCCAAGAATCATGTATCCAGCAAAATTGTCTCTTAAACATGAAGGTGAAATTAAGACATTTCCAGATCAACACAAGTTTAGGGAAGTCATAAAAACCAAATCAAAACTACAAGAAATACTAAACGGAGTTTTTTGGTTAGAAAATCAGTAACATCAGGTATCAACCCAAGACTAGAACACTGGGCAGAGCAACCAGAAGTCAACCCAGACAGGGAAATCCAAAAAAACAAAGCAAGATTATTAAAAAAAAAAAGCACAAAATAGGGTAACAGCGACGTTATTATATAAGAGACGACAACATTAAAATAATAAAGAAGGCCTAAGAAATGTAATCATACACCTTACATATGGAGAGGAAGATAAAGCGATACAAAGAAATAAAAGTTAGGTTTAAATTTAGAAAAACAGGGGTAAATAATAAGATAACAACAAGGGAGACAAACTATCCTACTCATCAAAATAAAATACGAGAAAAAAACAGACACTCAGCAGAAACAAAATTAACAACAACAAATATGAGGAAAGGAAAATATATGAAGATAATCTACTCAGCACATAAAATTAAACGGGAAAAAGAAACTGTCAACAACACACAAAAAAAACATCAAAATGATAGCACTAAATTCACACCTATCTGTAACTATGCTGAATGTAAATGGACTAAATGCACTAATAAAGAAACACAGAGTGGCAGAATGGATTAAAAAACGAGATTCGTCTATATGCTGCCTACAAGAGACACACCATAGACTTAGAGACACAAACAAACTACAACTCAAAGGATGGAAAAAAATATATCAAGCAAACAACAATCAAAAAAGAGCAGGAGTAGCAAGATTAATTTCTGACAAAATAGACTTTAAAGTTAAATCCATCAGAAAGGATAAGGAAGGACACTATATAGTGATTAAAGGGACAATACACCAAGAAGATATAACCATATTAAATATTTATGCACCCAATGACAGGGCTGCAAGATAAATAAAACAAACTCTATCAGCATTGAAAAGTGAAATAGACAGATCCACGATAATAGTAGGAGACTTTAACACACCACTTTCGGTGAAGGATAGGACATCCAGAAAGAAGCTCAAAAAAGACACAGAAGACGTAAATGCCACAATCAACCAACTTGTCCTCACAGACATACAGAACACTCCACCCAACAGCAACCAAGTATACTTTCTTTTTGAGTGCACATGGAACATTCTCTAGAATAGACCACATATTAGATCATAAAGCAAGTCTTAGCAGAATCCAAAATATTGAAATATTACAAAGCATCTTCTCTGACCATAAGGCCATAAAAGTGGAAATCAGTAACAGGAAAAGAAATCAAAAACTTGGAAACTGAACAATACCATGCTCAAAAAAGACTGGATTATAGAAGACATTAAGGATGGAATAAAGAAATTCAGAGAATCCAACAAGAACAAAAACACTTCCTATCAAATCCTTTGGGCCACAGCAAAAGCAGTGCTCAGAGGCCAATTCATGTCAATAAATGCACACATACAAAAAGAAGATAAAGGGCCAAAATCAAAGAATTATCCCAACAACTTGAACAAATAGAAAGTGAGCAATGAAAGAACCCCACAGGCACCAGAAGAAAACATATAATAAAAATTACAGCAGAACTAAATGAAATAGAAAACAGAAAAATAATTGAAAGAATTAACAAGACCAAAAGCTGAAAAAATCAACAAAATTGGTAAACTGCTAGCCAAACTGACAAAAGAAAAACAGGAGAGGAAGCAAATAACCCAAATAAGAAATGAGAGGGGCGATATTACAATAGACCCAACTGAAATTAAAGAATCATATCAGATTACTGTGAAAAACTGTACTCAAACAAATTTGAAAACCTAGAAGAAATGGATGAATTCCTAGAAACACACTACCTAAACTAACACAAACAGAGGTAGAACAACTAAGTAGACCCATAGGAAAAGAAGAGATTGAAAAGGTAATCAAAAACCCCCAACACCAAAAAAAAAAAAGCCCTGGCCTGGATGGCTTCACTGCAGAGTTCTACCAAACTTTCAGAGAAGAGTTAACACCACTCCTGCTAAACGTATTTCAGAGCATAGAAAAGGAAAGAATACTACCAAACTCATTCTGTGAAGCCACCATATCCCTGATACCAAAACCAGGCAAAGACGCCACAAAAAAAGAAAATTTTAAACCTATAGCCCTCATGAACGTAAACACAAAAATCCTCAACAAAATTCTAGCCAATAGAATTCAACAACATATCAAAAAAATAATTCACCGTGACTAAGTGGGATTCATACCAGATATGCAGGGATGGTTCAACATTAGAAAAACAATTAATGTAATCCATCACATAAATAAAACAAAAGACAAGAATCACATGATTTTATCAACTGATGCAGAAAAGGCATTTGACAAAGTTCAACACCCATTCATGATAAAAACTCTCAGCAAAATAGGAATAGAAGGGACATTCCTCAACATAATAAAGGGCATTTAGACAAAGCCAACAGCCAACATCACCCTAAATGGAGAGAGCCTGAAAGCATTCCCATGAGGTCAGGAACCAGACAAGGATGTCCTTTATCACCACTCTTATTCAACATTGTGCTGGAAGTCCTAGCCAGAGCAATTAGGCTAGATAAAGAAATAAAGGGCACCCTGATTGGCAAGGAAGAAGTAGAAGTATCTCTATTTGCAGACAACATGATCTTACAAACAGAAAACCCTAAGGAATCCTCCAGAAAACTACTGAAACTAATAGAAGAGTTCAGCAGAGTATCGGGATACAAGATAAACATACAAAAATCAGTTGGATGCCTCTACACCAATAAAAAGAACACTGAAGAGGAAATCACCAAATCAATGCCATTTACAGTAGCCACCGAGAAGATAAAATACTTAGGAATAAATCTTACCAGAGATGTAAAAGACTTATACAAAGAAAACTACAATACACATCTGCAAGAAACCAAAAGAGACTTACATAAGTGGAAAAACATACCTTGCTCACGGATAGGAATACCTAACGTTATAAAAATGTCTATTCTACCAAAAGCAATCTATACATTTAATGCAATTCTGATCCAAATTCCAACGACATTCTTTAATGAGATGGAGAAACAAATCACTAACTTCATATGGATGGGAAAGAGGCCCTGGATAAGTGACGCATTACTGAAAAAGAAGAACAAAGTGGGAGACCTTACTTTACCTGATTATAGAACGTAGTATAACGCTACAGTAGTCAAAACAGCCTGGTGCTGGTACAACAACAGATACATAGACCAATGGAACAGAATTGAGAATCCACACACAAATCCATCCACATATGAGCAGTTGATACTTCACAAAGGCCGCAGAACAGTTAAATGAGGAAAAGACAGTCTTTTTAACAAACTGTGCTGACATAACTGGATATCCATCTGCAAAAAAACGAAACAAGACCTATACCTCACTCCATGCATAAAAACGAGCCCAAATGGATCAAAGACCTAAATGTAAAATCTAAAATGATAAAAATCATGGAAGAAAAAATAGGGACAACATTAGGAACCCTAATACATGGCATAAATAGTATACAAAACATTATTAAGAATGCAGAAGAAAAACTAGATAACTTGGAGCTCCTAAAAATCAAACACCTATGCTCATCCAAAGACTTTACCACAAGAGTAAAAAGACTACCTACAGACTGGGAAAAAGTTTTTAGCTATGACATTTCCGATCAGCACCTGATCTCTAAAATCTACATGATACTGCAAAACTCAACTACAAAAAGATAACCCAATTAAAAATGGGCAAAAGATATGAATAGACACTTCACTAAAGAAGACATTCGGGCAGCTAATAAATACATGAGGAAATGCTCACGATCATTTGCCATTAGAGAAATGCAAATCAAAACTACAATGAGATTTCATCTCACTCCAACAAGGTTGGCATTAATCCAAAAACACAAAATAATAAATGTTGGAGAGGCTGTGGAGAGATTGGAACACTTATACACTGTTGGTGGGAATGTCAAATGGTACAACCACTTTGGAAATCGATTTGGCACTTCCTTAAAAAGCTAGAAATAGAACTATCATTCGACCCAGCAATCCCCCTCCTCGGACTATATCCTAGAGAAATAAGAGCCTTTACAAGAACAGATATATGCACACCCATGTTTATTGCAACACTGTTTACAATACCAAAAACATGGAAGCAACCAAGGTGCCCATCAACGGATGAATGGATAAATAAACTATGGTATATTCACACAAAGGAATACTATGCATTGATAAAGAACAGTGAGGAATCTATGAAACATTTCATAACATGGAGGAACCTGGAAGGCATTATGCTCAGTGAAATTAGTCAGCTGCAAAAGGACAAATATTGTATAAGACCAGTATTATAAGAACTTCAGAAATAGTTTAAACTGAGAAGAAAACATTCTTTTGTGGTTACGAGAGGGGGGAGGAAGGGAGGGTAGGAGAGGGGTGTTCATTAATTAGATAGTAGATAAGAACTACTTAGGTGAAGGGAAAGACAACACAAAATACAGGGGAGGTCAGCATAGCG
This sequence comes from Elephas maximus indicus, assembly GCF_024166365.1. Taxonomy (NCBI): domain Eukaryota; kingdom Metazoa; phylum Chordata; class Mammalia; order Proboscidea; family Elephantidae; genus Elephas; species Elephas maximus. The sequence goes on along the minus strand of NC_064827.1, from coordinate 17,575,533 downwards.
GGACTAAACCAAAAGCAAAGAAGTTTTCTGAATAAACTGAATGCTTCGAAGGCCAGTGTAGCAAGGCAGTGGTTTGGGGACAATGGCTTCAGGGGACATGTAAGTCAACTGGCATAATGAAATCTATTAAGAAAACATTCTGCATCCCACTTTGAAGAGTGGCGTCTGGGGTCTTAAACGTTAGCAAGTGGCCATCTAAGATGCATCAATGAGTCTCAACCAGCCTGGATCAAAGGAGAATGAAGAACACCAAGGACACAAGGTAATCTCAAGCCCAAGAGACAGAAAGAGCCACATTAACCAGAGACTACATCATCCTGAGACCAGAAGAACCAGATGGTGCCTGGCTACAACCGATGACTGCCCTGACAGGGAACACAACAGAGAACCCCTGAGGGAGCAGGAGAATAGTGGGATGCAGACCCCAAATTCTCATAAAAAGACCAGACTCAATGGTCTGACTGAGACTAGAAGGACCCCGGTGGTCATGGCCCCCAGACCTTCTGTTGGCCCAGGACAGGAACCATTCCCGAAGCCAACTCTTCAGACATAGATTGGACTGGACAATGGGTTGGACAGGGATGCTGGTGAGGAGTGAGTTTTTTGGATCAGGTGGACACTTGAGGCTATGTTGGTATCTCCTGCCTGGAGGGGAGATGAGAGGGTAGAGAGTGTTAGAAGCTGGTGAAATGGATACGAAAAGAGAGAGTGGAGGGAGGGAGCGGGCTGTATCATTAAAAAAAAAAAAAATAGGGGAGAGTAATTGGGAGTATGTGCCAAGGTGTACATAAGTTTTTGTGTGAGAGACTGACTTGATTTGTAAACTTTCACTTAAAGCACAATAAAAATTATTAAAAAAAAAAAAAAAACACACACACACACACAAGATACCACTATGTTCTGGTTTCAGCTAGAAAGGACAGAAGAGAGAACTTGGAGGTGGCAGGCACCCTGCCTTAATGCCGATGCTCAGAAGTGACATACACCACTTCTGTTCTCAAACCATTGGAAAAAATTTAGCCACGTAGACACACCTAGCCACAGGGAAGCTAGAAAATGAGGTCTCGTATCAGGCCCAGGAGGAAGGGAAGAATGGATTTTGGTCAGCAACTCTGTGTCTCTTCTTTAATACTGTACGGGATTTATTTCACTTAATCCTCACAACTATCCAATAACATAGATATTTTCATTCGCACTTTATAGATGATATGGAGTCCCTCCATGGTGCAAATGGTTAACACACTCGGCTACTAACTGAAAGACTGGAGATGTGAGTTCACCCAGAAGTGCCTCAGAAGAAAAGACTGGCCATCTACTGCTGAAAAATCAGCCATTAAAAACCTTACAGAGCCCAGTTCTGTGCTGACACACATGGGGTGGCCCTGAGTCAGAAGCAACTCAGCAGCAACTGGTACTTGCACAGGTAATGTAACTGAGGCCTAGGGAGGCTGAGTAACGTGTCCAAGGTCACTTTAAGCCATTAAGTAATTCAATTACTTGAATTCAAATCACAACGTGCCTGACTTCAAGCCTGTGTGTATAATCACTATAACATGGAGCTACTATGACAGACTATATTCTCATCACTCCAAACACAGGAAGGACTATAATATTGGGTACAGTGTGAAAAAATTTCTTCTTTTTTTTTTTTTTATGTGAAAGTCAAGGCAATGATGGACGTACGAGTTTATTTCGTTCTGTTGTACATGGGGTCACCATGAGTGGGAGCCATCTCAACAGTAGCTAACAACAACATATGAGTTTATAAAAGTTGTGAATCTTGACAAAAGGCCAAAAAAGTATAGTCTATGACCCACCCATCAGGAACAGAAGGTCCATTTATTTCACCACAGCTTCTCTGATAAATCCTTTCATCAGTTTTTCTACTTTATTGGGGGTAATCTGGGGCAATATTATTAAAATTCAGTTGTTTCTAAATAGAAGGTGTGTTATTGCCTGCACCAAGAGGTGTTGCAATCAGGGCAGAGCTGGCTGGAAACGCTAAGTTGAAAACTATAGCTGAGCTGCATGACATTTGAAAGATTAGAGAGTTGTTTTTATTGTCATTTTGTTTCACAAGTGCAATTTGATTTCTACAGCCTTTTTTATTCACCGTATTTCAAACGTCTGCCACCATGTACCAAAGCAGACAGCTACGTGCTGCCTGCAAAAGGAATCTTGGGCTGCCTGCCACTTGGAATGTGAAGACAAATAAAGTGGCTCTTTATCCCAGAAGGGCTGGGGCCCCCAATATTGGCCACTTTTGAGGGTAACTTGTGAATATCTGCAGGATTAGAAATACAAAAGGAAAAGGAAGGGATAGGAGACATGTGCTGGAGCAAAGAAGGCAGGAAAGCCTTACCAAATAGCAGTGTAGAAAAAAAAAAAGTTAAAGTAATTATTAAAAACTAAAGAATATTTCACATATCTTCTTGTTAGCCGCCATCAAGTCAGACCGTTGTGATCCATACAGTTTTCACTGGCTGAATTTTGGAAGATCTCTAGGCTTTTCTTTTCAATGTTTCCTAGTCTGAAAGCTCTGCTGAAGCCCGTTTAGCACCATAGCAACACACAAGCCTGAACTGAAAGATGGGTGCTGGCTGTATATGAGGAATCAAACCCAGGTCTCCCACATGGAAGGCAAGAATTCTACCATTGAATGACCAATGATCTCTTCAAATTTCTTTGATACCTTTTTTTTTTTTTTTTCCAGCTCTTTAAGATACGACCGGATTCAGAAACTGGTGATTTTTACCAGAAAGCTTGTCCCTTCCTTCTTTGGGAACGACATTCAGGACTGCAAGGAGTGATTAGCTGAGCTCACTGCACTGTCACATAACCTGCCCACGGCTGGCAAAGCACCTATCAATGAAACAGCGGTCACAACAACAGCCTTAGCCCCATCATCTTACCGAGAAAGGAAGGATGGTGGTGGCCAATGAGTGACAGAGAACTTGACATGTGGCCATTTATCATTTGAAAAACCCCAACAAACAAAGGGAAATGCAGCAGATGTGCAATCTTACGACAATTCAGGTGAAATAAACCATGAAACCTCCACCCCTCCATATTCCACAAACACACCTAGAGCAAAGGGCCAGGCAGCACACTGCACTGTGGTCTGTCCCTCCACCTGGACTGTCCACGTGTCCTCGTGCCCATAGCTCAGCTTCACAGTGTCCTGGCAGGCGGATGCAGAGCCTTGCTCTTTCTTCCCCAGTGTCCTCCCTCAGTCCTTGGCTCTATGTGAGGAGGGAGGAAAACACTGGTTAGGAAGAAGCTTTCCTTGGAGAAGTCAAATGCCCTCAGTGCAAATAGATGAAGTTACTCAGAATAGTTACCATGTCTGCCTCACCACTTTTCTTCAATCGTGCAGATTATAAACACTTTTTCTTTTACTTAAATGGTGTTATTTGCCAGTTACGGTGGCATCTTTTGTTTCCATCATCTATCCTGTCCAGTCTCTGCCCCCACCCTGGAACGTTCTACATAACTGCTTACTCTGTTAATTTCAGATAGAAGACACTTTCTTCCTTGTCCTCTCCTGTGTGTACATCATTCATTCATTCATAGTGCTACGTGTACTTCTAAGCACACCTAGGGAAATGGCATTGAAACACACACACACACACACACACACACACACACACACACACACACACCCTGCCCTTATTTTAGTGGAAGGAGACAAAGAATTAAACATATTAGGGGGCAGAGCCAAGATGGCAGAATAGACAGATGCTTCCGGGGAGCCCTCTTTACAACAAAGGCCCGAAAAAAACAAGTGAAATGAGTATATTTATGACAAGCTAGGAGCCCTGAGCATCAAAGGCAAGCTTAGAAAATGAACTGAGGGGCAAGGGGAGGAACAGATGGTTCAGAAGCAGAGAGGAGTTACTGGACCTGAATCGCGGGGAGTCCTCAGGCACCATTCCCGGAGCAGCAGCGGTGACGGGCTGGTACTACCATTTGGCCGCAGTGTCCTCAGGGAGAAGCAGCCAGCCCCACAGCCTACTCATACCTCCGGAACCAGAGAAGAATGGCGCTCTCGGCAAAAGCTAAGTACTTGTGTATATTTTATCGCACCCCCCGCCATCAAGCCAGGTTCAGCAGCTGAATTCCGTGGGCCTGAGACAGGCCCTGTTGAGCACCTAGGGCCATCCTCCCAGCCTTGGGGAAGGAAAAAATTTGCAACTGGGGGAAAAGATAATTTGCCAGCTCCACTAACGGGGCGGGGGTAGGGGGGAACTCAGGAAAGAAGCAGCTCCTGTCCAGGCATAAACAGTCCACAGACTTTGAGCACCTTCCCCCTCTGCATGGACTTGTGTGGGCCTATTTCTGGAGAATAGGCCCTTATTGGTGGACTCCAACTGTTTCGGCTGTGTGGTAGAGAGGTGGGTGTTTTTTGATGTTTGACATTGCTTTGCCCATTAAACAGGATCCTCACCTACCCACATCAGGGGCCTAAGGACTGGTAGCTCCACTCAGGTCACCCAGCCACCCGTGACAGGGGTCCAAGGATAATTGGTACCTCCCAGTCCTTACAACCAAAAACATTGGGTGCCCATGGTCTGTCTGCAGAACCCATCCACCTGCACACTCTAGGGAACCAGGGATGTACTTTCCTCAGAGACACTCGGGGGTTGGTTCTCAGTCCCCTGCCTTGTTCAGAGAGTGACCCCCTGCTGCAATCACGTACCAGTACAAACACCAATCACCCCTGCCCCTCTAAGACTACAGGACAGAGCCTGTACCATACACTTGATGATCAGCTACCTGGACACCTGAGCTGAATTCATACAAAAAAACTGAATGGACTCCTAGATTGATATACCTGATAACAGCTCTACCCATCTGGGGACAGGATGTCAGAGCTCCAAAGACAAAAATAATCAAGCTAGCTCACCCAAGCAACCCATCTGGGTATATCAAAACAAAACAAAGCAAGAAGCTACGACACAGTAAGCAAGCATAAACTAATACGATAACTTATAGATGGCTCGGAGACTACAGTCAATATCATGTCACATAAAGAAACAGATCATGATTGCCTCAACAAGCTCTCAAAACAAAGAATCCAGGGATCTTCTAGATGAAAGCGCATTCCTGGAATTACCAGAGGCAGAATATAAAAGATTAATATACAGAGCCCTTCAAGACATCAGGAAGGAAATGAGGCAGTACGCAGAATTAAACATATTAGTGAACTAGATAACAGGATATATAATGGAACATCTGTGACAGAAAGTAAAGCAGGCAGCGGAGTTATGTGGTGCTGTGGAGTGAAGGGGTTGCCTTTTAAATAGTGTGGTTGGGAAAGGCCTCACTGAGAAGACTGACTTCTGAACAAAGACTTAATGAAGAAGCGAGCAGGTGGCTATTTGGGGGAAGAGCATCCCAGACACAGGGAACAGTAAGTGCATAGACATTGAGGTGACACATGGATGGACTCTAGAACAGCAGGGAGGCCAGTGTGGTTAGAATAAAGTGGATAAGGGCAAGAAAAGTAGGAGGCAAGGTCAAAGAGGTGTTCAATATGGCACACCACTGTAAAGACTTTGGCTTTCAGTTGACTGAGATGGAAAGCTGCCTCTTCAGCCTCTCGCCATCAAAAAAAAAAAAAAAATGCCCAGAACCTTATCAGGTATTGGAGTGTGTTCCTTGCTTGGGCATTTTACTTGGTCCTTATACCCTCCTGACCACAAAACAGCCTCCACTGGCTAGAGCCCAAACCAAAAGGCTGCTTTGGAAGCCATCCAGCAAGTTGTGACACACTTTTACCTTTGGAACCTCAGAGCCCTAACGACTCTTTAGACCTCAGGTTTCTGTGACTGATGATTTTGCTGACTGGAGCCTCTGGCAAGGGAGGTAGCTTCCACCTACAGATGCCAGGACTTCTTGCCTTCCTGACATAGCTAATTTTGAAAAGCAGTTATCAGCTTGCTATTGCACTCTTGTAATGGAATGCCTGACCCATGCAGGTTGATATTCCTGGCCTAATATTCCCATTTTGGGATAGATTAATTCAGACTCAATAACTAACAAGGTAGGAAACCCAGCAAGCCCTGCTTGTCAGTGGGAATGGTACACTCAAGAACACAGCAGTGCTGGCATCCGTGGTATCTTGGCTTTGCATGAAAAAATGGCACCTATGCCTTTGGGGGAAACTTTATCTTCCATCTGCCACCTGAAGCAAAGCCCCTGGTTCAGTAGGGCTTAATTCACAGAGATTCCCCTAAATTCCTGGACCTGCTTTACCAACAGTTTGGCTAAGCCGAAACTCAATGGTGTCTACTGGACATCTATTCAGCCTCCACGGTGCAACAAACTCAACCAAAAATGGACATGTTCACTGTACTCAGTGGGCAGAAGTCAAGGCCCTTCTCACATCTTTGGCCAACATTCCTCTTGGTGAACCTTGTTTAATTTGTACTGACTTGTGAGCTAAATTACCAGTGGCCTAAATGTTAGGATTTGACACTTGGAAAACCACAGCTGGCAGACTATAGATGCCCATCGCCATTGAGTTGATTCCAATCACAGTGATCCTATAGGACCCAGTAGAACTGCCCCATAAGGTTTCCAAGGAGCAGCTGGTGGATTTAACTGCTAACTTTTTAGCTAGCAGCCTGAGCTCTTAACTTCTGTGCCACCAGGGCTCCGAGACACCATGAAATGTGAAAACAAATTATGGCTGCTGATTAAATCATCTGGGTCTCTCATGTAGATGCCCATGGTAAGGGCTATGAGACCAATGGGAATCAAACTGCCAGTCAAACCTGCACTGCCCATAGTGCCACCACTGTGGCCTGGATGAACTATTGTACCAAAGATGGCAATACCATTATAGGCTGACCACAACCACAAATCCTTTCAGGGGCAGCAAGTGTGCCCTTGGGATTGTACTTCTTGTGTAAGAGCTAGGCAATAACTTGCCTCCCTTCTGAAAATACAGGCACTTGCGCCTGAGGTGTGGTCATAAGAGACTTTCAAATGTTTAAGGAAACACTACCTTGACCCTGAAAGCTATTGCACCCTAGGCTTCCTTCTTGCAGGGCAAGGTAGAGCCTGTGCAATCACTGGATTAATACCCTGGGTTAAGCAGAAAAGTAAACACAGAGACTTACGAAGAAAGCCACCTGGCTTTCTAATGTAGACCCTGATGGTTTATGGGATTTGTTTAGCTAATTGGGTCTGGAGCACTGCGTGGCCAGGTTGGGTGCTGACGTCATCTAACTGCTTGGAGTCCTGTTGATAATGTTGTTGTTATTACTGGGTGAAGTCAAGTTGATTCTGACTTATAGCAACCCTGTGTGACAGAGTAGAACTGTCCCATAGGGTTTTCTTGACTAAAATAATCTTTACAAAAGCAGGTATTTCTTCCATGGAGCCACTGGGTGGCTCAACCCAGTGGCTGAGTGCTTGGCTGAGTGCTTAACTGTTTGTGCCACCAGGCCTCCTTCCGGTTGATAAAAGCCCTAATTAAATTTATAATGAGACAAATTGAGGGGATTCTGTCTCAACCTCTGCTGGTCAGATTAAATTCACTGGCTGTACTCATGGGAAAATATATCAGAAAACAAGATGGTGTAGAAACATGGAGTGGATATTGTTGGAGGCAATTCTCTATGGGTCTCTCATGTTTCTGCAAATCTTGCAAACAGAAGTACTGGCAGCTTTTGTTTTAGGCTATCTGTTCACAGATATTTGCATAACAAAGAGCCTTAGAACATAAAAGTAGTTTCTGCTTCCAGAGCAGAGGGCAGGTTTGTTTATTGTCCAGTATAATAAAGATAATATCTTCTTCCGGGACAGAGATTGGATAGGTTTGCATACCTCTCATTAGAAAAGATTTGAATTTCCTAAGCTTGGGGTTCCTCAAACTCCCCAGCTATGACAAATCCACTATATACACAACATTCCCTTGGCCCCTCTGCATTGCCTTCCAGGACTTTGTTGGAAAGGTGAATCAATGCCAACATGAAGCTCTTGTTTCTTACAGTACCACTAGTAATAAAGTTCTTTGTCTCTGACCCAGGAGTCTTGTGTCTTCTGCTTGCATCCATGAAACTGTTAGCTTGCAAATAGGATGAAATCTCAGACCCTTCACAGTTCTCATTAACCACTTTTCTGTGATTTTGTCTGCTACTTAACCCCAACTCTAGCTCAAGACTTGATTTTTTTCCCTCATCTAAGTACCACTGGTATCTATACAAATCTTATAACACTTATTTTACTTAGAAATTTTTATTTGTGAAAATGTTTGTCTCATTTGACTTTGCTTTCTTGATGCAGAGGTACATGCTTATTCATCTCTGAAGCCTCAAGTATTAGTATGAAATAGATGTTTAAAAAAATAAATTGGATTGAGGTATTAGAAAGAGCCAAGCTGAGTCCCTTCAGAGCTTAGTTGTCTTTTGGGGATACTAAGCTCTCCATCAGGTTCTTAATTATGGGTGAAGTGGTAAGATACTGTGGTCCAGTCATAGAGTTGGCCATCATAACAACCTCTAGCACAGCCACTCAACTGTCCACAGTTTCCAGTAGCATTATAGGAATGGTCTACAGCTGGGAAGTAGAAAGAGGCTAGTTTAGTGGTTCTGATTGCTGGAACACCCCACCAAAAAGCCCTGTGATAGTTAGGTATTTCTCCAAATGTCTTTGCCTATATTCAAGGGAAAACAGTCTGGAAATAAACTGTTCTCACCATAATATGGCACCTTTTCCAAGACTCAAAAGCCTTACCATAAAGAAGATACAGGTACTATGGTTCCGAAGACTAACTGGGCTCCTCCACAACCTTCCCAAGAAAGACAACCTCATTTCTTCACCCTTCCATAGCTCTTCATCCTCTTCAGCATCCTCTTCTTCCCCCGACTAATGGGTAGATTTGAATGTCAGGAGTTTAAGAAGGCAATGGCATTTCCCACTGTTCCCACCACTAAAATGTGGTATCATTTCCTAAAAGGGGGCATTAAGTGAGAACAAATCTCTTTCGGAACAGATTTATAGTTTGAGTGAAATAAGAACCTTTTCCTTTCTCAGGATCTTTTTTAAGGGAAATAAAAATTCCCTCTGTGCAAGCATAGTTTGGTCATAACTATTGTATTTGGCACACTTTAAAAACTCATTTTCTACAAAAGTGAAGAAATATATTTGAAACAGCTTCTCCATCCATCTTCCTCCCTCTCTCAAGAAAAAGCAAAGCGTATAAAATTTTGAAGATACTGCAATGTCTTTTCCTTGAGAGAAACTGGAGCACACATGTCAAACAGATTTTTAAAGAATTATAAACACATTTTATTAAACTTACATAAAAAGACAAGAAAAGGCAAACGTACAGAGACCAAAGTTTATTAGTGGTTGCCAGGGGTGGGAGGGAGGGGGAAAAGGGGGTTTAATGGTGATGGAAAAATCACATTGATTAAGGGTAGGATTGCACAGCTGATTATTGTAATTATTGTCAATAAGCTGTACACATGTAAAAGTTGAATTGGCAAAAGTTATGTGATATATTTACAACAACAGAAAAGGCTGCTTATGTACAGCCAAATACCTTATGGGATTTGGCTCCTTGGTTTGGAGGTTTATGGTCATGACTTCATGGGACACCTCAGTTGACTGGCCTAATAAGATATTTAGTGTTTCTGTTCTACCTCCTAATTCATTGCATAGTGCCTGGGGTCTTAAAAGCTTGCAAGCAGCCATCCAAGGCACAACAATTGGTCTCTTTGCCTGGAGCAAGGAAAAAGGAGAGTCACGAATAGGAAGAGGATATGGAATGTGTGGGTAATTGCCTCCATGCTATGAGACCACAAGAAGTGGATGGTGCCCAGCTACCATTACTGAACATTTTGATCAAAGATTCTATAGAAGAATCTGATCAAAAGGGAGAAAATGCAAAACAGAATTTCAAATTCTCATGAACTCCAGGCCTTCTGGAGCCATGGAGGGTGGATGAAGCTCTGAAATTGCCCTGAGATAATCTTTAAACCTTAAACCAAAAATATCACCTGAAGTCATCTTAAAAGCAAACAATGTTGTGTTGTTGTTAGGTACCATTGAGTCGGTTCTGACTCATAGCTACACTATGTACAACAGAACGAAACACTGCCTGGTCCTGTGCTATCTTCAAAATCATTGTTATGCTGGAGCCCACTATTAGAGTCACTGTGTCAATCCATCTTACCGAGCGTCATCTTCTTTTTCACTGACCCCCTACTTTACTAAGCATGAGGTCCTTCTTCAGGGACTGGTCCCTCCTGATAACATGTCCAAAGTACATTAGATGAAGTCTCGCCATCTTTGCTTCCAAGGAGCTTTCTGGCTGTACTTCTTTCAAAACAGATCTGTTCATCCTTCTGGCAGCCTATGGTATATTCAATATTCTTTGCCAACACCATAATTCAAAGGCATCAATTCTTCATTGGTCTTCCTTATTCATTGTCCAGCTTTTTTATACATATAAGGCAAAAGAAAATACCATGGCTTGGGTCAGGCACACCTCAGTCCTCAAAGTGACGTCTTTGTTTTTTTTTAACATTTTAAAGAGGTCTTTTGCAGCAGATCAGCCCAATGCAATATGTCATTTGACTTCCTGACTGCTGCTCCCATGGGCATTGAATGTGGATCCAAGTAAAATGAAATCCTTGACAATTTCAATCTTTTATCTGTTTATTATGATGTTCCTTATTGGTCCAGTTGTGAGGATTTTTGTTTTATTTAAATTAAGGTGCAATCCATACTGAAGGCTGTGGTCTTTGATCTTCATCAGTAAGTGCTTTAAGTCCTCTTCACTTTCAGCAAGCAAGGTTTTGTCATCTGCATATTGCAGATTAGTAATGAGTCTTCCTCCAATCCTGATACTGCGTTCTTCTTCGTATAGTCCAGCTTCTTGGATTATTTGCTCAGAAAACAGACTGAATCAGTATGGTGAAAGGATAAAACTCTGACGCACACTTTTCCTGACTTTAAACCATACGATATCCCCTCGTTCTGTTTCAACAACTGCCACTTGGTCTGTGTACAGGTTCCTCATGAGCACAATTAAGTGTTCTGGAATTCCCAGTCTTCACAATGTCATCCATGATTTGTTAGGCTCCACACAGTTGAACCGAACAATATCTAACTAGTAAAAAAAGATCTGCCTGAGCATTATGCTCTTTTAAGACCTATCTATTATATGGTATCAAATTCACAACAGCAACTCGAAAGATTAGATAGAAATCTTAGGAGGCGTGAGTTTTTGTTAATGAAGCAGGAACAACTCAGAAACAGAGGGTGAGAATGGCTGTACAACTTGAAGAATGTAATCGAGTCACTAATTTGTGCATGTAGAAACTGTTGAATTGGTGTACGTTTTGCTGTGTACATTCTCAACGACAAAAAAATAAATAAAATTTAGGGGGGAAAAATGAACCATCGACTCCCCGTACTCTGTAAAAGACATGGATAAGCTCTGACAAAAGAAGTGTCTTTATCTGCACCTTTGAACAGAGATTACACATTATATTTTAATTAAACAACTCCACCCAGATTACCACCGTTTAAGCATGAATAATTCACCTTTATCGCTTCTTCTGTTCTTACCTCTTACTGATAACACTCTGTGGTTAAAATAATTTGAGACCTTGCTTTAAAATATGAAAGAAGGAACAAAAAAACAAATGGTATAGCATAGTAACTTAAAAGCTTGGGCTTGAATCTCAACTCTGTCACTTATTAGTTTGGGAAAGGTACTTAAGACTTATTGTTCATGTTGTGTGCCAGAGAGTAGATTTCAACTCATAGCGACCCTATATGACAGAGGAGAACTGTCCCATAGGACTTCCTAGGCTCTAATCCTAATGATGGAAACCTTGGTGGTGTAGTGGTTAAGCGCTACATCTGCTAATTAAAGGGTCGGCAGTTTGAATCCGCCAGGCGCTCCTTGGAAACTCTGTGGGGCAGTTCTACTCTGTCCTATAGGGTCGCTATAAGTCGGAACCGACTCGATGGCACTGGGTGTTCTGGCAGTCCTAATGAGGCAACGCTGGTGGCATAGTGGTTAAAAGCTATTGCTGCTAACCAAAAGGTTGGCAGTTCAAATCCACCAGGTACTCCTTGGAAACCCTATGGGGCAGTTCTGCTCTGTACTATAGGGTCGCTATGAGTCAGAATCAACTCAATGGCAATGGGTTTTGTTTTAATCTTAATGAGAGCCAACTGCCATGTCTTTTCTCCCACAGAGCCACTGGGTGGGTTCAAACCATTGACCTTTTAATTAGCAGCTGAGCGCTTAACCATTGTGCTACCAGGGTCAATTTCCTCACCTGTGCAGTGGCAAGTATAATATTAACCTCCAAGGTTTCTGAGGATTAAATAAAATAATAAAGGAGTGTCTCCACAGTGCCTTTCCTATGATAAGTACTCAAAGATGTGTAATAGTTACCATTTTTCGAGCCCTTACTACATGCCAGACACAATGCCCAGCAATATCCCATATATTAGATTATTTAATGCTCGCAACAACTCTTTGAAGTAGGTATCACTAAAAGCCCTATTTTACTGAGGATACAAGGCTCAGGGAAATTACATGAGTTACCTGAGGCCTTAGAGCTAGTAAATAACAGTACAGGGATAAATACCCAGTCAGGTTGTCCGACTCTGGGTGCAATGCTCTTTCGAATCAAACAACTGGGAGTGGATATTACAGTGATTCCAGACATTTTCCTCTACAGTCTAGCCACACCTGAATTTCCATTTGCTTTCTAACAAATACACCCCATAGTATCACATCTCAATGAATTTCAGGAATAAGATTTGTGATGACTTCTGATTCAGGGGCTGGGACTTATCAGGTCTCTGCAGCCACCTCCCCTTTCTGGGGTAGAAGTCGAGATCAAGGGCACCTACATTAAGAGGAGTACCGTGATATAGATCTCAGTCCTTAGATGTTAGTTCTATTAAGAATCAACCCCCCAAGGAAACCCATTATCCTCAGTTGTTGGCCCTGAGCCTTAGGAGAGTCCAATGTGAATTTACTTCTCCGGCTCCCACGCTTAGTGTGTTGAATCCCTTTCTCTATCCAGTCACACTCCCCCAAATACATTCCATGCTTCTTAAATATAAGTGGTCCTCCTCACGGTCATCTTAGAGATGATGCAGAGTGCCTCCCAAACGCCCTCTCCCTTACTCTGAGTTATCTATTTCCAGTGATGTAGCCTAAACTACAATTAACCTCAGAGAAGGGGCTAACTAGGGAACACCTTGATTTGCTAATTAAGGCTCACAGTCAGCCAAAGGCTGTAGGTAAGGAAACAAAACCTTAGACCCAGCTTCTCCTGGTTTGCTTTTACATCTGACCCATGCTCATTAACCATTCTCCAGACTTCTGTCTCTAACTTTGTCTTTCCTATTTGTTTTGAGTGTCTAAAACTTTAGCCTGATCCTCCCTAGACCAAGTGCACAGTTTCTTATTTCTATTTCTTGGTGTACATTTGAAAAACTGAAATAGTTCTATAGTAAAAATAGCATATACATCTTGGAAATTTTTCAAGCAGTACAGATACAAAAGTGGAAGTCTTCCCTCCTACCTCTATTGTACCCTTTTGGGGGTGAATACTATTAACAACTTAGTATGTATCCTTCTAGGCTCTTCTATATATAAAAATCTACTCAATTGTATATACGTATATATAATGTCTTCAGAAAAATGGAATCACTGGTTCTGTGACTCGTTTTTCTCAACAAACTATATTATAGACACCTTTCCATGTCAATATGTATTTCCTTTATTGTTTTTAATAACAGTATGGTATTCTACTGTATTAAACCCATTGCCATTGAGTCAATTCCAACTCATAGCGTCCCTATAGGACAGAGTAGAACTGCTCCATAAGGTTTCCAAAGAGCAGCTGGTGGATTCGAACTGCCAACGTTTTGGTCAGCAGCCTAGCTGTTAACCACTGTGTCACCAGGGCTCCATTCTACTATATTAATGTATACTGTAATTTAACTCATCTCCTGCTTAAATCATCTACCATCTCCATCATTTTATAGAAGAAACTGAAACCCGGGAAAGTCAGGCGACATACCAGAGCTCAAGCTCAGACTCAGTGAAGGCTTTAAGTTTAGAACTTGACGCTCACTCTAAAATACAATTCAGAGTTACTCGCCTGGAAGACATTATGTTAAATCTAGTTATCGAGGACAGTCAACACAGCTACCCTTTTAGTAGGCCATCCTTGGCACACACCATGGTCTTAGTCATTTTTGTGTCCACCCGTTATGTCTAACACGGTGTAGTAAGCACAATATAATTGTTTACTAAATAAATGAATTGGAAGAATACAGGCTTTTGTGTTCTCTAAGAATAAGAAGATGCAATAGTGAATGCAATATTGAACCCAAAAAGATAATACTAGGTTTTTTACATTTCATCTAATACGACATTCAAATCATATTTGTATATATGTGGGAAAAAACACACTCATACAGAACATTCAGCAGATAAAACTATTCAAAACCAAGTACGTAAATCTCAAGCACACAGTAGTATCACATTTCATTTAAAAGTAAAGCCCTCAGATGTTTTTCCTACCTGAGCAGGGTGCAGCACTATAGGGAGAGTAACTGGAGTAGAAAGGTCTGGTTAAAATTCATTATTGAAAGATGGGAAATGGCCAGGATTAGAAAGGTTTTCCTGAAGGAAAAATCAGGGAAATAAAGTGGAGGAAACCTAGCTACAAGTGAATGAAGGTAGTTAGGCTGGTCACTGCCAGCCTGACATCACTGTTACCTCCAACCTTCTGGTTAGCAGCCAAGCGTGTCAACCATTTCCACCACCCAGGGACTCCAAAACAACAACAACGGCGATATCAAATATGTCCTAGATTTGGGAAAATAAGTCAATGTCAGTCTTCATAAAATGATTCTCCTGTGAACAAGGCTACCTAAACATTAAGTATGCTTATTCATTTCCTAAACATATTTTTGTTTTCACATCCATGAAAACTCTTCCATATTCCCTAGTCAGTTCACCTTCTTTGACAATTGATAATGGAACATTTCTTCTTTTTCTCTTTTATACTTTTCCTTGTTCCGTTAAATCTGTACTCTCATTCTCCTCTCTTTGGTTTTTAATGAAGTCAGCCCTTCCTCTTTCCAGTTAATTTTTTAAATAGAATTTCACTGATGCTGAAACACCCACTGACTGCTGTTACCTACAGGCAAAAGCCTTACAGCCCATGGGACATGAATGAATTGCATATTTCAAGCAAATAAACATAAACAGTTTAACTTGTGACACATTCAGGGTTTGGCTTTCTAACGCACTGGCTCTGATACATCCTTGTTGAGGCTGAGCGGAGCTCAGTGCCTGAAGCCTGCTGCCCAGCACAGAGCAGAAACACAACGGCGATTCTAGGCGGTCGGCATGAAAGGTCCTGGGATCGTTCCTTTCTTTTTCTTTAAATTATGTTTTACTGATCATGGGGTCTAAACACACTGACTATTCGTCTTTTAGTCTTTTTTATTTTAGAGTAACGGCTCAAACGATCCCAAGACCACGGATTTCCATTGAGTCAGGCATTGGTAGAAAGAGTCTGCAGGCACCACCCTTGTATAGGGTAGAATCTTAGGACTTAAAGAGTCATATTTACATAGTTGGCCACTGCTTTGTTCAGGTCTTCATCGTGTCTTGGACCAGAATATTATAGTGAGCCTCCTGTCTGTTTTATCTGACTCTTGTCTCTCATTACCCTGACTCATCCTTTACATTGTCTCTGGACTGATATTTTTAAAAATAAGTTCACTGCTGCATGCTATAGTAGAAAGAACAAAGGCCTTTTATGTATTGAATATATTTATGGTTAACAATACTTACCTTTGCATCCTCCTGTCAACCTCGATCTGAGTTAAAACCTATTTCCTAAGGTGCAGCCTTAGGAAGAGTAAGTACAAATCACCAATAGCCGCTCTCTACATATGAACACTTTTATTAAATTACCTACAGCCAATGTTTTTCTTTAGACTAGTTTTAGCTCTCCTCTCCATTTCTTATTCACCTTCTTAAAAGAGCCTACTGAAATCTTCGTTAGCCTGATTTTACAACACTAATTTGTACCAGGAATGTTGAATTGAGATTAGATTTATCTGAGAACTGGAAATGACTATCTAATTGAACCCAATTTATAAATGGGAGCTAGCATCGCATAATGGTTCTTGGAGTGTGTTAGATTTGTCAAAATTTCCAGAATTTCATCCTTTTCATTTTCCCTTTTTAAAATAACTATTGTTCATTAAGACTTTCCCAAGGCTGTGATTCTGTATTTACATCGGCAGCATCTTTCAGGGCCCTGGTATATAAGTCTTCTGGCTCTGGAGAAATATGCTAATCTAAAGCACACAAGTGCTCTCCTACATCAAATCTTCCCTGACCTTCAAAACTTCCTTAACTATGCTTTTCCTAGTCTTTCCAGTTTGAAATGAATTTCCAGAGAGTTAAAAAAATAATAATAATAATAAAGAAAGAAAAAAAGCATCTGCAGTGTAGTGGGACGAGCAGACGCTTGGGAAACTGGGAAAGTAAGGATTTTATCTTAGTTCAGCCACTCACGCTATGTGTGTAACTTCAGGCAAAGGTTGCAATCAACTTTGACTTCATGTCATTTCCTCATCCATGAAAAGAAGCAAGGTTGGGCAACTCTGGGATCCCTCCTCCATGTTTCTCCTCAGTAAACATACTTCTCCCTACCATTCACAGATACACAGTCATGTTTTTTAATATCCAAATCACTCTAAGCCACCATCCTCTTTTGGTAAAGTCTGTCCTATCATGAGGTTTCTCTTTCCAAGTTGTTATCAGGCAACCCAAAAAATGTTCATTATGGGTCACATTTTCCTGATTCTTTGCAAGTTGGTAATTGTTATTTGCATTGTTAATATGACCTTTTTTGAGTGCTGGATATCTTTAAATTCCTATAAATATTCTTGAGCTTTGTTCTAAGACTTGAAGTTATTTGAAACAGTTTAATCCTTTGTTGTCTTGCTTTTATGTTTTCTTTGGTGTGGCTTAAGAAATGTCTAGACAAGGGCTAATTTCTTCCCACTACTGAGATATTTTACCATATGTTCCATGAATTCTGACTAACTACTCTGGTAGGTGGGAACAGGAACTACTCCAGGCCATATGGAAACTCTGAGGACTGTTTCCTCTCATGTTTTCAGGTGGTTCTTCTCCTAGCTTTAGACAGTTTCCTCACACACATATGCTGAAGATCCTAGGGGTACCCTCTGTAGATGTCCTAAGTTCTCTCTCTGTCTTCAGGTCCTCTCGAAGACTCTGCCTTGCAAACTCCAGCTACCTGGTCTCCCATGTCTGCCTGCTGCATTCATTAAGCTCTGGCTAGGTTCCCTCTTCCTCTGTCACATCCTGGAAACCCTGTCTAGGCAGCAAGCTGTGACAATCATAATTTTGTTTCCTACCTCTCCAGGGACACTGTCCTTTATTGCCTGGTGTTGATGTCTTGAAACATATAGTGTCCAGTTCTTTCATTGCTTCACGTGGGAGAGTAAATGGGATTCCTTGTGCTTTATCTTGGCCAGAAGCAGACATGGAAGGCCCACTGTATTTACTGTAGAAGAATGGCTTATGTCTTACTAGGATAACCTCATCTTGTTTCACTCACACTATCTAATATTTCTACTTGTTCATGTATTTTCATATCGTTTCCAGTTATATGTACCTTTTCCTTTTGTACACATACTTTAAATATGTGACTTATTACAGAGATCTTGTGTGTCCTCTTTGGTTTCTGTAGTTGACTCCTTGTTGTTTTCATTACAGCGTTTCCCAATTACACAGTCAGGATATCATCCTTTAGAAGAGGTATAGGAGGAGGATATGATAGGCTGGTGAGTGCACCTACTAGAATTGCCTGTGGAGCTTTTCCAAACTACATGCCTTTGACTGCTCCATTTTCATATGCTTTCTTGGGAGAGCATACCCTCTTTTAGGGACAATCCCTGCATAGTTACTGACTGGAATGTAATGCATCCCTTAGTCAATGTTTTTCAATATATATGGGAAATCACCTCCATGCTTGTTGGAAGGAGAGATTCCTGGGCCACATATTAGACCCCCAAGAGAATCTTTGGGAATAGGGTCCAGAAAGTAATATTTTTAGCTGGGTCTCCAAGTGATTCCTACATATTAAGATTTAAAAAATGTTGTTGTTAGCTGCCACTGAGTCAACCCCTGACTCATGGTGACCCTATGTACAATGGAACAAAATGCTGCCAGGTCCTAGGCCACCTCCATGATCAATTGCAGACTCGTCATTTTGAGAAGCAGACCACCAGGCCTTCCTTCTTAGTCAGTCTTAGACTGGGAGCTCCACTGTAACCTGTTCAGGATCATAACAACATACAAGACTCCACTAACAGATAGGTGGTGGCTACGCTTACGGTGCTTGAGGTGGAAATTGAACCTGGGTCTCCTGCATGAAAGGTAAGAATTCCACCACTGAATCTCCACTGCCCACACTGAAAATCACTACCTAACAGTAATTTTGGGAAAGAACTTCACATCTTCTTTGAACCATATTCCATTTTGAAGCTTCCATCAATGAGATCATATCTTTTTTTCTCTAAATATTTTAAAATCTCCTTTCTTATCATCTATGATACGTGCTTAATACATCCCAGCAATCCCTTCTTTTATTTTTTTGGAATTCTAACTCAGTACAGTTATATACTAATAGCTATTATAAATATACAGAATTATGGAAACCCTCGTGGTGTAGTGGTTAAGAGTTTGCTAGCCAAAATGTCGGCAGTTTGAATCTACCAGGCGCTCCTTGGAAACCCTATGGGGCAGTTCTACTCTCTCCTAAAGGGTCGCTATGAGTCAGTATTGACTCGATGGCAATGGGTTTATAGGGTTTTATGGCACATAGTTACAAGAGCTGATGGAATCTTATAACCTTACAAAGTCCTGAGAAATTTTATAAAAGGCTCACATTTTACCATATAGAATGAAGTTTTCTAACATTTCTATATACAAAGCTTCTGTAAATGAACTATATACATTTTCAAGAGACATGATTCACCTCATACTGCTAGATATTTAGAAAGCTATTTTTTTGAAAAGTGTGTATCATGGTTTCACATACAAAATTTCAAATTATTTGGACTTTACTGAACATACGCAGCTCAAATGGGAACTCTTTCAAATGGGAGAGTATATGATGGCACAAAACCATGAAATAATTTATACTAATAATATTAACAGCGTTTTCATTTTTTGCTATACTATCGTTAAAAATGTTTCTAAAGAGATTCAGATATAAGTACAATATTTGGAAAGTCCATTGACTGTGTTTATTACTTATTATTGTAATAAAAAACAAACTGAAGTCTTACCTCCAAACTGAAGTCTTAGCTTTAAACTCTTATTCTTTTGATGATTACAACCTAGGGTAAAATTTAGAAAACATGAAAAACTGAAATTTCAGGTAGAAGCATTATCATTTTAGTCTCGAGTAAGGGAAGGCACTCTGAGTCACTGACTATCAAATGGAAAAATGCCTTCTAGTAAATGCTTCCTTCTATTGTTGGCTTATTGTTGGCATAAATGTCCCAGCTCTGAGAGTAACTTCGGAAACACTGACAGTGCTTTTCTGTGACAGGAAATAGAATCAAATGATCAATGCAGATACCAGAATATAACCCAGACTCAGGATTGAGCAGGAATTATCACATTCCAGGCTTTATGGCCAGGCTGCCAAAAGATGTTAAAGTTAAATGGGATAAGTTAGGAACGAGGACATAACTGAAGACTTTCAGCTTGGTGTCTCCCCTTCCAAAGAAATGATGCGAACTCTCAAAGACGTTTGTATCACTGTATTTGATTATACATTCAAAATGCTTCTCTATAATAAAGTACTGTCTAAGATACTTGTTCCATTTCTTTGTTCTAGAAGGGCCAAACTGACTATGGCAAGATCCTTCATCAGAGCATTTCACATTTATAATCTTGCTGATTCTCAGTAATACCAAGATATCTCAACAGCCTTTCACTTTTAAAAGCAATATAGTAAAATCTGTGGCAAAGATTGAATCATTCATTCATTCACTCACTCATTCATTCACCAAAAATATTTTGAGTGCCTGCTAAGAGAGCCTACAGGGTACTGGGAGATTTGAATCTACTTTTTATTTTCACTAGGCTAGTTTATCTATAAGGTGCTCGGGTGATGCAAAGGGTTAAGCACTCAACTGCTAGCTGAAAGGCTAGTTGTTTGAACCCACCCAGGGACACCTTGGAAGACAGGCCTGGTGATCTGCTTCTGAAAGGTCAAAGCCTCAAAAGCCCTACTGAGTGTTCCCTTGAGTTGGAATTGACCTGATGGCAACTCACAACAACAGTTTATCCACCGAAGCAGCAGTCAAGAAATCAAATGACATACAGCATTAGGCAATTCTGCAAGAGGCCTCTGTGAAGTTTTAAAAGGCAAAGATGTCACTGTGATGACTAATGTTCTCCTAACCCAAGCCATGGTCCTTTCTATGACCTCACATGCATGCAAATGCTAAACACTGAAAAAGGAAGACAAGATTTGGTCCATTTTAATCGTGGTGTTAGCAAAGAATATTGACTATACCATGGATTGCCAGAAAAACAAACTAATTGTTCTTAGAAGAAATATAAGCAGAATGCTTCTTAGAAGCAAGGATAATGAGACTTTGGCTGGTTTACTTTGGACATATCATCAGGAAAGACTAATTACTAGAGAAGGACATCATGGTTGAGAAAGTAGAGGGTCATGAAAATGAGGAAGACCCTCAATGATGTGGATTGACACAACAGCAACAACAATGGACTCAAACATTTCATGAAGATGGCACAGGGTCAAACAACGTTTCATTCTGTTATAAATAAGGCCGCCATGAGTCAGAGCTGATTCGACAGAAGCTAACAACAATTTATCCATTTTGCCCTAAACAAGAACGGAAATGCTTTATTACTTACCTGTCATTCAACAAGCGCCTCTTCTGTAAAGATTTCCCTGATATCCCAATTAGAAATCCTGCCACTTTTCTCTATATCATCTGTTTATATTTCAGTTCTATGTTGTTGTTAGGTTGTTGTTCTTATTAGGTGCCGTCGAGTCGATTCCGACTCATAGCCACCCTATGCACAATAGAACGAAACAATGGCGGGTCCTGAGCCATCCTCACAATCATGGTTATGCTTGAGCTCATTGTTGCAGTTACTGTGTCAATCCACCTCGTCGAGGGTCTTCCTCTTTTCCGCTGGCCCTGTACTCTGCCAAGCATGATGTCCTTCTCCAGGCACTGATCCCTCCTGACAACATGTCAAAAGTGTGTAAGACACAGACTCGCCATCCTTCCTTCTAAGGAGCATTCTGGTTGTACTTCTTCCAAGACAGATTTATTCTTTCTTTTGGCAGGCCATGGTATATTCGATATTCTTCACCAACATCATAGTTCAAAGGTGTCAATTCTTCAGTCTTCCTTATTCATTGTCCAGCTTTCACATGCATATGATGCGATTGAAAATACCATGGCTTGGGTCAGGTGCACCTTAGTCTTCAAGGTGACGTCTTTGCTCTTCAACATTTTAAAGAGGTCCTTTGCAGCAGATTTACCCAGTGCAATGCATCTTTTGATTTCTTGACTTTTGGTCCATGGCTGTTGATTGTGGATCCAAGTAAAATGAAATCCTTGACAACTTCAACATTTTCTCCATTTATCATGATGTTGCTCATTGGTCCAGATGTGAGGATTTTTGTTTTCTTTATGTTGAGGTGCAACCCATACAGAAGGCTGTGGTCTTTGATCTTCATTAGTAAATGCTTCAAGTCCTCTTCACTTTCAGCAAACAAGGTTGTGTCATCTGCATAACGCAGGTTGTTAATGAATCTTCCTCCAATCCTGAGGCCCCATTCTTCTTCATGGAGTCCAGCTTCTCGGATTATTTGCTCAGCATACAGACTCAATAGGTATGGTGAAAGAATACAACCCTGGCGCACACCTTTCCTGACTTTAAACCAATCAGTATCTCCTTGTTCTGTTCGAACAACTGCCTCTTGATCTATGTAAAGGTTCCTCATGACCACAATTAAGTGTTCTGGAATTCCCATTCTTTGCAATGTTATCCATAACTTGTTATGATCTACACAGTCGAATGCCTTTGCATGGTCAATACAACACAAGTAAATATCCTTCTGGTATTCTCTGATTTCAGCCAGGATCCATCTGACATCAGCCATGATATCCCTGGTTCCACGTCCTCTTCTGAAACAGCCCTGAATTTCTGGCAGTTGCCTGTTGATATACTGCTGTAGCCATTTTTTAAAGATCTTCAGCAAAATTTTGCTTGCGTGTGATATTAATGATATTGTTCTATAATTTTCCACATTCGGTTGGATCACCTTTCTTGGGAATAGGCATAAATATGGGTCTCTTCCAGTCAGTTGGCCAGGAAGCTGTCTTCCAGATTTCTTGGCATAGACGAGTGAGCACCTTCAGAGCTGCATCTGTTGGTTGAAACATTTCAATTGATATCCCATCAATTCCTGGAGCCTTGTTTTTCACCAATGCCTTCAGAGCAGCTTGGACTTCTTCCTTCAGTACCATTGGTTCCTGATCATATGCCACCTCTTGAAATGGTTGAGCATCGACTAATTCTTTTTGGTATAATGACTCTGTGTATTGTTCCATCTTCTTTTGATGTTTCCTGCATCGTTTAATATTTTCCCCATAGAATCCTTCACTACTGCAACTCGGGGCTTGAATTTTTTCTTCAGCTCTTTCAGCTTGAGAAATGCTGAGCGTGTTCTTCCCTTTTGGTTTTCCATCTCCAGCTCTTTGCACTTGTCATTATAATACTTGACTTTGTCTTCTCGAGACGCCCTTTGAAATCTTCAGTTCTTTTACTTCATCAGTTCTTCCTTTTGCTTTAGCTGCTCAACATTTGAAAGCAAGTTTCAGCGTCTCCTCTGACATCCATCTTGGTCTTTTATTTCTTTCCTGTCTTTTCAGTGACCTCTTGCTTTCTTCATGTATTATGTCCTTGATGTCATTCCACAACTCATCTGGTCTTTGGTCACTAGTGTTCAATGCGTCAAATCTACTCTTGAGATGGTCTCTAAAGTCAGGTGGGATATACTCAAGGCCATATTTTGGCTCTCGTGGATCTGCTCTGATTTTCTTCAGTTTCAGCTTGAACTTGCAGATGAGCTATTGATGGTCTGTTCCACAGTCAGCCCCTGGCCTTGTCCTGACTGATGATATTGAACTTTTCCACTGTCTCTTTCCACAGATGTAGTCAATTTGATTTCTGTGTGTCCCATCTGGTGAGGTCCATGTGTATAGTTGCTGTTTATGTTAGTGAAGGAAGGTATTTGCAATGAAGAAGTCGTTGGTCTTGCAAAATTCTATCATTTGATCTCCAGCATTGTTTCTATTACCAAGGCCATATTTTCCAACTACTGATCCTTCTTCTTTGTTTCCAACTTTCGCATTCCAATCACCAATAATTATCAATGCATCTTGATTGCATGTCCGATCAATTTCAGACTGCAGCAGCTGATAAAAATCTTCCATCCAGTAAAACAGAACGAAAACACTGCCCAGTCCTGCACCATCCTCACAATCATTGTCATACTGGAGCTCACTGTTGAAGCCAACATGTCAATCCACCTCCTTGAAGGTCTTACTCTTTTTCACTGATCCTCTACCAAGCATGATGTCCTTTCCTAGGGACTGGTCCCTTCTGATAATATGTCCAAAGTATGTCACGAGACATAGTCTTGCCATCCTTGCTTCTAAGGAGCATTCTGGCTGTACTCCTTCCAAGACAGATTTGTTTCTTCTTCTGGCAGCCCATGGATAGTCAATATTCTCCAACAACATAATTCAAAGGCATCAACCCTTCTTTGATCTTCCTTATTCACTGTCCAGCTTTCACGTGCATATGAGGCAATTGAAAACACCATGGCTTGGATCGTGTGCACCTTAGTCCTCAAAGTGACCTCTTTACTTTTTAACAGTTTAAAGAGGTCTTTTGCAGCAGATTTGCTTAATGCAATGCGTCATTTGATTTCCTGACTGCTGCTCCCTTGGACGTTGAATATCAGTTTCATACTTCAGTTAATTTATTCTCATATCCTATCTTTCAATTTAGACCATAGGGGTCTTCACTTCACACCCTCAGTTATTTATTAATTTATACACTCATTCATCCATTCATGCAACAAGAAAGACACTGGGCCAGGCATTATGCGAAACATCCTATAAATAAGACACAGCAGCCGCCATCATCAGTTTAGTTTTAGTTTAATTGATGAAACAGGACATGGGAAGTAATTACCTTGATGGGATTTCTATAAATTTTCTTACATCTAAAAATGTGTGAACTTGAACTGAAGGTTTTTCCCAGCATTCCTGGCCCCCTGCTTCTATATATACCTCACATAATTTAACACGATGTCATGGGCAAAGTTGGGACTAAGTAAATATGTGTTGGATGAATATTTGTTGAAAGTCGTTTTTAGGGTTTCTATGTCAGGCCCATCAAATTTCTATTTTTGCTAATGTATTTCATAAAGCTACCAATTCTGACACTTTCACATTTTGTGTTTTCAGATTCTAGTGGCTCCTATTCATAACTAGCACCAAAAAGCCAAACCCGTTGCCGTTGATTCCGACTCATAGTGACCCTACAGGACAAAGTAGAACTGCTTCCATAGAGCAGCTGGTGGATTCGAACCGCTCACCTTTTTTAGACAGCAGCTGAGCTCTTAACCACTACGTCACCAGGGCTCCATAACTAACACAAGCATATAAAAATCTTAATAAAACATAAGGTAGTGCTGAGTAGTGAAAACAGCATTGTGCTTCAAGTCAGGGCACCTGCTCTTGATGTTGGCTCTTCCATTCCCTAGTTGTGTGATCTGGGTCATTGGTTAACCACTGTCTCTTCGTTTCCTTCCTTGTAAAACAGAGATAATAGCCACCCAGCAAAGTTGTTGGAGGCACAAATGGAAGAATGCATTTGAAAGCACTTGGTAAACTGCAAAGTGTTTTTAAAATGATACTGTGAGCTCAGAAGAGTTGCTTATAGTCAGTTAAAGGGTACCATGTAGTCAAGTACAATAGGAACCTTTGTTACTGCAGTGCTTCACCAGCTTGACCTGACACTGACACCTTACCAAGTTAGGAAAGTTACATTTGTCATTGAGTCTCAGTCTTTCTAACCTCAACCTGAAAAGATACCTAATACAAGGAGAGGCTTTAGTAGAATCCAGCAGTCCATGACCTGAATGACAGATGTAAAATCTTCAGTAATCTTTATAATACAGGTAATATGCAAATAGGACTTTGCTATTTATACATTAATAGTACTGTTGAATTACTGAATGCACTCTATATGCCAAGCAGTGTGTAAAGCACTTTATTGACATTATCTAAGCACAGTAAAAAAAAAAAAAACAGTATACAGATGGAAATCTCAAATTACAGTTAAGAGACGCCTCACTGACTAGGACAGTGCCACAGTATGGAGGCCAAGAACGTGTTCTAGAATCCAAAAACCTGGATTCAAATCCAACATTTGCCCTTTAAATTAAATGATCCGCAATGCCTGGTTTCTCATCTGTTGTAAGTCATAATGGACTCGCGGGCACACAAGAACAACATGAACATAACAGAACAGATGCAGGGAGTCTGGCATAAGGTTGGTTGGGTGTTACTATTATTTTTTCAGCTCCTCCACTCACTAGAGAATTGTCTTGGGCAAACTACCTAACTCTTCCACACCTTCACTTTCTTATCTGTAAAGTGGGGATAATAATACCTATGTCACTGTCTGATTGTGAGTATTAAATTCAATAACGTGTAAACTGGAGAAAACTACAAGCCTTTTCATTCATATTATCACCTCATTCTCTTCCCTTCTGCCATGTTCCTCCTCCTGGTAAACCATCGTAAACCACTAGGTTATGCTCGGGATGGAAACTCTGGAATAAATTAAAATTCCAAGAAATTCGTGTATTTTATCTTTAAGAACAGTTGTCCCCCTGGTGCTATCTTTCCTGTGCTTCACAGCAGCAGCTGCCCCAGAGCCATCTAACTTGACAGTATCACGCCACATGGATTAGTGTCAGCAAACCTGAATATGCAGTGGGCTACTGGACTTTGGGGACCCATCTCCTTCTCTGCTGATTTACTAGATGGTGCAGAACAACATTCCCAGGTGTTCACCCATGCAATAAGCACTGGGCCTGAAAGAGATTACAGGAAGGCTCAATATGAGTTCCTTCACATGAGAGTAATAAGGAGCAAGGGAGTAGGAAGGTACTCTGTTAAAGTGAATGAGTATTAGGAGAACTGAAATCATTAAACCATTTTTTGCTCACAGTTCTTAAGGCTGGGGTGCGCTAACTTGAACGTGAACAGCTTTTCCGCCTCCTTAACTGCATGTATACATTAGACTTTTCTGCATCAAAAAGATTCTAGACATTATGAAGTGCCGTTTCTTGAAGAGAAGCCAAGCTATTTATTCCTCATCTAATCGATACCAGTATCCAAATCAAAGGCAATATGCTGTGCTGCTTAACAGCCCACATACAATTCCTTGATTCAATGAACGTAAACATTAGTACTAGGCTATTAGAGTGGCTGATCTTATAAGAGTAGAATTTACTTAAATATCATTTCATGTGACATTTTTTCTTTTTGGATCTGGTTAGAACGAAATACTTCAAAGAGTCAACAGCAGGAAACTGAATCAATGTGAACATCCAGGCAGCATGCTAGTTAACATTTTGCATGATGTGCACATCCTAGAGATAAGTATACGTACAATCAGAAGTTGAGGAACCAGTAGGAAATTATTATAACAATTTTTAATATGTCTCAATTTTTAAAGTCTTTAACACTCACTAATTTGCAGTTTTTTGTTTTTTTTTTTTAATTTGCAGGTTCAACTGATGTTGCATTGGGTAAATCTGCTACAAAAGATGTCGCTTTGTGACTAAGGTGCACCTGACCCAAGCCATGGTCTTTTTAATTGTCTCATATGCATGTGAAAGCTGGACAATGGATACAGAAGACTGAAAAAGAACTGATGCATTTGAATCATGGTGTTGGAAAAGAATATTGAATATACACAGACTGCCAGAAGAATGAAAGAATCCATTTTAGAATAAATATCAGAATGTTCCTTAGAAGCGAAGATGGTGAGACTTCGGCTTGTTCACTTTGGACACATCATCGGGAAAGAGCAATCTCTAGAAAAAGACATCATATTTGATCAGCAAAAATGACAGAAACCCTCAGTGAGAGAGCTGACACAATAACCGCAACAATGGACTCAAACACACCGATGATCACGAGAACGGCCCAGGACCAGGAAGTATTTCATTCCGTTATACGTAAGTTTGCCATGCACTGGAGCCAGCTCAACAGCAACTTACAATAACAACAACCACAACTTCATAAACAATTTACTACTAGTAATAGCGTAATATGAATAATATATGAAGCAACTTCAAGCAAACTGCAAAACATTTTACCAATATTACTTATTACACCTCTTAATCCTCGGGACGATGGAGTCACTGATATTTCCATATCATTCAGTGGTCCACATACTAATCTTTCAAGGCTCAGCTTTAAGCATTCCTTCTCCTAGATTCAACTCTTCTGCCTCCATCCAATTAGAAATAATCTCTTTCTTCCTATATTCTTACGACATTTTCTTACTACCTCTGTTATAATGTTTATCACAGTTTAGGGTATTATATTTATTTATGTTTACACTTAGCTTCTAGATAAAATTTCAAACACCTGGAAGACAGGTTCCAATCTGCTCGTCTTTGTGCGAGCTACCCCACCTTCCCCCACTCCTCCACTAGGAGTTTGCACCTGCCAAAAAGCCTTTTGCTGTCAATTCTGACTCATAGCAACCCTAAAGGACAGAGTAGAACTGCCCCCATAGGGTTTCCAAGGCTGTAATCTTTATGGAAGCTGACTGCCACATCTTTCTCCCACAAGTGGCTGGTGGGGTTCAAACCGCCAACTCTTGGTTAGCAGCTGAACTGTTAACCACTGTTCCACCAGGGCTCCTTGAGTTTGCACCTAGTTGGTATTTAATCATCATTTTTTTAATAAAATGTTTTAATGTGGTTGGTAGTTTCACTTAAAAAAAAAAAAATTGCCATCTAGTTGATTTCCACTCATATTGCCAAAACCAAACCTAATTCCAACTCATAGTGACCCTACAGTTAGATATTAACTATATTGCTATTTATTTGCTGATCCCCAAAGCAACATAATTATGTTCCCACCCCATCCCTTATAAAAACATATGGCTATCTACCATGGATACCACAGCCATATTTAGTGTGTGCCTTTCTCTCAGCCACACAGGCCATTCCGTCCTGTAGTTATGCTGTCTGTGGTAAGTGGCAAGTGGTGCTTTTCCCTAGTGAGATGGAAGTCAATAGGCTGTATTTTACTGTGACAGCTGGGCCATTTGACTTGAGCCTTATTACACTTGATGGTTACCTTTAGGGAATGTCTTTTTCAATTGTTTATTTTCCAAGCCTTTTGTGGGTTCAAACTACAGAAAACAAAAGAGGAACACTGAATTTACTAATGCG
The DNA here is from genome assembly GCF_024166365.1 of Elephas maximus indicus. Classification (NCBI taxonomy): domain Eukaryota; kingdom Metazoa; phylum Chordata; class Mammalia; order Proboscidea; family Elephantidae; genus Elephas; species Elephas maximus. The sequence continues at coordinate 17,546,860 of NC_064827.1, read as the reverse complement.
CACCCAGAATATGGAAAGCACTTTATCAAACGTAAAAGATAAGGGCCCAAGCAGATATTTCAGTCTAATGAAATCCACAGATATTTACTGAATAACAGTTAGGTACGAGGTCTTAGGCTAAACTGTATGAGAATGATACAAGCGTGAATAAACTCTAACAGTCCACTCATGAAAGTGGGAGTTATACTTAGGAAATAATAAATACACATGTGAAAAAAAATGAAATTATCTAAATTACTTAAAATGAAAGGCAATACTGTTAAAAAAAAAAAAAAAAAGAAAGAAAGAAAAAGCCAAAAATACTCAATTTGGGCAAGGGTTAAGTAAGGGTACTCATTTCAGGAAGGCAACCGGGCTGTACTTATCAAGACATTTGTGAGGCACCAGTGGTTCTGTGGTAGAATTCTTGCCTTCCATGCAGCAGGCCAATGCACCTCACGCAGTCACTTCACTACCCGTCTACCAGTGGAGGCTTGTGTGTTGCTGTGATGCTGAATCGGTTTTAGCAGAGCTTTCAGACTAAAGCTACGAAGAAAGGTCTGGCAATCTGCTTCTAAGAATCTGCCAATGTAAACCCTATACATCACAACGGTCTGACCCACAACTGACCATGGGAATGGTGCAGGACCAAGTAATATTTCATTCCATAGTGCATGGGGTTGTCATGAGTCAGAGTCTGACCAAGGGAAGCTAACAACAAAACAAGATATTTATTGATTTTTTCATTGGGAGTACTATTGGTATTTCAGGCAAAACAATATTATGCAGGTCTGTAGTAAGCATTTTCAGAGATTTAGTATCCTTGAACCTGGGACAGCATCATTGTGACAATCAAAAATTTGTATTTCCAAATGCCCCTAGGTTATTTCCCTCAGTTGTGACTATCAGTCAGAATAGGTACAGTAACAAACAATTTCAAATCTAAGGGACTTAATACAACAAAAGCCTATTTCTTTCTCATCCTACATATCCAAAGCAGGTCAAGAGGAGTATTCTGCTCATTATAATTAGCAGGGACCAAGGCTGGGTGGGACAAATGGTTAAGCATTCAACTATTAACTGAAAGGTTCGGCACCCACCCAAAAGCACCTTGGAAGACAAGCCTGGCAATCTGCTGCCAAAAGGTGACAGCACACATGGGGTCACTATAAATCAGAATAGACTCAACAGCTACTAACAACAAGGCTTCAAAACTGCACCATAATGTACACGATCTGCAATCACTATGTCAGGGGGCTCACACAAGGGTGTGTTGGAGAGAAGAGACAACAGGCGAAGACACTGCAGCTGCAGATATCAAGAAAAAAACAACAACTCATTTCCATTGAGTTGATTCTGACTGATAGCAACCCTATAAGACGGTGTAGAAAATACCCCATAGGGTTTCCAAGGAGAGATGGTGGATTCCAACTGCTGACCTTTCGGTTAGCAGTTGAGCTCAACCAAATACAATTCTTGAATGTGGGAAGCACACCTTGAGATGTAAAACCTAAATCCCTAGATTCCATAGACCTAGTTTTGTTCCATAAAGAAAAGAATGTAGCACTAAGCAAGAAGACCTATCAAGAAACAAAAAGCCAACCATCTCTGTGGTAGTAGGTAAAACAAAAAAAAAAAGACTGAATTGGAAAATCCCAAAAGCTTCCTCTTCTGTTAAACTTAGGGGAAGAGATGACTGAATGAATTCACACAACAATTCCTGAACCACTACGATAACCCTGTGCCTAGCACTTGGCTCCATCTCAGTTCTAATGTAGACCTTCTTCTAGCTGGGAAAACTCGTCCTTTCAAGATGCATTAAAAAAGAAAGAAGAAGAAATAAAACAGGATTACACTAAGAAAAAAAGTAAAGAATGGAAAAGAAACAAGAAAAATAAATGGTTGATTCACTGTAGCACTCAGAAAAATACTGTCACGGAACATATAAAAATATGACCAAACATTTTTCCCTGGATCTCAAAAACTTAATGAAGCAATCAACTCGATGAAGCAAGAGCTCGAAGTACAAGTATCTTAGAGAACTGGGGAAGATAGAACATGAGCTAAAGAAAAACAGTGGAAGAAAAATGAAACCATCACATTTTTAAGGATAAAAGTGTAAGCATAGTAAGGAACAGGATAAAAATAATAAAAGAAAACAGATGAAAAGGATCCATGAAAAAATAAAAGGTACAACAAGATATATAATTGCTATCCTTGAAGAAAAATAAACAAATATGTAAAGGGCAGGCCTGTATTGGCAAGAGGGCAAAAGGGAGAAGTGATGTAGAGATTACTCCATGAGACCACATAGGTTCCCAGGGCACAGGAGAGAGACTACAGCACGTCACTCTCCCCTGGCGCTCCCCTTCATGTGCAGCAATGCTGCATCCTACTGTTTTTGAGCTACCGTCCGCCCCAAGTTCTATGCAAGTAATGGAAGATTCCGCAAACATACTTATAAACAAAGTAGAATAGACTGTTACCTGCTGGGAAATATGCAGAGGCTATTTCTTGCCACAAAAAGGCAGACATCTTTACGAATCCATGAGCTGACATGGTCTGAACATACCCATTTATTATGGGAATTAGAAAGAGGTTGTCACAGGAAGCAGCTCATGCCCACTCAGGGGAGATGGAAAAGGCAAACACACATGAAAGAATGAAAGTTCAGCAGGACATGGACAAAGATGTAGCTCATCTTCAGGCATCTCCCAACCATCTACTGTAGAATTTAAAAGCCCAAGTCCCTTTCTTTCTCTGAAATAGAAGCCCTTCACAGACATACACCCGCAGAAATTTAGGGGGCCTTTTACAGGCACCTGTTTTTTACTTCAAAAACAGAATGAGCCAGCAGAGCCACGCACTGGCTACAAAGCCCCAAAACATGATCAAACACTTATAAACAAGCAGATAACGAAAACCGTCTCTCTGAAGAGGCATGTAGAGTTCCTTGTGGCCCAGAATGAGTAAGGAAAGAAAATAAACAAGAAAAACTGGAAGGCTAGTCTTAAAAAATGGAGCCATATGTAGATGCTGATTTTGTAGGGAAAAAAATCAGAGTTATAGAACATGCCATCACATTTAAAAACGTCGACAACCTCATCAACCTGGAAAAAGTTCACGGCAAATAAAGAGAAATTCAAGGACATGCCAACACCCAATCTTCTTTCCTTGAATTTCCATCTCTAGAAATTCCTCTCTTGGAGGTCCTTGAGAATATCCTGGAAGATCTTTAAATAAAACAGAAGACTATGTGAGAGTAAAGGAGGAGAAATAATATAGTTTACACACAACAACAAAAACACACTGACCACCACCAAGGACAATCCCGGAAGTCAATCATTTGTTGGCACTTCAGGCGAAGAGGCAGGTCCACGGTTTAGGAAACAGTCACTGTGAAATATACAGCATATCTGATTTGCTGACTCAAGCCAAAGATTCTAGACTTCCTGAACTCTCAGAGATGCAGTTTATTCTACTACTAACCAAATGGCTATCTGGAATACCTTTTTCAAGAAACAATTATTTTTATTTTTTCAAGGTAATAAGTGTATAAAAATATGCTTCATGTAATGCAATTAATTTGTAATGTCATAACATACAACACAACACCAAATTTTAATAGGAAAGCCTAGGGTTCCTTGTATGCATTTGCTATGCAAATTTTATTAATTCATATGAGGTGTGTAGGTTACATACTTTTTTACATGAAACTGTAAGAACCACACTTTGTCCTACTTTGACATAAACATAACCTTAAAACACAGCTTAAATTTCTGTTTTATAATGAAAGAAACAAATTATTAGTTTTGCTCTTTGCCTTAATTATCAGTTTACATAATTAATCAAGGTGTTTTGTAAATTTAACTTCTGTTGTTTGTTATATAGTACATTAATTAAAAATATCCAAAGAATTATCCTTTTGCCTCTAATTATGAATGAGTAGGACTAATATTTGTGGACCGTATTTGTATATAAGAAATCAAAAAATAATTGTGTGTTTTCTTTTTAATATGCAATTCAGGTACACATATCCCTGAAATAATATATTAAAAGAAAGGGCATCCCTTATGCCTGGAAAAACTGAACTAGAGTAGTCAATAAAGATACATATACTACCTAGAAAAGATGTTATTAGACTTCAATAGTTAAAGAAAAAAAGAAGTGAGGGAAGAAAAAAGATAGAAAGGAAGGAAGGAATAGAGAAAGAAACAAAGATGAAAAGAAAGGACAGGACAAAACAAGAATCATCTGGGCATCTGGGCAAAAAGATCTAGTCACTTACACTGAAGAATAAATTGGTCTAGCTTCATAATTCATTCAATGTCAAAAAATTGCAGAGAAACATCAAATCCTTCAGAAAGAAAGTGTTGTCTCAAGAATATATTTTCCTATCTTAGTCTAGGCTCCGTAGAATGTAGAGTCCGAGACAAAGGCTCAACCCTTTCATCATCACTGGGATATACATACAGTTGCCAACCTGCATTTTCTGCCTCTCAGGTTTCTTGGGAGGCTACTTTCCCCACTAAAAGTATTTGCAGCCCTCCAGTGGAATTTGGGTAATGGTGAAAAATGAAACAAACATTTGTTGGTGCAAAATAGCTGGGGTAGAAAGTTTATGTATGAGGCAGTGCATCCAGGAAGTGTGACTGGGTCAAACTTTTGTTTCTTTTGGCTTTTGTACAGCTAAATAAGCCTTATAAGCGTATTTGTATTTGTCTGTGTGATATTTGGAGCCCTGGTGGTGCAGTGGTTAAGAGATTGGCTGCTAACCAAAACACTGGATGTTTGAATCCACCAGCCACTCCTTGGAAACCCTCTGGGGCAGTTCTACTCTGTCCCATAGCATCACTATGAGTCAGAATCAGCTTGATGGCAATGGGTTCAGGTGTTCGGTTTGGTTATTTTTTGTGTCATATTTGGAAAATGAGAGGTGCCTGATATAACAAAATTGGAGGTGCCTGCAATAAATTGTGACTCCCAGGATCACTGGGGCAGATTTCATTCCACAAATCATGGTGCCAGGGTACCACTGGATCAATGGGAACATGTATTCCCATGTAGTAGTTCTCCAAAGGTATTACCAACCACAAATTTAGACACAGTCCATTAATCTGCATGCATGCATTCCACTACAGAAAACATACTCCATCAACAAAAAAATTCATAACACAGAGAAATTCAGTTATTAAAGGGTTTAATCAAGTTTACCGCATTAGTTTCCTGTGGCTGCAATAACAAATTATCACACACTTGGTGGTTTAAAACAAGAGAAATTTACTCTCTCACAATTCTGGAGGTCAGAAGTCCAAAGTCAGTTTCATTAACTTGAAACCAAGATGTCAGCAGGGCTATGCTCCCTCCCTCTGAAGACTCTAGGGGAGAATCCATTCCTCGCCTCTTCCAGTGTCTGGAGGCTGCCTGCATTCCTTGGCCTGTGGCCACATCACTCTAATCTCTAATATTGTGGTCACATTGCCTCCTTTTCTTCTGTATAATCTCCCTCTGCCTCTCTTACAAACACTTGAGATTACATTTAGGGCCCCACCAGGTAAGCCAGATAATTACTGCATCTCAAGATTCCTAATCACATCTGCAAAAGCCCTTTTCCCATCTAAGCTCCACAAGGATAATGAAGAAATTAAAGGAATAGTAAGAGACTACTCTGCTCAAGTCGATGCACATAAACTTGAAAATTAGTATGATGTAGATAAGATTTCAGAAACGTATAATTTACCAAAATTATTTCCAGCAGAAAATCTAAACTGATTTCTGAAGTATAAACAGGGAAAGATGTCAAAGAACCCCTCCTCCCCAAAATGTAATAATAAAGTACCTGAACTAGACAATTTCACGGAAGAATTCTACTAAAACTTTTAAAAAGCAGTTAATTCTAAGCCTTTAAACTGTTCCAGAGTGCAGAAAAAGAAATAATGCTCCCAAATTCTTTCTACGAAGTCATTATAAGAGTGATCCCCAAAATCAACAAGGATTGCACATAAAGAAAACTACCAAGCACATTTCAGAGAATAACAAGAATGCAATGACAATTCAGTATTAGGCCATATGGAAAGCAATAGCCTTCTTGTATTCAAACCACAAGATATAATAGAAGGAAAACCCTCATTTCGAATAGCAACACAAACGTGAAAATGTCTATAAGGAAATCCATGCAATCATTATGAGGACGGCTTTAAAATGCTACAGAAGGAACACAAAAGAAGATATGAACAAAAGGAAAAACATTCCACATCCTTGGATTGGATGACTCAGTATTACAAGGATGTCAATTTTTCCTAAATCAACCTACAATTTTACTACAAGTCTAATAATGATGTCAGCAGCACTTTGTTAGAATAACCAAGCTGAGTCAAAAGTTCATATGGAAAGATAAACAAGTAAAAATAGTCAAGAAATGTCTGCAAAAGAAGAGTAACAGAAGGAACCAGTCTTCACGTAGTACACATATTACAGAGTCTTGGTAATCAAAATAGTGTGATACTGGCCCATGAATAGATAGATATCAAGGAACAGAATATGAAGTTCAAGAATAGACATAAATATATATGGCATTTTAGTGAAGGTGGCATTACAAATAAATGGAGAAAAGATGGATTATTTAAGAAATAAGTGTAAAGAAAATTGGGTAACCTCTGAGAAAAGAAAATCGGATTCCATTCCTGACACCTAATAGCAGGATAAATTCCAAATGCATTAAGGTTTTAAGTGTTAAAAGAAAAAAAAAGTTCAAAATGGCAGGAGAAGCCATAGAATGTGAAAGATGTTTCTAATTATTACATGAAGCCCAGAGCTATAAAAGAAGAAAGATTGACAAATTTAACTACATGTTTAGGAAACATTCACGGTAAAAACTAGCAAAAGCCGAGTCAAAAGACAAATATCAATTTGAGGGAAAATGTGAACTTAACGCCACAGACAAAAGATCAATCTCCTTAATGTATAGTTTCTAGAAATCAATGAGAAAAAGACCATCCAATAGAAAAATGGGCAAAAGACATTGACAGTTCACAAAAAAGGAAATACGAATTGCCCTTAAACATACATTAATAACCTCACTCATAATAAGAAAGGGAATATTACACCAGTTTTCACCTATCAAATTAGCAAAGATCAAAAGTTCAGTAAGTCACCATTTGGAGAAATAGCATGGATAAGGAGTCATTCCGTACTCGTTGGTGAGACTGTAAATTGGCATTTGTATGGAGGGCAACTTGGCAATGTCCATCATATTTATGAATATCATATACTTCTAGAAATATACTCTAAGATAAACTCATATGTTTGTGAAATGATGGGTGCACAAGGTTATTTACTGTGGCACTGTTTGTAATACTCAAAGAGTGGAAGCAGCTTAAACGTTCATTAAAGTCCATCAATACAAGACCAGACGAGTATTAAAAAACCCAACCAAACCGTTGCCTTCAAGTTGATTCCAACACATAGCGACCCTATAGGACAGAGCAGAACTGCCACATAGGGTTTCCAAGGAGCGCCTAGTGGATTCCAACTGCCGACCTTTTGGTTAGCAGTCGAACCATTAATCACTGTACCACCAGGGTAGAGAATAGGACATCCATAAAATGGAATACTATGGAGCCATGCAAAACCACAAAGAAGCTCTTTACATACTAACTGATATGGAAATCTCTAAAATCATTAGAGGAAAGAATACAAACATACACAAAAACAACTCTGAAAAATCACAAAAGAAACTGTTAACTGGTTGCATTAGGGAAGAGGAACTGGGTGAGAAGAGGAAGTATGAAGGAAATTTTTTAGCAAATACCCTTTTACATCTTTTGTATTTTTTCAATTTATAAATAAATAGGGTTGACCTCCTCCTCCTATTTCCTTTCCCAAAGATGTACACGTCTTCTTTCAAATACAGCTTTGCTTACTTTCCCAGGCCTCTACGCTTACTTAACTTTAGACCATTCTGTTTCATTCACCTCAAGAGGTGTCTTAAGGTTTCCAATAATTTTCTAATCAAAATCTTGTTAGTCTACTTCAAGTTCAATATGTGCTATGTGCCATTTTAGGAGATGGGTTCCACTGAAGCCACTGTTGAAATCTGGAGGCATGTCACAATAAAATGGAGTCCGTGAGTGCCGCAAATGTTTAAAAGCTTGACTGTAAACCGAAAGGTTCGAGTTACAAGTCCACCCAGAGGTGCCTCAGAAGAAAGGCCTGGTGATCTAGTTCCAAAAAATCAAACCTTGAAAACCCTATGAAGCACATTCTATTTTCACACACATGGCATTGCCATGAGTTGGAATTGGCTCCACAGCAACCGGATTATCACAATAAAATAACGACAAAGCTTGAATCATTCATGCGAGGCAATCGTAAGAGGACAAACGTACCTTTTGCAGAGTACTTTCAAGAGACTGAGGTTAAAATAAAATCTTGCCTTGTATTTGTAATGTGTTGAGGGCTACTTTAATATTATTTGGAGAATTAAGCATATCCTCTCTTGGAATTCTTAACTGTGAGAAGTGTGCTAAAGAAGGTAAGCCTTTAGATAAATCAAGAGTGACTAAAGTTTTATCTCAAACAACCATGGTCTCCTTGGAGATGTACAAGCCCATTTTTTGAGATGTGAGATAATACTGGAATTTCTATTTATATTATTTTATCTTATTCTTATAATCTATAAGTTAGTATATTAATACATGATTTATAATTAATAAATTAGCATGCACAAATGCTAGTATGCGCTCAATCTTATTTTATTCACAGGAGGGGATAATCTAAAAATGTTTATGACCACTACCAAAGGATAATTTTTTTTTTTCACATAAGGAGGAATTTCATGAGCTACAGAATGTTCTCACCAGGCACAGTAAGAAGCAGCAGCCATAAATTATGAATTTTTAAATGAAATATTATTGAATATAGCACTTGGCAAAATGCTATCTAAAGAAAGATTCCTAACAAATAATAGGATTTCCAAGTTAGACAAAAAACTCAGAGATCATCTAGTCCAAATCTCCTTATTTTAGACACGAAGTAACTGAGGATCAGGGAAAACAAATATTTTTTCCAAGTCACATACCTGGCTCATAGTGATAGAACCAGGTATAACAACAACAAAAAAAAAAAAACCCACTGCCGTCAAGTCCATTCCAACTCATAGTGACTCTATAGGACAGGTTAAAACTGCCCCACAGCTTTTCCAAGGATCGCCTGGGGGATTCGAACTGCCAACCTTTTGGTTAGCAGCCATAGTTCTTAAACACTACGCCACCAGGGTTTCCAGAACTCTGTCTTAGTCATCTAGTGCAACTATAACAGAAATACCGTAAGTAGATGGTTTTAACAAAGAGAAATTTATTTCTTCACAGTAAAGTAGGCTAAAAGTTTGAATTCAGGGTGTCAGCTGCAGGGGAAGGCTTTCTCTCTCTGTCGGCCTTCTCATCAATCTTTCCCTGGACTACTAGCTTCTCCTCCACACAGGGACCCTGGGTCCAAAGGACACACACTGCTCCCGGCACTGCTTTCTTGGTGGTATGAGGTCCCCTACTCTCTGCTTGCTTTCCTTTCCTTTTACCTCTTGTAAGATAAAAGGTGGTGCAGGCCACACCCCAGGGAAACTCCCTTTACTTTGGATCAGTGATGTGACCTTAGTAAGGGTATTACAATCCCAACCTAATACTCTTTAACATAAAATTACAATCACAAAATAGAGGACAACCATACAGGGCCTAACCAAATTGATGCATATTTTAGGGGGACACAATTCAATCCATTACACAGATATAGAACCCAAATTTCTCAAACATCTGTCTTTATACTATACAACATATGGATATGCCTGTGAATAATGAAATGGGGAGGATCTTTGAAATTAAGTAGTACACCAACCCAATATTCTCACCACTTTTCTATTTACCCATGTCTTTTTATTCTTACCTTTTTTTAACCTTCCCAAAATCACACCCCATTTTAGAAAGTGCAATAGGGAATTTATTTTTATCATGTTAATTTCTCAAGCCAATCTAATGGGAATAATTGCAAACTAGATGTAAGTTCTGTTTTTTCCCATCTCCTCTAGCAGAAACAGATTCCTGAACCCTAAATGCCTTTCTCACCGGTAATCCTCTGAGAAAAAAAAAAAAAAATTTTTTTTTTTTTCACACCAGCAAAAGAACTAGGGATTAGACCCAAAGAAAATGAAAGGTGAAATGAGCTAGGGGTGGATGATAAAGAAGTTGAATTGCAAGGACACAATCAGAATTGAAAGGCCATACTTAGGGGATAAGAATGTAAACCTGCGAGAACAGATCCTTATTAACTTCTCAAACCCATCAGTCTGATTTTGGTTTGAATTTTCTCCAGGGCTCTAAAAGCAAAAACAATACCATGAACATGACCAAACTGGGAGCATATCTTTAAAAAAGAAGTTAAAGAGAAATTGAAGGCATTTATCCAGATAATTCAAACTATGTTTCAACGCCGTGATTACATTTGTGTAGACCATTCATAAAATGTACAGCTAGTGTTTGACTCTATTCAAGCAGAGACATTAGTTAAAACAATGGGCCATCAAGTCATTCCGACTCACAGCAATCCTATAAGACAGAATAGAGCTTCCCCGTATGATTCCCAGGCTAGTAACTTTACAGGAAACAGATCACCAGGTCTCTTCTCCCGGGGAGAGGTTGGTGGCTTTGAACTACTGACCTTTCAGTTAGCAGCCAAGAGGCTTAACCTGGGCCACCAGGGCTCCTTGCCATACATGTAACTGAATTATACCTACCAGGTTGGGCTGTTTGGAAGGTTAAAAGGCAAAATGCTGATAATCGCTTAGCAAAGTGTCTAGTACATGATTAAAATAGAAAAAAAAAAATTTTTTTTTTTAAGTACATGATTAAGCACATATAAAAATGAACACTTTTGAGTCACTCACCTCCAGAGGGGTGAGGTGACTTGCCCAAGGTCTCATATTTTGAGCTAGCCAGGAAATTTAGAAACCCAGACTTCTCCTCCAAGGAGACTGAGAGTGAGACAATTAGGGAGTTGGCCAAGTCAGAATGCTTGAGATATGGAGCCTCTGGCAGTGGGTTTGGACAGAGCCAAACCCACCCCTGCGCATGACCTCCATTTTTTTTTTTTCCTTCCCAGCCAAACAGGAACTACATTTCCCATCGGCCCTGAGGCAGCTTCCGGCGCAGCACGCCGGCGCTCTGCTTTCCGGCCACAGCTTTTACGTTAGTTGAGTCCGAAGGCTTATACGGCTGAGGCAAAAGTTTCCTGAACATGGGTTCTGAGGTGTCCCGGCCTCTGGACCGGGGCAAGGTCGCTGAGCCCCCTGAGGTTACTGCTCCCGCCAAACCCGCGCCCCTCTCCGTACCCGGAGCGCCGACCCCTTCGGCGCAAGGCCAGCTCTTTAATAACTGCTGGAGCTGCCGGGTGCTCTCTGGGTCGGGGCTGATCGGGGCGGGGTTGTACGTGTACGCTGTGGCGCGAAGGCCCATGAAGCTCGGATATGCCCCAGGTCCACTCAATATTACACAGATGGTCGTCGGCATCAGTGAGAATCGGGGCACGGCCACGTGGACTTGGGGGTGGTGGGGGCACCCCAAACGGTGTGCGCAAGGGGGAAGGTTGTTGAAACGGCTTTCTTTTTCTTTAATTTCAATAATATTAAAAACTCGTCTTAGTTTCTATTTAATCTTTATGTCAGCTATTAGAGCATTAAAGTGAGATCACGGTATTCCCATTTTACTGCTGAACAAACCAAGTCCAGAGTTTATCCTGTTCAAGGTCGGGCAGGCAAGAAATGACAGCCGAGTTTTGAGCCTAGGTTTATCTGGAACCAAAGCCCATGCGCCTTCTGCAAACCCTGAAGAAAGCCTAAACGAGGACACTTTGCCTTGGTTTAAGAGCTTGGGATCTAAAGTCAGATCTTAGACGTGGTTTCAAAGCCCTCTTTGGTACGCTGCTGGGAAATGGGGCCCAGAGTCCTTATCCGCAGCAATCTTGAGTGATTGTCACGAATTCTAAAAAGTAGTGATTCAAGCCAGTTGTCTGAGTAGATTTTTAGGTTTCAGATTTCTTACTGTCTTAACCAGGCTGCTGAGATAACATCCTTTTGTTAAATTCCTTTCTTGCTTGGAGAAGAAGTATCAGGATGTTTTTTCCCTTAACTTTTTAACTTTTAGTTTCAGTTTCTTCTTGTGTAAGAAAGAGATGATGGTAACTATACCTTCCAGCAGTATCGTGAGGGTTAAATGAGGCGGCATAGGTGAAAGCACTTTGTGCACTAAGGTGCAGCATGCATGTCAGTTACTGGTTCGTTTGTTTCCTAGGCATTGCAACTTGGGGTATAGTCATCATGGCGTACCCCAAAGGGAAGGAGTACCGTGTTGATTGAAAATACCACCAGTGAATTTGTCATCTCCTGTATCCGTCCTCAGGACACACAGCGAGCATGGGGCTTATGGATGTGTATGGACAGACACATGGACAGACTTCAGGCCTGCAGATACTACAAGAGTGAAAAGACAAAGTATGAGTTCTCACTCTTTGGCCAGGAGTGTTTGTGGCCTTCCTCAGGCTCTACAGGGACCAATAAATTCCTCAAAAGAGAGCAGATTGTGTGCCTTACCTGAGGAAGGATAGATAGTTTAAAAAAGAGAAAATGAAATAAACTTTTTTAAACAGTTCTTTTTGCTTCGCACATAATTGGGTCAACACCTACTACCAACATAACCATGGCTAGGTGCCATGCAATAGGCAGAAGCATATGAAGCTTCCTATCTGTGCCCTGCTCATGCTTTGCAAGGCAGTTGCAAATCCATCACCTTATGAGAGCTTTGTAGCTACTCCCACATTGTCTTATTGAAAGTGAGCCTTAAAACACAGTCCAGGTAATTTGTGTAGAGTAATTCAGCAAGTTAGCGATGGAACGAGGACTGGCACTTGAGTTTCCTGGTCTTACAGAACTGGGATGGTGCCAAGGAGGCAAAACTTACCCTTATGAAACAGAAAATCATAAAAGTCAGCCTACACTAAAAGACTTAAGTGCCAAAATATTTGAGAGAGATTTGAAACCTCTTATAATAATTTTTTTTTTTAAAAAGGCCACGTTGGTTCTTTTTCTACAAGCACTAGAAATGTTTCTCTGATGGAATCGAGATGCTTTTCAGATAAGAACTGAAAACTTGACAGTTCTAAGTGAAGCCTGTGCTTCTGCCAGTCTTTTTTTTTTTTTTTCTTTCCCCTTTTGCTGAGATCCCATGGCTTCTCTCTAGAATTATATAGCCATCTTTCACAGCAGAGATACTCTTAAATTTAGCAGCCAATTATAGTGTAAGTTTCGAATGACATTGAGGAAGTAATACGTCTAGGGCTGTTACTTTTTTTCCTAAAATTATGTGGAAATGCCTAAGTCTATTAAGCCTCACAGATGGCATTAAGACCTTTGCATTGTCTACATGAGAGTTCATGGTACTGGTAGTGACACACACACACACACACACACACAGCAGTGGTGGTTCAGTGGTAGAATTCTTGCCTTCCATGCAGGAGACCTGGGTTCAACTCCCAGCCAGTGCACCTCATGCATAGCCACCACCGTTAGATCAGAGGAGGCTCCTAGTTTCTATGATGCTGAACAGGTGTCAACAAAGCTTCCAGACAGACAGACAAAGCAGAAAGCTGTGGTGATCTGCTTCTAAATATCAGTCAACGAAAACTGTAGCAATCACAACAGTCTGGTCTGAAACCGACCAGGAGGATGGCTCAGGACAGGGCAGCAGTGTTTCGTTCCATTGTGGGGGGGTTGCTGTGAGTCGGTGGCCGACCCGCTGGCAGCTAACAGCAACAGCATGTAGGTATGCAGTCGAGTAGGAAGACTTCAAACAGCCCAAAGTAGACAAGGTATTATTTATGTGGAATATACAATTCAGTTAATGCGGTTTTAGTGAATACAGAATTTTTAAGTGGAAAGGAATGAAAGCGGTGATGGAACGGAGTCTCCCACCCAAAGCAGAGTGCCTGTTGGAGGGTCTGTTCATCCCCTAAAAGACCTAGGAAGAAAAGTTGCTCCCTGCTTTAAAAGGCACACCATTCTGTTATTGGAGAGCTTTGGTCTGAACATTTTGTTAGGTTAAACCAAAAATTCCTAAGTTTAACTTACTGGTCTTGGCTCGATCTGCTGGATAAACATAGAGCAACTCTTAAACTTACATATTGTAATATAATTTTAACATCTTAGAATTGTTATGAGTCTGTAAGCAAATACGCTTTTTCCACATAAACTTGCCTGCTCATGAGATGTTTTGCCAAAGTATGCTTGGTTCTCTCCAACTTGGAGCAATTGAACTGGGTAAAAGCAAAGTATTATTCTACCATGTATATAAGGCAACTAAGTGGTAATAAGCTGGAAAATTTTTTCAAAAGTCAGAATTTGTAGCTAAAAATTTTTTTTTTAAATGTATTCTTAAAATTGTTACAGTACCTGCCAGTATTAAACTAGACATCTTAGTTTGCTTTAGGGATGAGTGTGATCTTCACAGGTTTCAGAGAGAGGAGAGCCAAAGTCCTGCAATGCAGGAGGGGCACTTAGTGCCCCCATTGCCTTCCCTTTTGTCAGGGATGGAGCAGGGTGAGCAGGATATACAGGCTCAAGAATGAATGCATTATTACTCACTGATGTAAGGACACCAGCTGAAGGGAGATTTATGGGCCTTAGAATCCTTGTACAGCATGGAAATTATTTATAAAGGCTCATAATTACACCTTTAGCAAAGAAGGTGAGAAGAGATAAAGCACAAAAAATGGGTAATTTAAAATGTGCTTACACTTTACCTTGGAACATGGAGACCATGTGAAAACTGACGTTTTTAACAGAGTCCAAGATATCCATTAGCCCAACTTTTGCATCTGGGTATAAATGCTGATATCTCAAAAAAGTCATGACACAATCTCTTCTTCCCATTGTGTACTGTATTGACTAGTCTGGAATCCTGCGACCAGGATTGCTAACAATATGTGTGAACATATTAAAGGACTGTAATATAGACCGCAGGAGCCCTTGTGCTACAGTGGTTAAGAGCTCGGCTGCTAACCAAAAGTTCAGCAGTTTGAACCCACCAGCTGCTCTGAGGGAGAAGGATAAGGCAATTGGCTTCCGTAAAGATTTACAGCCTTGGAAAGAAACCCTGCAGGTCAGTTCTCTGCTTTATAGGGTCATTATAAGTCTGAATCAACTTGACAACAGCAGGTTCAATATAGATTGGAGGAGCCCTGGTAGCACAACAGTTAAGTTCTCTGCTGCTAACTGAAAGGTTGGAGGTTCAAACCCACTCAGCAGCTCCACAGGAGAAAGACCTGAGGATCTGCTTCTGTAAGGTTACAGCCTAGAAAACGCTGTGGGGCAGTGCTACTCTGTGACATGGGGCCACTATGAGTCAAAACTGACAGCACCTAAGGCCAATATAGATTGACCTTCAAGGATTTTGGTGTGGGGGTGGTGGAGGCTCTTTTTTCCTTAGCCAATTCCTCAGTCAGAAGTTGGTGGCCCTGGAGTTTCCCAAATGTGGATCAGTCTCGAAGGTTCTGAAGTTTCACCTTGGTAAGACCAATTGCAAAGACAACCCATTCTAGTGGCCTTGGAGGTTAAACATCTCAACATGATTTGGAAGTCACCTGCACCCACAGCTTAGCATTTGCCCCTTGCTCTTTTTTATTGTTGGTTTTTTAGCCTGGTTATGTCTGAAGTAGGGGCCTTCTGAATAAAGCCAATAGGTCTGACAAGATAAAATATACTGTTCTTAAATATATGTTCAGGGCAAGCATGTGTTCACGCACCCCCCTCAAACCAGGCTTGGTCACAACTGATTTATTGCTGGGACAACATTGATCAAACTGACACTTCTCAAGTCTCAAAGTCAGGAATAGTAAGCAATTTTGAGTGAAAAGCCTTTTTTTTTTTTTTTTTTTAAATGACAAATTCTTGCCTTGACCCAATGATTATGTAGGTGTCAGGGCACTGAGTCAGAAGGGAAAGACCCATAATCACACATCATTCAGACATATATGTTCCAAGAGCATGGGGTGAAAATATGTCACTCTTCTAAAATCATGTCTCTTGATCTTTGAAATATTCAACAACTTGTCATTCAAATGTAAACGGAGTATAAGAAAGAGCCAAAAGGACAAATGTTAAAGGCAGCAGTGCCACTAAATATCACTGCTTGGTTGTGGGACTGAATGTGCTTCCAGAATGTGGTGGGCAGAGTTCCAAAGATGGTCCCCAAGGTCCCAGGCCCTGGTCCACACACCCCTTCTCTCAGTTATTGTACCAATCACCATTGTAGCTACTGCTGTGAAGGCCTTTTGCAGATGTGATTAAGGTTCCAAACCAGCTGACCTTAAAATAGGGAGATAATCCATGTGGGCTAATCATATGTGCCCATTAAATCTGGGTTTAGAGGTCAGAGACCTAAAGCACAAGGGGGATTTAGTGCAGTGGCTTGCATGTTGCAGTGATCCTGGAAGCTGTGGTACCGGTATTTAAAATACCAGCAGGGTCACCTATGATGGACAGGTTTCAGTGGAGCTTCCAGGCTAAGACTAGGAAGAAGGACCCAACGATCTACTTCTAAAAAAATTGGCCAGTGAAAACCTTATGAATAGGAGTGGAACATTGTCTGATACAGTGCTGGAAGATAAGCCCTTCAGGTCAGAAGGCACTCAAAATATGACTGGGGGAGAGCGGCCTCTTCAAAATAGGGTTGACCTTAATGAAGTGGATAGAGTAAAACTTTCAGGCCCTTCTCTCGCTATTGTGATACAACTCAAAATGAGAAGAAGCAGTTGCAAATATTCACTAATAATCAGAATGTGGAATGTACTGTGAATCAAGAAAAATTGGAAGTTGTCAAAAATGAAATGGAATGCAAAAGATCAATATCCTAGGCATTAGTGAGCTGAAGTGGACTAGTACTGGCATTTTGAATTGGGCAAACATGTGGTCTACTATGCTGGGAAAAACAAATCGAAGAGGAATAATGTCTAATTCGTTACCAAAAAGAACATTTCAAGATCTGTCCTGAATTACAGTGCTGTTAGTGATGGATAATATCCACATGCCTACGAGGAGGACCAGTTAGTATGACTATTACTCAGATTTACTCACCAACCATTAGTGCCAAAGATGAGGCAATTGAAGATTTTATCAACTTACCCAGTCTGAAACTGATCAAATAAACAATCAAAGATGCATGGGTAATTATTGGTGGTTGCCATGTGAAAGCTGGAAACAGAAGAATCGGTAGTTGGAGCATAGGGCTTTGGTGATAGCAGCGACACTGGAGATCTCATGATAGAATTTTTTAAGACCATTGACTTCTTCATTGCAAATACCTTTTTTCAACAACATAAAAGGAGACTATACACGTGGACCTCACTGGATGGATGCAATCAAATTGACTGCATCTGTGGAAAGAGATGATGGAAAAGCTTAATATCATCAGTCAGAACAAGACCAGGGGCTGACTGTGGAATAGACCATCAAATGCTCATATGCAAGTTCAAGTTGAAATTGAAGAAAATTAGAACAAGTCCACAACAGTCAAAGCATGACCTTGACTATATCCCACCTGAATTTGGAGACCATCTCATGAATAGATTTGAAGCATTAAACATTAACGACTGAAGACCAGATGAGTTGTGGGATGACATCAAGGACATTGCAGATGAAGAAAACAAAAGGTTATTTAAAAGACAGGAAAGAAAGTAGCGACCAAAATGGATGTCGAAAGAGACACTGAAACTTGCTCTTGAACGTAGAGTAACTAAAGCAAATAAAAGAAAGGATGAAGAAAAAGAGCTGAAAAGAAAATTTCAAAGGGCAGCTCAAGAAGACAAAGTATTATAAGGAAATGGGCAAAGACTTGGAGTTAGAAAACCAAAAGAGAAGAATAGGCTCAGCATTTTTCAAGCCGAAGGAACTGAAGAAAAAAGTCAGGCCTCGAGTTGCAATATTGAAGGATTCTATGGGCAGAATATTGAACGATGTGGGAAGCATCAAAAGAAGATGGAAGGAATATATGGAGTCACTGTACCAAAAGAACTGGTCGATGTTGAACCATTTCAGGAGGTAGCATATGAACAAAAACTGATGGTATTGAAGGACAAGGTCCAAGCTACACTGATGGCATTGGCCAAAAAATAAAAAAAAGGCTCCATGAATTGATGGAGAACCAATTGAGATGCATCAACAAACAGATGCAGTGCTGGAGGTGCTTACTCATCTACCAAATTTTGGAAGACAGCTACCTGACCAGCGGACTGGAAGAGATCCATATTTGTGCCCATTCGAAAGAAAGGTGATCCAACAGAATGTGGAAATTATCGAACAGTATCATTAACATCACACACAAATAAAATTTTGCTCAAGACAGTTGAAAGTGGTTGCAGCAGTACATTGACAGGGAACTGCCAGAAATTCAAGCCAGGTTCAGAAGAGGATGTGGAATTAAGGATACCATTGCTGATGCCCTATTGAAAGTAGAGAATGCCAGAAAGGTGTTTACCTCTGTTTTATTGGCTGTGAAAAGTCATTTGACTGTGTGGATCATAACAAATTAGGATAACATCGTGAAGAGTGGGAATTCCAGAACATTTAATTGTGCTCATGAGGAACCTGTACATAAAACAAGAGGCAGTTGTTCAAATAGAACAAGGGAATACTGTGTGGTTTAGAATCAGAAAAGGTGTGTGTCTGGGGTGTATCCTTTCACCATACTTATTCAATCTGCATGCTGAGCAAATAATCTGAGAAACTGGACTATATGAAGAAGAATGCAGCATCAGGATTGGAGGAAGAGTCATTAACAACCTGCAATATGCAGATGAGGCAACCTTCCTTGCTGAAAGTGAGGAGGACTTGAAGCACTTACTGTTGATGATCAAAGATACACCTTCAGCCTTCAGTATGGATTACACTTCAACATAAAGAAAACAATAAAATCCTCACAACTGGACCAATAAGCAACATCATGGTAAAGGGAGAAAAGTTTGAAGTTGTCAAGGATTTCATTTTACTTGGATCCACAATCAACACCCATGGAAGCAGCAGTCTAGAAATCAAATGATGTATTGCATTGGGCAAATCTGCTGCAAAAGATCTCTTTAAAGTGTTAAAAAGCAAAGATGTTACTTTAAGGACAAAGGTGAGCCTGACTCAAGCTGTGGTATTTTCAATCACCTCGTATGTGTGGGAAAGCTAGACAATGAATGAGGAAGGCCAAAGAAGAATTGATGCCTTTTTAATTATGGTGTTGGTGAAGAACCTTGAATATACCATGGACTGCCAGAAGAACGAACAAATCTATCCTAGCAGAAATACAGCCAGAATGCTCCTTAAAAATGAGGATGGCAAAACTTTGTCTCAAGTACTTCGGACATGTTATCAGGAGGGACGAGTCCCTGGAGAAGACCATCATGGTTGGTAAAGTAGATGGATCTTCTCAGTGACTGCAATAATAGACTCAAACATATCAACAATTGTGAGGATGGCACAGGACTGGGCAGTATTTCCTTCTGTTGTATATGGGGTATATGAGTCGGAACCACTGGACAGCACCTAACAACAACAGCAATACCTTTGGATGTAATCCTGTTTGGAAATAGGGTCTTCTTTGTTATGTTAGTTAGATCATACCCCAATAGGCTGGCTTCTAAATGTACTCACTTCTGAGCTATAAAGAGAGCAGATTAAACACAGAAGACAGATGCCAAGTGAGGATCATCGACTAGCCAAGCAGCCAAGGAATGCCCAGAACTACTTACAGGGATGGCATCAACATAGCCAAGACCCTGATTTGGAGGTTTAGCCTCCAGAACTGTGAAAAAAAATATACTTACGTTCTTTAAAGCTAGCCACTTGTATTTCTGTTACAGCAGCACTAAGTAACTAAGACAACAGTTGACATCTAGAAGGAAAATAAGAATCTCAGTCCTATAACCACAAGGAAATGAATTCTACCAGCAACCAGTGAGCTTGGAAGAAGCCCGATGAGAAAGAGAACCGCAGCCCCAGCCAACACCTTGGCTTCAGCCCAGTGAGACTCTGAGTTAAATATCCAGTAATGCTGTACCTGGACCTCTGACCTCTAGAAACTGTGCAATAATAAACTTGTGTTGTTTTAAGCTGCTGAGTTTGTGGTAATTTGTTACATAGCAGTAGAAAACTAATGCCAGGAGTCAGGAGTGTTTTGCGGAAGCACAGTCAGACCACTACACTCCAGACCAACACACTGCCCCATTCTGGGTATTCAGGAAATAGCAAGAAAAGGCCATCATTTAAACAGCATTTGCCCTTACAGTTACTGTCTTCACTTGTTCTTTTACTGGTGGTTTTCTTGATGGTTTTAATATGCCTTAGATTTTCTCTATCGCCTGCTTTCTAGTATGATTCTTCAGCTGCTAAAGACAATACAAATATAATTACAGGATCTTTTTTATGTGCCAAGGAGTCCCTGGATGGTGCAAACAGTTAAGCGCTGAGCTACTACTAACCTAAAGGTTAGCTGATCGAATCCACCTGGAGCCACCTCAGAAGAAAGGCCTGATGACCTACTAATGAAGTCAGCCATTGAAAACCCTATAAAGCATAGTTCTGCTCTGACACACGTGGGGTCTCCATGAACTGGAACCAACTAAATGGCAACTAGTTTGGTGGTGGTTGTTTTTTATACACCAAGCATTATGCTATGTGCTTTACATGAATCATCTCATTTAATCTTCTTAGCAGCCCTATTTTACTGATGAGATCACTGAGGCCTCAAAAAAAAAAAAAAAAAAAAGAGTTGAGAAATTGCCCAAGATTTCAAGTGATGAAGCAGTAGTGGCTTGGCAAAGAACACAAACTGAGAAATTATGTTGCTAAAGTCATTTTCTTGGCATCCATTATCAAAATGTTCAGGTATCAAAATTAGAAAAATTCAATTCTAATTTTCACTTTTTCCTTGGGTTATCCCTGAATTTAATAAATGTCATTAATCTGCTATTTTCCTCTTCTTTATAACTGAAGTTATATCACTTATCACTCTAACAGCAATCTACTTACTAATCCAGGACAAGATATCCTTCTCATTTCCTTGGCCAGGCTAATACTCTTCACAACTTTAACCCAATCTCTCTCCTGACCTTGGACTAGTCACCTGAACCTCAGACCACATTTCTAAGCCACACAGGACATCTCCACTTGTCTGTCCCCCAGATGCCTGAATCCCAATGTATCCCAGATGAACCTATTACCTCCCTCTAACCTGCTCCTTCTGCTCTATTTCGTATCTCTGTTCACAACATTTGCATCTCATCAGCTGGCCAAACTAGAAATTATGGAATTATCTATGACTTCCTCCTTGCTTTCCTTCTTTACATCTGATCCATTGCTAAGTCCTGATTATATTAACCTTCTGATGCTTTTAACCGTCTCCGGTGCTATTGTTTTGGATCAGCCATCATCAATTCTCAGGTATAGTAATTTCAGATGCCTGTAATAGATTCTTAAGGACCCCTGGTGGCTCAGTGATTAAGCTGTTAGCTGCTAAATGAAAGGTCAGTGGTTCAAACCCACCAATTGCTCTGCAGGAGAAAGATGTGGCAATCTGCTTCTGTAAAGATCATTGTTGTTAGGTGCCATCGAGTTGGTTTTAACTTATAGCGACCCTATGTTCATCAGAACAAAATAAAGATTACAGCCTTGGAAACCCCATGGGGCAGTTCTACCCTGTCCTACCAGGCTCGTATCAGTCAGCATTGACTCAATGGCAACAGGTTTGGGGTGTGGGGGGTTTGTAATAGATTCTTAATTGTATCTTTGCTTCAAGCTGTAATGAGAGTATCTTTAACACACTTCCTTGCTTTAAACCCTTTGGTGTGCCTGCTACAGATCAGATGGAATTCCAGACTTCTTACAGGGTACAAAATGTCCTTCCTTAGTTCACCTTCCACATCTTTCCATCTTCTTCTTCCACTCCCTGGCTTCTGTCCCATGTATCCCATATTCCTGCCACTCTTACTAAGCCAACTCTCCTTAAAAATGCCATTCGTCATGCCTTTGCACATACCGTTACTGCTGCCTAAAATATCCTCCCATCCCTTCTCCATCTGGAGAAATCCAACTTGTCCCTTTAGGCCCAGCCCAAATGTTGCCTATTCTGTGAAACCTTCCTTGACAAGCCTCCCCTTTGGTTACTTTTCAGTCTGAGTAACCATTACACTTTGTACAGACTTCTATCACTGCCCTTAAAAAACTGTCTGGTCATTATTTATACATCCTTCTCTCCCCTCTGATCATGAGCTCCTCAACAAAAGGACTATGCTTTTGTCATCTTTGTCATGTGTTCAGTCCCCAGCACCAAACATGCCAAGGGGATGAGAAAAGAAAGGGAAAACATGTGTTCCATTTGACAACTTTATTGCATCTCAATGGTTCACAAATAAGGTCTCTGGACCAGCACCATCAGCATCACCTGAGAACTCATTAGAAATGCAAATTATCAGCCACATACCAGACCTACCACTGAATCAGCAGCTCTGGGGGTGGGGCCTAGCAATCTGTATTTTTACAAACCCACCAGGTGGTTCTGATGTATGCTTAAGGTTGAAAACTCTAGTGGTGCTGAGCCTGACTGACATTGGTTCACCAGATCTTGCTTGTAATGTAGTGGGAAGAACATAGGATTGGAAATCATGAGGCCCAGGTTCTAATCCCAGTTCCCTCACCAACTCCTCATATGCTCTTGAGCAAGTCCTTTACCCTTTTAGAACTTTAATTTTACCCACTGTTAAGCAAGAAGCGGAGACTAGGTAATTTCTAAATTCCTTTCAGCATTAAGATTCTTCTCACATTGTTGTTGTTAAGTGTTGTAGAGTCGATTCTGACTCATAGAGGCCCCATGTGACAGAGCAGAACTGCCCCATAGAGTTTTCCAGGTTGTAATCTTTATGGAAACAAATCTCCAGCTCTTCTCTCCCACAGAGCAGCTGGGTGGGTTCAAACTGCCAACCTTTCAGTTAGCAGCCAAGCACGTAACCATTTGCGCCAGCAGGGTTCCTTCTCTGCCCGTAATATTTGTATAAAGAAGGAGATGGATTCTCTTAGATCCCAAAGGACAGAGGTAGCACTGGAGAGCTGAGAGAGAGAACACTGAAACAGAACTCTCCACCGTATCTGAGTAGAGCTGCCAGGGAAGATCAGAC